>NC_137971.1:94131676-94731676 GCF_963924665.1 Micromys minutus | reverse complement strand
GGAAAACTCCACCACAAGGAGGAAAATTACACCTTAAGAAAAGCAAGAAAGTAATCTCTCAACACACCCAAAAGAAGTTAGCCACAAAAACATAATTCCACCTCTAAGAACAAAAATAATAGGAAGCAACAATCACTTTTACTTAATATCTCTTAATAGCAGTGGACTCAGTTCCCCAATAAAAGACATAGGGTAACAGACTGGATACATAACATGACCCAGCATTTTGCTGCATACAAGAAACACATCTTAACAACAAAGACAGACACTTCAGAGTAAAAGGCTGGAAAACAATTTTTCAAGCAAATGGTCCCAAGAAACAAGTTGGAATAGCCATTCTAATACTGAATAAAATAGATTTTTCAACCAAAAGTCATCAAGAAAAGATAAGGAAGGACACTTCATACACATCAAAGGAAAAATCTACCAAGATGAACTCTCATTTCTGAACATCTATATTTCAAATGCAAGGGCACCCACATTCATAAAAGAAACTTTACTAAAGCTCAAAGCATATATTGTACCACACACAGTAATAGTGGGAGGCTTCAGCATCCCATTCTCATCAATGGACAGATCATGGAAACAGAACCTGAACAGAGACACAGTGAAACTAACAGAAGTTATGAACCAAATGGATTTAACATACCTATAGAACATTTCGTCCTAAAACAAAAGAATATACCTTCTTCTCGGCACCTCATGGTACTTTCTCCGAAATTGACCTTATAATCAGTCACAAAACATGCCTCAACAGGTACAAGAAGATTAAAATAATCCCACGCATCCTATCAGATCACCATGGACTAAGGCTGGTCTTTAGTAACAACAAAACAACAGGAAGCCCACATACACATGGAAGCTGAACAGTGCTCTACTCAATGATAGCTTGGTAATGAAAGAAAGGAAGGAAGGAAAAAAGAAAGAAAAGAAATAAAGAATTTTTAGAATTTAATGAAAATGAAAACACAATATACCCAAACTTATGGGACACAGTGAAAGCAGTGCTAAGAGGGAAACTCATAGCTCTGAGTGCCTCCAAAAAGAAACTGGAGAGAGCATACACTAGCAGCTTGACAGCTCACCTAAAAGCTCTGGAACAAAAAGAAGCAAATACACTCAAGGGGAGTAGATGGCAGGAAATAATCAAACTCAGGGCAGGAATCAACCAAGTCGAAACCAAAAGAACTATACAAAGAATCAGCAAAAGCGGGAGTTGGTTCTTTGAGAAAATCAACAAGATAGATATAGCCTTAGCCAGACTAACCAGAGGGCACAGAGACAGTATCCAAATTAACAAAATCCGAAATGAAAAGGGAGACATGAGAACAGAAACTGAGGAAATTCAAAAAATCATCTGCTCCTACTAAAAAAGCCTATATTCAACAAAACTGGAAAATCTGGATAAAATGGACAATTTTTAGACAGATACCAGGTACCAAAGTTAAATCAGGATCAGATAAACCATCTAAACAGTCTCATAGCCCATAAAGAGGTAGAAGCAGACATCAAAAGGCTTCCAACCAAAAAAAGCCCAGGACCAGATGGGTTTAGTGCAGAATTCTATCAGACCTCCTTAGAAGACCTAATACCAATACTCTCCAAACTACTCCACAAAATAGAAACAGAGGGGGCACTACCACCCAGTTCCTTCTATGAAGCCACAATACCTAAGCCACACAAAGACCCAACAAAGAAAGAGGACTTCAGACCAATATCCCTCATGAACATATGTTGCAGTAAATATTAAAATGAGGGCTAACCTTTTACCTGCCCCACGTGCGCTGCTCTAGTGTGGGAACCAAATGTGTATGCTCCGCTCTACACTGGAGTGGCGTCAGCGGAGTGAGGCCACGGGGCAGGTAAAAAGTTAGCCTTCATTTTAATATTTACTGCAACAAACATTGATGCAAAAATACTCAAAATTCTCACAAACCAAATTCAAAAGTATACAATTCAGATTTTTAAAAATATATTCCTGAAATTATATAAACTTTACTACTTTCCAATTCCAGGACATTTCTTTCATTCCAAAAACTAATACTGTATCCATTATCTTACCATTCTTTGATTCCCCATCCCCAACCCCTAGCATGTTTGTTCACTTTCTGTCTTTATATTGCCTATTCCTCATGTTTCAAATATATAGAATATTGTGGGCTCTTTTGAAACTGGCTTCTCTCACTTAGCATAAAGTTTTTAAGGTTAGTGTATATTCCTTCTTGTGCATGAAACATTCAGTTGCATTGTAGACCTCATTTTGTTGGTAAGTGAACCGGTATTTGGGACTATTGGCTTTGTGAACATCTCTGTTTAAGTTCTTTTATGAACATGTGCTTTCAGTTCCCTTGGGCACATGCGTAGGAGTAGAATTGGTGGGTGATATGGCACTCGGTTTAACTTTTTGAGGAACTACCAGAGTTTTCCAAAGTAGCTGTACTAATTTTGGTCATATTTAAATTTAATTTACATAATAAGAAATGTATTTTTAAATTTAAAGGTCATTGGATTGTTGAGTTGTTTTTAATAGACGATTAAGACAATTCAGATTCTGAAAGATAAGGAGTTTGGAAATAAGGAGCATTTACAGTAAAGGTTAAACAACAACTTAAATTTCCTTTTTTTTTACAGAGCTGGATGTGCTGGTTTAGTGGTTAAAGGTACTTGCTGTTTTTCCAAAGGACTATAGTTCAGTTCCCAGCACCCATGTTGGGCAGCTCACAACTGCCTATAGCTCTAGATCCAGGAGCTCCAACTCCTCTGACCTCCTCGGGCACCTGCATGCACATGCACATAGCCATACATATCAATTCAAAAGAAAAAATTAAGATTAATAACTTTTTTAAAGTATATTTAAATTTTCCCTTTCCCAGATAAGTGACAGTAAAGGAGGATACAGTAGACAGAACGGGGAAGACGCACTGCAGAGGGGAGGGAGGGTACAGGAGATAGTGGGGAAGACGCACTACAGAGGGGAGAGTACAGGAGACAGAACAGAGAAGACACACTGCAGAGGGGAGAGTACAGGAGACAGAACAGAGAAGATGCAGGCACAGAGGAGGGTACAGGAGACAATGGGGAAGACACACTGCAGAGGGGTGAGTACAGGAGACAGAACAGAGAAGATGCAGGCACAGAGGAGGGTACAGGAGACAATGGGGAAGACACACTGCAGAGGGGAAGGTACAGGAGACAGAACAGAGAAGACACACTGCAGAGGGGAGGGTACAGGAGACAGAACAGAGAAGACACACTGCAGAGGGGAGGGTACAGGAGACAGAACAGAGAAGACACACTGCAGAGGGGAGGGTACAGGAGACAGAACAGAGAAGATGCAGGCACAGAGGAGGGTACAGGAGACAATGGGGAAGACGCACTGCAAAGATGGCTCAGTAAAGTGTTTGCTGTACACACATGAGGACTCGTTTGGATTCCCAGAACCCATGTAAAGAGCCAAACATGGCTGCAGACACGTGTAACCCTAGCAGTGGGATGGAAAAACAGGCAGATTTCAGCCAGTCTTGCTGAACTGGAGAGAACCAGGTTCAGTGATTGCTTTGTCTCAAAAGAATATGGTTTTTAAAAAGAAAACATCTCTAGCTCAGTCTTGGCTTCCACGTTGCTGTCACAGACAGTTGTTGTGCCTGGACACACATGTACACATAAGCTTAATAACAAGCAATTAGATGTGGACAAAGAGAACTTGGTTACCAAACTAATTTTCATATTTACTAGATAAACTAGATAAACCATTTGTGGTGGTTTAAATAGGAATGTCCCCCATAGACTCATGTATGTGAAGGCTTGGCCCATAGCAAATGGCACTAATAGAAGGTGTGGCCTTGTTGGAGGAAATCTGTCACTGGGGACAGGCTTTGAGGTCTTATAGGTTTGCCTGGTGTGGCACACCAACTCCTACTACTTGTGAATCAAGATATAGAACTCTTACCCAGCTATACCACTCCTGGACATATACCCAAAAGTAGCTCCAACATCTAACAAGGACACATGCTCAACAATGTTCATAGCAGCCTTATTTATAATAGCCAGAAGCTGGAAAGAACCCAGATGTCCTCCAACAGAGGAATGGATAACGAAATTGTAGTACGTATACACAATGGAGTACTACTCAGCTATTAAAAACAAGTTCATGAAATTCTTAGGCAAATGGATGGAACTTGAAGCTAATATCCTGAGTGATGTAACGCAGTCACAAAAGAGCACTCACGGTATGTACTCATTTATAAGCAGATACTAGCCCAAAAAGCTCAGATACCCAAGAAACCATCCACAGAACTTATGAAGTTCAAAAAGAAGGAAGACCAGAATATGGATGCCGCAGTCCTTCTTAGAGGGGAGAACGAAACATTCAGGGAGGTCAAATAGAGGAGCAGGGATTGAAGAAAAGATTATCCAGAGACTACCTCACCTGGAGAACCACTCTATATGCAGCCACCAAACCCAAGCACTATTGCTGATGCCAAGAAGTGCTTACTGACAGGAACCAGATAGGGATGTCTCCTCTGAGGCTCTCCCAGAGTCATATAGATACAGATGAGGATGCTTGCAGCTAACCATCTGACTTTGACACAGCACCATGGCATACCCACACCTGTACTCACACATGCACAAAGCCCACAGATTCTTTTTAAATAGCATTATGAAAACCATCACTGAGTGCGATGAGTATATACTCGTTTTAGCAGGAAGCCCTCCACTTTTGTCTTGCTCTGCTATAAGAAAGGCATCAGATTACAGAACTCACAGACATTGAAAGAATGGCACAACAAGCCTCCATGGTGAGATTAGACAGCTTAAGTGAAATGGCCCAATTCCTCCGAGCTGAACTACAAGAACCCCCTGAAAAACAAGTGGCATGAGCAGCCCAGAGGCCATTTGTAAAAGTTGGATTTGTAGTTTCAGATCTGCCAAAAGAGGAGTCTCTAGGTCTACATGACCTTATTAGCAAATTCTTCAGATTAGGGAAAGAAAAAAATATCATCCATCAATTTTACTGTCTGTTCCAGAAAAATCAAAGAGGAGAAAGCACTATTCTGAGGCATGTAACACTTTGATACCAAAACCAGAGACAGGAAATAGAACAGTATTTCTCATGAACCTAAACTTCAAAAAAATACCCCAGAAAAATACCAGTAAACTGGGGCCAGCATTGTATAGGAAGAACAGTCTTATCCTCAAGAGCTTACCGCAGGAATGCAGAGCTGCTTCAGTGTTTACGAAGTAACCAGTGTGATAAGACATCAGTCATGATGTTAAGTCAGTAAAAAGCATGAACACTTGCAACACCACTGTAAGTCTCCAAAGAATCTCCAAAGTTTACACACTGGACCATGGCCTTTGTCATGAGCGGATAGTAGTGGTTCGCAGTGAGGAGGCGTAACTGTGAAAGGATAACATGATTTTGGAGGATGATGGAACTTCCATGATTGTGCTGATTACATGTATGTATACATATGTGAAAAAGTCATAAAACTACAGTTATAAAATTAATGTTTTACTATAGGAAATCGAAATAATAATAGGCCAGATGTAGCAACAAAGAGTGGGTACCACCTTGCCTCACACTGATATGCTATGCAACTGGGTGCATGTCCTGACCAAGTCACTGGTCTGTTCCAGCTCATTTTTGCCATGTGAGAACCAGGACTTGGCATTGCTGGATCTTCTCATTTTTCAAGAGAAACCAGGGATACCAATTTTTGTAAGAAATATAAATTTCGAAGCATTGATTAATCCTTTTTAAATGCTATGTTGCCTAGCATAATTCTGAAAATTGGACATTAGATACCACAGACATAAGTAGAAAACTGTAGGCAACTTAGTACCTAAGAGGCCCTGAGTCATTGCTAGAAGGCAGATGAGCATCCTTATCATTATGCATGGGAGCCGCATATGGTGTATTTATGGTGTGTGGATGGTGTGGGCTTCAGAAGAAGGTGATATATTTAGATGGTAGAGTGTTAGTTCCCTTAGCCTGACAGATGAAAATTGTTTGCATTGGAGAAAACTTTGGGAACATAAAGACATTTTAAGGGAGGAATCTCCAATCTAAAAAGTAAAATAGTTTACATAACATGGAAAATCTTGTTAGGAATATACTATGTGCTTAGAGTGCATGAGAACCCAGCTTGAGGGACAGGCAGGCAGACAGACAGACACTGGCAGAGAGATGAACAGGGTGAACCTTAACCGGGGAGGGGCCTAGTGAAATGGGCAGAGAAGAGGTAAAGATGAATGAGGGATGTGTGAGAAACAGAAGCAGGGGCTTAGGAATTAAGCCCAGCGGCAACCAGTTGACAGCTTAATCTTTCTAATGTGTCCAGAGTTAGATGTTTTTCCTTAGTCTGCAATGTTTTATTTACCTCGGCTTCATCTGGCTTCTGTATGGCTAGTACTTTGAACTGAGGCATTTGTGTTCTGCTCCAGCCATTCCTCACCTTGTCCTCAGGCGCAGCCGCCTTCCTAGTGTTCCCACATCACCCAGTGCACATTACCTGAGAGTAACATTTGGTTTTTAGATTATTTATATCCCCACTATAAGGTCCATAATCTTCTGGACAGAGTATTTCAGTCATGTCTGCCCCCAGGCAGTTGGCATAGAGCTGGTATCAGTAAATACAGACAGATGAGTTAGGACAGCCCTAAGTTTGATTGTAAGATGCTGAGGAAAATTCAAGGTTTGGTTTGGTTTTGTTTTGTTTTGAGCCTTTGTCTACTATCCAATGTCACAGCAGACTTACTGGTTGTTACTAATTCTCCCTAGGGGAAAGCAAACCCCACTGGCCAATCACCAGGTTAAGGGCGGGGATACTTTGATTCCCCTTCTGTGCTTCTGTAATGCAGTGTCTTTAGCAAGCGGTAAACAGTAAGGAAACACCCTACGTTTGCATTTGGACAACCAAGTTGTAGGGGACGCCACTGTACTCATCCAGTACAAAGCTTTTGTAGGAAAGGTTTGATGAATGTCTTTGAAGGATTTTCTATTTCTTGGTTTATAGCCAGTATTCTCAATAAAATTTAGGTTTGATTTTTTTTTTTTTTTTTTTTTTTTTTTTTGAGTTTATGGGTTGGCAGTTTTTCTACACAAAATATTTATTGACATTTTAAGCGATGTCCAAAAAACTAATTTTTTTTTCTTTTTTGTGTTGGGTCATTCATTATTTATCTGTGGCTGCTTAAAACACTTCCCCTGTTTCTTTCATGAAAATTAAGCCATTTAGTACTGTTACATTCTTTCTTCTGGGGTATAGTCTTTATTTTTGTTTCACTTACCTGACAGGTTTTTCCGCAGTTGGCTTTTCAAAGAACTGAAGAACTTTTTAAAATTTTTTAAGAGAGATAGGGAGTGTGTGTGTGTGTGTGTGTGTGTGTGTGTGTGTGTGTGTGTGTGTGTGTGTGTACATACCACAGCATGTATGTGAAGAAGGCAGCTGCTGAGAACCACTGAGTCACTTCTTTTCTACCTTCACATAGATTCCAGGGATTGAACTCTGGTCCCCAGGCTCAGCAAGTGCCTTTACCACTGAGACATTTTACTGGTACTGAAGAACGTTTTTAATAGTGTACTTGAACGCACAGGAGTGAAGTTCTAAGGGAGCTTTGTCTTTCTTCTGAGACCGGGTTTTGCTGTCCCCAAGGCCTAGGCTCTAAGGATGGATCTCCCTGCATTTGTCCCCCACAAAGCTGGACTACATGCAAGAGCTTATCTCAGGCAGCAGAAACTTAGTTTCTCCTCTTAGCAGTTCTCATCTTTACCTCCCACAGGACAGTGGGGACTCTTCTGTGCCAAGCAGCAAACACTAAGAATGCATTCTTTATTAGAACCTCAGTCATGTTGGACATACCTATGGCACTATGCTAACCAATCGGTAAAACAACGAAGAGTATGGTTCATGCCTTCAAGGGATGCATAATCTGTCACTGTGATAAGTAAAAGATACAAATACGTTCTCTAAATAGTGGCTTGGAAATTGTAGTTCCCCTGCCTCTGCCCTTCACATGCTGGGCATTGCTCAGTGTGTACCTCCACATACGGCCTCTGCTTTTTCTTTTCTTTTTTCTTATAGTTAATCTAAATTCCTGGCGCAGTAGTGTCATCACTGACGTGTATCAAATGAGAGACACAGCACTTTGCTGGCCCACAGATAAGCATCCAGCAAACAGTGGTTGTATTGCTGGGCAGGTAGAGAGTAAGAAGAAACAGGAGGAAGGCAGTGGCCTTGATATCTTTACCCAGACATTAACAGTCAGGGCTGGAGTAAACAAAGGCACGAAGCAGTGACAGAGAGTGCTCAGAGGAGACCAGAGGCAGTTGGTCTGTGTCAGTCAGAGGGATGGAGGAGTCCCGGGAGCCTAGTGAGAAAGGATTTTGAGGTAGGCAGAAAGCAAGTCCTACTCTTGTGAGGAATTCTGTCAGACAGGGAAATCTTAAAGTTAGTAACTGGAGGCTGAAGAAAATTTGTTCTGTTTCATTCTCTTTCAGGTCTTACTTGCCCTGGAGCCTCTGTCAGAAACCTACAACAGCTACAAACCTCTTCCTGCCACTGACGTGACAGAAAATGTCCTTTTATCTGAGCGAAAACTCAGAGAGATTACTGAATCCAGCAATAGCCAGTCTATGGTTCCGACAAAGTCTTACAGGGTACCGTCCATCAAATTTGATGGGAAAGAATTAGCAGGCAGCAGCAGCAGGTCAACCACACCAAGGTAATGATGGCATCTCCAAGTCTACGTCTGCCGGTCTCTTCTCATTCTGGGTCACTCTCAGCAGATAGCTCTGAAGTTCCCACTGCCAACCTGGTCAGATCCCATGGACTGGATGGCACAGAGTGAGCAAGACACAAGTCCTGGGACTCAGGGAGGAGGCATGCTTAGCATGCCCCAGTTACAGCAGTCACAAAACACCAGTCTAACAGAGAAGCCAGTGTGCACATGTGACTAAAACGTTTGCCTATGCTGTCTTTCAGGGGAAAGAGGGAAAGTGAAACAAAATGAAGTATGAGAAACAGATATTTGTCCTAAGTAATTACTTGTAAAGCATTTGCACTATGTCAAAGTCTGAGTACACACACACACACACACACACACACACACACACACACACACACACTCCCTTTCCCTGTGTGCTGATGTCTATTTTGTATCACTTAAGGAATAACCCATAACTGTGGTCAAGATTTTTTTATAAGATTAAAAGCAGATATCTAAAGTCACACTGCAAAAGAAGCCATCTGTTCCAAGGCCCCAGCTTCAGGGCTCTCACTGACCCCCAAACTCTGATGAGGTGGAGTATTCCCAAGACGGGGTGTGAGCTGTTGGCATTGTTTCTTTCTAACAGGGGAAAGGACCACTTGTACTTTGCAGAGGACTCCAATGCAGTAAAGAGTTCTTTGTGTGGACTACAGCATAACCTTAATCAAGGGATGAATGTAGAGACTGTAACTCTGAGAGGAAAAGCCCCACAGAAGCAGCTGTCCTTCCTGAATAGTTCTGAGTTCCAGCCACAAATTAGTACAGTCCCCAAGAGTCACAGTGACTCATGCATCTTGTCTTCAAACAACCCCCCTACAAAGGACCTTCTTTCAGGTATGTGTCTGTTACCTAAGACTCTGCTGCATTTATTGGGTTTGCTCTGCTTGTTAGATAGGCCACAGAGGGAAACAAGGCTTCCCTAAGAATTAAATAGCCAAATAAAAGTATGAGACTTGGTGCCAACCAGGGACTCGTGTAAAGGCAGCTCTACAGAACTGTGGAGTGATTACTGCTTAGATGTTTTTACTTTAAATTAGTAAGTGGCAGTGGTGCATGTTTGTGGGCTACAGTATGTTTTAGAATGTGTGTACAGTAGGTAGTGATCATATCTCCTGACATGAGTCATCTCAGACATTTATCATCTGTGTTAGGAATGTTTCAAATGTCCTTTATGGAGCTAGTAAGATGGCTCAGCTTCTTTCTTGTTTGGTCCCCAAGACCCACATGGTGAAAGAGAGACGTGACTCTCAGAGGTTGTCCTCTGAGCTCCACACACTCAGGTGGCATGCTCCTCCTCCTCCATTGCAGGCACACATGCTCAGGCACGCACACACTGTTCTTTACCAACTATTTTGCTACACTCATTTGTCAACTGCAGTTATCCTATGACATTATAGAACTCTAGATGTTACTCCTTATCAGCGTGTACCCGCAGGTCATTCCCTCCCTATCCTCCCATATATGGTAACCTCTCTTGTATTGTCTGCTTAGGGATCAACTTTCAAGCTTCCACAAATACATGAGAAGAAAGGATATTTGTTTTTCTATGCTTATTTCCTTTGATGTCCTTCAGAGACGTGTTATTCACCCATGTGCACCTAGGGATGTGTAAATAGATCCTGTGCAAGTTTGGAGATGAGGGCAAAGCTCTTCTTACAATATTAATCTTTATCTGTCCCCAGGCGATTTAAGGCAGCTAGGGTGGTACCAAATTCATTTCGAATTCTAAAAACTTATTCTTTATGAGGACATCCAGGGCTGCAGGTGATCTTACTGCTTTAAGCTGGAGTTAAATTCTCCTGTAGTGATGTAACGCCACAGAGCACCACAGAGGTAGGAGGGAACCACTTACTCATGTATCTGCTGCTTTCTCAGCACTCTGATCAAGTGACAGGAAGGTTGGTTCTGGATATTGGTTTAAGAAAGAATAGTGTCGATCAGGGCAGGGAAGGCATGAGCCAGCTGACCACACTGGATCCTCCGTCAGAACATAGAGGACAGGACAGGAAGTGGGGCCAAAGCAAGAAGAGTTCAAAGCTGCCCTAGTGCTCCATTTTGTCCAGCAAGGTTCCATTTCCACGTTCCACAATCTTCCAAAACAGCGCCATCAGCTGGGAACAAAGACCATGAGCTAACCTGTGGAAGACTGTCCAAGCCTCAGTGAAAAGCACATGGAAGCAGCACTGTTACCCTGGGTCAGGGGATGGTGTGCAGCTAACTTAGTTATTTCTGTGACAGTAAGAGCAAAGCAGGACTTTGTGTCCACTCCCACTAATAAGTCCAAAGGAGATATTTATACCATTTATTAAAATGTCTCATAAATAACAACTTAGATACATATTTTATATGTAGGGACATGTGGTCTTATATTTTTGTGGTGATGGGAATCTGGCCCAGGGTCTTCTGCATACATACACTCTACCACTAAGTTATGTTGTTTATGTCTTTCATTAGAGGTGTCTTAGGAATCTTTTTAAAAATATACTCTAGGGCTAGGGCTCAGTGGGTAAAGCACTTCCCATGAAAGCCAGGAGACCCAAGTTCAATCCCTGGAAACAACATTAAGGTGGAAGGAAAGAACTAACTACTAAAGGTTGCCCTCTGACCTCTGCATATACACCATGGTATATGTGGGCCTGCACTCACACACGTACAACACACACACACACACACACAATAATAATAATAATAAGTGTATTATATATGTGTGTGTGTTAAGAATATAAGCCATTAATTTTAGTCTTTTAATTTAAAGAGTCCATTTATAAGGAAAAAAAATTACTCACTACACTTAGCACCTGATCATCTTATACCTGGACTCTTGTATGGACTTACATACCAGACTGAAGAATGCATTGGTTTGTCCATTAAATAGGCATTTATATAGCAACTGCAAAGTGTCTGGCACTCTTCTATATGTCAGGGATATAGCAGTTTTAAGTTTTTCTTTAAAAAGATAAACTAAATATATATGTTAGATGGTGGCAATAACAGTGGAGGTAAATTGAGCAAGGAAGGTGAGAGGAGAGGATGCTCTGTATCTCAGTCAGGGTTTCTATTCCTGCACAAACACCATGACCAAGAAGCAAGTTGGGGAGGAAAGGGTTTATTCAGCTTACACTTCCACTTTGCTGTTCATCACCAAAGGAAGTCAGGACTGGAACTCAAGCAGGTCAGGAAGCAGGAGCTGATGCAGAGGCCATGGAGGGATGTTACTTACTGGCTTGCTTCCCTTGGCTTGGTTTCTTATAGAACCCAGGTCTACCAGACCAGAGATGGCACTACCCACAATGGGCTCCCACCTTGATCACTAGTTGAAAAAATGCCTTACAGCTGGATCTCATGGAGGCATTTCTTCAAATGAGGCTCCTTCTTCTGTGATAACTCCAGCTTGTGTCAAGTTGACACAAAACTAGACAGTACACTAGTTTTGCAGAAATTGGCAAAGTTATGCTTCATTAAGAAAGTAGAAAGTTGAGCATGCCTTTAATCCCAGCACTCTGGAGGAGAGACCGAGATGGAGAGACATACAGACAGACAGACAAGCAAACGAACTGAAGAGAACCAGAAGCACAGCTCAATGGTGGGATGTTTTCACTGCATATGTGAGGCTCCACAAGCATCAAAAAGAAGAAAGGGGGATACAAGTTCCTTCTAAGAAAGTTATGGTGTTAGAGTCAGAATTTTATCACTAAAACCACCTGTGGTAGAGATGGTTAGGCCCACTTAAATTTTCCTTTTACATGTATTTGTGCTTGTGAGTGCAGGCACGCATATATTATGGCACTTGTGTGAAGGTCAGAAGAAAGCAACTTGGAAGAGTTGGTTCTGTCCTCCAGCCTTGTAGGTTCTGAGGATCAAACTCAGATTGGTAGGTAGCACAGCAAACACCCTTCTTGAACCATTCCAGTGGTAAGTCTGAGACATGAAAGAGCAATTGTGAGACTCAGAAGCAGATAGAATATGCAGTGTGGCCAACCTTAGATAAGGGGTGATTCGGCTTCAGCATAGAGAAGAATGGATTAAAATGGCACAAACTAAACTTGGAATATGTAGCTTCCGTTCAATATTTTTGACTGAAATTCCAGAAAGTGGAGCCATAGACAAGTTGGCACTTGCAGTACAGACGTCATGTGTGACAGGGCAGCATGCCTGTCATCTCAGAGATGTTGCAGGGGCCTACAGTGATGCGTGTAATGTAATAAGAGTGATCCTGGCACACGTAAGAAGGGGTTTCAAGTGTCCATTGCTATAGCTGCTGCTGTTACTATATAAGGGATGGGGTGGCTTCTACTTGTCAAAAAAATCAGAAGCTGTGTGATCATCTGCTTTTCCATCATCCTGCTGTGGGAATGTAACTGAGTCGTGGGCTTCATTTTGGCATTCTCATTCATGAAAATAACAAATTTAGACTAGCTTATTATAGGTATGACTGCTTTCCACAGTTTGACTAACATGGTTGTCAGTGTTTCTTGGTTAAGAATATTAAAACTCATATAAATAAGAGAATAAGATATCTGGTTAGAAAAATGAATCATAGGCACCATTATTCCCATTATGTACAGACAGCTGTTGTGAGACGTAACAACTCCCACAGTAAGATCAGTCTCTCTGTGGAAAAGAGTATTTACTCTTTGGTGTAGCATCTCTAAACATAAGGCAGAAACCAAGCAAACACTGTTGTTAAGTGAACATCCTCAAGGAATTGCCAGGCTAATGGGAGAACAGGTGCAGAGGCCACTGCAAAGTCGCCCTAGGAGAACAAATACTGGATACTTAAGCCCTTCCTGCTGGACTCCAGATGTTTGCGTTTTCTGTGTTTACTTCATTCAGCTCTGTTAGAACAAGGCAATAAGCTGCGGAATGCCATGTTGATTTCTGCAATGAACTCCAGCCCAGATACTAGTGTGCTGCTGGACAAAGTTCCTCCTCCTGTGGCAGAAGATGTTTCCAGGTCATCGGTGCTGTAAGTTAGGGACACGCACAGGCCCCTGCAGCTCATTTCCTGAGCTGTTGACTTATCTCCTTTTTCGCTGTTCTGAATGGGATAATCTCAGGAATGTTCAGCAAATAATTCTTAATGTGCTGAGCCTACAGTAGAAGGTACTCAGAATCTTAACTCCTAGCTTCAATGTCTGCCAAGTATATAAATGGATAAATTCTTCACTCTCTAAACCAGAATGCCTATATATAAAATGAAGATCCCCCCCCCCTTCATAAATGAAATAGGATTCTGATGTTGGGAAGAACTTTACAAAGTGTAAAGTTTTATATACATTTAAGGCAGATAAGTCTAAAAAAGCTAAATTTTCTAAGTCAGACTGCTGCCTTCTATTCTTTCTTAGCTTGGTTGGGATTTAAATTTTTATCTGTTAGCCTTTTGTGACAGTATTTTCCCACACCTTGAAACTAGGAACTCATCTACAAATCCATGTAAAGGCCACAATGAAGACCAACTCCTCCCTTTAGCTGACGCCAAAGCTATACAGCTGCTGTTGGGCAGGTGAGTGTCCTTCCCAGTTATTTTCATTAAAGCTTCTTCCAAGTCATTGAGTATATTGTTAGCAATACTTCTTCAGCCTCCCTTCTTTCTGGGTCCTTAAACTATGACTGTTTTCCCATTAAATAAAAAGCTAATGGGAAGCACTTTCTTTAGGCTAAGCTAGATAACCTACTTTTGGGACTTTGCTTACAAAATGTCCCCCAATCCAGCTTTCTGCTCTTGTCTCCCCATTCTTTTCATCCATGTTAATGTGATGAAGAGAGCATGGATTTTAATTAGAGTCAAGTTGAAATGTGATGTTTGTTACTTAGCATTGAGGCCTTAGGCAGTTATCTCAGCTGCAGAAACACCAAAAAAAAAAAAAAAACAAAAACAAAAAAACAAAAAAAAAACAAAAAACAACTTGCAAACTTTGCAAAACTGTGGTGAAGATAAGAAATGATGTGATATAAAGGAGTTAGTACAGTGTTAGCACATAGCAGTTTAATTTTTGGTAGCTATTGTTGGGAATTGAACATGTGCACTGAAAGCAGACTTACCATGTATGATCTCTTGAATCGCTACTATAAACATTACTGTCTTGAAGAGATTAAAAGCAATGTTATATGAGACACATGTATTTAAGAATGCTCTCTTGCCAAGAGGTGATGGCGTGCGCCTTTAATTCCAGCCCTCAGGAGGCAGAGGCAGGCAGATCTCTGAGTTTGAGGCCAGCCTAGTCTATAAAAGTGAGTTCTAGGACAGCCAGGGATATACAGAGAAACCCTGTGGGGGAGAAGGAATGCACACTTTTGGTTTTGGCTTGGTTTGGGGTGTTTGGTTTTTGGTTTTGTTTTTAGATAAGGTTTCTCTGTATCGTCCTGGCTGTTTAGAAAGAGGCAGCACAACCAGTAAAGCACAACCCTTGTGATTGTTCTCCTATGCATCATAATGACAAATATAAGTCCCCGTGGCTGTAAGACAACAATTTAAAGATGGCTCACTTTTGAGCCTGAAAGTGTATAAACTCAAGTTGCCTGTAGGACATTCAAATGTAGTTGTTCAGCAAACACCAGGGCACCAGAGCTGATGCTCAGGAAAGAGAATAGAAGAGTCTTTGTTGGCTCCACAGCGGTAACTGAAAGCTAGAGCGTGTGCAGGGTCACCCAGGAGTACAGCACAGAGTGACAGTAATGGCCGTGCTCCATATCCACTAACTGCTAAACTGTAGTGCCGTGGCCCAAAGACTAGAAGAGGTGGCAAATCAGAACTGGAAAGGAGACAAGAGCAGTCAAAGTGTCAGTAAAAATGTCTGAGGTTAGAAGGCAGAGGAGGAGGGTAACTGACCACCCATGCTAATGAGACCTCAAGGAAGATGTAGTGGTCTCCTGGGGTCTCTGCAGCAATTACCATGCCCTGTTGTCTGAGTTCAGTGGGCTAATTCTTGTACACATCATAGAGTGACCTCTTGGTAATGTTGACTATTGTAGTTCTGCTGCTTCCCCCCAGAGGTAAGAGGATTAGCATTCCCTGCCCACTGAAGACAGAATAGACATTATCTGCAGAGGCCCGAGATTCATGGGCTGAGGTAGAGGTGAGCAGCTCACTGAAGGAAACAGATAAAATTCGTACATGGGATAATGACCCATCCCTCTAACTTCAAGCCCCCATCTCCTTCTTGACACCTGAGCACACTGACAGCCACATTACCACCACCACCCCAGGCAGGAAATTGTTCTGGTAAAGATAAAAGAAATTGAGATGCCACAGAGTGAAATTGACTCAACAAAATAATCCAGCTCTGCCCAGTTGTTTTCTAATTAAGCCACCAGTTACCAAGGTCCTGACTAATAGCCTGGGTTTTGAGCTTCTAGTCGGCTTTCAGGGCCTGGATTTGAAGGCACAAGGAATGCCTCCAACGTCTACACAAGAAACAATATTCAGTAGGATATTTAGAAGAGAACATGAAGGAGAAATAAAATCCCAGAAATTTAACAAAAAGAATGAGATTAGAAAATATCAAGTAAAGTTTGAAATTGGGAACATTTTCAAAAGATTCAGTATTTAGACAAATGAAATTCCAGAAATGTTAAGAAAAATAGAGGTATCTTGCTGAGCGTGGGCTTGTTTTATGGCTGAGAAACACAGGCAAAATTCAGTACTATAATAAATCATAAACAGGTAAGTTAATTTAAAATAAGAAATAATTGCAAAAATGAAGAACAAACTATGGAGGACTACATGCTGAACAGTAGAGATCTCTACATTGGTGTGCAAACATAGACCCTCCAGTAAAGATGGCTGGAGACATGGCTCAACTGTTCATAGACCCTCCTCCTTAGTAAAGATGGCTGGAGACATGGCTCAACTGGTAAAAGCACTCACTACCGTTGCAACCTGGGTTGCTTCCCAGCACTGCATGGTAGGTTACAACTCACTGTAAGGCAGGTTCCAGAAGATAGGATTTCCTCTTCTGACCTCCACAGACACAAACTACATGCAAACACAGGCAGACAAACACTTATAGACATAAAATAAAATTTTAATTAAAAAAAAAAACGTTATATAGAAAAATACCAAGAATACTTCCAAAAACAAACAATTGTAAAGTTCCACAAGGCTGGCAAGACAGCTCAGCAGATAAATGCTCTTCCCAAGCCTGACAGCCTGAGTTCTATCCCTGGCACCTGTGTGGTAGGAGAGAACCCACGTCTGCAAGTTGTCTGCAAATGCATGTACATGCTCACAAACACACGTGCCTCTAAAGAATAAGAATAAAAAGATTTAAATATACAAATGTCGCATTTGAAAGTGATGATTGTGCACATTTCTTTAGAAATTAAAGAAAAACAGTGGTAGCTTAAAAAGACAGCTAAAGAATAATAAGTCAGGGGTCAGCACACAGTATTTAATATTGCTGCTTTATTATTAATAGATGGTCATTAAAATATGAAGCTCAATAATATTAAGTATTACTATAAGAGAAAGAAAAATAAAAAATAAATTATTCCTTAAATTATGAGTTTATAGTTATTTGCATGCTTACCTCCTTAGTCTATAAACTCCTTGTAATGTTTTAATATTCAATATAAAATTAACCATGTCATAATTATTCCAAAGTACATGTGTTTGCTTAAATGAAGAAGGTGTTTTTGTAAATTAGCCATTTTTTGACAAAAACATTTACTTTACAAAATGATAGGTGCCATTTTTTTTCTGCCTATCAGAACACAGACAGCATAGGAGCACAGCTGGACCTTGGTTAGCCATCTCTATGGCAACCATAACACATAATGGTCAACAACCACATGCTGCCTGAGAGCACAGTGTGTGTCAGTAGTGGGGTTTGAGTACTACTGACATCATCCCAAGAGAGAGGAAATAGAATTGGAACCCAGTAGTCAGTTTAGAGTGCATCCTTAGCATAAGTTCTTTCACATTTAGAATGTTAGGAAGCTTTGCCGGAGAGAGAGGGAGAGGGAGGGAGGGAGAAGTTCTACCGACCCTTCTGTTAAATCCTTGGCTTTGTTTTTCCTGTCTCCAGTGCTGAATTATCCCAAGGTCATCTGTGGAATGGACTAGGCTCTCCTCCAGATTCCCCGTCCCCTGGGAGTGATGTGTATTGCAGCAGTGACCTGAATGATCCTCAGTATGACCAGAGTCTCCTGGAGAACTTGTTTTACACACTGCCTGTAAGTCTTTGAATTTGAAGCTCTCCAAATGGAGAATGCAGCATTTAGTAGCCAGTCCTGATACGTGCAGGAAGCTATTCATTTTACATATACCTTATTTAATAATAGTTACAGCCGAGGAAGAAAGTATTATCACTTTATGGTAAAGAGACAGGCCTAGAGGGCACAAGACTTTTGTCCCAAGTGTCAGAGCCAAAATCAGTCAGATACAAAGCCTCCTGCATCCAGAGCCTGCGCTCCAGCATGTCGCAGACTTCCTCAGAGCACTTCTAAAAAACTGCTAATACAGGCATGCCTTGGAACCCACCTGGCATCTATACAGAGGAGTCCAGAACATTTCTGCTCATGGGTGACAAAACCTCTGTTGGCTTGTAAGCTAGGGAATTCTTTTCAGGCAGTTCTGCTTTATTCCAACCTTTTTTTGGGTGGGGGAGGGGCAGGGGGTTGTCAAACCGCACGATCTGTTGCTGGTTCAGCATCTTCTAGATACTATACATAATGAACCTAATTGCTTTCTACAAGTAGTCCTGAAGGTTGCTGTCATGTCCCTTATATAAGTTCAGTTTTTGTTACTGTAACAGAATACATGAGGCAGGCTAACTTTATTTAAAAAAAAAGAAAGGAAGGAAGGAAGAAAGAAAGGTTTGTATAGCTCAGTGTGTACTCTGGTAAGGACAGACCACATTGGCTGTACCGTCTCATGGCATATATGAGAAAGGGATCACATCACCAAACAGTAAGCCATCATGGCAGGACCAGGTTCCACCATCATCCCTTCTAAAGACTTGTCCTAACAGAAGGAAGCATCTCTTCCCATGAGGCCTGACGTCTTACTGGTCACCAAGGGCCAGGCTTTCACTATAAAAGCGTTTTGGGATGTGTTCTAACCGTATCCAGATCACTACACTCCTGAGTCTCCTTTTTTGTATCTCAGGGAAAATATGACTGAAATGCAAGATGGTTTATTCTGGATTGGTAGTAAGTCAGGCGGGGCTGCCAGAATTGAGACAAAGCAGGGGGAAATTATATATTGTCAGGCGGAGCATAAGCAAGCATAAACTAAACTTGAGAGTTTTGAAAGGCAGAGAAGTGGCTGTCTTAGTTTGATGTGGTAACACTATGATCAAAAGCAACTTGGAAAAGAAAAGATTTATTTCCACTTACAGATTACATCTTCTATCACTGAGGGAAGTCAGGGCAGGAACTCAAGCAAAGAGAGTAGAGGATCACTACTTCCTGGCATGTTTCTCATGGCTCACTCAGACTACCTTTTGGTGCAACCTAGGACCACCTGTCAGGGATGGCCTGGGCCCTTTCACTTCAGTCTCTAATCAAGAAAATGCCCTATAGACTTGTCTATAGGCCAGTCCTAAAGATCTAACCAGCACAAGGGTATAGGGAGAAAGACTTGTGTAGAAAGAAAGGATGTTGTGTATATACTTTTTTTATTGAACTCAGGGCTCTGTGTGTGTCAGACAAGGGCTCTAGCACTTGGCTGTATCCCCAGTTCAAGTAAAATTGGGTTTGTGCACTCTAAGGAATCCAGTTAACTGACAGTTTGCAGGAGATAGAGAATGTCACACAGGTCTAAGGCAGGCAAGACCTTGAGTGCCTAGCACACTGTGGCCAGACTGAGACGCTCCCCGTGTCAGGAAATGGTGCAGTTATAACCGGATGGGAGCAAAGTTAGAGGCGGTAACCAGAAACAGATAGAAAGCTTTTGGCTTCTTGGGAGAAGAGAGAGAAACAGAGTAAAAGGTGGAATTAGTATCAAGAAAAAAAGAGTTTGAATTGGAAAGGAACCAGCTTTTAGGATCCCAGGACTTCCTGTCCCAGCAGCCATCACTGTTACATGTGAAGTGGAGACATCCGTTGAACCAGCGTTCAGTGTGCCAAGGCCTTTACCTGTTGGCTGCATTAATTATAGACTGTACCGAAATTCTTAATTCACTTTTACTTCAATTTAATTATTTTACTGGACCCATGAGATAGTTTTACTGTCTTACATACCATGAAAAACAGCTTAGAGTATATACAAGGAAGTTTGCCTGTGGTGACATACACCCGTAATCCAAGTACTTGGGAGTCTGAGGCAGGTTTCAGGGTTCTGGACCTACCCTGGTTACAGAGCAAATTCAGGGCTGCATAATCAGACTCAGCTTTAAAAATTAAAAACATTTGATGGGCAGTGGTGGTGCACAACCTTAATCCCAGCATTTGGGAGGCAGAGGCAGGTGAATCTCTGAGTTTGAGGCCAGCTTACTACACAGAGAAAGCCTGTCAATAGATAAATACCTTGTAAGCCGCTATGGCAGAACTGGAATCCTTACTCTAGACATGACAAAGTCATCAGTGTTCTTGCTGTCCCACACTCTTATAAGCTGTAAGCTTGGCTTTAGAACTCTGCCCCAACTTACCTGCCTGACCTCATGTCCCACTTGTATGTTGACTCTGGTGTCTACACTAGCTGCTCATCCCACTCCTCAGACTCCTCCCTGCTTTTTCCTTCTTTTGATCCTTCTGCTGTGAATGTGGAAATGTTCTGTTAATTTAGCATTTGTGATACAAGAGGCTAATTAGTCATTACAGTAGGTGCTTTTAATCAAAAATAAAAATAAAGAGAATTTTTCAACCTATTTCTTTCCTGAAGGCAATTTGTAAAATATCATTAATCTTAAGCACAATTAAAATCAGAATAAATAATTCAGAGCACAGAGAGTAGGAGGAAAGACAGTCTTTGCCCCCAGCTAGGTGACATAACAACCATTCAGCCTCAGCTCTACTGTGATAGAAAAACAAACTTCAAAACTCATGGAGATAAAAATGCAGATTCGCCCCCCCTCCCCCCATAGCTGGCAACCACACACAAGCTACCTGGCTTTTCCAATTGTGAAGACAAGATAAGGTGCCTGGCAGGAACATGCGGATACTTAGTTGCATGGGCAGCGCCTAGCATAATGTAGAACACTGTGGACAGTCGGTGCATTGGTCTCCCAGAACTGTGTCTTCCCTTGCTTACTGTGAACGGACTTTGTGAAGTGCAGAGCACTTTTGTGTAACTAGGAACACCATGAAATATGCCCTTGCTTGCTTGAAATTCCTCTTGCTTTTGGAGAAGCAACTGTGACTGTCTTCCCTGAAGTAAGTGTCTTTCAGTGCCATGCTTTCTGTTTATCTTCTAGAAATCTGATGTTGGTGCCAGTGATTTACTCAGTGAAGATGATGGGGTGGAACCTAAAACAATGAACCAGTCAAAAGCCTCTGGCAGATCTAAGGTTGTAGGGTCAAGTGAACACAAGCTGAAGAAAAGGACTGCTGTCAAGAAAAGCAGGTGAGTTTCTATGAAGGTTGATGTAGAACATCAGGGGCCTCTCCTCAAGGAAGATGGTCTTGATTTGGCCAAGACTGCCCAGTGATTTGTTATAGCAACTTGTCGAAGAATTTCAGTCCTTAAAAAGGTAATGTACAGCTCAGCAGACAGAGATAGGTAGATAGAATCTCTGTGAGTTGAAGGCCAACCAGCTGTATACATAGTGTAGTGCACACTCACTACATAGAAAAACCCTGTTTCAAAAATGTGCATGAGAAATGGATTGTAGAGAAAACAGAGAAATGGTTGTGGTATGTTTACTGTGATGGCTCCTCCTATATGGACACATTAAATGGGACACTCAGTAGCATGATAAGGAAGTTAAGATAGTGGGCAAACTTGATTAAGGAAGACTTCCAGAAAAAAATCTAATTCTGTATCATTTGTTCCTGTACTTGCATGGATTAAAGAATATTTTATACACCTTTAGATGAGGACCATATTTGTAGGTTTATGTTAAGGTGATACATGATTGGACAGTGGAGAGTTAGGTGTGGAAAGAGGCTGGAGGAGCAAGCGGAAGAGAGGGAGAGGAGGAGAGATTCCGGAGGCAACATGGAAGCTTGATGTGTATGTTTCTCTCAGCGCATCTCTAGCTTGATGAGGTTTTTATGATTATTTCTAAGGGTTCCTATGAGTCTAATTTATCTTTTCTGGATGGGCAGTTTATATCTTTGTCCATTGGTTGTAAGCTTATTGTATAGAAGGTTTGTGGATTAAGAATTTAACATATAAACCTGTTTGATAAGTTAATGGATGTGAGTCATGTTTCTGCTAGGCTGTGGAAAATGTGACGTAAGTTCTCGTCTGGTAGAGGAGAAGCTGGAGTGAGTGGTTTCAGCGTGGTGCCTGCGGCTCCACACGGGAACTGATAGCCAAAGTTCCAGACTAAAAGAGAGACAGCTGAGAGGGCAGTGTGGGGACCGAGTGGTAGAGAAAGAGCCCAGGTACAAGGCTCCACACTAGAGCCGTATCCCCGGAGTGAGACCGCAGTGCCGACAACAGCAGAACTTTTTAGTATTTACTGCAACACAGATTCACTTCACAAAAGCTGTTTTCTGACCCAGCATGGAAGTCAAAGGAGGATCAGGGGTTTCAGACCAGCCTGGGTGGTCTTAGTACAGTTCACCATAGTGAGACCTTATCTCAAAGGAAAACACAGAACTGTTCCTACTTCACTTGGAACAGAAATCCTCGATGCTTGACTTGTCCTCTTTCCTCCTGTGCAGCTGGGTTGTTCCACATTGTGCCTCTAACTCCTGCCTTCCTGTCTGTGAACTTGCAGAGATCCAGCTGACCAACAAGGGCTCTCAAGAATTCCAGGACATAACCCAGCAATGTCACTAAGTGTGGATAGACTGGCTCTTCTGGGTAGAGTACATTCGGTCAGAATCATCATTGAAACCATGAGAGTCCCTCCAGATAGTCCCCAGGTGACACCAAGCAGGAAGAACTTTGCTGGGAAACCACCAAAGCCAACAGCAGCAAAAAAGCGGTACAGCTAAATAAGAAAGCTAAATGTGGCATTCGGGGACAGTGTGGCTGGTAACAAGAAGTCTACCTTATAATTTGTTTTTATGTACATTTTTGGATCAGTAAAAATGATTTGAAGTTCCCAAAAATGAAGGTAAATTTGGAATAAAGGAAAATGGGGTGGAAGCCATTCCTGCAGCCCTTACAGTAATAGCAAAAGTTAAGAACACCTAAAATGGTTGTAGCCTAGCACCTCAGAGCCCAGAGACAGATTTTATATTGAAAGGTCACTCTCAGAAACAAGCTCTGTCCCACATGGCAGATGATGAAAGCTCTAAGGAACAGAAGTGACCTCTGAGGCAGTTCGATCCTGAAATTGGGAACTTCAAAGAGAGAGACAGAAAATATATCTACCTTTTTAATTTGGTTTGATTTTAGATTTGTGTGTGTGTGTGTGTGTGTGTGTGTGTTTGTGTGTGTGTACAGTTGTGAGCCTCCATGAGAGTGCTGGGAATCTAACTTGGGTCCTCTACAAAAGCAACACATTCTCTTAATCACTTTTTCTTCCAGCACTTTCTTTGTGGAGTACCACTTTCCTGTGGGCTTTTCCAAAAATGCACTGGGAAAGACAGCTTTGATCACTGAGGTTGTTCGATTTGCCTCCAGTAAAATCACAGATGGAGGTAAGAAGCGTGCTGGCTGTCTGCTGATCACTGCCTCTGGCCAGAGTGCTAGAATAACACGTGTGTGCCATTACCCCGGCCTGGCTTTTGCATTTTGACATGGTCTCACTATGTAGACTAGGCCAAGCTCAAACTTTCAGTCATCCTGCTTTGGCTTCCCAAGTCCCGGGATTTTAGGAATGTCACTGTGTCTAGAGTTTGTATTGCTATAATGAAACATTGTGACCAGAAACAAGGTGAGGAGGAAAGGGTTTATTTGGCTTATACTTATACACATCTTAGCCCATCTTCAAAGGAGTGGGAGCAGGAACTCAAGCAGGATAGGAACCTGGAGGCAGGCGCTGTTGCAGAGGACATAGAGGGGTGTTTACGTCTTAAAGTAAAACACAGAGCTGTTCCTACTTCACTTGGAACAGAAATCCTCGGTGCCCATCCTCTTTCCTCCTGTGCAACTGGATTGTTCCAAATTGGGCCTCTAACTCCTGCCTTCCTGCCTGTGAACTTACACAAATCAAGTTGGCCAACACATGTTCTCAAGAATTCCACAACATATCCCAGAACATACAGTTTATAGCAGAAATCCCTGTGTGTTCAGAGACAGACATTGCACCTGACATGGCTAACTAGCATGAATAGTTAATATCCGAATTACGACATTCAGATTATCTGTTCGTTAGCCAGAAAATGAGCTTAGTTTTATTGTTGAAATTGTTCATTTCCTTTGTCTATGATTTCATTTATCCCTCATCGTCTAGTTCATCTACTTTTCCTGTTGAGCCACTTACCACCCATCTTCCTAACACAGCCATGTTTGCTGAGCCACAGTACTGCACGTTTTATCTCAGCACTTGAGAGGCAGAGGCAGAAGATCTCTGTGAGCTCAAAGCCAGCCAGGGCTAATGATGAGACCTGATCTCAGAATAAATAAATAAACATTTAAAAGATCAGATTGCCTTGACCACAGTGAAGTATGTGGATGAGTCCCCTTCATATCCTGTGTTTACATGTGATGATCGTTTCTCATAGCAACGCTGAGCAGCTTTAATCTGCTACTGTAGGGAGTCACCCTGACCCAGTTCCTGAAAAAACTAGAAAAGGGTGGATGGAATCAACGCATGGATTAGTGATGATTCTGGTCGGATTGTGTGACATGTCTGTTCTCTTTCACAGTGGTGAAATTCCAGCAGCGATTTGTGTGTCCAGTAGAGTTTGGTGGCCCAATGATAGAGCATTGGTGGAATTCTAACCTCACCTTCCAAATTTATGCAAAGAAAACCCCACAGAAAAAGGTAAGTCATTTGAGATGTACCAGTCACACCAGACACTCTCCTAGATAAACCAGGTTTTTGGGCTCAAGTAACATTGTCAAATCTCATCACAACAGCTCTGTAAATTAGGTCCCTTATCACCTTCATTTCATAGAAGAAACTGCTACTCAGCAAAGTCCACTGACTTGTCTGAAGTTCCTACTCTAACAAAAACAGAACCAGAGCATCATGCAGTTTCTTGGTCCAGTCCAGCCTGCTCTGCTCTGGTTTGGGTTTTTGTTTTGGTTTTGTTTTTTGAGACAGGGTCTCATTTATGTAACCCAGGCTAGTCTTGAACTTATCGCAGGTGTGCACCAGCCACAGCTGACAGCGTATGTCCTGACTGCCCATTCACAGTAGTGTATGGCAGTACCAGTGTAGGTTTTATATAGGCCTTAACTTGAAGTCCTCTCTTTCATTTGTGGACAAAGTACTTGAATTACCCAGCCCACACCCAAAATAACAAACTTGTAGGTAGTGATTCATCAGAGTTCCAGTTTATGAAGTTCACTCTTAAGTGACCTCATGGGAATGAGTAAAGTAGGCTGTGTGCAGCTCCTCCACTAAAACAGCAACCCAGATGATCCGACTCTATGTTTGTTGAGAATGGAGTAAATACACCTTTTCTTTTGTTTAGTGGTTCCCCTGCCCCAAAATAAAAACAGAAACTAGAAAAACAGCAAAACAGAAGAAGGAGTAGAAAGTACAGAATTGTTCACCTGTGAAAAAAACTTGAAGACAACCTCTGCTAACATTTTAATATATTTATATTGCATTTACCTAAACCTAATTAATGGCTTTCTTTTTAATTATAAAACAATTTTACATTATTTTAAGAAACTTGAAAAATGTTTTTCCATTTGAATACCACCCACCAAGAAGGCAGAATTTGCCCATAGCCAACATAGAAATAATCTCTGGCATTATTTATTGTGTGTATACATGAGTGTGTTTTACTAGGGATTAAACCTAGGACCTCAAAAATGGTTGACAAGTACTCTATTACTGAGATCCAGATATATTTTTACTTTATACCTTGATTTCACTAGGATACCCAGACTGGTCTCAAACTTCTGTCAACCAGGGAGGCACTGAACTTTTATCCTTCCTGAGCCTCCTAAGTAACTGAGGTTTCAGACCTATAGGACTAGGCCCTGCTATGTTTCCAACTGGTTGCAATATGGTACATAATTTTGTAGGTATCTTTTGTTTGTTGGGTTGTAGGGTTTGGTTTTGTTTTGTGTTTTTAATCTAACTTGTGTCATGGGCTTTTATTTCATTCTTAGTAAAATAACTTTTCACATAATTATGTTTGGGGATTTATACAATGTATGTAATTGGTTACACATAACGTGTTGCTCATACTAAGCTTTTAATGCCCTGACAGTAGTGGCGCATTCCTATAATGCCCACAGGTGGGAGGCAGAGAGATTTCCTGTGTACATAGCAAGTCCAGAACAGACACAATTACAAAGTAAGATCCCATCTAAAAACAAGCAAAAGCAAAAAACAACAAAATCAAACTCTTTTGTTAACTGATTGCTTTGATGGCTGCCTGTCATACAACTATATATGGATACGTTAAAATTAGCTTAATGGTTATGTATTAGAGCAGTTTCAACCTTCTTAACACTGAGACCCTTTGATACAGTTTCTCCTGTCATGGTGACCCCAGCCATAAAATTATTCCATTGCTACTTCATAAGTGTAATTTTGCTACTATTATGAATCATACATCTCTGATATGTAACCCCCACAGATTAAAAATCACCACATTAGACATTTAGTTGTTTATAATTATTAACTACTTTTAACATATGCAGTTTATGCTTAGTTTTTATATGTTACTTTTTAGTGTAAATTCCAGAATTAGAATTATTGCAGCAAAAAATACAAAACTTCTCATGTTACTGCTAAATCCCAGTGTGGAGGTATGTTAGCAGTATACTCCAGCTTGTTCCTATGACAGTCTTTTGTTCCTTTGTAGCCTCAGTAGCTACAAAGTCAAGAGTGATCTTTCCTAGTCTTAAAACATCAGCTTACTGAAGAAATCGGTGAGAACTAAGTTGTAATAGAGAAAGATACTTTTTGTGGCTTATGGAATCCTTTGTGAACTTCTAGGGGAAAATAGTCAAACCCAGAAGGGAGAGTGAAGGCTGGCAGGACACGGCAGCATTGTCTGTCACATCACATCATAATGGAGCTCTGTACTTCATAATGCACTGTCCTCTCACAACCCCCACCCCGCGGCTCCTCCTCATGCTTTTTCTTTCCTTTTTCCGTCAGCCAGAAGCCATTGGATCTGCATCTCTTCCTTTGCAAGCTGTCATTCAGTCAGAGCTGCTTTCTCTCAGTAGCCAGCTTCCGGTGCAGCAGGAAAGTGGTCTCTGTTCACTTGGCCCCCTAAAGGTATGTGGTTATACATCCAGAAGCTGCTAGGATTGCCTGAGCATGCACTCTTGCCTGGCACTGAGAGCAAGCTGTGAACAAGAACAAGTTCCCTGCACTTGGGAGACCTCTGTTGAACTGCAGCAGCGTGTGGTGAAAGAAAGAGATGTGCACAAGAGCATCTGAGGAAACAAGATGTCTGACAAGCTCTCGCCAAGGAGCTGATGTCTACAGTGATTTCTGAAAACACACATGTAAACTCTCCAAAGTGAAGCTAATGATTGTTACCACAGGATAGCAAGCAAGAGTGAGGTGGTAGACAGTAGAGTTGTACAGGCAGGTCAGAGTGAAAGTCAGGTCTTTTTAGGTCAAGGCATTGTTCAAGTTTGAGCCTGTGAGACGAGGAAAAGGCTCCAGAACATTGGAGCGACATCTTTGGTTTGTAGATATTTCTGTATGGGTGGTACATTATAAGGAGTGCAGAGGAAATGAACCCTGAAGCACTCCTTCTGAGAAGAAATGCTGGCTGCTGGGTTAAAGCAGAGCTGTGGCAGGGAACCAGGGAGCAGCATCGGTGTCCTGGAGGAGTGAGTCCTGAGGCAGGGTTCTTTCCCTGTGGTCAGCAGCACCGGTGTCCTAGGCAGGCCTTGAATATGTGGCCTCAATACAGCTTTGTAAACTATCATATTAAGTTTTTGATTTGGTTTTTGAGACATTGTCTCAAAATGCAGCCCAGGTGGCCAGAAAAATCACCATGTAGTACAAGCTTCCTTTAAAACCTGCAATCCTCCTACCTGAGCACTGGCCACCATGCTCAACTCTAGTGAGTTTTTGAAATTTCCATACTCATGCCCTAAAACGGTCTCCTTGCTTCTAACCGCACAAAGGATAAAGTATGAAACCCAGTGCGTCACCTCCTCCTCCCTCTTCTCTACACACAGGTTACTGTTCCTTTCCAGGCTAGTTTTGTGTTCGTGTGGACCCACAGATTCTGACATTATTCAACAGGTTACGTAATCCATTGCTCTTGCTGATTCTGACTTAGCCAATAGGAGTCTCTTCATCTGGAGTCTATGTCATTGTACATGGCTCCATCCTTTCTTTAGCAGTCCCTTGTTTTCTGGTACTGGGAGATTCTCCAGGTCATCATATACGGTGAATAACCTGCTGGGCAAGTCGATGTGTATATATTTGTTAGTGTTTGAGAATGGATAGGTCCATCCTTTAATTTGCTGTCAGCTTCAACTCCAAATATTCTGATGGCAGTTCTTCAAGACATTCTCTGTGATGTTTCTCCTTTTGTGCCTTCTAGGTCACCGTGGAGCTTGTGTTAGGAAACAAGGATTTCACTGGTGTCAGTGCTAAGTTAAGTAGCAGCACCCAACCTATGATTCTAGACATGATACGACCAGAAACAGGCCAGGACAGCACCTGTACCAAAAATCCACAGGGCTCAAATAAAGTTCCCAAGGAAACTACAAAGAAAACACAGAATTTAGTGCTCCCCGACCCAGAGTCAACAAGCTCCATAGCCTCAAACTCTTCGATCTCCACGGCTATGCCACCTCCCAATGTAGTGCATCAAATAAATGGCTCAGCCAAAGAGAACGGTTTGCTGTTGCATGTGCTGTTGATGGTGCCAGATGGGAAAGATTTTGTTATTGGAGAACCGGAGAAACAACCATCGTGCAATGTTTATTTGAATTGCAAGCTCTTCAGCACAGAGGAAGTCACCAAATCTGTTGTCTCATGGGGCACAACACAGCCTGTCTTTAATTTTTCTCAGGTAACATATGTTTTATATATATTGACACTGATTATTGAACCTAAGGCCTCAGGTGTGTTAGGTGAACACTGTACCACTAAGCTACATCTCCAACAAGCTACTCTTTTACTTCCTGACTCAGAAGCTGATTGCTTTGTCTTCAGGCCAGGAAAAAACCTGGCTCATTTTCCTTAGGAAGTGTTGGGTCTGTCTGGCAGGCACCCCTCCGTTAGGAAAGGTATAAAGGCCCAGCACATTCTTGCTTCTCTCTAGCTTTAACTGTTAGCCCCGATTTGCTGCTCTTGCTACATTCTTCTGACTCCCTACTCTCCCATGGACATGTGTTCCCACAGCGTCAGCCTCACTCTGTGTCAGTAACTTCCAGTCTGTACTTCCCTGCTCATCAGACATTTCCCTCATGGGTCAACTCTGACTGTTGGTTCAATGCCAGCACCTGGGTGTCTCTAAAGCACTTTACATTATCATTGCCTTACCAGTGATTCAATAAGAATGTGCGAATGAAAAAATCCAAAAATGTCTAACCACTTGGGGTCCTTCAAATTGATAGCCTCTTGGAACAATTATTAATTGATAGAGCAGCTATTGGCTGTAGATCCGTGGTTCATCCCAGGTGAGCAGCTGCCTTTGCTGTTTGCTCTAGCATGCTAAACACGGTGGATTTTTGCATCAGTTTGTTTTATTAAGTGCTGTCCAGGCACTGGATCGGCAACCCTTTGTTAAGGGTTCACTCTTTTTCCAGATAGTGGACATCTTTGTTGCAAACAACTCTTTCTCCGAGTAGGAGAGAGGGCTCTTGTTAAGAAATTACAGTGCTCTTGCAGAAGATCTGTTTGGATCCTAACACCACATCAGGCAGCTCCCCATGGCCTATAACTCAGGTCTCTGCCCTCCTTAGTACCTGCACACATGTACACATACCCACACACAGACAATTCAGACATACACTTAATTGAAAATAATAAAAATTAAGAATATTAAAGCACACACATTCTCAGTGGTATTTAAAAATAGATCACTTTGCCTTAGAAGGTTGAGTGAGTTTGGTAGGCAGCATATCTGACCTGCCTGACAACCTTCTCTGTCCCTACACGAACTCTGTCATTGGAGAGAACCCGTGCTGGTTTGTATCTGTCTCTTATGTGTGAGTCTCTTATACCAAACTGTTTCTATGAAGACACAGACTAGGTTTTATTTTAATATCTTCAGCATAGTACTGTGCATGCACATAGTAGGCTTTAACTAAACACTTGTTGAATAAAGGTTTAAATTAATTGTTTCAGCTGTGGGAAGTTTTTCCCCTGATTGTTCTCCCCAGGTGATTCCTGTGTCTCTGTCTTCCAAATGCCTGGAAAGACTTAAGAACAATGTGATGATAATTGAGACGTGGAACAAGGTGCGGAGCCCAGGACAGGACAAGCTGCTCGGGCTGGTGAAACTCCCCCTCCATCAGTTCTACATGTCATTCAAGTAAATAGGACCTTTTGGAGTCTTTTTTATTTTGCATCTTTAACTTTATGGACTGAAGATGAATTCTTTAGATATGCAAGCATGAGTAGAACCCCTCCAAGGCCTTTTTCTGTTTCAACCACGTCCTTCTCTCCTATTATAAAGCAGACACACAGACCCTGCATCCCCCAGTTTTAGGTGTTTGTTAAGGGCCTTAGGACTTTAGCAACCCCTGGTACAGGTGTAGAAAGGTGAATGGAGACTTTAAGGAGTTATATTACTCGTTGCAGAAATAATAAGAACGGCACTAGAGAGCCTGGACCCCCCCCCCACTCTACTCAAGAGCTCTTCGGTCAAATGTAACCTTCCAGGCTAATGATTGACTTCCCCATCATGAAGTAGCAATATGGTTCATAGCAGCTGTTGCCAAGTTTTCCATGACAGGTTGAGATTTGCTAACTATATGTACTCTGATAACTGGTAAAACATTGGTTAACTTGAAGGTTATTTCTATTCATACAGATTTCCTTTTCTGTTTGATTCAAAGTATAGATTTCTAATTGCTTTAGCCTAGGCATGGCTGTGTGTTGACTGTATGTTTACAACAGGACTTTGTGCGAATTATCTCACTAGAGTTTCATATTACCTCATGAGTAATATCATGGTCCTTACCTAACAAATGAGGACAGTTGCTCTGGAACTTTGAGGATGCAGTCTCTGGCTCTCTTTCCTCATCTCTAAGAGGAGGCTGCCACTGGGTCTCCTGTCTCACTTGTGCAGCAGTCATGAGGATCTGGTGAGAAAATTCATGGGTTTGCTTCCCAGAAATAGGGAAGCACTTAAGATGGTTACGTTGGATATAGCCAAGCTGAGGAATACTGCTGAACCCATGGATACCAATATCTTTTCTAGCTTCTCAGCTCACCACCACCACTAACACCCATGGACACACACATACACAGACACACATACACACCACCGCTTTTTAGTTGTGAAACTCCTCTGACCTGTTGTCCTTTCTTTACTTCCCTTCTTATCCCATTAGAGCCCATTCTTTGTTGTTCAGGTACAAAACAGTAGTAGCTATCAGTTACTGAGCATACACTGTGTGCCACCTACCTCATTGGCATTTTACATGGGTTATCTCAGTTTAGTGCTAACAACTCGCTTGTTAACTGAACCAGCCCTTCTGAAGTATCGTTGCATTGCAGACACTGGACTTGAACTTAGTGCCACCATGGTTCAGAGATCAACTGGACTCGTTAGCAGCCCTGTAATTTCTGTGGATTGAATGAACCTGCCTTGTAATTTTTTTTAATTGACAGAATCATATTTTTTAAGTCCACTAATCCATTTCTGACAAACTGAGATAAGCCAAGTAAGCAACTCTGACATTACTGATGATTGTGATTTGCTCATTCACAATATCTTGCTTCCTAGAGATCCCAAGATTTCTCGCCTGCTGCTTGATGCCAGGTACCCAGTTGTTGCTGTGGACAGCTATATGCCTGTGATTGATGTGTTCTCGGGCCACCAAAATGGGAGTCTTCGAGTCTTTTTAGCCATGGGTTCTTCAGATCAGATAATGATGCTGCAAAGATTAAAGAATGAAGAAGGAACACTCCCTCCATTCAGCCCTAGGCCAGCCCATTTCCTGGACCAGCCACCTGTAGCATCTGTTGCTATGGTAACAATTCAACACTAGTTCACAGGAACTATCTCATTTTCTCTTATACACTTTAATGAAACCATTACCCAATGAAAGGCTCCAGTAAACAGTATAACTTGCACTCTGTACTTGCTTTATTTTGTGTGGGGCACAGTGTGTGTATGCAGGTGCTTGTTACCTGTATAAGTGTTTAAGTTCCGGCGTCATTCTTCAGGTGCCCTCTACCTTTATGCATGTGTGAGTGTGGCGTATGTGTATTTGGGTATGCTGCTTGTCCAGGTAGAGCCAGAAGTCAACACTGGCTGTTTCTCCATTGCTTTCTACTTTAGTTTTTTCATCTTCTACGTATAGATGTTTTGCTTACATCTACATCTGGGCACTGCATATGCATCTTCTCCCAGAAGAAGGCATGGGACCCCTTGAACTGGATTTATAGACATTGTGAGCTATTGGGTGGGTACTAGGAATTACCCTAACCCTCTAGAAGAGCATCCAATGTTTGTAACTACTGAACCATTATTAGAGCACTCTTTACCTTGTTTTGGTTTTGTTTTTGTTTTTTAAAGATTTTATTTATTTATTTTATGTATGTGAATACACTGTCGCTATCTTCAGACACACCAGAAGAGGGCATCAGATCCCATTACAGATGGTTGTGAGCCACCATGTGGTTGCTGGGAATTGAACTCAGGACCTCTGGAAGAGCAGACAGTGCTCTTAACCGCTGAGCCATCTCTAGCCCCCGTTGTTTTGTTTTTAAGACAGGCTTTCTCAGTGGGACCTGGGACTCAGCAATTAGGCTAGGCTGACTAGCCAGAGAATCCAGGGATCCACCTGTCTCTGCCTCTTGAGCACTCGGATTACAACTACAGGTCCCACACTAAGCTGTTTCTACAACCCCACAAGTGCCTGTTTTATATCATAATTTGTGGTATTCTTCTCTTGTATGTTAAATGGTGATACATCCTTCTTAGCTCTTTGAATTAATAAACAAAACCTAGGATTGGAAATATAATTCATTGATAAAAGACTAACCAAGTATGCTGAATTACTTGGTAACTCAGTTAGTAGAGTGCCTACCTAGCACTCATGAACCCCTGTGTGTTGTCACCAGGACTGCACAAAGCCAAGTGTGGCAGCACACATCCACAGTCCAGTGCTTGGAAGGTAGAAAGAGAAGACTCAGACACTCAGAACTATCCTTGGCTATGTAATAAGTTCAAGGCCAACCTGGGCTACGTGAGAATTTGTCTCAAAACACACACACATTCATGACTTTGGGGGCTGGAGAAATGGCTCAGTGGTTAAAATCATTTGCTGCTCTTGCAGAAGTCTCAGATTCAGTTCCCAGCACATATGACAGCACATAACTCCCATAACACTACTTCCATGGCATCCGACACCCTGCACACATGTGCTCCACACATATGTAGATACACACACATGCATATAAAATATAAACATCTTTAATAACTAGCTAGTATGTAAAAGACTGTGGTTTTGATTCCAGGACCACAATAAAAAAGAAAGAAAGAAAGAAAGAAAATCTATTTGGTCAACCAAGTATTAATTCTCCATTGTACTAAATTGTCACAGAGACAGAGACAGAGAGCACCCAAACATAAGGCTGTAAGTCTTACCGTTTGTTGATAAAGTCTGTGTGGTAAAGTGAAGGGCCTTGCTTTTCCCTAGTAACCAAGAAGTAATTTATTTTTTACATTGCTGTACACCTGAGAAGGCATATTGGACCACATTTCTATGTTTAGTTTCATAACAGCTGCGTACAGTGGGTTTTGTCTTTTTTATAAGTGATAAGACAAAATTAAAGTGATTGAATTAATTGCTTGAGGTTATTAAGTTGGAGTTTCTGCTAGTTGAAAATTACATAAAAGGCAGAAATAAAGGTGTACCTGTAATATTCTTAAGTCTTGAGGTGATGTGTGGCCCTAATCTTGCAATATAGACTCATAAATCTGTTAATGTCATACAGAAAGTTAGAACATGACTCTTAGGTTACATCCATGGAGGAAATTCTTCATAGATTTGTCCATGTGGTTGGACATCTACACTTTTTTTCTTGCCATTTTTAATTTTTTATTTTTAATTACCTTACTAAGTAACAGGGTTGCTTATGTTAATCCTCTCAGTACCCTCTGTTCCTCCATTTCCATGTCCCCAGGCCTCACTGAAACCTGTGTACCACCAGCATTTCCCCTTCCACTTTTTCTTTTTTTACAACTTTATTTTTTAAAAGAGATACGTGTACAGATTTTTTAAAGCATTTTGGCATAAAACTATATGAATATATTTTTGTCAGTACTTGATCTTTTTAAAGGTTTGATAGCATGCATTGAAATCTTACTAGTTACCATAAGCATAAAGTACATGTAAAACAAAACATAACATGGAAATAGTCAAGGTTTTCTTGGTGTGTATAGATTAAACATAATGATTTTTAAATACCAAGAATTGCCACAAGGCTATCTTCTTAGCTCTTGAGTTATTAATGATTTAAGGTCTAGGTGTACCCCACGCTGAGAGAGTGCTATACACTTGTTTTTGTTGTTGTTGTTGTTGTTGTTGTTGTTGTTGTTTCTATGAAGGACTGAGGCTTCTATTTTTTGGCCTTTTTTTGAGCTTCATATGATCTGTGTGTTGTTTCTTGGATATTCAGGCTTTCAGGAGCTAGTATCCAATTATCAGTGACTGCATCTTATGTCTGTTCTTTTGTGACTGGGTTACCTCACTCAGGATGATCTTCTCTAGATGCAGCCATTTTCTTAAGAATTTCATAAAGTCATTGTTTCTAATAGCTGAGTAGTATTCCATTGTGTAAATATACCACAGTTTTTGTATCCATTCATCTACTGAAGGACATCTGGTTTCTTTCCAGCTCCTGACTATTATAAATAAGGCTGCTATGAACATGGTGGAGCCTGTGTTCTTATTGTATGTTGGACATCTACAATCTTAACTGTTTCTCTCTTTACCCCATCCTTCACCAAGTTCACCATCAGCAGGACCAAATTGTTAAACTTGCCGTAATGCCCTATGACCAAACTAAGCTGTCTGTCATGACTCTTAACGGGGTTCCACTCTGCAATTTTCCCCCCTCTGGGGATCAAATTGAAATTGTACTCTTTATATTTCCCAAAGGGGAACTTTTAAACCAGTATTATTTACATATGTTTTACATATTATTTGGGTTTCAAAACAAATAATTAATGTAGTTTTCTCTAGATTTATTTGATTTGTAGTTAGGATATTACTTAAAACCTACACTCTTTCTTGAACCCTGAATTCTTCCTTTGAACATTTATATTAACTGGTCGCTAGAGTCTGGCAAGTAAGTCAGTGCTGTAAAGAACATGGGCCGCACGGTCAGGCAGCTTGTGAGCTGGGCTGCAGTGACCAGTCGTCCATGTTAGCCAGCTAATACAGGGGAAGTACGGATTCAGTACCTAGCTCATTGTACACAGTAAGCACCAAGTAGTGGTTTTGAAGTCATACCCTTAGCAACCATGTGTTCAGTACCCTCCAAGTATCAGCATTATCCCCAACTTATTTAGAAGTGATAGTTAATACCTACTTGCTTCAAATATGTATTATTTCTCCTCTTAAGGAAGTAATGTCCTGTTCTGGTTTGAAGAGCTCCTATGAATGACAGATGTTGAATTGTTGAGATTAAGGGACCTTCTACCACTGACTCAGTTGTATGGTCTAGGGAAAATCCTGCTTGTTCTGGATACACTGAGCAGTTGTGAGAGTTATATGTTAGGTTGCTTGGTAGGCAAGCAGGGATATTATAAACATGTTTATCTTTAAAGCTGACCAGGATCTGTTTCATTTCATAGCCAGAAAAACCAGGAGCCCGGTTGATGGAGCACCACTTTGAGTTCCACGTGGTGATGGTTAAAGGGCTCATGCCCCTTCAGGCGACAGTCTGGGGAGAAGCAGATTGTTACGTCCAGTACTACTTTCCATTTCAAGACTCCCAACCCAGTGTGCTCCAAGGACCTGACTTCCTGGAAAATGGTAGGCTGGGAGACCACATCTTGTCATTCGTGCTTGGTCCTTTTATTACACATACTTAAGAATTTTGTTTTCCAGGGTAGATTTGTCTTTTTAGTTGCTCCCAGTCTTACCTAGATAACGACACAAGAGATGGTCTAAATTTTCATTTTGCTTTTTAACTAATTACCTTTTTCATATTGTCAAAGTATTCATAGTATGTTTTCATGTGCATTGATAACATGGACTAACACATTCATACACTATACCTTTTCTTTGTGTACTTTGCCACTTGTGTTAAATTAGAGAATATGCCAGGGTTTCCCTAATCTCTGATTTTGGAAGGTTTGGACAAGATTTCTCAAGCAAAGTATCTTCTAGGTGCCCTCTGACCATTGCTTCAAGCCCTTCCATTGGAAAAGTAGTAAACCACGGATTCATATAGCGTTTTATTTGGATATGATTCAGAGTTAAAGAACATTTATAAAGATAGTACAAAGAATTTCTGCGTACCCTTTGCCTAAATCCACCAGTTATTTACTTATAAGTCATTCTTTACATGCTTACTCCTGTGTGTGTGTGTGTGTGTGTGTGTGTGTGTGTGTGTGTGTAGAGAGAGAGAGAAAGAGAAGCAGTAAGGAACTTGCCTGGAGCCACCTCATTAACAAGTGCCGGGTTATGGTTTTGGTGGTATAGTGGTGAGCATAGCTGCCTTCAAGCAGTTGACCCGGGTTCGAGACCCAGGTTCTATTCCTGGCCAATGCAGCATGCCCAACAAATGCATAGTGGTACACACCTATAATCCAACATTTCGAAGGCTGAGTCAGGAGACTAGAGAGCTCAAGGCCAGCCTAGGCTACCTTATGAGACCCTCATCTCAAGAAAATGAAAAGAAAAAAAAAATAGACCTAAACCCAGAGCCAGAGTTTTTCACACTATACTGCCTTGTCTTTTCAGCTCTGTTTTCTGATCATCTCCAAGAACTCACTCAACAAGGCAGGATTTTGCTTGTTTGATCTCTTCTGATAGGAGGCGTGTTCATCATTCTGTGTGTCTGTCTACCACATGCTACCGATATTATTTTAGAGTTCAAAGAAGAGACTTATATACAGACTATATTATAAACTCTTTAAAATGATGCTTAACAAAGCAGGGCTAGGGATGTAGCCCAGTCGGTAGAGTGCTTGCTTGCCTAGTATGCACAGAACCCTGGGTTCAATCAGCACCACACAAGTCAGACGTGGTCTTGATCACAAGTAATCTCAGCATTTTTAGAGGAGGAAGAAGGAGGATCAGAAGATCAGGGTCATCCTTGGCCCCATAGCGAGTTTGAGGATAGCCTAGGCTCCTGAAACCCTATCTCAAAAAAGAAAAGTTTCCTGGGAAAACTGAGACAGGTGGATCACATTCATAGACAATCTGGACAGCTTGGTGTGAGACTGTCTCCAAAGAAATAGTTTGGTGTTACAACTCAGCAGATGAACACAGGTCTAGCATGGGTTTAACCCCTAGTACCATACTGAATTAATAAATTAATTGGTTAGTTAATTAATCAATAAGAAGCTAAAGAGCTGATTAGAAATTTTTCTAGAGATAGACAAATAAATACTTAGAAAAATACTATGTTAGTCTGTTTTGGTGATAGAACAAACTGTCTGAGACTGAAAGAAACTTTCAGAAAATAAAAGGTTCATCTAGGTCAGTATTAGAGACGACATGCCCCCCATTTGCTTTGGCCTTTACTGAGGACCCCCTTTGCTGTGTCACAATGATTGATAAGCCAGATCAGAAGACCGTCTGCCAGAAAGGCCAAGACCATAGGGTGACATCACTTTGTACCAACTTATTTTTGAAAGAACTAATTTATTTCAAAAGTCTAGCATTGGTCCCTTTGAAGAGAAGCAGCATCAGTGGGCTTGCCGTGTCCTTCCAGATCCTATTCCTAAAAGTTCCACCACCTCACAACGTAGCCACACTAGGAGCTGAGTTCATAGCACTTGAAGCCTTGGGGACAAAGTGTAGCCAGACAATGAGCATCACCAGTCTTAGAGAATGTAAATCAAAACCTTTATGAAAACTCCTACCCATAGAGACAGGTATAATTGTTTAAGAGACTAATCAGTGCTTGAAAGGACATGGGAAATTTGAACCCTCGTATACTGTCTGCCAGAAGAGGGTTCTGTTCAGTGTTCTCAAGATACTTACTGGACCATAGCTACAGAGAATGTTAGTTGGAAGACGCATTTGTAGCAGAAGTGGACCTACAATCTAATACCTTCAAGGTGTCCATCACTTCATCTGTGTTCTCACAGGACGGAGTTGAATGAAACACATGTAAGTCAGTGTGCTGCACATAAGCACCCATTGACACGCTCAGGATTCTCATCTGTTTTTCTTTCCCGAAGGAATTACTCTGAAGCCCTTTAGAACGTCCACCACACTGTGTGTCCCAGATCCCATCTTTAATAGTGAGCACCATCACTCTCTACTGTTGCCAACTGAAGTTCCAGTGCAAAGGCTCCTGCTAAGTGCCTTCTCCTCCCAGGGGCTGGTGCCTGGAGGTGGAGTCCAGTTTGAAGTCTGGTGCAGGTACAGTATGGACAGCCCAGTCCCCATACATGGGAAGGAAGTGCCCAGTCATAGGCTCTGTCCTTGGCCAGGTGAAACTATTGTAAGAAGCCTGACAGTAGCTTGTGTCTGGAATTGACAGTGCTCTGCTCTTCTGAGCAGTTCCGTCTATGCTCCTGCCCCTGTAGGAGGAGCGAAAGCTTCACCTCCCACTTCCCTTTACGGACAGCGCTCACCATGTTTGGTGTTCTTTCACACTGTGCTTACTTCAGGTCTTTATTATAATAGGCCTAACTACTGTGACAGCCTCCCAGCTGTTCCTCAGTTCTGAACTCCTTCCACCATCAGAAAAAAAGAGTCTTCACAAAATATGAATGTTATTCACTGGTAGGTTTCCAGAAAGAATGCTGGTCTGATTGTATATGTTCAGCTCTGCCCCAACATCTGTTTACACCTCCAGGAATGTACTAAAATGATTAAGAGAATACAAATAAATGTGAAGAAGGGAGATGATCACAAACTACTGTCACATGACAGAAATACTCTCTACAATCAGGTGGAAACCAGACACAAATTAGACTTTTTTACAACCACCTAGCTCTGGTGGGCAGCTTTATGACTTAAAGGATGAGTGTGACATGGAAAGGAAATAGAGTGGGTACCAACCGATTCTCATCCTACTGCAAATTAGAGCAAAGATGAGCCATGGGGACGAGGGAGCAACTGCCCTGCCAAGTGAGAGCCACTGCTGAGACAGGCTGGAGCTTCTGAGCAAGGCCCAAGGCACATACAGCTTCTCATGCAGAAACCTGTGGGAAGCAGAGCTTTGCCACCCTGAAGCAAAAGTACGGATTATAAGGTTGCTTCCATGTGATGGGCAGTGTCTCCAGCCAGCCCAGCCACCGTCATATACCACCAGTCCCAAACAGCTGGTAACCAGCTACTGAAAACTGATCGCTGGGCAGACCTCAGTTTATCCACCTGATTATTCTAGCTGGCTTGTTGTGCTTTTGTGGTTTTCAGATACTATTACCCTAATGTAAGGGACCAGATGGTTGCCAAAGGAACCTTGCCATTATCAAGGATCTCTGCCATGGTAACCATGCAGCACCGTGAAGATGTGGGGATACAGAACTTTAATCTCCCATTAACCCCCAGACTTGAGAACAGCAAAGAACTGAAGAGCCAGTCATCAGGTAATTGAAGACTGAATATGTCTTTCCTTTTCAAAGGCAGTGTATATAAATATTCTTTTTCCTTTTTCATTACTGAGTAATGAAAAAGTAATTTTCATTACTTATTCATTACTCTGGGGGCATTTACCTTGTAGAGTCTCGCCTTCTCCTAGATGAGTGTGAAATACATATTGCAGTTTTAGAAAACTCACAGTTCCATGGACACTGTATAAATGTTGCCTGTCTCATTTTACCTTGGACTCTTAAGCATTTAAAAAGCCCTCTTAGCATAAATGCTAAATACTTCCTTGGTACAAAGAAGATTATTCTAAGCCAGCATGAGCAGAGGTGGGACTGGTGGGTGTGATTAGCTTGGACTGGGAACTGACTGTAAAGGAGAAGGTTCAAGATGGTTTTGATGTATGTATTCACGTGTGGGGAGGGTGCACCTGCCATGGAATATGTGTGAGTTAGATGTTGTTTTACGTGTGTGGCTATTGATGCCATCCATAGATACACCATATGCATGCAGAACACGCTCCAAGGTCAGAGAGGAGTGTCAGATCCTTTAAAACCAGAATTACAAGTGACTGTGAGTCTCCACATGGGTCTAAGAACTGAATGTGGGTCCTCTGCAAGAGCAACACATTCTGAACCATCTCTTCAGCCCCAAGAGGAGGCTAACAAGATGGCTCAGCATCTGCTGCCAAGTCTGATAATCTTAGGCAGACTGCAGTTTATCCACCTAAGTATTCTAGCTGGCATGTTGTGTGAGCCAGTCCCCAGGACCTACTTGGTAGAAGGAGAAAACCAACTCCCACAAGTTTTCCTCTGACTTTCACACTTAACCTTGCCCCACCCCAGATGGGTGGATGGGTGGGTGGGTGCATGGGTGGGTGCATGGGTGGGTGGGTGGGTGGGTGGGTGGGTGCATGGGTTGGTGGGTAGGTGAATGGGTAGATGGTGGATGATGGGTGAGGAGGATGGCTGGCCTGGATAGATGGAAAGAGAGAGAGATCTTGAAAGATTAGATAGAACTTGAAAGAGCTTCACAAGAAGAATTTGGCATTTTAAGTGGCATTAGAAGCTGAAGGTTTTTAGAAAGGCAATCCATCCTACAAGATTATCAAAACTAGCTTTTTAAGTCAAGTTACCCTGATACTTGTTGAGAGTATCTGCCAAAGCCAAAGGTTTTATCTTTCCCTTATTAAGATTGAGTTGTTCCTCCTGAGCCCCCACAATTCGACTTCTTGAGTTCTTCTTGAGTTCTCTGGGATGAGGCTGTAGTGTGGAAGACTTAGAAAGATGACGTGTGGTTACATGAAGCACATTGTGCAACATGACTCTTTTATTACCTGCTGTGATTGCAGTCATTGTCAGTCTCCCTGGCCAGGAGCCGATGGTTTAGAGGAACAGAGAACCTTTCAGCTAACCTGGTAGTCTTTTTCTTCCTGTTTCCATTCATCAGGTTTCCTGGATGTGAGTTTGAGGTACTGGCGTAGCCCAAGAACAGCAGAGGGAGTTCTTGCTGCCCGAGCTGTCTCCATCTCAGTCCACATTATCAGAGCCTGTGGTCTTCAGGCAGCAGCCAAGTAAGTCCACCTTAGAAAAGTGATGCTCCTGTGTGGATGACTGACTGAGACTTTCCCGTGGTGCAGTCTGTACAGTGCGATGCTGCTGTGTGGATGACTGACTGAGACTTTCCCATGGTGCAGTCTGTACAATGCAATGCTCCCAGCTGGTGACTGTTTTGTGAAAATTTTCCACTTTACTAACCCTGACTTTCTGTTAAAGCATTTCAGAATTTCAGGAAATCACTTGTAGACTCTTACACTGTTATTGCAAATTTGTTTCTTCACTTTGCAACGACTTTGTGTTCTCCCCTTCTCAGTCCCCTACTGCCGTGGTTATGCTCTGTACCCTGAAACCATGCTGTGCACTTGTTGCATGTCCTTTATAACTCGGATGACATCAATTTTTCTCATCTTGTACCTCTTCCATCTGTTCTCAACATGATGACCGATAGCCTATTAAACTAACCCAACCTTAGCCATGTATCTACTGGATACAGCCACAGCCCTTGCAGTGATGTAAGGGTCCACACAGTTTGACACTGTTATCTTTGTAACTCCCCTCCTCAGCTCCAGTCACTGGTCTTCTGTTGCTTCTGAACACATTACGCACATTTGTCCACTCAGCTCCCTTGTCCTCCTGTTTATCCTGCCCAGTCTTTCTGTAGGGGACCCTCAGCTCTTTGCTGTTATTTCTTTTGGCCTTACGTATTCTTCCTCTTATCTCTTTAAACTCTGATTTCCTTGATGAGTTTGTAGCATCTCTGCAGCCCCCCTTTACTGTTAGCACCTAGGTTGTAACCGTGCTGTTTCTATCGGGTATGCATTTCCCACACTAGACTGTCAGTTCCTCGAGTTCGATACTTTCTGGAATCCTCCCTTGCACCCCACACATCTCATGGATGAACTCTAGCAGCAGTAGGTACTAACAGAAATAGACCAGGCTTCTGCCTCCAAGTAGCTCACTTCAGATATGACTTGAAGAAGAAAACAAGTTCCTTAACCTCTTCTCCTTTTGTGACTCGGATTGTTCACCTTGACCTTTACTGGTCTCTAAGTATGTAATTGGGTTACTGCCCATTCTGACGCTGAAGCGGCTGATAAAGGTTCAGTCTAGTAAACCACCCCTTACTAAACTCTCCAAGTAGATGTTTGCTTAGCACCCAGCAACATCTTAGTGTTTGTCAGAACACTTTCAGGGGTCAGCAAAAGGGCTCAGTGAGTTAAAGTATTTGTTACCAAGCCTGATGATCTGATAGGAGAAACCAAGTACTAGGAGTTGTCCTCTGACCTCCATGAGTACATACAAAAATAGATAGATATGAAAATGTACTAAAAATAACTTTTTTCAGGCAAATTTTATTTTACTTGAGATCTCTCTTCCCCCACCTTCTCTCTCTCTCTCTCTCTCTCTCTCTCTCTCTCTCTCTCTCTCTCTCTCTCTCTCTCACTCTCACTCTCGCTCTGTGTGTGTACCATGTTCATTCAAATACAAGTATCCTTGACGTCTACAAGAAGGTTATCTGAACTAAAGTTACTTATAGGCAATTATGAACCATTCAGTGTGGGTTCCAGGAACAGAACGAGAGTTCTCTATAAGATCTTGATTAACCTTCTCTGACCCCAAATACCCAAGCTGATAAAATTGGCAATATTCATCTACCAATACCAAGTGACACTAAGGGTGCTGCACTAAGATCACAGTTATCAATTTCTTTGAACAAGTTGGGTTTACTGCTAGTTGCAATGACAGAACATAAACACCAGGGGGAAGCAGAGAGTGTCTTAGTAAGAAGACCACAGAGGACTTGTAGCATCTAGCTGGGATTCGCTCATATGGGATAGGGCTCAAAGGAACAAGACTTTGCTACATTGTCTTTTTTAGTAAATTTTTTTTCTAGAAGGAGGGAAGGGAAGACTAGAGTCAAAGTTAAATCTGTTAAGCTGCAAGGGTCACCCAGTCTATGGAAGAGTGTTAGGTTTACAGTATGTCTTAGTTAGGGTTTTACTGCTGTGAACAGACACCATGACCAAGGCAGCTCTTACAAGGACAACATTTAATTGGGACTGGCTTACAGGTTCAGAGGTTCAGTTCATTATTATCAAGATGGTAACATGGCAGCATCCAGGCAGGCTGAGAGTTCTACATCTTCATCTGAAGGCTGCTAGTGGAAGACTGATTGCCAGGCAGCTAGGGTGAGGGTCTTAAGCCCACCCCCACAGTGACACACCCCCTCCAACAAGGCCACACCTAGTCTAAATAGTGCCACTCCCTGGGCCAAGCATATAGTAAAACTCACATATGATCTTGCTTTGGTTGAAGTCTAGTTTTTGTCTCAATTTATCATGGCGACAGTAACTTTGTGTCCAGGGCCTCGGAGGTTTTTAATCGGGTTACTCTCTACATTAAAAGTTTCCCAATGCAGTAGCAGTGGTCTCCCAGTTTTAACTGGACATTTTAATTTAATTTAAAAGTTAGCATATTTTCAAGTTGGGGTATGCTTTTATGTATAAATTATCTTCAGGTACTTCTATATTAATGTGCTAAATATATTATAAAATGTCTTACAGATAGAAAAGCTTTAGTACATTTAAGAAAAATTTTTAATATTTTCTAGTTTTTTTACCCCATGAACCTCCATGCAAATATGCAGTCATATCTAGGTTGCTAAGAAAGCACATTATGACATTGCCAAAAGCCTAGACAGAGAACTGTTGATAAGCATGCTCAGGATCTTGTGAAATAACAGGTATTTCCTCGGCACACAAGCTAATATGTTGGGGTACCTTCTTCTCATGTCCTCTTGTCCCCTACAGGGCTTTGGCTGAGCAGGAACCTGCGCTACAGTTTAGTGCCACTGTTGGAGTCAATGCTTTTGTCACCACCCATCTCTCATTTCTGCCCAAGGGGGAACAGCGCCAAACCCGCCCTGTGGCCTGCTCCTTCTGCCCTGAATTCTCCCATCACATTGAGTTCCCGTGTAACCTGGTGACTCAGCACTGTAGTGGAGAAGCCTGCTTCCTGGCAGAGCTGTTGGAGTTTGCAGAAATTGTTTTTGCTGTCTATCATGAAAATACCAAATCAGGTAAGCACCAAATGACTGATCTTCAGAACCACATGAGGCTCTCTTTCAGATGGCGTATTTCTTCCTGGGCAATACTTGAAAACTCAAGAAGTAGGAGTTATAATCTTTACAACTTCCAAAAGGCAGAGCAAAAATAAGACATGAAATGTTTATGGGAGAGTGTGGAGGGAAACAGCAGTTGTGTTCAGACGTTAGTGCGTGAGTGTGCATGAAGCGTGGGTCTGTGCTCGGGAGTTTGTGCACTTTCCCATATGCCTGCAAAAGGAAGGTTTGATTAAAGTCTCAAAGACCGTCAGACTCTGACTAGGATGTAAGCAGGATAATCCCTAATGCATCAGCTCAGCCCTGATATCTGTGTAGAACTGGGGTGTTATAGGAGTCTACTGTAAACAGGCCTTGCCTCATTTTTGCTTCACTTAACAGTCAGTGACATAACCAGGATCCAGTCATGCAAAGATTATCTGCTTGGAGTAGTAAAGGTTCCAACGAAAGATCTGCTGGTCAAGAGATCTGGTAAGGAGGCTGCCATGAGGAGGGAAGCCTGTCCCCTAAGACATGCTGGGAACTCACCCAGGTACCTCCAGTTCTCTCGGGCACGGTAAAAACTGTCCCATCGTGTCCCTACTTTAGGAAGACTGCAGACATGTTGAGAAGACCGTGGCAGTACCTCTGCATATCCTCAGGCTTTGTTTGACCTCACAGTAAACGTCCAGCAGGATAGAGGGGCACTGTTTTCATTTGGCAGACAAGATGATCCCAAGCTGAGTGGCCAAAACTACATAGCTATCGCGTTTCAGTTTGCAATGGAGTCATCACTTATGCTCCTTTGACTGTCCTCCTCCACTACAGGGGAATAAAGACAACTGCAGAGAAGCCTGAACAAACAGGCCCAGCCTGGCTCTGGGCCCAGGACGCAGCTTCTTGCTCCATTCCCTTTCCTTGCACTCACAATCCAGGGCAGTGTTTCAGATGTCTAGAGCACTTCCTCTATCTTTGTTTCATTTATCAATATAACAACTTCAGTAGAGAAAATCAGTGTGGATTTTCCTCAGTATGCCATATAGAAATGAGAACTCTGGGAGATTAATGATTGACCCAGAACAAACCAAGGAAAGAACGCAGATCTTCCAATTTCTAGCTTTATCCTTCCTGTCTAATCTCCTTGGTCCCAGTGGTCAGAGAAAGACAGGCTCCCAACCAGTGTGGGTGTATTTTTTTCAGCATTCAGCCAGGGTGATGGGAGTCTGAGAGGTAAAGGGGCTGGGTGTTTCCTCTTTGAACACAATGATGGAAACTCTTTCCTTTTCCCTGTAAGGGATCACAGGATGGTACCCTGTCATTTTACCAGAAGAAGAAGGCCTGCCTCAGGACCTGGAGTTTTTGCAGAAGATTGTAGGCGGCCTGGAGCTTTCTGTTTCCTTCACGCATCCTGGAGATAGAGAGCGGGTGCTGGAAGCTGCCGAGCTACTGGGCTGGAGCTTTGAGAATCCCCCAAAGGAGCTTATCAAGATGGAAGAAGAGGTGCCAGCCACTGTCACCATCTCCACCCCAAGACTCTGGCTTCCTGTCCACTGTGTGCTGCTGGCTGGTCATAAGAACATTCATAAGAATACATACTGCTACCTTCGCTACAAGCTGTACAATCAAGAAGCCTTTTGGACTCCTCTCAGGAAACCTAAGGAGTCTGCAAACAAAACCCAGGTCCTGGTGACTTTCAAGGCATCCAAAAGAGCAGAAGTCACTCGGAGCCAGTCACTGCTTTGGTACTTCAGGGAGGAGAAGTTAGAGGTCCAAGTGTGGCGAGCTTATGGCAACAATAATTTAGAGAGGCCGCACCAGACGGACAGCTGGATTGGCTCAGCCTATGTAGATCTGTCCAGACTTGGGGAAAAATCACCAAGGGCACTAACTGTCAGTGGTGAGTGAAGATTTAGGTTTAACTGCATTTGAGTACCTTCTCTGTGCATAAGTTTATCGGATTTGTACATGTAATGTGGTACCTAAATTATTACAGCACTTAGTTAACATGTATGGGATGAGGTCCAGTGAATCTTCTTGACTAACTCTAACAGGTATGTCGGAGCCTGTGAGGTCATTGAGGGTGATGGTTTATTTGCTGCATTGAAAACTTTTCCCTGTGTATTTTTCAAGACATTCATCTTTGCTGGTGAGCACTTCTTAGTACTGGTAAAATGGCAGCACATCATCCTGTGATTTCTTACAGGGAAAAAGTTTTAGTCACTGCCTTCAAAAAGAAAATGCACACACAGCCTCTCTACATCTCAGATTCCCCACTACCCTGGCCCAGTGCTGAAATAAAGAAAATCTATATGTTACTAAACGGGTTCAAAGGCAGAAAGGAAAGTTCTGTTTTACAAACAGAATGCTCTGCTTACTTTACTCCTGTTACACTCATTTGGTGTTTAGTGCATGAACTTGGCCCTGGGAATTCAAATATGCATAAACATTCGCTCCTAGCCTGTGTCTATAGTCTAATCTAATAGAATACAACCTAAACAATTAATGCAGAGTAGAAGGACTGAAACAGAGGACGTTCTCGGTGGTACAGTAGGACTGGGCTACTAATGGTCCTTGAGTTTGATTAAAGGACAGACTCTCATCTGAAGTGATCGTTTCAAAGGATTTAGGGAATAACAAGGGAAAAGAAGTTTTTGTTTGAGTCAGGGTCTCTCTGTGTAGTCCTGGCTGTTCTAGAACTCACTTTATAGCCCAAGTTGGCCTCGAACTCACAGAGATCTACCTGCCTCTGCCTCCAGAGTACTGGGATCAAAGTTGTGTCCAGCACATGCAGCTGGGTGTCCTGAAGGCAGGAAGACAAGCGTGCAGGCACAGACATGAAGTAGTTGGGTGTACTGAAGATGCTGTAAGCAACATTTATCTGCTCGGTACACAGGCTTACAAAGCACTTCAGTAAAGCCAGGACATTGGCCAAGAGAACTAGTTTCACCAAAAAAAAAGTATTTGGTCTTTCTTCCAAGAACTGTGGAAGGTTCTTACAATAGGTTCTAGAATGAGAAGTCAGAACTTTGCACTCTAGAAAGTAAGCCTAGTGACTGTAATGAATTGAAGGGAACTAACCAAGTGTTTTTGTTGGGTTTTCAAGTCTCATGTATCACATAGCCCAAGGTCACCTCAAATTCACTATGTAGCCAAGGATGACCTTGAACTCCAGATCCTCCTGCCTCCTGAATACCGGGATTACAGGTGTAGACCACCACGTCTGTGTGGTGCTGGAGATCAAATGGGTTTCCCATAAGCCTGCAGGAATGCCAGCCGAGTGCACAGCAGCCATGACAGGTACTAGCATTGGCACTCACTCAGTTTAACACTCCAGTAAGGCATTTCCCTACTCCATGCAGTTAAAGGAGTGAGGCCGTCACCTTCTGTTTGGTTTGTCTGTTTGTTTTGTTGGCTTTTGTTGTGGATGTGCGGTTTTGGTTTTGATTTTGTTCTTGCTTGCCTGCCTGCCTTCTTGCTTGGTGTCTTTGAAACAGGGTCTCACAATATAGGCTATATTGGCATAGAAGTAGTAATGTATCTCTAACTGGCCTTGAACTCACAATCTTCCTACTTGAGCTTCCCGAGTCCTGGGATTATAGGCATATGGCTCTAACCCTGTTGCCGGACAGATGGCCCTCTCTAAAAAAAGGAGAAATGAGCGAGTATGGGTGATTTCCCAAATTGTTGGGTTCTTTTGGGCCCAGCAGATATAAATCTAACCCTATAAAGTATCTCATCAAATGCTACATTGCCTATTTTATCTAGGCTAGTTCATGTCACTTTATTGAAACTAGAGAACTAGGGTCTTTGAAGCAATCCAGGCTCACTTGAACTAACCTTTTTTTAACTTCACTGCTGAAGAAAACAGATCTGGGACACAGAGTATAGGTCAAGGGTCAGAATTCCATCACAAATCCTCCCTTTTTATTAAGTGTTTCCAAAGGAGCTATTGAACGTTTCAGATCGTCTGTGTCGGTCATATCCCACTAGTTAAGGTTTGTGTCTCCTGTACAAAAGCCTTATTCATTTGATGTGTTTGTTAAGTGTGTCAGTCCACATCCACTAAGCCAGCCAACCTGTTTCCATACTGTCCAAACTTTCTGAGGAAAAGAAAGACCTGCTGGTTGCATATGGATGCCCTCCCTCTATAATGGATCTCATTTTGTGCTTTTGAGAGCCATGATAATCTTTGTATCAAGAAGACAAGAGGCTATAAAAAGATATTTTTTAGTGTCTTGTTGCCATCTATAACAGGTAACATCTTTTTCTCCTAATAGGAATGAATCTAGCAAAGCAATCTTCGAGATTCAGAAGGAATTATTGGGGCTTTAAATAAAATCTTATTTTAAGATCCCACAAGACAGTGAAGTTCAAATCCACTGAGTCATGGATGTATGATCTTGACAGACTCATTGCCCCATCTGAAATCCGGGCACAGAAAGGACTCAGCTGTTAGCATCCCTTACCCTCCTCGCCCCTGCTGCCCTCTCGTGCCTCCCTCCCAGTGGAGCCTTGGGACATTGCCAGGTCATATGCAGGTGGTAAAACAGGCTGATATGAGCCCTGGATAGCTTCCCAGGGAGGAGAAATCTAAGAGGACCCTGTATCTTACAGAAGAGGACCCTTCTTGTCGTTACCTAGTTCCCCATGTATGAATTCACTCCCACAGCAATGTTGCCTGCCAGCAAGGCATGTGGTTCTGGCTTCAAGTCAGAAATGTCACCACTTAGTATTATTGAATGTTACTGGACATAGCTAGGGGCAAGGACAAATTTCTCTATATTCCAACTTCAGATTCATTTGGCAAACTGTTGTGTTGAGACCTGTGGTCCTATAAAGGAAAGTGGCTCATAAGCAGCCAGCAGGAGGTATTCTTTCTCATGAAGCCTTCATACCTCCATTCTCTTGCAGGTGTGTATCCTCTGTTTGGAAGAAATGCTTCCGACCTCTCTGGAGCTGCTCTGCGCATTCACGTGGTCCTTTCCCCGCTCTCCCCGCACCCTGAGCCCACTCGTGAGCTGGACTCCATGGACTGCAGCAGCCACAGTGAGTCTGAGCAGCTCCCCACAAAGAGCGACGAGCTCCAGCTCTCTCCACCCTGTGCGCTCCCGAAGTCTCCCACCTCCACTGAGATCCACGGCAACAGCACTGCAGCCGAAGTGTGCCCCGCCCAGGAGGGCCCTCCCAACGTGGATGGGACCTTTGCAGTCAGCATCCTGGTAGAGAGAGCTATGCACTTGAGCTTGAAAGGTATGTTCTACATACTTACCCCGAAACGGGTGTCCACTTCCTCTCGTGCTCTGTCTTCACAGAGCTTTCAGGCTATGCCAAGACCTATGATGCTTGTAGTCCTTCCCCCATACACTTGCGTGTGCATCAGTCAGGTGGGCAGGCAGAGCTGCACCTGTCTCTGGCCCCGCCCTCTCCATGATGTCGAGGTAGGGCTGAGGACTTTGCAGTTCTGCTCAAACATTATGTATCTGTTTCTGGCTCAGATTTTGTCACTGCCAGCTGATTCCTTTATCACTGACTGTTGAGCTAAAAGCTCCTGAACTATTTCTCCAAAGTCAAAACAATAGCTTTATTTCAAGACTTCTACAAATAGTAGCTTCAAACGTAAAACTCAGGTGGGAGCTGGGGCAGTGGCGTGAGACAGATCAGAGCAGTGTTTGTGTACATCTAGAATTAGAATTTTATTATGGGAGATGATTTGATAGCATGTGCCCAGAGGAGAAACATGAGGCCAGGGAGCCAGAGTGAAATGGCAGTAGTAGAAAGGTCACTTAGTGAGCCAGCCTTGGTGGCATATGCCTGGGATTCCAACACTTAAGGCTGAGGCAGGGGGACTGTAAATTTGAGGCCAGCTTGGGCTACGAAGTAGGAAGGGAGGACAAAGGAAATGAGGGAAGGGGTTGTCACGTGTCAGACAGAAAGAGTAGCCCAGACAAAGACCAAAGGTAAGAGAGTTAGACACAGTCCTGCTTACACATATGTGAGGCCTCTTCAGCTCTCTGATGCCCAGGAGCTCAGCTTCTTAGCCTTTGACCATAGCTAATACAGATTGCATAGCGTGTGGGAGTCTCAGAACCTTGATAGCAATGAAAGCTTCTGAAGGTGCAGAGACCAGGAGTTAATTCAGAATCAAGCATTAGCAAATCTCAGGTGTTTCTGGCAACTTTGAACAGCAGCCTGGTGCTGAACTCACAGCACACATTTTACACCAGATATGCAGTCAGCAGTCAGGGCCAACACACACAGCCTGAGACAGGGCTGATTTTATTCTGTTACATGTTACAAGTTACAATGTTTATACAAAGTTTTCTATGTTTTTAATTTTGAGACATGTTCTCACTATGTAACCTTGGCTGACCCACCTGCCTCTGTCTCTCATGTGCTGGAATTTAAAGGGATGAGCTGCAACACCCAGCAATTTAATTGAGAAAAGCAAAAACTTTTAATATCTTCTCATCACCGTTTCTCAGCGTGTATCAAATTATTTGATCTCTAGATTTTAGTAGAATGTTTGGCTTTTTTTCTCAATTGCTGAGTTGAATCTTTTAAAGACAGAAAGGAAGGAAAAAGAGGAAGAATCTGTCCATGAGTTTTAACTTGGAATTAGGACAAAATTTTCAACATTTTTCTGAAATGGCCCTAAACATGGTTCTGCCATTTTACAGTGTGGATCTCTGAAAATCCAGACTAAATCAATTCTGCAGTATCAAATATTCAACCAAAATTTAATTCCTTATGTAAAAATAAACAAGTACATCCATCATGCTAGTACATAGACTGCTTTTAGCTTTTGTGGACAGTAAATTTATGTATATTTTAAAGAATTTTTTTAAGTGATTCTTTTATAATTTGTTCTGAGTAAATGTTGATTTCCAGGCATGTTATAAATTTATATTCCTGCCCACCCAAGTCACATACAAATTTCTTCAGATAAAACTACAATCACCACCACTGTGTTTCTTTCAGGGAGCCCCTTGACAGATCGGAAAGTATCCGTCCCGAGTTCCTGTGTATCCTTTGCCACTGCCACGGAGCCATCTCCTGTCTACACCCACGTGGTTGAAAACACCGATTCCCCCATCTGGAATTTTCAGCAGCAGTCCAGGTTTGTGTTTTCTGATGTTTACCACCTGTTTAGAATCCGAGCTCTGGTCCAGGAGACAAACTCAGAGCCAGAAACATAACAGATTCAGTAGTGTCTGAGCAAAACTGCCAAGTGTATCTCTGTGCAGTTGTCCCGGTGTTTATGAATTCATGGCTACCAGTAGTTAAAAGCTTTATTGCCAGCTTGTTACAGGCTTTTTTTAAAAATCTTACTGCATTTGTGTGTGTGTGTGTGTGTGTGTGTGTGTGTGTGTGTGTATGTTTGCCCTTGCACACACACAGTCGCACATACATCATGGCAAGTGTGTGGAGGTCATAGGACAGATTGTGAGAGTCAGTTCACTCCTTCCTTTGTGGGTACCAGGGACAAGTTGAGCTGTCAGACTTGGTGGCAAGTGCTTTTACTTGCTAAGCCATCTTGCTTACCTTACTTCCAAGTTTCCAGTTCTAATTATTGCTCAAAAAGCCGGTGAGAGACAGGGCTGTGCTGTGCTCTGCTGTGTGCACTGGGATGAAGATGAGTAGATTCTAAGTTAAGTTGTGCTCATCCTGGGAAGGAACACACATTAAAGGTTATCCTTAAGTGCGGCAGTAATAGAAAGGAAGGCAGATGCTGGTAGTAAGATGGCTCAGGAAAATAAAGATTATTTAGGCCAATCTGGAAGTCAGAGTGTGCTTCATAAATAAAACTCCTTGGATAAATACATTTAAAAAGGGCTGTATACATAAATTATGTAGATGAAGAAGTCAGAGATGTGGGTGGTATTCCAGGCAAAGAGTTAATCTCATAAAGGAAAAGATCTTTCTTTAGAGCAGAGGAAAGAGCCTGGTCTTTGTAACCAGAGAAACTCTGTCCAGCCACATCCCTGACGTACCAGCCGTGTGAATCCTCTTACCTGGTATCCAGACGTCTGATTCTTCATCTTCACGTGGATATGATCACATAGGTCACTGTACAAATCTAAATTAGATGAGGTTCTTTTTGAAGATCGCTCAACCAATTTAAATAGCAGACATAAGACTCAGAAGGTTGATGTAATCATTATATAAAACACTGCCTTTTAAAATAGAAAGTTGCCAGTCCTCCTGCCTGGTGTGTATCCCTTTAATCCCAGCAGTCAGGAAGCAGAGGCAGGTGTAACTATGCATTTGAAGTCAGCCTGATATACACAGCAAGTTTTAGGCCAGCAAGGAATACATAGTAAGACTGTCTAAAAAACACACACACACACACACACACACACACACACACACACACACACACACACACTGAGGTGGAGGAGGGGTGCTGTTTTCCATTGAATATAAGGGGTCATTTTTTCCCTTCTCCTATCATTTGATGAAAGGGAATCATCGTTTATATTCAGGTTTATTAAGCAAGCTTTTTTAAGTATTATAAATGTTTCCCTTCTGTTGGCTTCAGGGTTTATGTTGTGGCCAAGTTTTGCATCCAATCAATCTGTCAGATCTCCTCACAGCACTGAATGAATCCACTCTGGATTCCAAGGCATTGATTTCTTCTTGCAAAGTTTTCTTTGCTTCTTCTAATCTTCCTTTGGGTTTCTCCTAGAGAATGTCTAATGAAAATATCTCTAATCTGATAGGGTATGATCTGCAAGTCTAAGTTCTATACTGTAGAAAGTTCCTATAGCTAACTCATAGTGATTTACTTTTTCCTAACAGATTATCAAAAGAGCTGCTTCTCGACCCACATCAAACCCTGGTCTTCAAAGTGTGGCATAAAGGAGGTATGAGCCTTATTCTGTGATTTTCTTCTTCAGCTAAGCAAAGCCATGGTGTCTAGTAGAGGAGAACCACACAGAGGACTACACTATTCTTTTGTGTAATTTAAAGACTTAGAAACATACACAAGGGGCACAGATTGGTAGAGCCAGGATTTGAACACAGTTCTGACTACATAGCCATCACTGCTTAACCTTCTCTATGCAAGTAAGATGACAGCACTCCCTATCTTCTCACAGCCGAGAAAATTTAGGCTCATTAAATCTTCCCTGTAAATCCAGCTCCATAAAGAATCTGCTCGCTCCTGCTTTCCAAACATTCAGTAGTTTGGAGTCATCCACAGGCACACAGTACGTTGTCTGCCAGTGTTTAGTTCCGGTACTGACTACAGCCTGAAAAAGAGGAGTGACTGGGGCAGGAAGAACGTGGGCCAGCCTTTTCCTGTGCTGAGCGAGGGCTGCTCTGAGGATGAGTGCTAAGCTGCCACCCAGCATTCTCGTAAGGCCCACATCCCCCATCCTGGGTTCAAATCTTCATTCTGCCATTTTCCAACTGAGTGACCAGAAGTAGACCATTGTGCCTGCTTCTGATCTTAGTTAGCATTGTGTGAAGATTAGAAACAATATCTGTAAAGTACTTGGTACACAAGTGCTGCTCAGTAAATGGGGCCACTTTCATTCTATTGCTACTGTGCTAGGGCTACCAGGTATAGAGAATAAAATCCAGTCCCTATCCTCAGGGCCCTAGTGGGACCTGTAAGCTCCTGTTATAAATGGAGGGAAGGGAAAGCATAAACCAGGCAGCTAAGGTCCATCTACCTGTCTCTCAGCACGTGGAAGTATCTCTCCCTTCCTAAGGCCTGTCCACACAGACCCAGCAGATATTCCACAGAAAGCATCCAGAGCATATCATCCCTGCCAGTCAGGGATACAAAAGTAAAAGAGGACAGTGACCCCTGTCTTCACAAAGCTTACAGCCGTGGAGGACACAAGAAATGCAGTATAGCATGCTTGGACAAGCATCGGGGATGCAGGAAGGGGATCTTTAGTCCCAACTTAGGATATCAAAGTGGCTTCTGGGGCCATACCGCTAAAGCTGGATCAGAGGGACAGCAAACAGTATTCCATGCTGTTTTTCAGGGGGCTGTCTCTCTTCTATAACTGACTTAGTCGGTTTTTCATTAATTATGACACATTATGTATATCTTAGAAAATGTGAGAGATATAGGCAACTATAAATACAAAAATAGACGTTTTTTAAATTGTGTAATTTCAAGAATACCCCTCCCGTGTGCATACCTGAATGCACACACAAACCCCTGAGGAAAATCATGGAGGCGTGCTAAGGCTATGGAAGTAGTATATAGGTTAAGAATTTTTCTAGTTGCTTATATTAAGAATGCAAAGCACCCCTCTGCCAGCCCTTCTGTGATGCGCCAAAACAGGGGGCCTGAGAAGTAGCTCAGTTTGTAGAATGCTTGCTGAACATGTATGACGTCCTAGGTTCAGTCCCCAGTACACACATACAACATAATGACACAACTGTATTCCAGCACATACCTGTATCCTAGCCTCAGGAGATAGAGGCAGCAAGGTCAGAAGTTCAAGGTCACCCTTGACTACATAGCAAGTTTAAGACCAGTCTGGGCTACATGAAAACTTGTCTCAAAAAAGAGAAATGGGGTCAGGGTTAACCACAGCACAGAAAAGGACCTAGTAACAGGCTCTGGCTCCTGACCTCATTATCAGTCTTGTTCAGTGCCTCCAGTCATGTAAAACAGCTTCTCCAAGTGTAGCCTCTAACTCAACAGGTGAACACACCCAGCCACACTACCCAGCTCTTCTCTTCCCCCACAGATGAAGAGAGGGTGGTTGGCTTTGCCTCGGTGGACCTCTCCCCACTACTGTCTGGCTTTCAGTTCATCTGTGGCTGGTACAATATTACAGACTTCAGTGGAGAGTGCCAAGGGCAAATAAAAGTTGCTATTTCACCTATGGAGAGTCTGATGCACTTAAAAGAAGAAAGACAAGCAAGACGCTGGGTAGAGACTCCAGGATCACTGGTATGTTTCCTTGTTCACACCTAGTTAAAGGTTTTCCTATAAGTAGATCCTTCATACTATTTGGTACTTTGAGCTTATAGCTCACATTTTATACAAACAACAACCCCCTGACTTGGGGCAGGAGGGGGCACGGAGAAAGGGAAGTTTTCCAGACTGTCCAGAGAAGGGAACTCTATTGCTATAATTGGCCTTATTCATGTTTACCTGGCACAGCATGGAGTTAGTGGGTATTGAATGAGTGACTACATGAGGAAGTGACCAGGAGTTCAGTGGCCCCCTTTGTAAGAAGTCTCCTGATCAATTCTGGTAATTATCCTGACATGTGTAAGTAGAAAACCCTGTCCAGCCTAGGACCTGAAAGAGTGAGAACAGAAATATTAGAAAAGCAACTAAAAGGCGGTCTGAGGCATGGTGTCTGAGGTAACATCAGATACTTCATGGGTGATTAGGTTTAAATAGGCAGTGGGCATTGCTCCTAACAGTCGTCACATGCACGTGCCGCTGTCCTGAGTGGGTGAGTGGTAACCAGTGCACCATTTCTCTCATTGCTGCTCCAGATCCCGTTGTTCAGCCCCCTTTCCTTCCCTGCCTCTACTATATGCGATGCATTCCCTGGGCCCATTGCAAGGCACATCCAAGGCCAGCTTGCTCACACTTCTCCAAAGGAGGATGATTTCTCCTCTCCTGCAAGGTAATGTTGATGGGAAGGGCTGAGGTCAAAGAAGGGATGCATGCAAACTGTCTTGTCATTTTTCTTTCCTTCATTAGAGGAAGAAACTGGAGACAGGGAGAACGTTCATACACAGACACTCTGATTTCCAAGATCTCTGAAAACAGCTTTGTAAGATATGAGCTAGAATGTTTATACTGCCATTGAAAGAAGAAACATTTCTCTCATCCTAAGAGCCCTTTTCCCTTTTATGAAAATTACACTGTCTCCACCCATCCCCTCCCCACAAGGGAAAAAAGCTATGTGTCAGGTTTTGTTTAAAGACCAGTATAGCTCAGTTGGTAGAGTGCATATCAGGGCCTGTGGTGTTGCACACCTGTGATCCTAGCACTTGGGATGTGGAGGCAGGAAGATCAGAAGATCAGACCATCCTCTCCTATATTGTAAGTTCAGAGGCAACCTAAGCTGCATGAGACCCTGACTTTAAAAAAAAAAATTAAAATTAATTTAAAGGGCTAGAGAGATGGCTCCAGGATTAAGAGCACTGACTGCTCTTCCAGAGGTCCTGAGTTCAATTCCCAGCAACCACATGGTGGCTCACAACCATCTATATTGGGTTTGGATCCCTTCTTCTGGTGTGTCTGAAGACAGCTACAGTGTACTCATATACATTAAATGAATAAATAAATCTATTTTAAAAATCCAAAGCCACACATGATTGGCTCATTCTGTTCACTAAGCTAGCCATGAACAGCCCATGTGGGTTTCCAGACTAGAGTATGCCCCATCCTGCTAGAGAGCAGCCAAAAGTAAGATTGCTTTTCTCCCTCACTCCTTTCAGGCTTTGGTGCTCTCATCTTTCTCACACCTTAGCAAAGAGACAAAAAATAGTCTCTCATGGGGCACACACTTTTAATCTAGGCATACAAGAGGCAGAGGCAGGTAGATCTCTGAGTTCAAGGCTGGCCAGGTCTACATAGGGAGCTCCAAGCCAGCCAGAGCTGCAGAGTGAAACCCTGTCTGAAACAGACGACTCTCTTCTCAAGGCAGCTGCTCCTCAGCGGTCTTTACTACATGAGCCCTTGTTCTGAAACACACTCTGAGGCTTCAGAACAGAATTGCAGCCGCCTGATATCCCAGGCTGAATTCAAGCCCCTTCTAGTGCTATACACAGAACAACCCCAAACTGGAGTTAACATAGTAGGAAAACAAGAAACTCTTCAGAGAAAACAATCTGTGTAAATTGTTGATTCCCTAAATATGACAAAAATATGAAAACCAAGGCATGAGCAACAAAAGAAAAACTGGTTCCTCAGAAGCAAAGACTTGCTGTGACATCATCAAGAAAGGGAAGGGGCTGGGAAAATGGCTCCGCAGGAAAGCGCAGCTCCTGGGGGCCTAAGTTACCTGCCAGCACCTACATCCTAGGGCTCACAGCAGCTTGTAACTCCAAGTCCACAGTATCCAATGTCATCCTCTGGCCTCACAGGCACCATACATGTAACGTGCTCACATACATACACACATACAAAATACTTTTTTAAATTCTGAATACAAATGAATAATTTAAAAAGGAAATAAAGTACTACTTGTACATAGATTATGAGATAAAAGAGACTTAGAAGCATACTGTGTGATTCCATTTGTATGGAATACGAATAGACGAATAAAAAGACAAGAAATAAATGAGTTGTTGCCTCAGCTTGGGGTTTCAAGAAGAAATGGAAATGATTGTTAATGGATGCAGAGTTTGGTTTTAGAGGGTAATAAAATGTTCTAAAACTGATTTTTAAAAAGAAGTAGATAGCTCTGAATATGCTAAAAATCACCAGATTATATCTTTTAAGTGGGTTAACTGAATGCTGTATGAATTACACCTCAAAAAGGCTGCCTTATTAAAAGAGAAAAGAAAGATTTGTGGTCACATTCCTTTTTTAATATTTTAATATTATTTATTTTATATATCTGATGAGTGCACTGTAGCTGTCTTCAGACACATCAGATCCCAATACAGATGGCTGTGAGCCACCATGTGGTTGCTGGGAATTGAACTCAGGCCCTCTGGAAGAGCAAGTGCTCTTAACCGCTGAGCCATCTCTCCAGCCCTTGTGGTCACATTCTTGAATACCATGCTTAAGAATGTTTTGTTCTATAGATTTAGAAAGGCAGAGCTGGAAAGGAAAGGGTTCCTGATGAATCCTTAAGGAAGGTTCCATATGTGGTGTTAAGAAAAGTCACTCCCCTCACATGTGGAGAAGTGGAGTGGGTAAGAAGGCAAGTTTAAGAAACCTGTGTGAGCCAAACAAGAGCTAAGCAAGCCAGAACCAGTTGCAGTGGTTAGAAATTGACTTCACACCCGATTTCCCCATGACAGAAATGGCACCATGAGAAGCCAGGCGGCTCGCCATGAAGAGCATGTGCAGAACATCCGCCGCTTTCACGAGTCCCTACAGCATGGGGAGGCAGTCCTGACAAGTGAGGAGAAACTGACCACAGTGCCTTCATTCCCCCACACCTCCATCCTGACTTCTCTCAGGTGAGGGCCCGCAGGGAGAAAAGGCACAGGGAACCATTGTGTGTGGCACAGGTAAATGAGCATTGGCAATATGGAATATCATTACCATTCATTGTCCCTTCTTTGGAAGGTTGTGTGGAGTGGGGTCTTATCAATTAGTGCCCTTCCAAAGACTCTGGTACTGATCAACTTGTAAATCCAGGTACTTTAGCCTGCTCACCAGAACTTAGTAGCCACCCTCACATCTACAAAGCATTGCATCATCACAACTTACAAAGCCTCATCCTGTCCTTGGCCTTATCTTCACAACCACATCCTTACTCTAGTGTCTACGCTATCATGTGTTGGTCTAGCAAAGAATCACTGTGAGAATTGAAACATACTGTATATCAGCTCGAGGGTATCAAATGAGAAATCTGGTACAGTGGAAAGGACTTGATTTTACAGCTAAATAGGTTTAACCTAACCCTGCCAGCTCCCCACCCCAGAGCAGGAGATAGCCATGGCCAGATAATAACAGTACAGGGTAGTGACTGCTGCATTTCCTATGCCAAGGCAGAGAGAGTAGTGAGTGGTCCAGAAAGGCAGGCATGGAAAGAGTTAAAACAGCACATATGTGCTTTGAAAGAAGCTAATAAATGTGAAGGCTGCTCTGCAGAAAGACTATCTCCAAATCCCAGAGGCATAGAGTATGTCAAGCCTGGGGAAATACTGACCGTACAGTTCAAAGAGAGTTGAACAAAAGATGTAAGGAGTAGGCCAGCAAGATACCGCAGCAGGTAGAGGCATCTGCACCCAGGCCTCACATCCTGAGTTCAATCCCAGGATCTCACACTGCAACAGGAGAGAATCAACTCCCTAGAGTTGTCCTCTGTGTGCACGCACACACTAAATAAAAGTGCAGAGAACAGAACAGTTCTTAAGTTAGCTCATGAAAGGCCTCGAGTAGACTGCAGACCTGTGTGTGTGTGACCTGTAGCTCGACTATGGATAGACGTGTGTCACTAGTAAAGCAGCGCAATGTGGTGTCAGCACGTGTGTGTGCCCTGATTCTGTGCCAGAGCCACCAAGAACTCCTGGGTTTGCCGGTTTTCTAAAGCTGTGCCAAGTGGACTTCTGCTTGCATTTTCCTGCTCGGATGTCGACTTGTTCTGGAGGATATGCTAAAGTCACCTAAATGATTTGCTGGACAACCCCACCATTGGATAGACAGAATCCACTAGGGATAGAACAAGGATGAGCTCTGTCACGTGGATCTGACTCAGGCTCTCTGTGGAACTCCTCTGGGCATATTCAAGGAGGCAGACAATGCTTCCTCAGGTGTCTGTTCCCAGGTACTCATGGCCTGCCTAGAGAAAGTGGATGGACTGCCCAGTAATGAAAACTGACATGACAAGTTGTGTGCTAGAGCTGAGGGGAGGAGTTATTACAGTTTTATAACTAATCATTAACAATAGTTATTTTTTAAAATAAATAATAAGAGACAGGAGGCCCAGGGATTTCAAATATTAGACTTGAAAAGAAGACTCATGAGCAGCAACCTTAAAGGATGCAAAGGAAATAGAACAAAGAGTAGCTTGACTCCAGTTTCATTATCTGCAGGAGTGTGGGAAGGAATGGACCAGGTTGGGACAGAGCCTATCGAGTGTCGTAGAAAAGCCTAAGACTTGCAGTCCTAGAGTCAGACTAGCTACATAATGCTTACCTAGACAAACCACTTAAATTCCCAGAGCCCAAAGTTCTTTATTTGTAAAGTAATAATTACTAAGGCTGGAGAGACGGCTCAGTGGTTAAGAGCACTGACTGCTCTTCCAGTGGTCATAAGCTCAATTCCCAGCAACCACATGGTGGTTCACAACCATCTGTAATGGGATCCGATGCCCTCTTCTGGTGTGTCTGAAGACAGCTACAGTGTACTCATATTGAATGAATGAATTAATCAATCAATCAAATCTTCACCAAAAAAAGTAATAATTACTGATTTGAAGTGGCTAGCTGAGAATTACCAAGGTAGTGTTTTTGAAAACAAAGCCTACACAGATGAAGTTTGTTGTGATTCCTTTTTGGAGAATAATGAAATGGAAAATGATAATTTTTTAAGTCGCTTGTTCATGTTAACTTACTCATTCTGTAGTCATTTGTGCTAAGCACATTAATTGGTGGGTATAGTAGATATAAAGAAGTTATCACTGAGTCTCAGTGCATGGGGAAAGTCGATCTGAAATCAGCAGGTGCAGTGAATGAGAAATACAGGAAAGCCTGAGATGGAGTCCTGGAGCCAACTGGAGGGTCCAGGGGCTGTCTTGGCGAGGGCCGAGGGCCAGAAGCAACTGAGAGATAACAGGAGTCAGACAAAGCAAGAAATTGCCATAGCGATGGCTAAGAAGGATGGCTTGTGTGACACCCTTGATGAGTGACACTTGCTTGTCCTTTCAGCTGAGGCAGGACTAGCAAGTTCCAGGCCCAGACCTTGTCTTTAAAAAAGTAAAATAAACACCCTAGCAAAACGAATGTTTTTTTCTGAGAAAGTTGCTAGATAGCAGAAGCCTGAGTCAAATGGAGGGGACAGAGTTGGCCTGGTGATGGGGGCTGAAGGGTAAATGACGGGTTGAAGAGGATAGTAGGTCTGTTCAGCACTAAGCCAAGGGAACCGTATATAGTCCTGCCTCAGGCGTCACTGGAGATTCTTGTAATGGCTGTGAATGACCTCTTCAGCACGCTCCTCTTTCCCCAGGAAGAACCTGAGTGAGCTTGATGAGATCCAGAAGTACTTCAGCCAGAAGCTCAGCAAGCCCTTCCTGCCCTTCAGCTCCCAGAGCTCTCCTGCTGTCTCACAGAGCTGGGAGAACCAGAGGGACCCTGTGGGCGCAGGAACCAGCAGCCAAGACCCCGGGAGCCAGTGCATCCTGGAGAAATCCAGTAACCTGGTGTTGCAAGTTAGCTCCTTAATCTCAGGTATGAATCAGAGCTGCTTCTGCTAGTCAGCTTTGGTCACTAGATGCCAGGTGGTCATCTGAATGTCTACACTCAGAGAGGCCTCCATGACAGAGACAGACAACAGTTGCCACATCTTTTTTTCTTTCCTTGCCACCTTCCTTTAAAGGAAAGGACAGTGTGTGGACAGGAGCATGGGGCAATGGAAAGAGCCCTGGGCTGAGAGGCAGGAAACCCAGGTGCCTGGTTTCTGGCATCGCCTTGCTGTCGACTCTGGGCATGCTCTTTCCTTTCTTGGGCTTTGATTCCCCTAACCAAAACAACAGGCTTGGATTAGATGATGGCTCCCTAAAGTTCTAATCCCAGAGCCTAGAAGTGTGCAAAGGCGTTTTTGATTGATTGGTTGGCTGGCTGGGTGGCTGGCTGGCCTTGAGGCAGGGTCTCATTATGTAGTGCAGGGCTGGCCTCAGATTCACAGTAATCTTCCTGCATGTCCTGACAAATGCTGGATTGCAAGCATGTGCCCACATATCCACAACAAAGTCTGCACACTTACAAAGTGCTGTGGAAGATTCTGGATGGCTCTGTAGTTTACCTTTCCAAAAAGTCCCTTAGAGCAATTCTCACTTTGCTTCCATGTTGGTGTCGGGAGGTACAGAAAGGTAAACCCTATACGTCTGAAAGACGTCTGTGTTTGCTCTGTAGTGGACTTCCACTCCTTCACCACACATCCACCGCTGGCTCAGCCTGGCCAGACAGTAAGTTGTCTGCCATCATAAACTTTTATTCTGTAATCAGCCAACAAAACTTCTCCCAGGAAAGAAACCTGGGAGACGAAACAAAAGACAGGCTTCCATCCATAAGAACTCAAGAATACCGTAAGGACGCTGGAGTGTAGCTCTCTACAGTTGATGGTTTCTGGTAGGGGTGAGGGTAAGGATGAGGATGGACTCAATTTTCTTTAAGGGACTTGCCACCAGGCGTCCCACCCCACTGCCTCATAAAGAAAGAGAGCAAAGAACGGGAGTTTAGCAAGGAAATGGCAGAGTAAGAACTGGTTTTCTCATAGTATGGGTTTGAGGGGAACTGATTACACAAGAGAAACAGTTCAAAAGTAACAAAAGCCTGTCCTGTGTTCATCATGCCTCAGGACACTTGTGAAGAGGCCCCTGGACCAGTGGGTATGAGGGAGTCACAGGTGAGGTGCTCTGCATCCTGCATCTGTGTGGTGAGCCTTGCCCAGAGACACTCACAAGCTGATAGAGGAAACAGCTTTACACCGAAGTGTGTTCTCATGTGCTTCCTCATGGGACATGGCCACATAGTGGAGCTTTCTAGCTGGTCCATCTGGGCAGGCTTCCTGGAGATGTGATGAGCAAGAAACATTGGAAGATAAACTGGTTTGTAAAGACCGTTGTTCTAAGATAGTAGTTAGGACCAAAAGGCCAGGGCCAAGTAAGTCTGCCTGGTACCTGTTCTGTTTACAGGTACACTCACACGTAGACACGCTTTCCTCCGATGTCTGAACATGACTACTGTACTAAACAAGGCAGTTAGTTAATCCTCTGCCGGTGAGAAGCGATAGCCCTTAGCCCTGGAAGGCAGGTCCATCACTAGTTTCTGGTATTCTCTCTAAGCAAATCATGCTGACTTACTTACTATGTTATTTACTATGTCTTTTGTTCTTGCTGTTCCTTTTGTGAGATGAGATCTTGCTGTGTTGCACAGACTAGTTCCAAACTCCTAAAGTGATCCTCTTGTCTCAGCTTTCAGGATAGCTAAAACTGAAGTCATGAGCTATTATGCCAACTTCTTTATTAATTTACCCACCCTCATTTCACCCAAAAATAGAGTTGACGAGTACCGTCTCGTTAAATGCCTGCACATGCACCATGCAGGGTGCCCACCTCTCTGTCTCAGGCCTGTGGAGTGGCTGGTTTTGATCACATATGAAAGAAAAACCGGACTCAGGGGGGACAGTTTGCTGGTGACCAAAAGAACTTTAGAAACTGGACCCAAAGCCCTTGTTCTTTCCAAAGCCCTGCTGCCCCATTCTTTTCTTTTTTGTTGTATTACTAAGATTTTCTTGCTTTATTTTCCAAGTAAAATGGATAGTATTAATAACTGTCATCGGACAGGTAAGTGAGTGGACTCTCGCTTTGGTTTCCATATAGGTGATTACTGAAGTAAATGGAAGCGTGAGCATGCCCGTCAGGACCCAGCTCCCGAGAGATCTGAGCATGAGCACTTCCACAGGTGGCTCCACAGCTACACATAGACTAGATTTCAGCCCTCTAATGTTAGAATAAAGTGCTAGAAATTGTACTGCTGTGAACATAGTTTCACTGACTCCTGGGTGAACTAACTATCGTGGGGTTCGTTTAAAGTCTGATCCCGAGGAGACTTGCGAAGCTAGAGTCCAGTGCGGGAACCTGAGTGGTCTGCAGCCCTGCCTTATAGTAAGTGATATCTGTTGCTATTCAGATCTACAGACTATCACCAGAGATTCACAAGCAGCTTTGACCTCTCACCAAGCCAGGAGTAGAAGCAGAGCAGTCAGCACCCTCCCAGATGATCAGGACACCGAGGCTGTTGGAGCAGGAAGCACCACTCCGGAGGAGCCATTGGCAGGAGCTATGGAGGCGAGCACAGACTCCCTGCCTCTCCCTGTTGAAGAGCCTTCAAAGGGCAGAGGGATGCTCCATGGGTCACTGGAGCAGACAGTGCCCATTACGAGGGTGCAGAGCAGCGATGACACAGAGGTGGACCCAGACTACAGTGACGAAGACTATGAGGAAGACATTATTGAGCCCAGGGCCCTAAATGAAATAACCACAGTGACAGACAAAACTAGCCCCTGGTCCAGTTTCATGTCAGACATGAGTGAGGTCCTTAGCCCTCAGCCCAGTGAGGTACAAAGGGAAGGCCCCTCCTGTCCTCCAGAACCTTTCCCCAGAGAGGAGCTGAAGGTCAGAAGTAGCCCTCAAGAGGTAGTCAGCCCCCAATCTGCACAGGGCTCCCCTAGCCAAAGTGTTGCTTGTGAGGGTGGAGCCTATAAGATCAAGGTTGAAGACCTTGCCTCAACCAAGTCTCAGCTTGCCCCAGGCCTCACATTCTTAGAAGCCCAAGGAAGCAGTGATTCTGTTGGATGGTGCTCAACACAGATAAATCAGGACAAGAAGCCCAGGCCAGAGATCCTGGCTGAGAGTGAGGCTTTCTCCAGTGAGCTCAGTGACTCTTCTGAGAGCTTTGAGAAGTTTCCTCTGCACCTACCCTCCCAAAGCAAAAGGGAAAACCACAAGGAGCCATCCGTGAACTCCCCTGCTGTGAGGCAGAAGCAGGTAACTAGTGGGTCAGAGGTGTCCACAAGGCAGAAGCTCCTTCTGTATCCTTTGCTGTTTCCCATAAGTGGGTACTTAGGCCATGCATCCTGGGCATTTGGATGCTGGGTGTTAGGCTAACAGAAAGTAGGTGTGACCCTTGTGGAATGCACTGGAGAGTGTTGGGTATGGGAAGATGGGAAGGCTCATGACTAGTATTATAAGTCTACCACTGAAGTCAGGCTTGGTGGCCCATGCCTGTAACCTCAGCACTTGGGGGAGCTGAGGAAGAAGAGCTACATAACAAGACCTTGTCAATAATAATAATAATAATAATAATAATAATAATAATAAAATCTATCATTGACACCTGCCCCTTCGGGTGTAAAACACTGAGTGAGGCTTGGGGGCTTGGGTGTTAGTACATTCATAATAAACTTTACTGTCTGACTTCTCCACTTTAAACATGTGTAGTTCCCTTACTGAAGACAGGGCTCAGGACTTCAATTGAAATAAAAGGGGAAGATGGAGCTATGGCTAAAGTCTCTTGGAAGAACACTTGCCTGGCCTTGGGTTTTATCCCCTTTTTTTACTACAAAAAAGAAGAGTGGGCATGTAGAGAGATTACCATTGATTTGCATTATTATACACTGAGAATTTCTTTTTTCATTTGTCACAAGTCTTTTAGATAGGTGTCATCTACTCTGCATATAAGGAAACAGGCTTAGTGATTTTTTTAAAGATTCATTCATTATTAATTTATGTACATGTGTGTTTTGCCTGCATGAATGTCTGTATACCATGTGCATGTAATGCCCATGAAGGCCAGAAGAGGGTGCTGGGTCTCTTGGAACTGGAATTTACAGGCAGTTGTGAGCCGCAGTGTGGGTGCTGAGAATTGAATCTAAGGTCCTCTAGAAGAGCAGCAGTGCTCTTAACCCCTGAAGCATCTCTCCAGCCTTCATAAATGCATTTAACCAGCTGAGCTCCACTAGGCTGCTTTCTGATAAAAGATCTTCAAATCATAGAAGTCAGCAGGCCTGACTTTGACCCTTCAGGCCCACATCTTATTACTTCTATGAATTCAGGTTTAGTCTTTCTGAGCCTGTTCTCAGTTCAAATGGAGGAAATGATTCCTACTCCACTAGACTTACTTCTTTCTTTTTCCCTGTTCACCCTCACCTACCATTGCAGAATAGAAATCATTAATATAGATTAAACTGCAATATCATGTTTTCATAAGATACAATCTGATGAATGGAAACATTTGTATAAATCATTAGTGTTTGTGTGCATGTGTATATTCATTATGCATGTCCATGTGTATGCGCATCATGCATGCTCACTGCACGTCTGTGCTGGTGCATGTGGAGGCTAGAACATCCATGTTCTTTACCTGATTCTTTGAGACAGGGTCTTGTACTCAACCTGGAACTTACCAACTGCTCCAGGGATCCTCCTGTCTCCTTAGCACTTGGATAACAAGCAGGTGTCACCAACTGACTTTTTATTTAGGTGTTGGGGTTCCAAACTCAGGTCCTCACTGTGAGCACTTTACCAACTGAGCCATACCCTTAACACACACACACGCACACACACATGCGCGTGCGTGATTCATAATACAGGTCAGAGAAAAACATAGGACTATATTAGGGATTGGGAAAGGCCTGTGGCTGGAGACTAGGTCCTCCCAGCAGACCACCTCTAGGTGAAGTTGCTCCCCAGTCTTATGCTGGGTAGAGCTCCCTCCCAACTGTCAGTATAGTTATGATCAGATTGTTGTCAGGAAAGGGCTGACACATGTGCCTGGGCCCTCGGGCTGCTTGAGCTCAGGCCCATTTCCAGAAACCAGTGTTGTCAGACATTTCACTGAATACCAAGGACAGGTTAGAATTAACCCTTACCTCCAGCTCTCATAATCTAGTGAAAATCAAGTAGACAGGCAGTTGCTCCAAGTGCTTTGGTGAGAGTTGGGACAGGAAGTGGGGATTACTTTAGGCTGCTCAGGGTGTCAGAAAGAGATGTGATGAATAGGTCTGCTGGTGTGGTGGGCCACATCTGTCAACACCTGTCATGCCAGCAGTCAGAGGCTGTGCAGAACAGTCAGGAGTTCAAGATTAGCCTAGGAAAAATACTGTCAAAAAAGAAGAAAGAAGGCAAACACCAGGAGACTACCCAGGATACTTGTACCAACAAGAGATGGAGAACATCTGGCCTAAAGCATACAGAGTTGGGAAAGAAGATAGAGAATTGGGTAGAAGAGTGGCAATGAAGAGGGAAATTTGCAGTGTGGCTGACATTTCTGTCACGGGCTCTAAGTTGGCAATGTCTTTACTAGATGGGGAAGCACACAGACAGTCTTAGAAAAAGATTTCCGTGTTGAACAAGTGCCTGGGGGGCATCCAGGAGGAAATGCAGTTCTCGGTTACGGGCATAGATCAAATGAGCATCTTAAATATGAAGACAGCCAAAGAGCAGGGTGTAAGGTGCTGGGGCTGAGAGCATAGGGAGGCGGCATAGAAGCAGAGAGGATGTGGGAGACCTGTGAACCTTAGGAAGACTTGCAGGGGTGGGAGAAGACAAGATTTCAGTGGTAAGGGCACTGGACCACAGAGCAGGTTTATGATGTCAGCTGCCACTCTAAAGAGGTTTTCTATATAATCCCTTAATCCTGAGTGTTAGCTGAGTTGTAACTAGAAGGAGATTCACAGTGGGGATGGGAAGAGGACAGTGTTAGTCTTTTTCTAGATGTAAGAACCTTGTACACTGAGGAGAAAGAGCCTTAAAGTTGACGGTCCCCCTGCAGAGCAAGCAGAAGGGGAAGCTGAGGAGAGCTTCTAGGTTCAGGGCTGGTTGACACCTCCCAGCAATGCTCTGCTTCCCCTGCATCAGCTGACTCCTGGCTAAGAGTGGGAAGAGCAACACCAGCAAACAGGCCCAACCCCAACTCCCGTTCCAGAGATAGCCTGAGTCAGAGGGTCCTATTCCTCTGAGGCCTCCACCCCACCTCTCTGGGAAAGTCAAAGGTTTGTATACATGGGTAGAGACGTCCATTCAGGAGATGTATATTGAACATTTATTCTGTCCCAGGTATTGTGCTAGGTAATAGGAATGGAGTTATGAGAATGACATCATCTGTGCCCTCTTAGAGGCTAACCTATCATAAAGAGAAAAACAATAAAAAGGAAAGCTGAATAAATGAATTTGATTCAGAGCCATACATAGCTGCTTAAACAGAAACCCTAAAAAAACAGCACCACAACAGCCCCCTCTGTCTCCCTCGGATTAAGGCAATCTCAGTGCTGTGATCGAACAGTTATTTGTAGAAAAGCATGCTTCCTGCAGCCGCTTATCAGGGTACTAAGAAGTCAGAGCTATAGCCCAGACCTTACAGATCTCACGTGCAGATTGGACAGGCCAGCTGTACCCCAGCCCCCTCCATTCTGGTTTCTTAATATGTTCATAGAACAGCCAGTAAACGGGTCTTCCCAGTGCCTACTTCCGTGGTCAAGGCAGTGCCCTTGAGCTAGATTTCCACCCCCCTTGTGTCTACATCACCATTAACCAGCAGGCCCTCAGCCACTGTTCAACCCTTGCTACCGTCTGCTTCCTGCAAGCTCTAGGCAGGTACTTGGGAAACTGAGGGAAAATGCTGTCGATAAATTTGAAGAATATTCAAGGAGACATGAAAGTCTTATGAAACTAAGTAATTGAGGAGGGACTGGAGAGATGGCTCAGTGGTTAGGAGCAGACTGCTCTTCCAGAAGAGCGGGCTCAATTCATAGCACTCACTTACTGACTCACAACTATTTGTAACTCCGGTTCCAGGGAATCTGATACCCTCTTCCAGCCTCCTTAAGCACCAGGCATGCATGTGCTACCCAGACATACATCCAGAGGAAACACCCATACACAGAAAATGGTAATTTGAAAAAGTAGTTATAATCGAACATCCTCCTGGGTTATAGACTGTACTATCAGAATTTAAAAAAAGAGGCCATGTGGCTAAGATTTAAAAAAAAAAAAAAAAAATTCTTCCTGAGGAGGTCAGAATGTGAATTCATTGCGGAAGAGACTAAAGAAGGGAAGGGAAAGAGGAAAGACACATGTTAGGAGGGGCCGGGCCTTCCAATGAGGGAACCAATTGTGCTAAGACTCATGAATAGGGTAGTGAGATAAGGAAGACACAGATGGTGTGATTGAGGTCAGAGGGTGTTGGTCTGGTACAAGGGTAGACGTCTCTGTTTTATTCCTTAACTACCATTACAGCCCAGAGCCTGTTGTGGTGCCCAACTTCTTTATGCCTCCACAACAACTAGAGGCCTCTCTACGCGTAATCTCACACTCTCCAGCTTTGCCACCACCAACCACAGCTGACCAGGTAAGAGCAGCCACTGGTCTCCCTCTTTGTCCATCAGCATCTCTTCCCTAAAAGCATGCAGCACACAAACTGCTCCGGATCATTGCCCTGGAGAAGCTGCTGCAGTGGTCACTCTCTGGAAAATATCCTGTGGGTCCAACTGAGCGAGGAGTCCGGACTACGTGAGGACAACCAGAGCCTTGTCAGCTGAGACTGCAACACAGAAGCATAGGAGCAAGAGGGGTTCCCCACAGCAGAGCACACCACAGATAAGGGTGCATCCCTAGGGGACCATGACAGCCCAGTCAGGTCTGGATGAAGAGCAGGGTCATGGACGAAGTAAGCCTAGTTGTTATTTACAAAGCACCTTCTTAACTATTCATTCATTAGCAGCAGGCGTGGAACATGGTATAGATCTTATTTCTCCACTGTCTACTCTGACATAGCGCCTTCCTCATTGCAGTCACAAAAATAATGGTCATAATATTCTGATGTGACATATATATATATGTGTGTGTGTGTGTGTGTGTGTGTGTGTGTGTGTGTGTGGTTTTCCTTTAGTTTGAGACCAAGTCTCCAGCTGCCATAAAGCTCCTGCCTTGGGCCTTCTGAGTACTGAGGTTACAGTGTACCAATGCATCCAGGACATGGGGATGTTTTCCCAGCCTATCTGCCTTGCTTTAAATTGACTTCATTTAGCAGTTAACAATATAAACATTTTCCATGTTTCTCCACAGTCTGTATTGGTAGGAGAAAGTCTATCTGACCATTGCTGAGAGCCCTGTGTTAGAGTTCTGTACTTAGTCACAGCTAACAGGTCAGGAGACAGTTGTGTGATGGTTCTCAAGAGAGGCCTTGAGATGTCTGAACCCTTCACTGGCTTTCTAACCCCTCTCCAGCCTCCTCAGTATGTTTCCAAAACATGTATTGGTTTGGAGGACAGCTTGATCTGAGGTCCTACCTGCCTCCCTAGGTTGCTTCCAGGGGCAGAGATGCTGTTTCCTCAAGGATCCTGTCGTGGTCTTACTCCTTCCTACTCTGCACTCTTCCGACAGTGTACACACATGGCTAAGACACTTGCACTAGGCTTTGGGGGCTGTGCCCAGGTACTGAGCATAAGCTTGGAATTCAACATTCATGGAACAGAACACTGGACCTGCTAGTACATAAGCAAAGGATCTTAGGCTGTAGCTTGACCTACTAAGTCTCAGTTTTGTTCTAAGTAATGTCAAGCTAATAATGAGTGGTTAACAAGATGAGGGTGGAAATTAAGTAGGCACAGTTGAATCCATCTCCCTGCCGCCCTCTGTGCCAAGTGGGTGAAGGGTCAGTGAGTCATGCACCTCAGGAAGAGTTCCACAAGCCACTGTGAAAAAACTGCCAGCCAAAATGTTGTTCCTGTTTCTGTATTTGTGCCTTTGCAATGTGGTTCCTCCCCCAGGGACAGACTGTCTTTGGTCTTTTCAAGACAGTGTGGGAGAAGAAAAGATAAGAATCTTCTTTCTCTTAAAGGGCACTGAGTTTCAGGAAGATGAGTTTCATGCAGTTCTTGACTTCGCTTGGCTTGCCCATAGCACAGCTCCACTGGTGCTGGCCTTAAGGCCACTTCTCTCCTTAGGACTTCCGTCTGTGTTAGGAGAGCCAGTGTCATCACAGTTTGCCCAGTTTCAGCACGGCGAGGTCCCAGACCAATAAACCCCAAGAGATACTTTGGCCGGAAGCCTGCTGGTGCTGAAAGTCAGTTTTCCTGTGTGTTTAAGGCACTGGTATGAAACTTAACAGAAAGGAGTTGCTATGCCTTGCTCCAGCAGTGTTAATGATAAGGTGGGAGGACTTGTTGAGGATATGGGCCCAGCATTGTTGTCAGCCCTGGACTGGGCCCCTTCCTGATAGTCCTTGGACAGACAGTCTTTTGTTACTAGCACTCATAGCCAGGATTGTTTGTAATGAATATGGCTTCTTTGTTGCCTTTAGAAGCTCCCTGTAAGCAAGGGTACAAACAAGACCGCTCTGTGGGTGGAAATATTTATTCAAGCTGCCAAGGCTTTCTCTTGGGAACAAATTGACAGGGCAAAGTCAGGGAAAGCCTTGCTAGTTTTAAAGAGCTTTGCAAAGGGAGGAGGCATGGAAGCTGGAATGGCCAGGGGAGGGGGCTGCTCTCCAGAAGAGCCCAGGAGCTTGTGGAGTGTTACAGATGTGTGTTAATAGGGAACTAGATGCCCCATTGCCTGGAAGTTGTAGGCTGTAGTGCTCATAGTGAAAAGTTGTGGCTTTTCACACGTTCCTGAGGAATGCTGGCTTTACACTTTTGTTTATCCACTAGCAATCCTTGTTTCCCAGGTCAGAGTCCAGCCTGACCTGAACCCATTATGACATTGTCAGTGGCACCACCGTCTTGGGGAGGCCACTGTGGATACCATGGTTCCCATGGCACACATATTTCACATTACAGTGCTATCTGCTTGGTGCCAAATAATCACCACCGCTCTTTAACATCTCTGTATGCAGTTTGACACTAGTGATACAGGTACCCAAAGTTCAGAGAAGCAGTTTTTCAAATTAAAATTTTAAAGCACTGGGATAATATCCCATGGGTTGTCAGAACTTTGAGTGTCTTACATTTACTTTAGATTTAATTGAGAATTATATTTGGGCAAGAACACCATCTCACACTTTAAAGTCTCTGTCTGAAAGTCTTCAAAATGGCCTCAGTGGAAAAAGTGCCTGTTGCACAAGCATGGGGACCCAAGTTCGGATCCTCAGCACCACATCAACGCTGTGTGGCGGGGCACATTGGAGGGAAAGAGATGAAGGATCCTAGGAGCTCCCTGGCCATCCAAACTAGACAAAAAAACAAATGCTAGGCTCAGTGAACAGCCCTGTCTGAGAAGATAAGGCAAAGATCAATAAAGGAAAACACCCTATATCAGCCTCTGGCACATGGACACATGAACCTGCTAACCATGCACACACACACACACATACACACAGCCTCGCTTTGAAGAATTTTAGGGAGAGTATAGTCTTAGATATTTTCCACATACTTGCTCATCTCATGCACGAATTCTGTCTCGTCTGGTTCTTGCTGGGCAGTCGCCCTGAGCCTGAGGGCTTCCTTTAAGGTTTCACATCTTGTGGACCCGCTGTTGACCAGGCCTCTCCAATTTACTGCTTCCAAGTTGCTTTATTTTGCCTTCATTTTGAAACTGATTTTCACCAGCTATAGAATAAAAGCCAACTTAAAGTTAATGTTTCAGAGATGTCTTGCAGGGTTCCTCGGGTGACCAAGAGCTTGCCTAGCGTGTACAAAGCCTTGAGTCCAAGCCCCAGCGCCACAGAAACTGAGCATGGTAGTGTCTGCCTGTAATCTCAGTACTTAGAGGCTGAGACAGAGGATCAAACGTGCAGGATAACCTGTGAGACTCTGGAGATAAGAACACATTTGAAAACCACTGTACTTAGAACCATGAAGTAGGAATCAAGAGAAAAACAATGGTTCCATGAATGGGAGAAATAGGCTGGCCCTTAATTTGGTTTTGCTTATTTATAGACCTTGGCTTTTTAAAATTATGATATGCAACTATAAAATTTATCATAAACCAGGAGCAGGCAATTATCTAATTCCTCCCACCACCACCACAGGCCCTAATCCTTTTATTCACAATGTAGGTGGTCTTCTGTTATCACCCTTAACAAAGTATGACAGGAAAAACTTGAATTTCAGTGGACATCTTTATTGTTTAATAGATCAACTTCTCCAAACTCTAGCTGGAATTTCTATTTCCATACTGAGTCATGAACGGTGACAAGGCTTACCAGAGGCTACACAGAGAGCTGAGCTTTTACAGCTCACAAATGGATGTCTCAATTATTACTCTCTGGGTGTTACGTGGCCTTCGTTCTTCAGCCTTAAGATCTGTCGAGGTAGCGAGTGTTCTCAGTTGTAGAGATTAGAAGGGCAGGTACGAGCATGCACATTACTAACAGTACTGTCAGCATTGCAGCCGTCCCGGGCTAGGTTGTTAGAGTTTGTTTCTGTTGTGCTGCACTGTTTACTTTCATAGATGCATTGGTATGAGATGAAGTCACAATCTTATGTAATTACGGATTTAATGATAATGGCTGTGAGTTTGGAACACAGAAATAGGACTGGCTGGGGCAACTCATGAAGTCAAGGGAAAGAAGGCTTTCTTATTTAAGGTGTATGAGTGTTTTGCCTTCGTGTATGTGTGTACACCACATGTGCACCTGGTGCCCAAGGAGGTCAGAAGAAGAGATTTGATCCCTTACAACCTGGGTGAGAACATACAGAATCACAAGTGCCGTGAGCTACCGTGTGGGCGCTGGGAACTGAACCTGAGATCTTTAAGAGCAGCTGGTGCTCTCTGCCCCACGGAAGGAAAGGCTCCCAGAGAACTGAAGGTGGAGACACTGAGTCAAAGAAGTGTGTGGTCCAGAGCATGTGTGGGGCCTGGAGAGTGTGCTGAAGTATGTGGGAGCTGGGATTGAGTGACAGGATTGCCTACCTATGGGAAACACGTGATTTCTCAGTGGTGTTCCAGGCAATGCTCAGCTTAGAGCGAGAGGGAAATTGGGGGGAGGTCCAGTCTGGAATCTTCATTTGTAGATCCCATGAGTTCTGCCTCCTGCTGTATGCAACAAAACTTTTCTTGAGGAGACAGAACACACATCTACTCACCCCCAGAGAGGTATACACAACAGACCAAAGCAGATACCACCAAAGTCCAGTTTGAACCATGAGTTTTACTGGGGCTCCTTACAGGAGCAGAAATGACTCAAAGACAGCTGTACCACCAAAGCCTGGGAGACAGCTCAATAGGCAAGCTCCTGTCTGTTCCTAATGAGCTGGCTCTGCTATGGACCTGCAAGCTCCCCGGGGAAGGGGCTAGTGATTCTTCTCTGTCTTTCCCTGTACCTAACTGGAACTATGGACTTTTGTATACCTGCCAGAAGAGGTTCACCAGATCATATCAGAAGGGAGGCAGATCCAAGGGAACTTCATAAAGTCCAGAGTCCTCATGACTGTGGCCCAGGCCTTAGGGCTAAGGCTGCTCCTATTGTTAACAAGAGATTGTGACCTGTTTCACTTTCTTTGAGCCACCAAATCCCTAGATCTCTTCAGAGTCCAAGGAAAGACCTAAAGGTCACAGGAAGGTCTGCTAAAGGCTACCTGAAATTTTTGAAAGATTAGTAACCTGGGCAAGAATATACAGGAGTCAGGAAGAAGCCAGAACTGGCTGGTACCTAGCCTGACCCAAACCGCAAGTTGATGGGTGCCTCCCAGGGAAGGCTTGTAGACCTTTTGGCATGTGCTGTGCTTGTCTAGACCTGAGCGGGCTAGTGTGCAGCAGGATACAGGAATTCTGCCTGGACAGTTCTCCTAACCCATCTCTCTGGGCTTTGGAAACTTCCCACTAGTCAGCACTGGTTAGTGGGCTAAGGAGTTTGTCTGGCTCTCTTAGGTTCTTCATTGTGGAACCTGAGGGCCAGTGATGGTGTAAGCAGGAACCCTATAGACTGGGCCTGTTAGAAATGGCTTCTCAGAAAGACAGGAGTGCCAGGTGGTAAGGCACAGAGGGAACACTTGAGGAGAAGAGCCCCATGAGTAGAGCGCTAACAGGAAAGGCGGGTGAGCTGGGGTAGGCCAGCCATGCTGTAGCGGGGTTGGTTAAATTTCCATCTTCTGTGGCTGCCGAGTTCTCTGCTATCTACAGTGTCTGGGAAGTCCTTGTGGCTACCTTAGGAGAGGACAGTGGGAGCCGCCCCAGAGAAAGGCAGCCAGCCAACAGGGTGAAAGTTGAGCGTGGTGGCAGCTGTGCAGGAACCTCACACAACCCCTGAGGCAGCAGTCCAAGCAGCCTCACTGAGCAAGGCAGCTGTTTGCTTTCAGCTTTATCTCTCCAGTGTTGCTTCTCAACTAAGGGCACACTGCTCTAGAAAAGAACAGGGTTTCAGCCATGAGCCCAACCTGGAGGACCACTTGGGGTCTTGTGGGCAGTTGTGGAGCACTGGCCTAGCCAAGCCCTGAGCCTACCTTGGGGAGCTGCCAAACCCTACTTCTGCTCAGGACCTGCAGGGCCTAGCTTAGCCTGAGATAAGAATAAAAGCTTTGTTTTGCTCTGGTGTCCAGCCAGGGTCACCCCTAGCTCCAGCAAGGCTCCTGTGTTTTTCCGATGTACCTAACATGAGCCTCTGAGATCTGAATTTTGAGTTTCATAGTAGACCAGAGAAAGAAAATCAGAGTTTACTACCTCCGCTAGGCAGTGAGCTCTGAGACCCACCAACAGAAACCATCTTAGTCTTAAGTGAGATGAAGTATCTGTACCACGGGCCAGAATTCCTCCATTCACCCCACCACATGCCCTCTGAGGGGCTGGGGAAGCTTACAGAAGACTGGAAGCTGTCACCTGCACCTACCACTCCCTAGGAGCACACAGCCTATGATGAAGTAAATTCTGAGGCGGAATGAAGGGGCTCTGAACTGAGATTAGACCACACTGCACACCAAATAGCGCTTTTGAAAAGACCACATCACCGGGACCTATATAAAGTCAGTCTCTTCCCCCATACACACACACAAAGTTGGCAGAGTGTGTATGGGGTACATCCCTAGAATACATAAAGCCCTTGTGTTTGTAAATTCCCCCATACACACACACAAAGTTGGTAGAGTGTGTATGGGGTACATCCCTAGAATACATAAAGCCCTTGTGTTTGTAAATTTTAAAACTAAAAATGTCACTGGGAGAGATCAAAACTTACAGTCGTTTGTGTGTATGGCTTAGAATATCAGTGTTTCTCTCACAAAGTCTCTCTCTCTCTCTCTCTCTCTCTCTCTCTCTCTCTCTCTCTCTCTCTCTCTCTCTCTGCATATTCCTTTGATCCAGAAATTTCACAACCAACTATACAAAGTTATTCTTTGATCTCCATACCTCCCCCTTATCGCCCCCCCCCCCACACACACACACTTTTACAGATCAGCTCGTTGAAGTTAAATAGGAACAGGTCAGACTTCCCCCAGACGACTCTGTGGTTTGTTGTTTGTTTGCTTGTCTAGGTGCATGGGTGGGTGTGTGGATGGTTTAGTTTAGTTGGTTCATGTTTACTGATTGTTTTGTTGGTTCTGAGACAGGGTCTTACTGTGTAACTTGCTTGGCCTCAAATTCCAGAGGTCCCTGCCTCTGACTCCCTTTCCTGTGTCTGCCTGCTCTGTGCTCTTCTCCTACTGTCAGCCCAGCCTGGTGCCTGCTGTTAGAGAAAGTCCCTCTTCACACCTCGGCTCAGGCTAAGCTTCCATGTGGCATTCTGTCCCTTCATGCTGTGTTCAGACCCCATCTTCACGTTTCTCTCTAGACCCTCCTTGAAGTTCCCTTCCAGGGATTCCAGCCACATATGGTCCCTCTGTCCAGACCCTAAGGAATCCCTGAAGTTTGATGGTCCACTTGCCATATGGGCCTCTCCTGCCTCCTCAGGAGAGGGAGGATGGCTCCTGCAGAGCACTGCGAGGCTGCTGAGTGCTTGCTTTTGTTTGCTGTGCAGCTCCCCTCAGCAGCATGGTAGTATGTAGAGGAATGGCTGGTACGTTTGGGGTATGTGTTCTTGCTTGGACAGTCTCTTCTGCCCAGACCTTCAGGGTTATGTGTTTTGCTGTAGCAAGTCTGATAAAGAGATTCTTTAGCACTTACTAATCAAGATGTTTGTTAAACCCTTTTAAAGTCAACAGGTACTACTGTGCATATGTATCTCCACCCTCTGCCCTGTGCCCTAGGCCTGGGCTATACAGATAAGGTCCCCGGTCACTGGGTCTGGGTGTGGGTGCTGGAAGGTTGGCTGAATCAGCCACATTAGCTCCAAGGATGATAGGACCCTGAGGCAGCTGTAGGGCTGTGTGTGCCCTTCCTCCTTATAGCTGGTCTCACTCACTGAAGCCTGGCTGGGCCATTTCAGGTATTGCTAGTGGGCCTTTCTCCATGTTCCCGAGCTACAAACCTCATCTCTAACTGCCGGGTAGGTCAACGCCTCTCCTCCAGCTCGAGTCCTCTGTGAGCACAGGAGCCATGTCTGTTGTCCACATGAGCTGTTCGGAGGGAATGGGTCTTAAACTTGTAGGAGGTTTGATGAGCTCCCAGCAGACGTCTCCAGCCCAAGACATAACTCAACAGGTGTGGAAACAGAGGTCTGGTTTTAGGATTTGACTAATGATCAAGTACCAGTGCCTCTGATAGTCGATGCACAGTGAGACCCTAACTCATAAGTAAAGGTCAAGACCTGTCTCCATCCGGCTGAGCCTTCAGTTCCCTTTCACTGTGGCAGAGGATAAAAGAAAATGGAAGCAACTAGTGACCCAAAAGATCTGTCTGTAGCCACAGCCAGAGCACCGAATGGGGTGGTGTTCCCTCTAAACACTAAACCCTCAGGATCTTGTGATGAGGCATGCAGAAGCCTAAAGTCTCACGGAGAACCTGAAGGACATATACACACTAGACCACAACCGTTGGTTCTATGAATGAATGAGGCATTTGCTGCTGGAGGCTGTCTCCTCCCGACCTGCTCTAAACCAGGTCTTCATGACCCAGTCCGACCCACTCACTGGTCTCATAGCTTTCTCAAGCCCTCGTCTTGACCTGGCCTGCCTGGGGTTATGTGTATTGAAGCTCTAGTTGATGCCCTCAGAAGTGCCTAGTGTGGAGCAGAGGCCAACATGGAGACACTAGCTTCTTGGCCCTCCCATGGCCTGAGGCATTATTTTAGAAGGAAGAACCGCAAACCAAAACTAACACCCTTCCCGTTAGCCTAGACCTCCCCAGAACACAGAGCTGTACCTCCAGGCTCTGATTCTGCTTGTCCTTGGTCACTAGGAAGGTCTGCCTAAGGACCTGCTCAGCTTGTCCACCTTCCCTCAGTGCTTAGAGATCCCTGGTTCGTGGTTAGGAAACTAGCAGCCAGCAGTAGAGATTCCCAGCTCTCGTTGCCTTCCTCCATTCGGTCAGTAGGTCAGTAGGCCACTGTGTGTGTCTCACTCTTGCTGTGAAGCCCGGCACTGCTCCTTTCCGTTCTAAGGGGTTTCTGAGTGTGCTCACCCTGGAGCCTCTCTAGCCAGATATGTGTCCTGTTGGCCTTACAGGGTACAGGCTGGGGGAGTGGAACAGTGTGGTAGAGTCTCATTGCTACATCAGCATGGGAAAGGCCCATGGATTTGGGGACAAGAAAGAGATCTTCTCGTAGGGCAAGCTGTGCACTGTGAAGCCAAGCGCACAACTCCTTTCTGTGCTGGCTCTTCCCTGCCTTAACCTCCATCTCTTACTAGGGGCCTTGCTCTCAGCCCACCAGGCATCTTTGCTGTATAGATCTGAGCCCCTTCAGCACAGGAACCTGACAGGATGCAAAAAGAGGAAAGGGAAAGAGCACATGGCTTTGTGTATGGTCGCTGCTCAAGCAGGATTCCCACCCACCTCAGCTCTGCCACTCAGAACTGCATGGCCTTTAACTAATTGCACCTGACCTGTGTGGAGAAAGGTATCCCACATGACGGGGTGTGTGAGGTACCTGTAGAGATGTCAGCCCAAGGTCCAAAACCACTGCAATGCTACACCTTCAGTGCTAATCTAGCTGACTTCCTTCTCTCCAGGACAAGAGTGAAGCCACCGGGGGAGTCCTTGCCCAAAGGCCTTGTCGCCCCAGACCTTATTCCCTCCCTCCCAACCTTCCTGAGGAAGAGACTCGCAGGATCGCACGGATATTTTCTTCCCAGTATTCCCAAAAGATTGATGAGGTCTGAGGGAAGTGGCTGCCAGCCAGCCTCTCTGTTCAGCTTGTAAACGACAACCAGGTCTGTTTCCTTCAGCATCCTCTGGCCACTACCGTCACCCTATTCCACGGGTATCTTCAGACCCAATCAGCTAAGACCAAAGGTGTGTCCCAAACCACCTAGCAGCTGACTACCAGAACCTCAGCTTCCTTCTGGAATGAGGTGACATCTGGAAACGAGACTCTAGCACCCAAGTGTCCCACCCATCTTCTGACTGGGGAGCCTGAGGAGGCCTCCCTGAGCAGAGAAACCCGTGTCCTTGACACAGCCTACTGCTGACCAGAGCCCAAGCCCTGCTTGAATAGGACAGGCTATTTTTGCCTTAAATTTTGGAGGAAGCATGGAGTAAGTGTGTGCGTAGTGAGGAAATTCCAGGGCCCTGTACAGCTTGTTTGTTTTGGAACGCGGTATTTTACAGATATAAATTATTTTTATGATGTATTAAATTAATCAATAGAACAGGGGAATCGCCTCCTTTAAAACTGTATTTGATTGTCTGAACCTAACCATGTTTTTAACGTATCGTTTGTTTTTACTCCTCTCTGAAATTCATTGTTCTTCCCTTTGTTTTAATAAAAGTCTGGCATTTGTTTTTGTGTACAAGTGTTGTGGGATTGGTCACTGGGAAAAGGTGTTGGGGTTCAGGGTTCGTTTGTACTCTTAACTACAGAAAGAAGGGTACAAAAATCACTCAGCCATCGGCAACATGGGACCTTGGGACTTCTCAATTCTTCCGAGTGTCAGATTGGCCCATGTTATAGTGTCAATGGTATCCCTCTGGTGCTTTGAGCTTTGGCTTGTTCATTCTTGATTTGTCTTTTCCTCTGATGGCCCTTTAAGTCTCTCAGCACAGTCAAAGTCATCCTAGGACCTGGTCCCCCGTGTTACTCAGAGCTTCTGTCAGAACACAGCCACCTGGGCAGCTGCCACAGACAAAGCCCTCTGAGGATGACTCTGAAGAGCACAGATGTCCAGCACCAGCTGGGTACTGAGGCTAAAAGGACCTACGCAAGGGCCCTGCCTGTCACACCTGTGTGTCACTTCACCGAATCCTCAAAACTATGATGCCCCTCCCACAGTTAAACTCAAGGCCAAGGAAGTCAGACCCATTGCTTCTATATAGGTAGAAAGTGCATCAGGACCCAAGACATAGCCAGAGATAAGGGGCTCTGACCAAAGCAGGATACAGCCAGGAAGTACCCTGGATTCAGGCAGCTGTGGGCTGTTGCAACCAGGGAAAGATTCCTGAAACCAGCACTGGGTAAAAGCCCAGACTAGATCAGGTCATAGCCAGCTGCAAAGAGAACCAGAGAATGCTCTGGGCCATATCAGTGTTTAGCCTGGCTGCATCTGTGGCTCTGGCCTCATCTGGAAGGCAGAGACACTTAGTCGCTGGCTTCATATGGTTGCTGTGAAGATTAAATGGGACATTTCTGAAAATGCTTTGCTGGCATTTGGCACATACAGGAAGCTTGAGAAATGTCAGCCCACTCCTCGCAAGCGCCGGAGTGAATTGGTAGAGGGAAGCGCACCGGTTACCGACAAGGCAGAGCACTCGGCCTCCCTGTGAGGGCCAACCTGCCCCTCATGTTTCTTTCCTTGAGCTTCACCCTGCAAACCTGCCCTGTCCCTTGCACTCAGCCAGAATAGAGCTTCCAGTACCTGGGTTCCTCATCCCTTGGGGGTTCCAGGCCTAAGGGGTAAAGAAAGCTTCAAGCTCAGGTCACTGCCAAAACCTGTTCCTGTAAATAACCTGAAGGAGTCAAGTGAGAACAGGGCCACAGGAGGGCACAGGCTGCAGACAAGGTGAAGGGCTGAAGCAGATGACATTCGGAAACCATGTGTTATTTACCAATTCATCCCTGACAGTTCTGAGGTGACGCGACTTGCCAAGTTGTACAACACGTTTGTCACCACAACCAGAATGAACCCCGACCTCCTTGTGCATGCCCTCCACAGATGCCTGGAAAGTGTTTCTGGTGACCCAGAGACCGTAGCAGCCAACCTTAAACCTTTCAGCAGATGTTTGACTCCAGCTAGGCCTCGTCAGCTGAGCTCTCTTCCCGCTGGGTTTCTCCAGGACCTAGTTTGACTTCTACTTGTAGCCCCTCCCCCACATGACTCCCACAATCCTGCCCACCTCCAGATTAATAGTTCCCGACAGAGCCCAAAGCAGTGGGCAGGGTCTGGTCCAAGAAAGGATAAACAATCTAGATGTCACAGCACCCACCCTGCCATGTCTCTTCGTTCAGGTTCCAAATGTCCTCTACCTTCTCTGCCCTACCTATCTCCTAGTCTCCCTTCTATGGCACCTCCAGTCCCAGCTTCAGCTGCACCCAGTCCTTAACCTGCAGCTGCAGATGGACCAGTGGCTGCTGCAAGGGACTCTGCTCGCCCTGCCCCATCACACTCTGGCCCCGGCACGTCCGTGCCAAAGGCCATGTCATAAGGAACAGTGATTGCAGCAGACAGACCTGAAGTGTGTCACAGATTACAGACAAGTCAGGCCTGCAGTCTACTAGCCGTGTGACCTTGGGAAGTTCACTGTCCTTGATTTTCTTTGTTCTGTGTAAAGTAAGCATTGACACGTTGAGGACTCTACACAGGGTGTATCCACTGACATAAGCCACAGAGTGAATACCCGCCGTGAAAGAAACCAGCCGCGAGAAGCCATGCATTCTGTGCCATCCTCCTCAAACAGAACATCAAGAACAAGCAAATTAAGAAACAGGATAAAGATGAGGGGTTGCCCGAAGCTGGGGGGGAAGGGGAAAGGGGTGACTCCTTTTGTCTTTGAGCCATGCTGAAAATGTTCTGAACTAGAATGTAGCAGTTGATCAACCTGCCTGTACTAAAAATTATTGTGTGCTCTATGTGGGCAAATCGCATGCTAGTCAAAGTACATCTCAAAGCTGTTTTCCTTTGATTCTAAATTTAGGACCCTGCTTTAGTAATACCTGCATCCTAGGGGTATGGGAAATAGACGTGACGTGCCTAAGATATCAAGCATATCATGGTGCGAAAATGTCCTCTTCCTTCTCTGCCATGCCTTCTCCTTTGCCCTCAGGAGGAGAACCTCAGGTCTCTAGGAAGGGATGCTTATAATCACTGCATATGATCCTGGAGACCTTGACCTTTGGGCTCTCAAAGGTGACAAGTATTGTCACACACCACATTTCCTGGTCACCAAGGTAGCCCTCCCCTTGAAAGCTCAAAGGAGCAACCTTAAAGAGCCCCAGGTCGCAGAAGCTAAACCAGATCTGGAACTCACTGGTCCCCTCCCCGCAGCCCGCCTCTTGTCAAGTGATCAGACTGTCAACCAGCTTCTCAGAATTAGGTTTCAGGTCAGCTGGTGCATAAGGCCAGTGCCGAGCCAGAGGCAGCAGAGACAACAGTGAATGGTGAGGTGGGACCATCAGATCCTGCTGCTACCTAGTGGGATGGAGCTTTAGGGTACCCCTACACTTCCTGACCTTGGCTAAACTCACAGGTAAGACCCCATACCTCTCCTCAACTCTCCCTTATCCCCTGCTCCTCTGCCTTCTCTCCTTTCCATGGATACTCAGGAGCTGCTAGGGATTCACTTGCACAGCGTGAGAGACGGTGAATCAGTCTAGCTCCCGCCTGGTAAAGATGAAGGAACTGCAGCTCTGGGGAGGGCCTTGACTCCCACCCACATCTGTGTGACTCCTCAGGACTCCCTTGTCCTGCTGACGCCTCTCCTAAGATCTTACAAATGCTAAAGGGAAAGCAGCCCTCTCCTTTGGCCCAGGGTCCCCACAGAGCTCAAAGCCCTCTCCAGCAAGGGGCCCTTCCTGGGTAAAGATGAGGTTACCTCTGGCTTGAAGCCTGGTCTAAAGCCTGTAGTCACTCTGCCTAGTGGCTTCCTTGAGGGGGATGTTTTGTTGGAGAGTTGGGTCAGGCAGTGCAGGACACAGTCAGCAAACATGAATCGGCCCTGTCATCTAGAGTAGTCCATATTTCGGGTACCTCGGTAGAGCTACAAGGGTGAGGATTGTTCTCAACTTCCACTTCCAGCTGTCAGACCGTTGCCCGACAGGCTTCCTCCAATAACATCTGAGGTACAGCAAGAAAGGTTGGGAAGCCCTGACCTCAGGGAGTTTCCTACTGTGCCAGCCATTACAGCCTCAAGTATGTCTGCCCATCCTTCCTATTTCTCATGGATGGCTCAGGGGTACTCTTCAAAACTTGGGTACACCCAACTGCTCTCAAAGGTGACAAATGCTGTCACACACCAGCCTTAGCCAAATTCAGGCCTCAGTGTCTCTTGAGAGCACCTCTCCAGTATCTTCACTGGTATTAGAACCTCATCACTCCCTTCTAATCTCTCCTGAACCAGCATGCTCTGACTGCCCCCAACCCCAACTAAGTGTAACCTTGGCATTCGAAGCCCTCCACCAAAGGGCCCTGAGGTAATCTTTGACCTCATTTCCGGTCTCCTCATTTTGGTAAGAATGGCCTGACTTAGGGCCTTCCTTACAACAGTCTTCACAGAAAAGTTTTGTAAGTTGATCTTGTCCCTGTTAGGAGGCTCCAACAAAGCTAAAAAAAAACAAAACAAACAAACAAAAAACAGATAATGAGGCAATGCTACAAGACATAGTAAGGTCAGAAATAGCAGAGAACAAGGTGGTTACGAGAGGGAAGCCCTGATTGACAGGGAAGCAAAAACTCCAAAGACACACCTGGCCCCATGGGGAGAACACTCCATTCAGTGCCCTCTGTAGGACCAGGCTCAGCACCCAACATCACCTGAGGTTCCTTCCAGCAGAAAGGATTCTGATGTCACAGCCCCTGACGGCAGCCATACACAGGTCCTTTGCCTGTTTTCAGTGTTTCTCTCCAAAGCAGAGCAGAGCACAGGGTTCTTCTATTAGCACCTGAGTGGTCCCCAGACGGACTTTGAAGAAGGGATTCTAAAGAACTTACCCCAAGGACCTTTCCAGATCTGAGTGAGCCTTAGACGTAGGCTTTCAAGTTTCCCAGAAGCCTAGCTCTCCAGAGCAAGCTCAGAGCTTGGGAGAAGAGAGGCCACCAGGATGCCATGAGGAGAGTCAGCTGCTCCCACAGGACATTCCGGGCCTGGGCAGGGAACCCAGTGCCTCACCGCTGGGAAGGAGCCAGGCCTTGCTGCTCTTCTGTAGGGCAAAGGGGAATGAGGCCTGAGCAAGTGGAGGGTATTTCTCTAAACACGCCTGTACTGCTGTTCCTCAGCCAAGTTGGCTCTAAAGGCTCTGAGCCTCAGGCCTCAATCTGCAAAGAGCAAGTCCCCTACTCGGGCTTGTCTCAGTTTACACCTCAGGCAGATGAGAGGACAGGCTGAAGGGAGAGCCAAGGCCTGACCACAGCTACCCAGAGTTTAGCCTCTCCGGGCCATAAATTCCATATGATTAGTGGACCTTGGTGTTCACCCATCCTTCTCCAGACTCATGTTCGCCACTAGGAAGCATTTAGTAACTACTTTAAATGCTCGCTCAACAAAGGCTTAGACCCTGAAGACCCAGATTACCACACTGACTAAACCATAGGTGGTGGAGCCAAGACAGCTTCACTGCTTGACCATGCGAACAACCAGCCTGGAGTCCTGTGACCAGCGGTCAGTCAACCTCTTTCCATCTTCTTGTTTTGTCTGCATGTGTGTCTGTGTGAAGGTGCCAGATCTTGGAGCTACAGAGTTGTGAGTTTCTATGTAAGTCCTGGGAACTGAACCCGGAGCCTCTGGAAGAGCAGTCAGTGCTCTTAACTGCTAAACCATCTCTTAAGCCTCGATTTTCTCATCTGTAAACTGGATTTAAATATTTCCCTGCTTTTGCCAAAGTGGCTTTGAACCTAAAACTGTAGGATGATGTCACTATGCAGCAAGGCAGGTCCAGGATAAGGCAAGGCCTATCACTGAATGAGAAGGGTGGGCAGGGAAAAGTCTAGGAAGGAGGGAGGAAGAGGAAATGGAGGAGGAGGTGGAAGAAGAAGGAGCTAGGGACCAACATGGCAGCAAATGTAAATATTCTTTTCTGTGTATAAATACAGGTTGTTATGAGTATTTTGGTGTATTCTTTAATGTGACGACTTAAATGAGTTCAGAAAGTCTAGTGGTGGGACGCACAAAGCCCACCACAAAATTGGGATGTGTGTGCCAGGCATGTTAACAACCCACCTGCAGGACAGTGTGTGAAAGCGGCTGACAGAGAGACAGCTGGGAGACGGTGGCTCCCAGACCGCTCAGAGTGAGAACCAGTAGCCAACGATCTATTTTTAATATTTACTGCAACATAAAACACAGGCTTGGACACGGGGCTGGTGACACTAAACAAAGTCTCTAAGCCTCAGCTACCTTTCCTGACAGGTGTTGAGGATCAAGGGAGAGGACATGTAGAAAGTCCCCAACCGCAGGGGCCCCACAGCCCAGCAGCCAGGTCCTCCTGCTCTGAGCTGCCACTGAACCAACACCAGTGGTTCTAAATTTGTGGATCGTGACCCCTTTGGGGGGTGGGTATCAGATATCCTACATGTCAGATATTTACATTAAAATTCAAAACAGTAGGCAAATTACAGTTATGAGGTAGCAACAAAAATAACTACAATGTGTCTATTAACGGGACACAGCATTAGAAAGCAACCATTGCACTACAGGTTCAGGCCCCTGCCTCCCCTGGGCCATCCTCATTGATCCTCTTGTTTCCCTACAAGCAGAAGGTCAGATCTTCCTCCTCCGTATCCCTTCTTGATAGCTCCTCTCCATCTATACTGACCACAGTCCAGCTTGCACTAAGTTATTTATGAGCACCGTCTAAGCCAGCCCTTAAAGCCTTCTGGAGGCCTTCCGGGTAAACACACAATGGGATTTATTCTGGGATGTCAAGCCCAGAGATCTGTGTGGCATGGGGTCACCTCAGCATGTGCTGGCTTTTACCAGGCTGAATCTCTGGCTTAGCTCAGTGCCATGGCGTGAAGATGGAGTTAAACAGACACAAGAGGGGACCTTCCAGTGGCATCACCGTCTGTTTTTCCGGCAAATACAGCACTCGGGATGGGCCGGGCTCCTGTTCTTGAGGGCAGGACATTGAGCAGGAAAGTGTATCAGTAGACAAGGCTGAGGGGTGATCAGTCGTTGCCATGGGGTGGATGAGAATGATACTGAGCTAGCGTGTGAGTTCAGGGAAGGCCCTCTGAGGAGGTGACATCTGAGGAGGAATGTGAAGGAGATGAGGAGGCAATCTGCAGGTGCCTAAGAGAGTTGTGTTCCAGACAGGTGATGGAAGCCAGATCTCCAATGTGGCTAAAGCTCAGTGAATGAGTAGGGGAACGTGTGGGGGAAGGGGAGCCCTCACAAAGAGCCCCGACCAAGGTGTTAAAATGCTTTTGATAAAATGAGGAGTCAGTGGACTGTCTAAAAACTAGGTGACGGGCTCTGACAGATAAAAGCGTGGATACAGATCTCCAATGGAGAACGCCTGCTCTCTGCTACTTAGACCCACCTTTCCTGAGTTATTGTATAGCTCCATCTAGTTTAATGGTTCTTAAGATGCAAACAGTCTGAGCTGGGGATGTAGCTCACCTTAGTGTACACAAAGCCCTAAGTTTGACCCTCAGCACCTCGGAAACTGGATGTAGTGATGGACTCGGGAAGTAAAAGGCAGGAAGATCAGAAATTCAAAGTTGTCATTGGCTCCATAGAGAATTTGAAGCCATCCTGGCCCACAAGAGACCCAACCAAAAGAGAAAAGGGGTGGGGGAGGGGAAGAGCAGGAAGGGTTCAAAAGTGATTCTTCTATACTAGGACCCAGGCTTCCAGACCAGAACCCAGCAGCTGGAAGCCTGTTCATATCCCATGTACCCAAGAAATCAAACCCTTTAAGTCAAATCCAACCAAGCCTGTTCCATCTGGATCTTGCCTTACCCGTGCCTAGTACAGTGGTCAAGAAATAGCTGATCAGTCAATAGTCACTCACTCAGCAGGAATTAGCACACCAGCACCTTACCAAGAACAACATTTTTCATGGAGAGATGATAGCAAGCCTTAGTCCTTGGATTCTGAAGTATAAGCTGAGGAAGCACCATAGGACACCAAAGTTCTAAATATCTATGGTAGACCTGAAAGAGGACACCTGGCCTGGTTCCTACCCTTGGGTACCTAAATGTTTCCTATTGATGAACTGAAATTTTATATATTTTTATTTTATATATAGTTATTTGTATATATTATTTATATTTATCAAATAAATTATATCAATGAGATAGACATCTATATCCATATATATATACATATATATTATCATTTTATATCTTTTTTTCCTCATTGGCCCAAGAAAGGGTAAGTACACCTAAGGTAAGCCTTAGAAGACAAAACCAGAGCCCAGATTTCCTAACCACTGGCCCAGAATCCGGTTTCCCTGTAGGGAAGGGGGTGCACACTGTTTACAGTTCTATGAGACTGGTCCTGGCCCTGCAAATGGACCGTTAAGGGATGCAGGGCTTCAGCGCACCAGGAGAGCATCTGAGTTGGTGCACCAGCAGACATGCACTGCCAAGAGATGGCCTCAACCCAGAAGGCCTGATGCACAGGAACTTAATTGTAAGAACATTGGGCCACAGGTGATGGTGCCCCAGTTTCCCAGCATACCGAGGCTAAACCAAGCCCTTCACATCAAAAGATCCCTGAGTAACCACAGAAAGTACACACTCAACACACACACACACACACACACACACACACACACACACGAGCATGCACATGTCTACCCTGGCATTGTTTGTGTATTGCCTTGACCTAAGACTGATTCTGTCTTCAGCTGAGAAGAGTCTCTTCGGTGACTTGAGAGGATGCATGACAGACAGCAGAAGTGAACATGTGACCCCCTGACCTCAGACCCCTGACCTCAGACCCCTGACCTCAGACCCACTGAGAAATGGAGGTCAGCAGAGTACCAAGGCCCACTTCCACCAACAGACCACCAAGGAAAATCTTACAGAGATGGGAGCAAAAAGAACTGAGAGGCATTCTGCCTCTTTCATAGAGAGGAAGTTATATCCAGGCCAGCATGCAGTGCAGGTATACACTTCCAGCATTCGAGAGCCTGTAGTTGGATGGATTCAAGTTCAAGGCTAGCCTGAGAAATTTAATGAAACCTTTGTCTCAAAAAAAAAAAAGTGCTGGGAATGTATCTCTGTGGTAGAGATTTGCCTTACACTAAGCCCTAAGTCAAACCCCCACTACAGGGGTGGGATATATTCAGGCATCTCTTTAAGGGATATGGCTTAGTCCGGGATGAATAAATGTCTCCTTGAGTCACAAGGAGTGTTCCTCCTGTTTGAGAAAGAGGTGTGAAGCACCTCAGAGAGCTTGATCAGGGAGAACACAGTCGAAGCCAGGCCTGCTGCCAACCAGGGCCTCAACTTTCTCAGCCATTGATACCACAGGCCCTAATTGCTTCCCCCACGTAACCCTCTGTGCAGAGGTGACAGGGATGGTTAGGTGTGAGAGATGGCAAGTGACCCAAGTATATGAACCAGTCTCAGGCAATTAAGTGTGGCAGTATCCAGGCTTCTCACCTTGTGGGTCCCTGGAAATGGGACAGAGCCAAACAGCCCAGACTCCACCTGTTCCCCTGGCCTCTCTCCTGTAGCCTCCTCCCTGACTGAAGCAACCTCTTTCCTTGAACCTCAATAGGCAACAAAGGAACCAGGCTCACCCTCGGAGACCATGGTTGGACTTCAGCCATCAGAAGTGCCTCCCACAACAGTTGTGAAGTTCCTGGGGGCTGGTACTGCAGCCTGCTTTGCTGATCTCCTCACCTTCCCCCTGGACACAGCCAAGGTCCGCCTGCAGGTGGGTGCCTTTGGCCAGTGGTTGTGATTCACGAGGAAGAAGGAGCTGCCAGTACACAGCATCAGTGCCAGCATGCTCTTCCTCACACAGAGCTCAGGGAAGGCTACCCCCTATACTGCCTTAGTCCCCACTACCATCCCTCATGACCAAACCAAATGCCTTGGCATGAGGTGACAAGGGTCTTTACTGCGTAGCCCTGCTTTGTAAACCATAAAGTATAAAATAAAAGTAAGGAAGTAACGGTGTGTGAGTAAACCTCTAACCATCTAAGACAGGGAAAGCAAACCGGCCCCTTCGGTGTCGGTCTGCCGAGATGCCACACGGAGTAAGCGCTGCTTTGTGAACCGTAGCACGTAGCACACTGCACACAGCAGTTTTCACCCTGATTTGATAGCCATGCTAGTTCCAAGACCCTGCAGGCGTCCTGCACACACAGTCCCTCCCTCCCCGGCTGCCCACCAACTCCTCAGGCCCCGGTTCTTGTTCCCCAGATCCAAGGGGAGAACCCAGGGGCGCAGAGCATGCAGTACCGCGGCGTGCTGGGTACTATCCTGACAATGGTGCGCACCGAGGGTCCCCGCAGCCCCTACAGCGGGCTGGTCGCCGGCCTGCACCGCCAGATGAGCTTTGCCTCCATTCGAATTGGCCTCTACGACTCTGTCAAGCAGTTCTACACCCCGAAGGGAGCGGACCGTGAGTGCCAGCACCCGAGGACACCGAGGAACACCCGTGGACGGTGGGCGGGAAGCCTAGTTGACAGCTAGAGTGTGGGTCAAGGACGTGGAATTGTCCAGCAAGCAGAGTAGGGAAGGGGCAAGCTGATGACAGAAACCGGTGAGATTCTGACAGCGTCAGAGACTCCTAGTTCTCTCTGCCTGCCCCAGACTCCAGCATCGCCATCAGGATTCTGGCAGGCTGCACCACGGGAGCCATGGCAGTGACCTGTGCCCAGCCCACGGATGTGGTCAAGGTCCGATTCCAAGCCATGATACGCCTGGGAACTGGAGGCGAGAGGAAATACAAAGGGACTATGGATGCCTACAGAACCATCGCCAGGGAAGAAGGAGTCAGGGGCCTGTGGAAAGGTAAACTTGGCACTCTCGGGCTTTTCCTCCCTGGGGGCTGAGACAGGGAATCCAGAAAGGAGGGATTCCTGAAGCATGGTTCAACACCATAAGAACACTCCAAATACAATACACCACACACTGGCCGCAGGGTGTCAAATAGTGTTCAACTTACCAGTCAATGCCTGCGTAGGCCACCCTGGGAGACTCAGAAATGAACACGGGGCATCCAGGGGGATTTATTTCAGGGGTATCTAAGGAGGCCAATGCAGCTTATGCCACAGGCAAGGAAGGGGTCAGAATGCAGGCAGGAGCTGAAAGGCCATGCTGCCTCCAAAAAGTACCTGGTCTGGAAAGCCAAGGTGTGGAGATAGACAGGTAGAGGGCCTTCCAGGGGCAGAACAGAAAGAGAGGCAGGGAAAAGCACAGCTGCGGAGCCAGTTGTGGTGAGACCAGTGAGGGGGCTTCCTTGGGGGCGAAGACTATAGAGATCCCTATGTGTTCAGCCCTTGGCAAATGCCAGAATCCCTCCTTTGCTTGGACCACTATTCCCATGAGAATGGCCTTGTGACGTTTAAGGGCGGGACTCCTCAGTCACAGTGCTGTCCCGGCATTCCCTCGCTGGTGTCCCACCCACGCCCCAGCCTGTTATCTTCTTGGTGGTCTCCCAGGGCCCTGCCATACATCTGTCACTGTCCTGGATCCCAGCCTTCCTCCTCCTTCCCTCCTCCTGGGTCTGAGGGAGGCATGTTGAAATTTTGACAGACAGTGCAAATTATACTCCCCACGTAGCCAAATTATGGGTGTCTGTCTATGAAGATACACGAGTTTAAAGCTGATGACTCCGGAAGGAAAAGTGGGAGCTGTAGCTGAGGTATGGTCCCCTGGCTGAGACCATTGCTAAAGGACACTGTACCCAAGTGGGAGTGTTTCATTCATCCGTTCCCGCTGCCTTCCTGACAGGGACTTGGCCCAACATCACAAGAAATGCCATTGTCAACTGTGCTGAGATGGTGACCTATGACATCATCAAGGAGAAGCTGCTGGACTCTCACCTGTTCACTGGTGAGAGTGGGTAGGGAAACAGGAGTGGGTACCACCCAGAGGCATCAGGGACCCCAAAAAGACAGAGAGAGGAGCAGTGCCCAGTTCAGGGTTGTGATGAGGAAAGAGACCTAGGCTAGGAGCAGAGCCCTGGGTTCTAGGGCCAGCTCCAGACTCAGTGTGTCCATAACAGTCACTTGCCTACTGACTTCAATTTCCTCAAGAAAAAAAAAAAAAGAAAAGAAAGGTCTGCGTCTTTCTTACTCAGAGCTCCAGCTTGCCAAGACTAACCGAGAGCTCAGCCTTGAGCACTGTGCTCCAGAAGGTCAAGGTTACACTGACAACGTGACAACCACATCTGTACCACATGCGCAGATACTTCATCTCTGGAACGTGTTCTTCCTTCCCTCCTACAGACAACTTCCCCTGTCACTTTGTCTCTGCCTTTGGAGCTGGTTTCTGTGCCACGGTGGTAGCCTCCCCAGTGGATGTGGTAAAGACCAGATACATGAATGCCCCCCCAGGCCGGTACCGCAGCCCTCTGCACTGTATGCTGAAGATGGTGGCCCAGGAGGGCCCCACGGCCTTCTACAAAGGGTAAGCTGTCCCCTTCTGCCTCCAGCACTCTTCCCCACCTGCTGCCCTGACCATTCACCAGCACACTCACAGCAGCAGGAACGCCATATTGACTACACCAACTCAGGGTTCCTATGCCTTTGCATAGAAGGCCTGTCCTTTAAAAACTTACACTATCACCATGTCATGTGTGTGTGTGTGTGTGTGTGTGTGTGTGTGTGAAGGGGGGTGCCTGGGTACCTTGCTGCAGCACATGTGGGGGGCAGAGGATAACTCCATGGAGTTGGCTCCCTCCCTCAACCTTTACCGGGGCTCCAGATGCCGAATTCAGTCCGAGGGCACCCTCCTTGTGCAGCAGCACCTTAGCCCACTGGGATGCCTTTCCCTCAACACCGGCACAATCTAAATCTCAGCCACCTTGCAGACTAGTCCCAGTGCCAGCTCCTCCCTCACACTGTCACATAAGTTTTCCCTCCTCCCATGAGCCTCAGCAAAACCATTTGATCCTCTTATAGAGTAATTCCACACTTAATTTACAAAATTAAGTCCATCTACATGCTAGTTCACAAGTCCCTTGGAGCTGAGGCTGGTGGCTCATCCATCTTTTATCATCTGAAGATCCAACCACAGAGCAAGCACTCAATCCTGAAATTAGCACTAGCATCCCGAAAGCCAAGGTCCTACACTGAGCCTTATGCTAGGCACTTTCTATAAGTCTTATATCACAACAACCCTCTGGACGGGGTAGTAGCCCCACACCACACTCCTAAATAGTAACTTGTCCAAGATCACAAAATGGCAGGGCCCTGGCTCTGAGGCCACACCCACTGCGGTGCTGCCCAGCCCACTGGGAAGGTCTTTGCTTGGCTCCCACCTTAATGCCCTTAGCAGGCATTTTCTGGTGTGTGATGTTAAGTTGAACCCAACAGACAGACTGCAGCCACTGGAGACTCTCATGTCTGGGAATAATGTGCTTGCCTCAGCGTCTTCAGCTAGTGCCTCAGTTTACTGAGTGCCGGGCTCTGGCCTATGCCTCCTTCAAAGAGTCCCAGATAAGGAGGTGACACTGAAGGAGTGGTTCTAGGCGCTGTCCCCCACTGACTCAGTTAACCGTGTGACTTCCCTGTAGGGGGGTTACTGCTACACACACTTCATTTTAGGTTCTTTGAAACAGGGCTTCGGGTTGCTCAGGCTGGCCTCGAACTCCTGATCTTCATGCCTCCGCTTCTCAAGTGCCAGGATCACAGGCATGTGTCAGACCCCCAGCATTTGTTGTCCTCACTTTCAAGATGAGGCACCTGAAGCTGGAGGAGCTAAGAGTTTAGCCCAGGTTTGACTAGACTCCAGAGTTTGGATACATGGCCACAGTCCTTGTGAAAGTTTAAAAACAGCCATGACAAGCTAGGTATGGCGGTGCTGAAGCAGGGGTGTTGCCTTGAGTTCAAAGCCAGCCGTAGCTACACAGTAAGGCCCTATCTCATACCCTCCCCACAAAGAAAATGTCATAGCATATGGCTGTCATGTCCAGCTGAGTCCTGCACATGAAGAACCACCCCCTGCTGGAAAAAGATAAGGTACAGTCCAAGCTGAGGAAAAAGGCAAGTGCTTAAAGGGACAGGAGAGGGCCTGGCACCGTCAGAGCATGCATGATAACTTGCTGGGTCTGGCAGGAATCAAGGGTGACTGAGAGATGAGGGACCAGAGGATGGGTTCCTCTCTTCCTCTGAGAAGCACAAACAGGTAGACACTCTCTCCCAAGGCACTACTAGAGACCCAGAGTGCTTTCTGGAGGTGAGCTAAATCCACGTCGCGCTCTCTCCACCCTGCCCCCCCCCCCCATTCACTTCTTGATTCCTACCCCGGGCCTTCTCTGGGTAGAAGTCTGAATGCAAACCCAAAGCCCATAGCATCAGGAGGAGCTGGGCCAGGCAGTATGTCTCAGCCCTACCGAGGTATTTACCAGCTTCATCGAGGTTTGAGTTGCTTATCTGGGCCTCAGTGTCTAACAAAGGACCTGGCAGCCAGCACTGTGGGCACACAGACTGGAGAATCAACTTCCTACACAGTAACCTGCCTTAACAAGTTAGCGTTCTCTCCTTTTCCGGTCCCCACGTCTGCAAGCATCCCCTCGACACAGAAGCCAAGGGTGAAATAGAGCTCAGAAAAGCTGTGTCCCCAGCTTCAGCCAGCATGGGGACAGCATGGTAAGTATGCTTGTGCCTCCTAATCAGCTTCTCCTCACATGGTAGCCATTTCTCCCCTCAGATTTGTGCCCTCCTTTCTGCGGCTGGGAGCCTGGAACGTGATGATGTTTGTAACCTACGAGCAGCTGAAACGGGCTTTGATGAAAGTCCAGGTGCTGCGGGAATCTCCATTTTGAACAAGGCAAGCATGCTGCTGGTGCTTCATTTAAACAGGCTTCCTGGAACAGAGCAAACCTTCTCTGCCCAGGGGACACAGGCCCACACTCATGATGGAACCCTGCACCGTGGCTGGCTTGAGACACTAAACTAAAAGAGGAGAGTTTTGGTCTTCAGTGTTTCGTCCTGAGCCACCTTTGTTTTGCACTGGCCTGATGGGAAATAAATTATATTAATTTTTAAAACCCTTCCAGTTGGATGCCTAACATTTAGGCAAGAGACAACAAAGAAAACCAGAGTCAACTCCCTGGAGATGTAGAGATTAAACGCTGCCTAATAAACAGGAAAGGCCACAGGCACTGGGAAGATCAGCCCACTGTGTTGTCCTTGAATCAAAAAAAAAAAAAAAATGGCCAGAGGGAGCCATCAGCTTCAGCACAAAGCTGTAACCACAGCCTTCCCAGTCAGCAGATGGCTCTGCCCCCTGTGATGAGCCTGCCAAGTGAACTCCATCAGGATTCTGGGGGAAGTGAGAAAGGAAAAAGAGCCTGTACAAATGAGTCCTGGGCCCACGGAGGACACTGGAGGATGGTGCGGATCAGTGGGTAACTGTCCTTCCTCGTCTGCCTCATCCGGATGTTGGGGAGATAGAAAGCGAAGCAGGCGTGGAAGCACTCTCCAACAAGGCCCGTCGCCTACATGTAAACATCAGGACAGTGTTTTAGGAGAGATCCCGACCAGAGAAAAAGACTGAGGAAAATGCAGTTTGTAGCGGTGAGGCCATGCATACCTGGACTGCATGCTAAGGACCATGGGTGACTGAAGCCATGGGGACATCAAAGGGCTGGGGGTACGGGGCACTGCCTGTCCATCAGCCCAAAGCAGCAGACTCTTTAGGGAATTGTTAGGACTCAGTAAAAGAATCGCCACCGTACGGGTGAGGAGGAGAACAGCTGCTCTTCTCTCTTCTCTCTTGGAGATTTTCTCATCTCAGGGTCCTGCTGGTCAGGCTCCTGGACCAGCTCCATCTGCTTACACTTCCTCCGGCTCTCTCCCTGCCTTTGGCTGCCGAACCTTTGCTCTACCTGTCCGGCCTTCCGTCTGCAAGACAGAGGGCGAAGTACAGGACCAACTTCCAAGCACATCCAGCAACGAAATGGCTCAGTGGGGTCAATTCATGGGCCCCACATGGTAGAACAGACTCTTGCAAATTGTCCTCTGACCGCCATAAATAAATGTAAAAAAAAATAAAATAAAAGGTTTTACTGAGGTGTCCCCCATATGTCTCAGGCATTTAAATACTTGGTTGATGATGGCTGTTTGGGGAAGCTTAGAAGGTGTGGCCTTTTTGGAAGAAGTGTGTCATTGCAGACAGGCCCGAAGAGTCCAAAGAGTCATGGCAGTCTGGTTTTTCTGGGTTTTCGGTTTAAAATGTGAGTTCTTATTAGCTTCTCCAGTCACCAAGCTTGTCTGCTGCCCAGCCTCCTCCCCACGATGGACTTTTATCCCTGCAAACGTAAGCCCCAAACAAACTGTCCTATAAGTTGTCTTGGCCGTGGTGTTCCACCACAGCAACAGAAAAGCAGCTAAAGCAGTGCGCGTCTTTCAAACTGTCTTACACTGTCATGCATGTGACATACGGTGTCTCTTTCTGCTTCTTGGGGGGTTGGTTGGCTCTGATGAAAGTCAGAAGGGGCTCAAGGCTGGAGATGTAACTCATCTGGCAGAGCGCTTGCCTGGCATACTCAAAGCCCTGAGTATGACCCTCAACATCCATAGGCCAGACGTGCTAATGCCCGCCTGTGATCCCAGCACACAGGAGCTAGAGGAAGATAGACCAGGACTTTAAGGTCCAACCTAGGCTAAATAGTAAGCACAAGGTCAGCCTGAGACACATGAGAGCCTGTCTCAAAAAGAAAAAGGAGGAGGAGGAAGAAGAAGAGGAAGAGCTGGTCTTCGAGCCTATCCCACCTCGTCACAGAAAGCCCTTGCTTCTCTGCCAGGCAAGAATAATGACTGTTGCCATAATTCTGGGCCAAGTCCATTCCCGGATTCTCAGAAAATGGCCATGAGTGACACTGGCCATGTGACTCAAAAAGGCGAACCCATAATACCATCATTGTCCCCACCAGGTCCACTCGGGGCGAGCACACATATTTCCTGCCTACATACCTCCCTCCTCCATGGGATCCAACACATCTGATAGGTGCAGTTGGGTAAAACAAATTTATTTAGGGGGAACAAAAACATAAATAATAGCCTCTGGCATTTCAGGAAGTATCTGTCCTTAGGTGGCTTACAGGTTGGTTACAGGCATTTTTGTTTTGAGAATCTCTTAGGGACAGTAATTAAAATTTAAAACTTAACTTTGGCTGTCATAACACCTGCTCCACTAGCATGTGAAGGTTGATCAAAAAACACTCTGGGGGTGTCAGAAAGATGACTCTGCAGTTAAGAGCACTCGTTGCTCCTGCAGTGGACCAGAGTTTATTCCCAGAACCTACAGGTGAGTAGCTCACAAGTCTAAAACTCCGGGTCAAAGGAATCTGAGCCTTTCTTTTGTCTTCGATGAGCACTGCTTGCATATGGCACACATACACGTATGCAGGCACACACTCATACACATGAAATTAAAATAAATAAATCCAAAAGGAATTCCAGGAGGAGCTTGGCGATGCCATTTCTTCTGTCCTTGCTCAGGCTCAGCACCCTCCTAAATTCCAACTGTAGCTTGAGACCATCTACATATACAAAGTCGATAGTTGAAGCAAAAGCAAAATAAATTATCTTGGTTTAATGTTCCTCACAGCCTTCAAACCAAAAAAAAAAAAAAAAAAAAAAAACAAAAAAACCTGTGTTTAGAAGATCCTCTTTCTTTTGACTTGGCTGACATATGCAAACCACACAAACTCCTGTCCTCTCTTTTCAAAGTTTCTGGGGCCAGAAACTGTCTTCTATACTAATTTCTGTTATTAGAAGAGGAGACTAAGCAGATGGAGAAGAGGAAGAGGTGGAAAATACGAGAAGATCTGGATGGTTAGGACTGTTCTTTGTTTAATTTTTGACACAGTCCGATACATTCCAGACTGGCCTGAATTTTACAATGTAGCAAACCATGTCCTTGAAGTACTGATCTTCCTGCCTCTGCCCCTCCAAGTACTGAGATTCCAGGAGTACCTCAACAAGCCTAGCCCTAAAGGATTTTGATGCAGAGGAGGATGGCGGTAATTTTTGGGTCCAGCCTTTCCGAGAAATGAAAATTGATGAATAGTCTGGGGGCCTCTGGGTAGAACACCAGGCTTCTCTCCTGAGTTCTTCAGCTTGTTTTGTTCTCAGAATCAAGGTCAGAGCTCTGTGCTAGGCAAGCATGTTACCATCTGAGCTCCACCCTCTGCCCACTTAAAAAAGCAGGTTGAAGCGGTTCATCTAAGGGGCGCTCCAAAGACTCTGGACCCTTGTAGTCCTGGCTTCAACTGCCTCTAGAAACTAATGTGAACTCACCCATAAAGGCCCACCCATGATTGGATTCCTGAGTTCTGGGACCCAGGCAACCTTCCGGTGCCTATCCTTAGTCCAGTCATTCTAAAGAACTCCAGGGACTGGGGAGGTGGCTTAGCAGTTAGAGCATGCAGCGCTCCTGCAGGGAATCTGAGATCAGTTCCCAGCACCCACGTCGGTGGCATGATTGCCTCTGATTCCAGTTTTAGGGGTATCCATATGCAATGCTTCTGGCCGCCACTCACATGCACATATGCCTCCTACCCACACATACACACTTTAAAATAAAATTTTTTTTAAAATCTGATTTTCCTCAAACTTTAGTATATCAAGCAGAAATAAACTAGTTTGAACCTAAATTCAACTTCAATGCTGACAGAGTAGAACACTGAAGAGCATTGGCAGTTTTCTTTCATTTCTTCCCATTTGTTTGTTTGTTTCTTTGTTTGTTTGTTTGTTTTGAGGCTGTGTCTTTCTATGTAGCCCTGGCTGTCCTGAAACTTGCTATATAGACCAAGCTGGTCTTGAACATAGAGCTCAGTCTATATCTGCCCTCCGAGTGCTAGAATTAAAGGCATGCCCCACCATACCCAACCTTAATTGTGCCTTGTTTTCTTTCTTGTCTTTTTGGTTTGGGTTTCCAAGACAGAGTTTCTCTGTTTAACAGCCCTGTCTATCCTGGAACTCCCTCTGTTGACCAGGCTGGCCCCGAACTCACAGAGATCCACCTGCTTCTGCCTCCCAAGTGCTGTACTAAGTACCACCACTCGCAGCCATTTTGGCCTTTTTGCTCCTCCCCTGCTCATGCCTCCATCTTTTCCCACACTCTGCTCACACCCATCAGCAGTTACTTTACCACCACCATGTCACCTTACTTGGTTATCCTCCCCTCATTCCCTCCTTAAAACCCTTCCTCCTTTTACATCTTATACATTCCCAGCACCCCACGAATGCACATATACGCATCCGGGTGCACACATACAGATACACACACTAGAGACTAGGATCCAAATATGAGAAAGAATATACAGTGTTTCTTTCTATTGTGTACATATACCACAGGGCATTTGAGGATGGGTCATGGTCTCCCTGAGTAGCTACGAGATTTTAAGGTTGCCATGACAACACCCAGGAGACTCCTGGGAGGAAGGGCTGACAGTGCAACTGACAGCTTCTACAGCCACCACAAGAATGGTTGGGCCAAAGCAGTTGTGTGTCCCCCACAAAACACACCTCAAAAACCATCAAAATGGCCACCACCACTACCACCGCCACCAGCACTACCTGCTTAACTTCAGGAGTACTGGCATTAAGGTTCATGTGTCTGCCAGATTTGGGAACAGCAGTAGCAATTCCAACTGGGCTTTGACCTCTGCCTACTTTGGGGAAGACCCCAGGTTTGCTCTGAGGCCACCACCACTATGGGGCCAACATAGGTGAACAGCTGAATGCTTACACCCAACAGCTTCAGCCATTAGAAGCAGAGAACCATATTGGTGGCTCCACCACAGCCCTTGCTTCTTAGTACCAGGCAAACCTGGGCTCCATAAAACCCTGTTCCACAAGAAAGTGTGGGGTGCTGGGGAGTCAGCTCAGTCAGCAAAATGCTTTGTGGCAAAAGTAAGTAGACCTGAGTTTGGATTCCCAGCAATTGTATGATCTCAGTGCTGAGGAGACAGAAACAGGAAGATGCCTGGGCTTTGCTGGCCAGCCCAGCCAGTCAAGTCAGGTTCAGTGAGACCTTCCTCAAAAACTAAGACAGGCAAACATGGTGGCACATGCCTTAATCCCAGCACTTGGGGGGCAGAGGCAAGGAAGTCTTTGAGTCTGACATCTGCCTGGACAAGTACCGGGCCAGTTGGAGTTACATAGTGAGAACCTCTGGAAACAGCCCCTCTGGACCAGCTCACCAGGACTCCATTTCCTCAACATCCTAATGACTGTTTATGACTTTCCAGGGTTCACAATAGTAGCCATCTTAATAGATGTGGGGTAGCACCTCATCATAGTCTTGGTTTGGATTTCCTTCACGATTGGTGTGTTATTCATCTTTTCATCACTATCCCTGATGCCTGAGTTAAATCGGCTTTATAAGGAGATGTTTCACAGGTTTCTGCCCACTCACTGGGCCCACTTGGGGGCCTGTGATGATGCAGAAGTACATGGCATCCAGGAAGGAGATAGATAGATAGATAGATAGATAGATAGATAGATAGATAGATAGATAGACAGACAGATAGATAGACAGATAGACAGACAGGCAGACAGACAGATAGATAGATGATACTTAGATGTAGGTAGGTAGATGATAGGTAGGTAGATAGGTCATAGATTATAAGTAAGATAAAAATTAGGTAGGCAATAGATCATAAGTAGATATATAGATAAATAGATACATAAATGGGAGATTGATAGATAATAGATGCTGGGTAGGTAAATAGGCAGATTGATAGATAGATACATAGATGCACAGATAAATATATATATATATATATATATATATATATATATATATATATATATATATATATATATATATATATACACATATACACACACATACATACATGACAGACAAAGAGACTGAGACGCTTTGTACCCTGCCGTCCTCAGCCTCCCAAACACTATACCAACGTGCAATCTCCAGGAGCGGCTTTGCTATTGGTTCAGCTCTTTGATAGGAAAATTCTCATGAACAGCTGTATCTGAGCCGCTTCCTAAAGGAAGGACTCGGTAAGTTGCAAAACACTGGTGAAGGACAGAAGGGAATGAGAGAGGTTCTGACCAAGTTCATACTTTGAGAAGTGGAATCCCATGTTCACAAAACAAAAATCCAGCTTCACATCCAACTCTCCTACCCTGTGGCAGCTTTCTCAGTGTAGACCCTGGGACCTGCAGCAGCAGAGGCCTAAATAAGAGTGACATACTGGAGCTGGCAGGATGGCTTAGCAGGTAAATGCACTTAGGGCCAAGCTTGAGGAGCTGGGGTTCACCCCTAATATCTATATCCGTGTGGTAGGAGGGAACTAACTTTTAAATTGTCCTTTGACTTTGCCAGGCATACAATGCCTGGGCACCCCACAACACACATAATATATATTTGTGTGTGTGTGTGTGTGTGTGTGTTTTCCTTAACAATTAAAAAGTTGGGCTGGAGAGATGGCTCAGGGGTTAAGAACACTGGCTACTCTTCCAGAGGTCCTGAGTTCAATTCCCAGCAACCACATGGTGGCTCACAACCATCTGTAATGGGATCTGATGCCCTCTTCTGGTGTGTCTGAAGAAAGCAACAATGTTCTCACATACACTAATTAAATAAATAAATCTTTAAAAAGAAAACAGTTAGAAAGTTACATCTTGCACACAGCAAAGATACAAAGAAACTGCTCACTGCTTCATGGCTTTCCTTATGTAGGAATCACATTACAGCTGCTTATTCTCAAGGTTTTAAACTTGAGAAACCAGCACATATATTTTAAGGTTGACATCATTATTTACAGTCGGTTTCATTATTAACTGTCAATGCATATGTTATTATTTATCATCCTGGGCGTCATGATCTGATATGCTCACGGTGATGAGTCACAAGATGAAAGAAAGCCTCTTTCTTTTCTTACTATGTAGCTCTGGCTGTCCTGTAACCCACTATGTAGACCAGGCCACACCTCCTAATGCTTCCCAAATACCAACTGAGGACCAATTATTCAAACACACTGGCCTTCAGGGGCGTTCTCATCCAAACCAAAATGGAGATTTAGACTTAGCTCTTTATGTGGAAAATTCTAACTAAAGTATAAAAACAACAAAGCAATAAATGCATACACGGAGAGATGAGATACTAAAACCTTCTGTGGAGGGCTGCAAACTGAACCATTTGACATTTGTTGATGGTGTTGATACAAATGAACATTCGTGTGGTTTTGGCCGGGTCTGCTGGGCAGCCAGCTCTGGTCCCCTATACTGAGGGTGTAAGCTCACGAGCCACGCCTACCCGTGTGCACAGGCACTGGCAACTCTAACTCGGATTCTCATTATGACAGAGCAAGCTTTGTTCCCCACAAATCCAAAGCTCCAGCCCTTCTCCCCATTTACATTTGTCCAAAGCATAACAGTTCGCTCATTGTTTGAATAACTTCTGCTACCTCTCCACTTTTGTAACAGTTTTATCAAGATACAACCACAAGCAATACAACTCAGCGGTGGCACATACCTTTAATTTCAGCACTTGAAAGGAAGAAGCAGGTGGATCTCTGTGAGTTCAAGGCCAGTCTGGTGTACAGAGGCAGTTCTAGGACAGCCAGAGCTGTTATACGGAGAAACCCAGTCTCAGAAAATAATAATAATAATAATAATAATAATAATAACAATAATGATGATAATTTTTATATTATAATAAATTATTATTCAGTAGTGTGGAATACTGAATAGAATTTTAGCTATCCCCATAATTAATTCACACATTCATCAATGAGAAGATGCATCTTTTAATTCTTTTTTTTAAAGTTTATTTATTTATTTAATATATATGAGTACACTGTCACTCTCTTCAGATACACCAGAAAAGGACATCAAATCCCATTACAGATGATTATGACCCACCACGTGGTTGCTGGGATTTGAACTCAGGACCTCTGGAAGAGCGGTCAGTGCTCTTAGCCACTGAGTGATCTCTCCAGCTGGTGCCACATTTGGCCAATTTTTTTTAAAGAGTGGTTCATTAAATGCATTGCAAGTGAGCAGTGGGCACAGCAGTAAGTACTGTCATCCTTGTGGGATCACCACCAGCTACGTGTGGGATCACCATCCACCCACCAGCTATGGGGTTTGCGCGTGCTACTAGAGGTTTATCTTACCTCCTCTGGTTTAAAGTAACCCCGTCTGTCTGGTATCTCTCCAGCAATGTGCTTGCACACAGCCTACTCACATGTCTACACATTGTTACTACCCTTGTTTTCAAAACCAAAAGAAAATAGATCAACTATTACACTGGACGCAGCGGTTAGAAAAAGTATGGTTTGATTTCATCTCTGAAGCAGTTCTTAAAGAATCCGAATTTTGCCAGACAGGAGGCGTGTGCCTGTAATCCCAGCACTGGGGATACCAAGGCAAGAAGTTTGCCTAAAGTTCATGGCCAGCCTGGGCTACATGGCGAGTACCAGGCTAGTTAGAGCTACACAAGACCCTGCCTTAAGGAGAAACAAAACAATATTGAATTCAACATTATCAACTGTAGTGGCACACATCTGTAATCCCAGCCTTTGGGAGATCAAGGAAGCAAGATCATAGCTCATAAAATCCCAGAAAGGGATACAGACAAAGGCATGGTTTCACTGGGTTGTTTTGTTTGTTTGTTCAACTTTATATTATTTCTTTAAAAATATATGGTCACTAATGTCCTTGACTTCCTCACACTCCGCCAACGGCTTTCTGCTGCTCAGTCGCCCGTTCTTAGCCGCACTTGTCATTGACAATGGCTACCCCCAGGGCCTTGTTTCCTTCCATTGTCAGGCACCACCCCCACCCCCGACACCAGGGCGTCATGGTGGGTATGGGCCAGAAAGACTCGTGTGACGAGGCCCAGAGCAAGAGGGGTATCCTGACCCTGAAGTATCCTATCAAGCAAGGCATTGTCACCAACTGGGATGACATGGAGAAGATCTGGCACCACACCTTCTACAATGGGCTGCGTGTGGCCCCTGAGGAGCACCCGGTGCTTCTGACCAAAATTCCCCCTTAAACCCCAAAGCTAACAGAGAGAAGATGACACAGACAATGTTCAACCTTCAATACCCCAGCCATGGGCGTGGCCATTCAGGCGGTGCTGTCCTTGTATGCATCTGGGCGCACCACTGGCATTGTCATGGACTCTGGTGACCAGGTCACTCATACAGTGCCCATCTAGGAGGTCTACACTCTTCCCCACGCCATCTTGTGTCTGGACCTGGCTGGCCGGGACCTGACAGACGACCTCAGATCCTCATGAGGATCCTGACTGATCGGGGCTACAGCTTTACCACCACTGCTGAGGGGGAAATTGTCCGTGACATAAAGGAGAAGCTGTGCTATGTTGCCCTGGATTTTGAGCAAGAAATGGCCACTGCTGCATCATCTTCCTCCTGGGAGAAGAGTTACGAGCTGCCTGATGGGCAGGTGATCACCATCGGCGATGAGCAGTTCCCGTGTCCCGAGGCACCAGCCTTCCTTCCTGGGTATGGAGTCCTGTGGCATCCATTAGACCACCTTCAACTCCATCATGAAGTGTGACATGGACATCCGCAAAGATCTGTATGCCAATACAGTGCTGTCTGGTGGTACCACCATGTATCCAGGCATTGCTGACAGGATGCGGGAGATCACAGCCCTAGCACCCAGCACAATGAAGATTAAGACCATTGTCCCCCCTGAGCGCAAGTACTCTGTCTCCATCCTGGCCTCACTGTCCACCTTCCAGCAGATGAGGAGTATGACGAGTCAGGCCCCTCCATTGTCCACCACAAATGCTGCTAGATGGACTGAGCAGGTGCCAGGCATCTGCTGCATGAGCCAATTCTGAAGTATCGATTTGCCCTGGCAAATGTACACACCTCATGCTAGCCTCATGAAACTAGGACAAGCCTTTGAAAAGAAATGTGTCCTTGAAGCTTGTATCTGATATCGGCACTGGATCGTAGGACTTGTTGCTGATTTTTGACCTTGTATTCAACTTAACTGTTCCCTTGGCATTTGTTTAATACCCTGTGCATATCTTCAGTCCTTAGTACATGTGGCTCGGTCACTTGGCTGGGAGAGCATGCTGTGGAAGAGAAGTCCCCAGCCTGGTGGATCTCTGTGAGCACCTCGTAGTGATCTGTGAGGTTTTAACCAACAGCAGACTTCCAGGGTTTCCCGAGGCTGACAGCGTTCCTGAACCAGTTACCACATTCTCGCCAGTCTAACAGGGTGGGAAAGTCCGAGCCTTAGGACCCAGTTTCCGTTCTGGTTTTTTTCCCTCCTGACTGCCATGGGTTGTTGTTACTTGCCTTGATTTGGGAACGTTTGCATCGACAACTGTAAATGTATTCATCCTTTTAATTTATGTAAGGTTTTTTGTACTCAGTTCTTTAAGAAATGACAAATTTTGGTTTTCTACTGTTCAGTGGGAACATTGGGCCCCAGCAACACGTCATCGTGTAAAGAAAATAAAAAAATGTCCTTGACCTAAAAGAAGCACAATCACCAAGCAGTGTTTGGACTAAGGCACACCTTTAGCCCCAGCACTCAGATGGTAGAGGCAGGCAGATCTCTGAGAGTTTGAGGCCAGCCTGGTCTACAGAGTGAGTCCCAGGACAGCCAGAACTACATAGAGAAATCATGTCTCAGAAAAAGAGGAAGAAGAGGAGGAAGAGGAGAAAGAGGAAGAATCAGTAATGATGAGGAGGGAGGTTGACAGCATCTACTTACTATTTTTCTGAATTACCAGAGTCATTGGAAATGTTTAACTTTTTCTCATGCTGATGCTTATTAACTGATACTTTCAGTTTTCTCTGCCATTTGTGTGCTCTTAAATTTTACAAAAGAAGCAGAAGAAGACATTGAGGACGATAATGGAGGAGGAAGAGAAGGACCAAGAGATAACCTCAGGGATTCATCAAAAATATTAGGGTGTCTTTGGAATCTAGATTCCTTTTTCAGCTACCAGAATAACATCTTGATATGCAGGGTTTTGGATCTATCTGGATCTCCCTCTCCACCACAAATTCCCCCCAAGAAACTTGGCAGTGTCTTCACCACAGCCAGAGTCAGAACCCCTGGGCAAAAGCTGACCAGCCAGGTGATAAATGACTCCAGCAACAGAGAAATTATTTTTTACCTTACCCTCTGAGTCTCTGTTTCTTCTTCAGCCAAGACCAAGCAGCTGGTGACAAGTCCCCACAGCAATTATCTAGTCCCTCCCAGCTCAGGTCCCCTCAGTGTGTCTCACTGATAACTTTCTATTTATGGAGGACTGGAAAACTATACACCTGGTTCCAAATTTAAGAGTTTAAGCCAAAGCTGCTGTGTGACATTAGGCAAGTGATTTGGTTTTGTTGTGGGATATCCACCTTGAACACAGATTTAAGCCAACAGAAAGTCTTTATTATCCTCCCAGGATCCCAAATGCCAGCTGTCTAATGAAGGAAGCTTCACGGGGTGTTTTCCTGGGTAAGCTTTTAAGCACAAAACCCATGTTTTGGTTTAATATACTTCTCTTAATGAAAAACGGGAGTGGAACTCAAGGGCGAGGTTAGGACATTCAGAGACTTTTCCAGAAGTACAGGAATTGATGGGTCTGTCTGTGTGCTGAGTTTTACAGCTTGAATGGTACTTCCATTATGGAGTTAGTTGTGCTAAGGTCTGGGCGGGGCAGGGGGGTGTCCTACTGAGGTCTGGGGCCTCTCACAATTTCTTGTTCTGGAAAATAAAGGTTAATGTTGACCTGGGAAAGTTATATGACGTGCCTGCGCCGCCTACCTGATACATATTCTACAAATGTTCACCCAACCTCCTTCTCCTACTGCACTTTCCACAGCAGCCCAAACCCACTGGGCTTCTATTACAGTCTATTCGGGCCATGGTCCCCTGCTTCCGGCTTTTTGGGCGCCCAATTCTTAGGCAAGCAAAAAGACTTCCACACCCTGATCTAATCTCTTAAGACTCTAGGGCGGACAAGGATAAAAACAAAAGAAACACCCGGAGAGTATCTAAGCAGGGACACAGTCCAAAGACAAATTGAGACCCGCTTCCTACTTCCACAGTGCAAGTTACCCCCCCCACCCCCCACACAGGACCCAAGTGTCGCTTTTATGTCCTCCACCCCCACTTGGCAATTATCTAGCTGAGGCCCTCGCTGGGCTGGGGTGCAGCAGGCGAGGCTCTGCCCTGCCCTTTCCCTTGCAGGGCGCCAGCCTGGCTTCGCTCAGGGGCAGAGGGAAGGTGAGGCCAGGTGTCCTCGCCCCACCCCAGCCGTTAGGTGCCAGTGTCCCCAGGGACCCGACGAGAGCAGCAGAAGGCGGGAGCGCCAGCCTTGCCCTGTCACCACGCCCGGGTTGGTTCCGGTCCCTGGAGCCCGCGCTCTGCCTTGTCCGCAGGTGGCTTGCGGGGTGGCAGGGGGGGTGGTGGGGGCAGGGACGGGTAGGAGGTCGCGAACCAGAGCAGCGGTCCAATCACTCTGGCTGTGCTCGCATAAAGATTATCGTATCAGCCTGGGGAATAGAAGATCTGAGATGGGGAGTCTCTGGGGAGACTGAAGGGTTTCGGGCAACCACAGAGGGAAACGCCTCCTCACCAGGGGGCGTGGACCGTTCTAGCCCCGCCCCGCCTCGTCACGCCCCGCTCCGACCACGCCCGCCAGACTTAAGTTCTTCAACGCGGGTTCGCAGCCACTGTCAGCCCCACCCTCGGTGCCATCGGGTCGAGCGCTTCCTGGGCAGCCACTGCTCTCCCGCCGTCGAACATAGCCGCCTGTACTCTTGTGTTCTCCTGCGGTCCGGTGAGCGTGCCCCGTCCCTTCGCTCGCCGCACCTGCCCTCGCCCACTCCATCTGTTTTTGCTTTCTCCCCCCCCACCCCCCGTCCCTGGTGCCCTAGTTTGCCCTCTCTAGATCCTTTCTGTCTCTTTCCTCCTATTAACTCCCTTTGTTCTTAGCCTCTGGCGTCCAGTTGGTCGTAGGTTAAAACCTTCATCCCTCTACTTCTTCCCCTCAGCCACGACGCTCCCAGCTTGACCCGGGCGGGAGCGAGGGAGGGGCTTTCATGTCAGCGAAGACCAGAATGACTGTCACCAGGAGACTCTGGGCCATGTGCTCTAAAGCCTGTACTTGTTGCTAGGGTTTTTTTGGTTTTTGTTTTTTGGGTTTTTTTTTTTTTTTTTTTTTTTTTTTTTTTTTTTTTTTTGTGCCTGGAGGAGGCTTGGAGTTTGGTTGGTCTTTGTTATACTCTCTGATGTGGCTGTCTGAGGTGGGAGTAAGGACGCCGGGAGACTGGGCCTGCCTTATCCTGATCCAACACAAACACACACAATGCTCCACTTAACAGTTTAGTAACTGCATCCTACAGCTCAGCCCAACTGCCTATCTACTTAACTGTCTGGGAAACAAGTTTGGAAGTGAGCCAGCGTGTTGGCGGAAAGACTCCCGAGTCCACCTCCCGCCAGACCCCGGCCACCCTGAGCGAGAAAGGAGCCTTGGGTCCCCCCCCACAGCAAGGCTGTCGGAAAGGGCTTGTGTGGCAGGTGACCTGGCAAAGAGAATCTTCCTTTCTAAACTTGGCTTCTTTCCTCTCATCCACAGGACACAATAGTATGATTTTTAAGTGTTTCGTCTCCCAGCCATTTTCTATGGAAAATCAAGGGGATTGGGCCATGATAGCCACTGGCAGCTTTGAAGAACGGGACACCTTTAGAGAAGCTTGATCTTAGAGGCCTCGGCGTGAGACCTCAAAACACCCCCCGGGTAAGGATTCCAGGCCAAGGAAGCCCCTGGACTGTCTTCTCTCAGGCCGATGGTCTATGGGGGACCAGCAGGACCCTGATACGTAGCTCTTCACAGCTCAGCAAGCTCTTTCATCATCCATAAAGATGGAGGACCCTAGTGTACATACGTGTGATGGGACCTGGCTCAGGCCACCTTGGCAGTCAGCAGCAGAACTGGGACAGAAGCTCTGTGTGTGTGTGTGTGTGTGTAGGCACATGGGTGCCGTGGCATGCAGATGAAGGTCAGAAGATAACTCATGCCTCCTACCATATGGATCTCGGGGATCAAACTCAGGTCCTCAGACTCAAGTTGCAAGTACCTTTACCCACTGAGCCATCTTGCTGGTCTGAACTTCCATTCTCACTTTTATTTTATTATTATTATTATTTTAATTATTATTATTATTACCTATGGTGGTTGTTTGTCTGGTCCTATAAAACAGATTTCTGTTTTTGTTTGTTTTGGGTCAGAGACTCAGGACATATCTTTGGCTGTGCTGGAGCTCTAAGAGCAGACCATGCCTGGCAGGATTAACTCTCCGGGCCTGTGTTTTAGTCGTAGTAGAAACTTTTAGTACAGGTGATCTTTGCCTCTATAGTCAACCCTCAAGGACCCGGCCTTTGGCAAACCCTAAGCATTCACAATGGCGGTCGAGAGCCACAGGTTTTTGACCCGGCAGCAATCTTTCTGGGCTTCACAACGCCCTACCACTTAGATCAGACAGGCATGCCTTAGGCTCAAGCATCCTGTCTCTAACGCCTAGAGAGGAGGTCTGTTCAGCGCGTCTCCGAACTGTTTCATTGGTGAGAAAGGGCCTTATCTAAGCCTGCAGGAAAAAAAAACGAGAGAGATGAGGCTCAACAGGGCAGAACAGGCAGTGAGCAACTTTGGAGCCTGTGGACGAGGTTCTGAGCTCTCCTGTCTGATGGGGAGCCAGGGTGGGTTGCTGCCTCACAGGATTTCTCCGTCGAGTCATTGGGGAGTCTAGGAGAGCCTCACCTAGACATTGACTCCTATCTCACTGAGCCCCAGGGGTCTAGACTCAAAGAAACGCGACTGAGGTCGGGCTTTTCCTAGAGTCGCTCTTGAGCCCGTTGTCGTGGCGAGTCCCTCCGATGTCCCTGTTTGTCCCAGCTCGGGTGAGCTGTTTTGTTTCCATGGTTATCTGTGTTCACAGGTGATTAACGCTGCATCCTCCTTCGCCCCAGCAACACAGGCAGCCAATCAAGCTGGGCTCAGAGCAGTTCCTCCAATGAAAGCGGAGAAGTGAAACTAGGGAAGAAGCAGTTCCCCTCCCCCACCCCGCCCCGCTGGGTGCTGGGCTCACTTCCTCCTAGGGCAGTGAGGAGGCTGGTGTTCCAGCTCGAAGAACAAAAGGGACCTTTTGGTTTCCTGTATCTTTTCTGAGCCGCACCTCCCGTTCCACCACAAATAACTGTGAATTTCCCTACACTGGAGGAAAACAAACTGGCCTCCTGGCTGGCCAGGTGCCTTGCTCCAAGCCTGGCAATAAGCCTGCTGTGGTGTGGCGGACAGTGTACTTCATTAAAACCCGCACCCTGTGGAGGACCTGAGCCGTGGGGGCTGTTAGGATAAAACTAATCAACGTGTCCCTTCTCACACTTTGTACCAGTCAGCGCCTCTCCTATTTGGAAACCCAGAACGAAAGCCTGTGGGGTTTACCTGCCAGGTCCTGCCCTGGTAGTCTTGTGCCAGTCAGTGTTTGGGATAGTCCCACAGAACAGGAATGTGGCCTTTCTCTGTAGTCTTCTGCCAGGAGCTGGTTGGTGGCTGTGAGGGTGACCCTGAGCCACACTCCCACACTAAGTAAGAGGGAGTTCATCGCAGAATCTCAGTTCCTTGGCAGGAATTGCTTCCCAGGCCCTCCTTGATGACTTTTAGAGTTCTCTCCTGGTTTCCTTCCTACAACCCATGAGATGCGCTTGGTGCCTTCAGGGAAGGCTGCGCAGGGGTAGGTAGGTGGTGAGCAGGAAGGAAGGTCTGGGGCTGCTGACACTGACGGCTTCTCCCCTCTTGGCTTAGATCCCGGCAGAGTTCCTCTGTCTCGTCTTGACGATTGAAGGTCCCCACTTGGCCAATTTTTCTCCATCTTCTGGGAGGTAGCAAGAAATCAGAACCATGGTTGGTTTCAAGGCCACAGATGTGCCCCCTACAGCCACCGTGAAGTTCCTGGGGGCTGGGACTGCTGCCTGCATTGCAGATCTCATCACTTTCCCTCTAGATACTGCCAAAGTCCGGCTGCAGGTGAGGATGAAGTGAGAGTCCTGATGCTGTCTGATCCGCTCCCTCCCTGGGTCAGACTCCTCAGAAGTGATGAGGAGCCTGGAGCTGGTTCGAGACCAGCAGAGCCTCTACGTGTGCTCATAATCACCCCACCTTGGCCTTTCAGATCCAAGGAGAGAGTCAAGGGCTAGTGCGCACTGCAGCCAGTGCCCAGTACCGTGGCGTGCTGGGCACCATCCTAACCATGGTGCGTACTGAGGGTCCACGCAGCCTCTACAATGGGCTGGTCGCCGGCCTGCAGCGCCAGATGAGCTTTGCCTCCGTCCGCATTGGCCTCTACGACTCTGTCAAGCAGTTTTACACCAAGGGCTCAGAGCGTGAGTATGCAGCTGGGACACAGCAGATGTGACTGGTCTTGGTTTGTGTAGCTCGGTGGCTCCTTTAGGCTTCCCAGGACCTCTGGGAGGATCAGAGGTGCACCCTGTTTCCTGTTATCTGAGCACCAGGGCTGTCTCCAAACAGGGTATGAGCCTATATGATAGTCTCCAAAAACATGGTGGTAGGTGGCCTCATGGGTCACAGATAGATCAAGGCTTGAAATAGGGGAGGGACTGGGCCAAAAGCACAGTGGAGAGGCAGTGACCACACCCTCTAGGCCCCACACCCCATTCTTTCATCTCCTTTATATGCCCCCCCCCAGAGGAGAGAGGGTTGAGACAGGACTCAGGACTCTCACTTTGCAGCTTTGCAGCTTTGGCTGGCCTGGAGTTCACCAGCTCTACCTGCCTCAGCCTTCCAAGGGCTGGCATTAAGTGTGTGGGACGGTACCCTCCTTACATGTGGGGGAACTGAACATCTAAAACAAGGATGCCTTTCCCGGGTCACACTTCAGGGAGTAGTAGAACTGGACTAAGAACCTGTCTCTGGAGTCCAGTTCTGCTGGGAAAAATCACTCCTCTTGGTCTTGGGTTTCACGTTTGATGAATGGAACTGACCCTGATTTCCCAAGGCTGCCGAGTAGCTTAAACGGACACAATCACGTGAGAAAGCACTGCCTCCATTTTGTGTTACTCCTGGTTAACCCTGCAAGGACTTCCTAGAGCAAGAGTGGTCTAGATCCTCTTCATGTGGCATGCTGGTCCGGCAAGAGCATGCGGCACCTGTGTGCAAACCTGCTAGTCACTAGCCCGCCTTGTGCCCACAGATGCAGGCATCGGGAGCCGCCTCCTGGCAGGTAGCACCACAGGTGCCATGGCCGTGGCTGTGGCCCAACCTACAGACGTGGTAAAGGTCCGCTTCCAGGCTCAGGCCCGGGCTGGTGGTGGTCGGAGATACCAGAGCACCGTCGAAGCCTACAAGACCATCGCACGTGAGGAAGGGATCCGCGGCCTCTGGAAAGGTATGTACCGGGTGCTGGCTTTTCTTCCCTCCTCTACTCATGCCCCGGGACCACACAAGGTCTTTTTTCTTTTTTTTTTTTTTCTACAGGAACCTCTCCCAATGTTGCCCGAAATGCCATTGTCAACTGTGCTGAGCTGGTGACCTATGACCTTATCAAAGATACTCTCCTGAAAGCCAACCTCATGACAGGTATGTTAGGGTCACTACAAGCTAGTAGAGGGGTCTAGTTGCCTAAAGATCACATCTTTTTATCCAGCCTGCCTTTTGTTTTTAGAGTTTATATTTCTTACCATTCAATCCGGCTGGATAAAACCCCCACTTTGCACATGAACAGGCTAGATTGACGAAAAGAACCTCAAGTCCCCCTAAGAGATTCAAGTTGCAATCTGTCTGTGTCTTGAAAACAAGGAGACCTCTCTCCTTAAAACTGTTACAGTGGTGGGGTGTGGGCTGGGGAGAGCTGACTGCCTTTTCTGCTGCTTTGTGGCAGATGACCTCCCTTGCCATTTCACGTCTGCCTTCGGGGCGGGCTTCTGCACCACGGTCATCGCCTCCCCTGTTGATGTGGTCAAGACAAGATACATGAACTCTGCCTTGGGCCAGTACCACAGCGCAGGCCACTGTGCCCTTACCATGCTTCAGAAGGAGGGGCCCCGAGCCTTCTACAAGGGGTGAGCCTCGGATCCCCTCGCCCAACTCCAGGGAGAGAAGTGATATGTAGCTAAAGGCCAAATATCCCATAGGTGCTGTCACCTGTGTTTTCTAGAGGTGAAAATGGGGATTCAGACTGGGGTTGGGGGAAGGGTGACTCAATGGTGGAGCGCTTGCCGAGCGTGCTTAGAGGCACTGGGTTCCGCTCCCCAGCATAGCAGAAGTAGGGGTTCCTGCTCTTGGACATATAGCCATGGGGCTCTTCACCAGATCCTCAGCCTCCTTTGAGACAGAGTCCATGACTGGGGAGGAAGAATGAGCCAGTGGTAGAGGCAGGTGGGGAGGGCCCTCCATGACTTGTGTTTGCTCTCCCTAGGTTCATGCCTTCCTTCCTCCGCTTGGGATCCTGGAATGTAGTAATGTTTGTCACCTACGAGCAGCTCAAAAGGGCCCTAATGGCTGCCTATGCATCCCGCGAGGCACCCTTTTGAGCCTCTCCAGCTGCCAGCCTGGACCCTGCTCCCCGTCCCTGCCAGCTTTTCCTTCATCCTCTGCCCAGCCCCCAACCTCTTCCCATTTCCTGCACCCTGACCCCCTTCCCCGCCTCATCTCCCTATGCCTCAGTACTGTGACCCCACAGTGAGGAGGCCTGACCCCAGACCCTGAGCCCTCAGTCCTGTTTACAGTTAAGCCCAAAATCTTTGCCTCATCCCCAGCCCAGCCCAGCCAGCCTTCACCCATAAAACAAGCACAATGTTGGTGTCTTCTTTCTCATGTCTGTTTATAGAGGTCTTGGTCCAAGGGAGGTCCAAGGTCCTCAGTACCTTGTCAGGCAGGTGAGGACCCCAGTGACTTTAAGAAGGGATGTGACCCACATTCCACCTGTAGCATCTGAGGGGGCTGGAGGGGTCTTCCAGTTTGCTCCTCCAGATTCACTGTAGGCTCCGGATGTCAGTGGCACAGCCAGGCGGCAGCACAGCCTTTGTGCACGCTTCCCTTTGCTGTGTGCCATGGAAGCTGTCACTCAGCACCTGGCACTCTAGATACCCCACTGAGCTGCCCTCCCCACCCCCACTGATCAGGCCTGTCGCTCTGCAGAGTGGGAGTATCCCTGTCCCCGCACATCAACTTGTTGGGAGATATAGGAGGAACTCCAAAACCTCCATTATTTGGGGATTGCTTTACTCCGCTTCACACATAGCAACCTACCTCCCGAAGCCGTAGCTCTACAGAAGGCCAGGTAGGCTGTCCCCAGCTATCATCACACCCTAGGCCATGCTCTGAGCCTGGGGGGCAAGGCAGGGCAGGCCTGACCCATTGTAAGAGGCTCAAGCTCCCTGGCAAACATCAGCCTGTAGGGATGTTTGTGTTGTTTGTTGTTTCAGACAGGGCTTCACGCTATAGCATAGACTGGCCTGGAACTCACTGTGTATAGTCTAGGCTAACCTTGAACTCATGACAGTTCTGCCTGAGTTTCCTGGAGTACCTGACCTCTGAAGAGCCTTTCTGTTGGGAGTTTTACCTTCCCACAATGTTGGGGACCAGTCAAGGCTTAGGTTGTCAGAGTGTTTCAGTTTGTCCTCCTCAGCCAGGAGAGGGAGGCAGGACTATTCAAGGAGCAGGAACAGAGAGGCCCCAGAACAGGGCTGGGCCTATCAAGTCTCCCTGGCCCATTTTAGACGTTTCAGACATCCCATGCCTGTCTCAGCTGAGAACGAAGGCAAGACACAGTACAGGGTCCTCAGGGGTGTTGTCTGGCAGCTGCGAGGCCGGGCCCAGACACAGGATGTGCAGCCTTCCAGCATAAAGTGTCTGTAGCTTCTGCCCCTTCACCTCTTTAACAAGCTGGGTCAGAGCTAGAAAGTTAGGCCTTCCCAGTGCTTGGCAAGACACCAGGCTTGGCTCCCAGAGAAGAGCACCAGTCCTTATCTGGTCTGTCCCGCCACAGTCTCAGTCCTGAGGCAGCAAACCCCAGTGAGAGTTGGCTGGCAGTGCCCCTGATGCTCTTGGCTTCAGCTTCACACACCAGGGCACAACAGATGAAGGAACAGTTTACCACCACCTTAGGCATGCTGACAAACAGGCCAAGTGAGGGCACACAGTGTGTCCAAAAGTTCCTTCACCAGACATGTATAGATGTGAGACCACTAGACTCCATGACTGGGAATGCTGTTGGTTGGCCTGAGAAAGGGGCAGCAGTCACTGAAAAGCAGCATGCAGTACTTTCAGAGGGGTGCATGGTATACCTTGCTTTGGCTCCTAAGGCAGCCCAGTTACCTAGATGGCAGGGATCTCACAAAGGTCTGTGTTTAAGGCCTGAGGTCAAGCTTCCCACAGAACCCTCCAGGACACAAGTCCTACCTCCACAATCTCCCTACAGTGTTGGAGGCCTGTCCTGAGAGCAGACAGTTACAGTCCCCATATCAGTCCTGCCCCAGAGGACAGTTAACACTCCCATCTGTTATTTAAAAAGAAAAACAAATGGCAACTGGGAAGGTGGGGGCAGATTCTGTGAGTTCGAGGTCAGCCAGAGCTACACAAAGAAACCCCGTCTCCAACAAAGATGGGTCCAGAGGGGGCTGGAGAAATGGCTTGGCAGTCAAGAACACTAGCAACTCTGGCAAAGGTCCTGAGTTCCAAACCCAGCACCCACACTGAAGCTCACAACTGTTTATTCCAGTTCCAGGGGGATCTGACACCCTCTCCTGGGCTCTGAGGACACTGCATGCGTGTATCTGCACAGTAACAAATGCAGGCAAAATAACTTTATTCTGAAAAAAAGGTCCTAAAGAAATGAAGTGACTTGCCCAGGAATCTGAGGGCCTACACTTGACTGTTACTGTGAGATGTTTCCTGGAGCCCCAGGCCCAGAGTCTTTATCCCTGGGGTTTTGGCAGACCAAGCTTGTCAGATGAAACATACCTGTATCCACCTCCCAAGTGCTGGGATTAAAGGTGTGCACCACCATGTTTGGCCCTCTATCAGGGCTTTTCTGTTGCTGACTTCAGGACAGTTCAAAATGGCCTCAGGCAATAGGATAACTTGATCCCAAGGGTTTGGGGACAAGACTGAAATGTGTTCAAAAGTAAAATGCTTGCCAAGAGCTGCATTTCCACTTTAAAAAACAAAACCTTTTAACTGTTCACGGTGACACATGCTTATAATCTCAGCATGCGGGATGCTGAGGCAGGAGGGTCAGAGGTTCAAGGTCAATCTCAGCTACTGGAAACCCAGCCTCAAAAGGTAAAAGGGCAAAAGCTGGGTCTGAGGGTGCATGCTTTAAATCTCAATACGTAGAGACGGGTGGGTCTGCAAAGCAAGTTCCAGAATAGCCAGGACTGTTTCAGAAAAAGAAAAAAATTTTTTTAAAAGGAAATATCTTAAACTAGTGAGACACTTTGAATGGCAGGATTCTAAACAATGTGGACAATCTGGGCTTTTTGTTTGTTTTTTTCCTATGTCAGAAGACACCGAACCTGATTGCTGCCCACAACCCTAGACCCAGTCACAGCCCAAACTCAAACCCCAGGCAGGGCAGGCTCCTTAGCATGGAGGACGAACACAGTGTCGTTGACCTTAAAGGCATGGGTGTAGGCCCGGAAGCTGGACCTCCAGGCCACCAGGCAATGATGCTGTGGCCCTCCCTATAATCTAACCATGAGTCTGCCAAGCATGTTCACACCGGTGGCCCCAGTCTTCTACCTGCAGGAGGTTGTTAGCTCCACTAACAAGGTCAGTAGCCAGTGCAGGAGTCAGGAGCTCAAGTGCCCATGCCTCCCACACTACTGGCCCAGAAGCAGCTTGAAACCCATTTCATAGACAAGGAACCGGAGGCAGAGACCAGAGCTCTTCTGGCACTGTGTTCTGGGTGTGACTCTTAACTAAAGATGGTGAGCCTACATAGAGCAGCCTAAGGTTCTAATGGCAGCTAAGCCATGGGCACGGGAGTGCTGGGACAAGTGCTGTCTCTTCCTGTGCTCTGTTTTACCTGTCTGTATTTCTCAAGACGGCACAGTCCACACACATGATTCCCTCTAAAGATATATGCTGTGAGCTGTCAAGAGCACAGAGACCCTAGAGGTCACGTAGTCCTGCCTCATAGTGCCAAGATGGAAGCAAGAGACTCTGAAGCCTCAGAGAACAATCCATGCCTAGGAAGTCAAAATGGGGCCCCAGGTGCCTGGCTTTTTGGGTCCTGCAGGAAGCATCCCTCCAACTCACTTTCTGTCATAGCTAGAGGATAGGAAAGGAATCTTTATTATATCAACCTGAGATCTCATGCCTCCCCATCTTCACAGGCTGTGGGAGTTGAGTGGGTAGGAACAGGCAAGGCCCAGCCATCGCTCTCCGTCCCTGTCCCTGTCCCCCAAAACTAGGTGAGCAGTGCCTGGCGCAGCATCTGTTTCTTCTGGGGTGTGAGGCAGGTGGGGAACTGGATGTCAAAGAAGATGAAGAGGTCTCCCTTCTTGGTGGGGTTCTCAGGCAGTGGCATCCCTTCACCTGGCACCATCTTGAAGTACTTAGGGCTGAGGTAAGGAAAGGAGAAAGGAAGGAGCACGGAAGACTCAGCGGTACCCATGGGTGCACACCACCCTAGCTCACAGAACTGTAGGAATGGGCCATTATTACAGCTTACTAATGGCCAGGTCATACACCAGAATGGGTGGGAGAGAGATAAGGAGATAATGTCTTGTTCCAAATACAACACTCCTAGAAACCCTTGCTCAAAGTAAATGCCCTGCTGGCTGACCTCCAGAACTGCATAATTCCTAGGGAGCTAGGAAGCAAAGCTTCCCTTCTCTGAGACTTGGGAGCTACTGTTCCATGCTCTGATAAAAATTTGTGGGATGAAGGCAAGAGATTGACCAACACTGGGGTTCTCGGGACAATACAGGGGCTTCCCATGGGTTAGAGAAAGGCAATCCCCCTGTAGGGTGAACACAGCCCACAGCTCAGGCAGAGGCTGGTGGATTTGAATCCCAGGCTGGGTTCCCAGGGAAATCCTATTTGGCGGCAGACTGCACAGCCCCGCCAAGTCTCAGTCCATCCTTTCTTGTGACTACTTGAGGACAAGGCAGGCAGACTCACTGGACAATGTCGTTGATGGGGATGTTGAGCAGCCGGTCGTCAAGGGTTTTCACCTCCACAGTGCAGCAGGTAAGGGCCTGGCGGGGAGGGGGTGGGGTGAAAGAGGGATTTACAGAACATCACCACAGCCATTCTATTTAGGAGGCGCTTGGGGGTCTATTTGGGTTCCCACCCTAAGCTGGACAGTTCCGTGATGACAGCGTGAGGCCTTTGAGAGGCAGGGATGACAGGCTCAGAATGTTGCCACATAGTAGGGGCAGCAGCTCTAGGGTGAGGTGGGCAGGTGTGGAAATGCCCCAACCTGTATGCTCACCCTGAGACCTGAAGTGCAAAGAATGAGGAGAGCCACCTGGACATGTTGACAATGTGGGGACAGCAGCAGGACCAGGGCTATGTGGAAAGATGAGGTGGGCAGGGAGAGAGACACGGGACTGGTCAAAGCTGGCTAGGAGAGAAGCGATGAAGTCGGAGCTACTGCAAGTTGGGTTCATTCTGGGCCCCCATGTCCTTCTGTACCCACTCACCTTGCCCAAAGGAATGGGGTACACGAAGAAGAGGTTGTCATTCTCCCTGCGGAAGCGAGGGTGCAGCTTCTCCTTTACAATAAAGATGATATCCGCCGGGATAATGTTGGGGCCCTAGGCAGGGAGAGCCAAAGGGTAACAAACAGGTTTATTGCTTATAACTTGTCTCCAGGTCTTCACCGTGCAATGGAGTATTAGGGCCCAGTTTTCTAGAGGGGTCATTCAGTGTGGCTTAGGGCCACACCCTAGAGAAGCTTCCCTGGATTACTTCCCACCCCCAAAGTACTTCTCTACTGAGCATGCTCAAAAAGAATGTATTCAGTGGCACGGGGCAGGGGCTTCCTCAAGGGATAGCTGGGCCCTGAGCTGGGGTCAGACAACTTCTCTGCCTAACAGAAACTCAGAAGTGAGTTCTTCACTTCAGTGAGCTCTGACCTCTCTTCTGGCCACTGAAAAGCAAGAGCAGCTGCTGCTCCCGGGATAAGAAATAGTCAGAAGGTCAGAAATAGCCATATAGTCAAAAATAGTAAGCTAAGGCCCAGTCAAGGGGAGGCCCAGAGGCTGGGCTCTGAGGAGGCCCTGGGCCATGTCGGGAGGTTGGGAAAAGCTGGCCAGAGAGGAAGATGTTGGTGCTGGATATCTATTTGCTTGCCTGACTTCTCGCTTGCTTATGACAGGGTCTCACTCTGTAGCCAGACTAGCCTGAAATTCACTGTCACCCAGGCTGAACTTGAAGAACTCCTAAGTTCAGTGATTCCCCTGCCTCAGCCTACTGAGTTGCTGTGGCTCACAATGACCGAGTTTGAAGCATTTTTGTTGGTAGCAGGTGTTTTCCAGGTAAGAAAGGAACAGGTCTGGGCAAGGGAATCCATCTCTCTTTGCTCTGAGCTCCCCATTCCTGTTTCTTGTCAGCATGTAAGGACTCAGGATCCCAGTACAATAACAATGCTTCCACGGGTATTTTAATTTAATATTGTTATTAATTAAAAGAAAGCTTCTGAACATCTTTCTCCTTGGGCTTTCTTCAGACTTGCACCAAGGAAAACTGGAAGGACACTGGAGGGGAAACTGAGTTCTCCTGCCAGGCGTGTGTGTGTGTGTGTGTGTGTGTGTGTGTGTGTGTATGTGTGTGTTTCACTGTTTGTGCGTGTGTGTGTCCTTCACTGTGTGTGTTTCACTGTGTGTGCATGTGTGTGTTTTACTGTGTGTGTTCAACTGTGTGTGTATGTGTGTGTGTGCTTCACTGTGTGTGTTCAACTGTGTGTATGTATGTATGTGTGTGTGTTTAACTGTGTGTGCATGTGTGTGTGTGTTTCACTGTGTGTGTTCAACTGTGTGTGTGTGTGTGTGTGTTCACTGTGGGGGAGAGGCAACAAATTGACAATTGCTCTCAATTTTATTTTCCAGACAAGATCTCTCCTAACCCTAGAGCCCATCAATTCAGCTAGACAGGCTGATCAGTAAACCCAAAGATCCTCTGTCTCTGCCTCTCTAGCACTGGGATCACAGGGGTGTGTAGCCTGCCAGTGGTACTGGGGATCAAGTCCAGGTCTCCATCCTTGGGTAATATCGGGTCATCTCCCCAGGCCCTTCTTTCAGCTTTTTGTGTTCATATCTTGAGCAAATTTCTTCCATCTTGGGGCCTCGGTTTTCCCAGTGTGTAAAATGGTAGTGATCCCCAACCTGAGTTCACAGAAGCATTGGGACGCTCTGTCCCTAGGACTCTAGGGACCATCCTACTCTAGAGCTTGTAGGGAAGGAAAAAATACAGGCTCCTTCCTTCTCGGTCCTCCCACTACCTGAACCTGAACCTGGTGACTGACCTGGGCCAGTCTCTCTCCCTCTCACCTGGTCCCCTTCCTTCTCAAAGGTGATGCGTGTGCCCTGCCTCCACCCAGGCCTCACGTCGATGGTCAGAATCTTGTCCTTGATGGTAGAGGAATACCTGTCTTCATTTAGTACCTATGGTGACAGGGTAAGGATGGGGAGTTATCTCAGGGGACAGGTTCTGTGGAGTGTACTCAGTTCCCATAGTGATGGGGACTAGAATCATTCCCACTCCTGTCCTGCTGCCATTGGGTCTTAGAGCTTATGACTCTCCAAGGCAAGCATGTCCTCAAGACACCAGTCACCCCAAGCCCTGGACACCAACAAGAACACAGTGAAAGGTGCCTTTCTCCAAGTCTCAGAAGCCTGGCCCTAATCCCAAAGTCCTCCCTCCCTACCCTACTCCCCCTCAGTGTCTATTACAAGACCACAAGAGACCCCAGACTTCAGTTTCTAGGAAGTTATTGGTTGATAGAGAAGAGAAGGCTGGTCACAAGCATCCTCCTACATTGTGCCTACAACCCCAAGAGCCCACAGTGTCACCTTTGGACGGCACGGCCACAGTGGGTATCTCCCCCAAGCAGAGGGGAAGAAGAAGGCTGAACCACAGGCCGGGGTCAGGCCAAGGACTGAATGTTGTAGCAACTTTTCACAAGGATATTCTCTAAGCTGTCACCTTAGAGACTGTGCCAGCCCACATTCATGCCCACCCTTTGGCCAAAGTACACAGTCTTTGGGGTGTGGTCTGTAATGCCCTGGAGTAAAATTCTTAGTAGACTCTTTCTACACCCATGTCTCCACTTTCCACAAGGGTAGGGCTGGACTGGGAAGAGAAAGATCTTGCACCCATTAGGTAGCTGCAGAGGTGATTTCCGTACCAGGAAAAAAAAAAAGGCTGAATCCTTTTATTATTCATTTTAAATCTCAGACTCTAAACTCTAAAGTCTAAAATTGCTGAGTTTTTTGACCTAAGATCCCATGATTCCATCAGAAAAATTGCAAAGTTTTCCTGTTGGGGGAGGGGAACCTGACAGAGAGGTTTGTAGAGGTGCTGGTTAAGAGGAACAAGCTAAGTACTCACCCTTCGGGAGATCTTAATTTTTTTGGTACAGCCAAAGAATAAGTCCTCAAGGGACAAATAGAGGTCTCGCTCAATTGGAGGGTCTTGTTTCTGGACTCCTCGGCCCCGAAGCCCCCCAAAATTCAAATCTATATCACTTCCTTCTGCATCAAAAAATTCTGAAAGAGACGGGAGGGTAAGTAACAGAAATGATGTCCAAGACAGATCAGACAGATAGACACACACACAGATACACAGACAACACACAGAGGCTCACACAGATACACAAACAACACACAGACACACACAGAGACACACAGACACACATGCAGACACACACACACAAAGAGACAGACAGACACATACACACACCCCTGTATTCCCTTGGCCCTCTTCAGTGCCCTAAGAATAAGGTTCAGCCCAGCATTTCCACCTCTCAGACCCATGGACTAAGGGGCTATCTGTTTTGTTCCATCTTGTTTTGAGCCTTGAATTCAGGGCAATCCTCATGCCCCAGCCGCCTCGATGCTGGGGTTACACGTCGAGCTACCACACTTGGCTTCAAGAAGCTACTCTTAGGTGCAGACCAGTAATCTCCAGCCCTTGCCAGGTCCCAGTGTTTCTCTGGGACTCCCACAGGGTGAGGTGCTGGCAGCTCCCGCTGTGTGAACAAATTGAGGCATCGCTCTAAGTGGTGGGTCCTGGTAGTGCAGAGAAGATGCCATTCGGGCAGAGCGGATCAGAACAGCCAGGCCACTCGGCCCTTCCCCAGACCCTACTGACCACCCTCTGTCCTTTCCCACGACCATCCTGGACAACCCAGACTCAAGCTCTCTGGAGTTACAAGCTGATATAAAGAAGGATTTGGGCTGGTTTGTGGTAGTTGTGAGTGATCGACATCATGTCCCAAGCCCCTTTCCTCAACTTCATCTACCTGTGCCTGCTCTCCGTCTGATGCCCTTGCCTTAACCTGATAGCAGAGGGGGGTGGGGAAGAGGAGGAAGAGGAGGATGCCGTTCAGGTCTGCTTGGAGTACTGTAATCTTTCAAATCTTGGTATTTTATTCTGTGGCATGGGGCTTATCCTGCCCTATAGCATCAATTTGAGAAACAGCTAAGCCTTTGGGAAAGCCCGCTGTGAATCAGGATCTGCACTCAGGGACTTTCGCCCTTACTTTATGGCCCAGAGAGGCCAACAAAATGCTCCCAGTTCCATAGCTAGAGAGTAATGAAGTTGGGACTGGTACCCCAGGATCTCTGCCCTTGGTCACTATGCTATATTGCTAGATGTGGGCCCCTTTGTAGGCTTTAGAGTCAGAGGTATCTGCTATGCACCCTGTCTCTCCAGGCCGATGCCACAGAATACATGTGACAAGCTAGATGGTGAAGTGAACAGCAACACCTGGGAATGTGCGGTGGCTTCAGACATGACCGCTAGGAGCCAGTGTCATAGCTCAGCAAGTGAAGGCACTTTCACCAATCGGACTCCTGAGGGTGACCTCCCATCTGCACACACTAAATAGATATAGTGAAGTTTCCTTTTTTTAAAAAAAAAAAAGGGGGGGAGGGGGAGGCAAGGAGGTAGTGTGGGGCACTGCCTGCACATTCTCCATTACAAGATGGCGCTGACATCCGGCTGGAGTTAGCAGTAAACAAGTCATGTGCGCACGCTCTGGGTAACTTTCCACTCCTTGAGCTCTGCCTCTCCTGTGGCATCATATGGCCTGATGAGTTTCAACCAATCAGGGGGCTCCACGTCCAAGGCGAGGACTGATTCCTATATAAGGGGACGGGCTAGATAGTTCGGGGTCTTCGCTTCTACTTGATGTAAGCTTATGCTCTGCCTCTCGAGAGCATTAAAGCTTTACCGCAGAAGAATCCTATTTTGTGTGCTGCGTCATTCTTGCTGGCGAGACGGTTGCGCGGGACAGGGACAAGGTAGTTCCATGATAAGAGTCTTTGCCTAGCTAGGTGGTTCTCTAACAGTTCCTCATGCCATGGAGACCCCAGCATAGCCTCATTGCATTGCTACTTCATAACTGCCATTTTGCTATTGTTACCAGTCAAAGCACAAACATTTCTTAAAGATAGAGGTTTGTAAGGAAGTCATGACCCACAGGCTGAGAACCTCGGACCTAAACTACACAATGTATCTCCATTTCAATGCTCAGCACCACAGAATGTTTTTAAAGACAGAGATTTTTGGAAGGTCTTTGGAGGATGTTAACAGTGAGTGGCTGTGTCTAGGAGAGGAAATGAAGTGGAGGGTTAGAATATTCTTCAATAAATCCTGTTTTGGTGTGGTCATTTGCATGTGTGATACCAGCACTTGGTTGGGAGCATGGAGAATGTGAGGCTAGTTTGGGCTACAGAATGAGACCCTGCCTCAGATAAACAAACAATCCTTTTTCTCTCCGAGTTCTCTGTTTCCTTTTTTTTTTCCTTAAAGATTAATTTTATATAAATGAATGCTCTGTCTGCATGTACACCTGCAGGCCAGAAGAGGGCATCAGACCCCATTCCAGATGGCTGTGAGCCATGTAGTTGCTGGAAATTGAACTCAGGACCTTTGGAAGAGCAGCCAGGGCTCTCTTCCAAAGCCACTGAGCCATCTCTCTAACCCTCTGTTTACTTCTTAAAGAGACAAAACCAGGCTGGTGTGGTGACTCACATCTGTAATCCTAGTACTTGGGAGGCTAAGGCAGGAGTATTGCCACGAGTTCAAAGCCAGCTGGATTACAAAGTGAGTTTGGTCTTCCCTACAGAATGAGACCAAGCCAAAGAGGGTACAGAGATGGCTCAGTGGTTAAGAGCACTTGTTGCCTTTGCAGAGAACCCTAATTCTAGCTCCAGGAGATCTGATGTCTTCTGACCTCCTTGGTTACCAGGCACACATGTGTGCACATCTATACAGGCAAAACTGTCATGCACATAATGTAAACAAGTCTAAAATTTTAAAAAGAAAGAAGAAAGAAAGAAAACCGGGTGTAGTGGCACATGCCTATAATTCCAGCAATTGTGAGGCAGGGGGATCAGGAGTTCAAGGTCAACCTTGTCTAAGCATTGGCTGGCCTGGGAAACCTGTCTCGAGAATAAAATAACAGTAAAGCAGAAAAAATAAATAAAGGGCAACCAAACCTTGCCAACAAGAAAGGCATCTTCTGTAGCTGTGTTCTTTCCCGGTAAGGAAAGGAGTGTGGTAGATTCTTACCACTGAAGGGGTTGTCTCCTCCAAAAAACTCGTGGAACACTTTGTCAGGGTTGCCATGGAAGACGTAGCCTGTTGTCCATGGAGTCTGAGACCCAAACTCCAGAGGAATCCCGCCCTTCAGGCCTTCCTCGCCAAACTTGTCATAGATGCCTCGCTTCACGGCTGTGGATAAAAGTGACCATGGGGAGGGCTCCCGGGCTAAAGTGGCTGGAGAGACAGAGGTAGCGAGAAGGCTGGGAGAGGTGAGGACAAGGACGGCCTCATCTCCTGCAGGCTAGACGTCTCTGGGAGGGAGAGGGTCAGTGTCGCTCTGTGTGAGCCCAGAAAAGCGATGGGAAAAACCTGCCCGGCTTGGGCTTTAGAGAAGAATTGAGAGACTGAGGGTCAGGTACATACTGGGTTTGACTTAGCTCAGTCTTGGGAGAGAAGTGTAAGATTCTAAAATCTTAACAGTTCTGAGCTCGGAAACGTCCAAATCCTGAATAGTTGGGGCTGGAGAAGCCACAGTCCAGCTGTCCTAACAAACAGCAGCCGCAATTACAGACCCCAAGACAGTGTGCTCTAGAGAAGCCAGCCGAGCAGCTGTTCTTCGCTGAGGAGTGAGTGAGTCACCCTCATCCCACACAGCTGATTCCCAAAGGGGGAGGTCTGATGGCTCTATGCTTCCCCTTGGCCTCTGCTTCTGCTGTCCCTAAAGACAGTCTGGGAAAATAAATCAGAGCATCTGCTCCACCTCAGCCCTCTGTTCAAGGATGCAGCCGGCATCCTCCTCCAAGCGTCAGACAGGTTCCTTTGCCAGCTGGAGACAGAGGAACCTGCCCTGACTCTTACTGCCTTGGCTGGGTGGGTGATAAGCCATCCACCTGACTTTAGAGGCCTGCTTTGCCCTTCGTTTGTCTAGGTGCCGGGAGGGAGGATGGTTTCTTACTCTCTACTGTCTCTGCAGAAAGCCCGACAGTCTAGACACTTGGGGGATGCTCTGAATGGGGGGGGGTGGCCCACCATCACTCACGGTCGCTCAGCACATCATAGGCTTCTGCTATTTGCTTGAATATTTCAGGTGCGGTTGGCTCATTTGACTTCAGTGGGTGGTTCTTCAGGGCAAGTTTCCGGTACCTAGAGGAGGGAGGAGAGCAAGCCTTTGCCTCTGACCTACTTCTGAGGCTAGAGCGTGGCTGGGGTTGGCTCTGCTTTCTAGCTTTGTTATGAACCAGAGAGCGAGGCACAGGTGTCAGTGGGGTGAGTTGCTTGGATCTCTTAGAAGAGAACCTGAGGTAGAAAGCACAGTTGGCCCGCAGCCAGGACAGCTGCTCTCTAGGCATCTGTCCTATGCCTGCTTGTCCCCTTAGCTGTCACAGCTGAGACCTAAATACAGCAGGGATTCAGCGATGGTCCACCTGCGAAACACAGAACACCCCCAGGTTAGCTTCTTGTCACTGTGACAAAAGGAGCCAAGCTGCTCAGCTCGTGGCAGCCAGGAAGGACAGACAGAAAGAGAAGTGGGAGAGGAAAGGGAGAAAAGAGTAGAGAGGGGAGTGGAGAGGAGAAAGGGGGAAATGGGGACACAAGAGGGGAGGGAAAGGGAAGAAAAGAGAAACAGAGTGGGGGCTGGGGACCCCTACCTTGTAAGAGCTCATTCCAATATGAAGGGATTAGCCCATTCATTGATTGGTTGATTGATAAATTAATGATGACATTTACACCCTCCTGAGCCAGTGGTTTCTCACTGGCACAGCCTGCAAGGAACGAAGTCTTTAACCAGTGAACACTTCCTATTCAAACCACAGCATCCTCTACCTACTTGATTTCAAGACTCCCGGACAGCCCACACTTAGCTCCCCTACCAAACGCCTCCTTTCCTTTCTAGTCACGGGTCTGGGGCCTACACTGCTGTTTTTCCCAGAATCGGTTCCCACGTACACTGAGCACACTTGGTGTCTACTTTGGAGAGGACCATGTCTGACACAGGTTTCTCAGGTGCTTGCCCGGCCCTCGGGTCCCACCAGGCCCTGACACTCTCTTCCACCTCTGGGCTCGTTCTTGCCCCACTTACATATCTGCCATCCCGCCACTGTTCCTGGCGCGCGGGGGAGGGGGGTGACTGCAGCATCTGAGGATACACAGTAAAGTTTAACAAAGGGATCATTTATCAAGGCGCAGGAAGGAGACCGCCACAAAAGGTAATCATGCTCGGGGAAGGGCATGCTGACTTCCGTGGATCTACGGAGTGAGGGAACGGGGAGCTGTACTGAACCCTGAAAGATGTACACATGACCAGTTAGGAGATCCGAGTCCTCTGGAGAGGGCCCATAGGAAGGGGACTGTGACGTAAGCACTGAAACCGCTTGCCCTGCTCAATCTTCTTGCTTTCCTCTCCTTTTGGAGGAGGCCAAGGGAACCTGCCGCCACTGCAGGGGATGGCAGGGAATGTAAAAGGAAACCTCCAGTCACTCTGTCCCAGTCTGACCCCACGCAGCCCCTGCTGGGTCTGATCAGGGCTCCTGCTCCGCCCTGGCACTCAGGCGTCTGTCTGGCGTTCTGTAGCTTCTTTTCTCACTTCACAGTCTGCAGGCTGAGCTCATCTCCCACACAGCGGATGCCCATTTCCTACCAGCCCACTTCCCTGAGCCACAGACATCAGTGCCCCACCCCTGTACTCCACTGTCTTCTCCCAGGCCTTGCAGGCACGCCAGGTCCAGAGCCCAAACAGGACTTCCGTTCCCACTACCACCACCCCCAGGGCCACAGCTGGGAATCTTTTTTTAAAAGAATTATTTATTATATGAAGTGTTTATTATATGTGTCTGAGGACACATATAAATATAATAAAAAGAATTATTTATTATATGAAGTACACCGTTGTGACAGATGGTTGTGACAGAGGACCGCCTCTCCTGTTCCCTCCACCTCACTTATTAACAGTCTTTCAGTGAGTGACATGGAACGCTCCAAGTAGACTAGGCTGACTGCCCAGGCAGCCCCAGAAGTTCCGAAATTCACCGCCTTTGTCCACCTCCCCAGAGCCAGGACACCCCCCCAACCCTCACCCCAGAAGCTGAGGCTCAGAAAGGTAGAATTGCTCCAGTATGTTGTATGTTGTACTTGCTGTATTAGGGTTTCTACAGCTGTACTAAACACCATGAGCAAAAGCAGCTGGAGGGGTTTATTGTCTCTCATGGGTCTGCAATCAAATCAAACCCTCCATTGTCAAAGGAAGGCAGAGCAGGAACTCAAGGAAGGAACCTGCAGGCAGGAGCTGATGCAGAGGCCACGGAGGGTTGCTGCTTATGGGCTTACCCTCTGTGGCTTGCTCAACGTGCTTTCTTAAAGCACCCAGAACCACTAGCCCAGGGATGGCATTACCCACAATGGGCTGGGCTCTCCCCCCATCAATCACCAATTTAAAAAATGCACCTCACCCACAGGTCAGTATGGTGGGGACATTTTCTCAGATGAGACTCTCTCTTCCCAAATGACTCTAGCTTATGTCAAGTTGACATAAAACTAGCCAGCATGTTGGTCTTCTGGTAACCAGGCTGATTATCTATTCGCCAAGGTAACCATTCCTTTGATGAATCCCACTGGCCAGTGAAAGCCCTGAACTGTGACACCATACACTGCACTGGATTGTTCTCAATTGTTTAGTGAGTTTATCTGATTTCTCCATCCCCACTGGACACCCATTTATCCTCTCCCCTTCAGTCCACACAAGACCTGTCCCAGGGAGGAAGGAACAGAGTCTGATTTCTGATTCCATTTGTCATATACAGCCCTGGGATGACGATGGCGGTCGCTGTGAGGATTAAACAAAGCAATGATAGAAGGCTCTCAGAACAGCACTGTGTGCTCCATACAACCAGCCAGTGTACCCCCAAACCTCCAGTTGCCTCAGATGCTTTCTTTTTTCCTTATACCTTTGATGATACAACTAATTTTCAAATTTACCATCTCCTCTCCAGCCCACTACAGTCTTAGTCCTCCTTCAAGCCTCATCCTTTGGCTTTATTATTAGGACAGCTTCCTTAGAAGCCCCTCACCTCTCAACACAAGCGTCTGTGGCACCGGCTACATCCCCTTTTATAACAATACACATTCCAGAAGATTAGTGTTCCATAAATAATTTCCCAAAACTTCTTTTCAAAGAAAAGCTTTAAAAGATCAAAAATTTCTGAAACATAGCCCGACCTCTGTCCTAGATGCCCCCCTAAACACACACACAATTTTACAAACAGGGCCTTGTCAGTGGCTTAGGCTAACCAGACTCACTATTTGGGGGTTACGGACATGTACCATCTCACCCATATCTAGACTGTCACAATGTTCCTGAAGACTTGACAGAGGTGTTCAGAGACAAGGGATCAGTCAGTGACAAAGACCCATATGATGGCCAAAACGAAAACTGTAACATCCACTTATCCAGGTCAGTTCTGGTCCACACACCTGTGGTTCTCCATGAGACTCAGGATAAAGGCCAAATAGTCCTTTGTCCTCATTTCATAGCTAGGAATTCGAACATGACACAAGAAGAGCTAGCTAAGGGACAGGAGTATTGGGCACGGGAAGCCCACTGGTGCACTAAGGGTGTGTCTGAATTTTTAGTCTGTCCTGACCAGCACAAAGTCAGATAGGGCACACAGAGGAGAGAGGTGCCCCTTTCCTACCCTAAACTGCATGGAAACTGTTTGGCTGGCATCCGGGTGGGGCTGCCTCTGCACATGCCAGGCTAGGATCCCGCCCACTTACGCCTTCTTGATCTGGGCATCCTCTGAGTTGCGAGTGACCTGAAGCACAGCATAGTAATCCAGCCCCATGGCTGGTAGCAAGGGGTCAGTTTTTCCTCAGACTCCAGCCTCTGTTATTCTGCGTTCTGTGGTTGCTACTGACAACCACCAGTGGCACCCTGGGAATTGTAGTCTTTTCATCTTGAACAGCTGGCCCTGAAGTGCTCATAGCAAGGTCACAGCTCAGAAACTGGAGTCCCCGAGCGCCTTTTTGCTTATTTTTTTAGTACAGCAACCGCCTTTAACTTAAAATCTTCAGAACAAAGCCAGTTGTAGTGGCGCAACATCTTTAATCCCAACACAGAGACATTGTGGGCCTGAGGCTGCCTAATATACATGAGTTTGTTGTGGGTCTGGGGTCGGTCAGAGATTCACTGACTCAGTTTTAGTAAATTCGAGGCCTTTATTTAAAAAAAAAAAAAAAATGACCAGGACCAAACCAGAGAGAGTTCTAGGTAAGACTCTGGCTTTTGTTAGCCAACGGATTGTAAAGGAAAGATCCACAAAGTTATAATTTTGGGGAGCCAAAGTAACATATTGTGTCTGGTGTGGGCAAGTTTTGATTTTGTAGCAGCCATCCAAGCAAGCTGGCGTTTCACATAAAAGCAGAGCTTAGCAGTTAGCCTGTTTAATCTTGTGACCCATTACCTTGTATGACTAGCAGAGCCGGTGAAATGTTTCACAGCAATCAGCAGCTTTTAAACAATGGCCTAACTGTACCCGGAAGTGATCCATCTCAGGCCAGCCCACCTGGTATATTCAAGGTAGGAGCAATGTTCTCACGACTATACAAGTTATAAGCAGCTTCGATTTTACAAGCCTAGCACAGTAAATTTATCCTCCAAACATACTGTTTACCATCACGTGTTTCAGTTTATCATCACTAGGACCACGGCAGTTACCTAGTGAGAGCTTGTTTGTTTGTTTTCTTGCCTTTTTTTCCCCCCTAAAAACAAATTTATTTAGCTGATTATTTATTTATGTGTTTTTGTTGTTGGTGGTGGTGGGTTTTTTGTTGTTGTTTATTTGTTTGTTTGTTTGTTTGTTTGTTTTTGAGACAGGGTTTCTCTGTGGAGCTGTTCTGGAACTCACTCTGTAGACCAGGCTGGCTTCAAATTCAGAGAACCTCCTGCCTCTGCCTCCTCCTCCCTAGTGCTGAGAGCAAAGGTGTGGGCCACCACTGCCCAACTCTCTCTGCTTTTTTTTTTTTTTAATGAAGAATAGTTTTATATTTTCAGAAAAACAAGATTAAAATGTTCTCATATACCCTCCACCCAATTTCAGATGGTTGCAAGCTGTCATGTGGGTGCTGGGAATTGAACCTAGGTCCTCTAGAAGAGCAGTCAGTGCAATTAACCAGTGAAACATCTTTCACACACACACACACACACACACACCACATACTTTATTTTTGAAACAAGGTTCTCACTGAATCTGAAGCTCACCAATTTGGCAAGTCTGGCTGGCCATTCCATAGGTCTGTCTGTCTCCAGTACTCCACTAGCTCAGCTCTGAGGTTACAAATACAGGCCACCATCCCCAGCTTTTCTGAGTGTGCTGGAGACCTAGACTCAGGTTCTCATTTGTCACAGCAGGTACTTTATCCAGGGACCATATCCTCAGTCTGTCTGTCAGTCTATCTATTATCCATCATCTATCCATCCATTATTGAGACAGGGTTTTACTGTGTACTCTAGCTGTCCTGAAACTTGCTTTGTAGACCAAGTTTGCCTTGAACTCAGAGATCCGTGTGCCTCTGCCTCCTGAGTGCTGGGATTACAACTGTGTGCCCCCTTGCCTGATCTTTCCCTGTGTCAGATGACCCTTAACGGGTCAGGTGTACTAACCTGTGTTGGGACCTGATAACCTGTGATTAGACTTGGCATCTGAGGATGAAACTGACTGAGTGGAGAGCCAATTTCATCCATTGATTACAGATTTGTCTACTGACTTAACAATGTCCTGAGTGTTGATCACCTGGCTGAGGTGAGCCAGATTTCCCCCACTGTAAGGTTGCCCCACCCCCTTGCACCTTCTGACCCACCCCTTCCTTCCCCGAGGGCAGTAGAGCCTGCTTTCCACTCACATCCACATCCCATTGGTCTCCAACCTCAACCCATTGTCTTCCCCAGACTTCTCACAGCTCTCCTCTGCCACTGCTCCGGCTTCATCTTTCAGCAAAACCACAACAATGCCCCCATCATCATCTGGCAGCCTTGCCTCTTCCCTGCCAAGGCCATACTCTGCCTTGTCCCATGCACGGCCCTCTGATCTGTGCTTCCTTTCTATCTGTCTATGTCCCCACTGTGTTCTTACTCTTCTATCTCTTCCTCCCCCTTTCCCTTCTTTCCTCCTTCCCCGTTCTTTTTCTGGTACTAGTGATTAAGCCTGGGACCTCACATCTCTTGCACATTTCTAAACTAGTGCTTTGTCTTCCACTGTGTGGTCTCGTGTGTGACACACACACACACACACACACATTTGGATTTTTGAGATAGGATCTTACCTCCAGCCCTATCTGGCCTGTGACTTACAGAATAGACTAAGCTGGATTCAAACTTGTAATTCTTCTGCCTAAGCTGGTCTTTTCAGTTCACTGTGTAGCCCTTGGTGGCCTAAAATTCATGCCAATGTTGCTACCTTAGCCTGCTGAGTGCTGGGCCTACAGATGTACCACCCCATATCTGGCTGTATTCTTCTCTGTCTGTCTGTCTGTCTGTCTATCATATCTATATCTATTTATTTACTTCATATAACTATGTTCCTGAGTGCATGTCTGTGCACCACACTTTTGCAGGAGCTCATGAAAATCAGAAAGCAAAAAATAAATAAATAAATAAATAAATAAATAAATAAATAAATAAATAAAAATAAAAATCAGAAGAAAGCACAGGATTTCCTGGAACTGAAGTTTCAGGCAGTTGTGAGCTGCCATGTAGGTGCTGGGAACCAAAGCTGGGTTTTCTGTAAGAGCCGTAAGTGATCTTAACTGATAAGCCTTCTCTCAAGCCCCCATTTCCCCTCCTTATAAAACTTCTTACTTGCACAAATATCAATACTAGAGCATCTCTGGCTGGAAGAGCATCACCCTAGTGTTCTCTTCTTCCCCTTGCTCCTCTGCTTTGCTTTGTAGCATTACTGCATACGAACAAGTTTTATACGGATGCTATCACTGTACAGACAAGTCTCTTGAGCACTGACTTTCACAGAGGGCCTGTTACTCAGCTGTGAGGTGCCCTGATGCAGCTGTTCTCATTTTCATCAGTGTGAGCATGAGGGCTTGACCTTCTCGCCCATTCCTGAGGTTAGCACGGTGAATTTGAGACCAGATTGTGCTACACAAGAGCCTGTCAAGCAGACAAGATGACTCAAGTCTGTATTCCCAGCACCATGTAAAAAGTGAGGTGAATCTGTAACCCCAGTGCTGGTAGGCAGAGGCAGGTGGGTCCTAGGGGTTTGCTGGTTATATGGGAAACACCCTTATACACATATACAACAGACATAAAAATTTCCAGCCGCAAGAACAGAGATGAGCCTCCAGAGAGCAGATAGCAAGCTCTTAAGGGACATACATTTTGCCAAGAATTACAGGACCTAAAGAAGTCACAGAAACCAAGACCAAGGTCATGAATGCACTCTTGAGGATATCAAGGTCTTGGTAAAGCCTACCAAGGCTCCAAGGAGGACCAACTGTAAGCTCAATTGATTTGCCTATACGGCTCACCCCAAGTTTGGGAGAGTAGAATCTTCCAACAAAGGCCAATACAAAACTCAAACCAAGGTCCAGGCTCTTGTCATACTTGCAACTCCAACTGTGACTCCCAGGCCACCAGGAAGCCTCCATAATAAAGGTCTCTGCCAACATAGATACCGGGGCATGGTTAGGAATTCTGGGCTGCTTTTTTCCATGGGTTAGTCTCTTCCTGTGTTTTTAGAGTAGATAAACATCATCGGTCATGGGATAATCAGCATCCTGTGGCTCCCAATATGAGGCTCTAAGGATATAAGAATGGCTTCTGTGTTATACTTGCCCAAATATGAGACCCAAATCTAAACATGAGGAAATATTAGACAAACCCAACCCAAGAACAGAACTCAAACTGGATTCCATCCCAAACACATCAGGCTCATGATAGACAAGGAAAAGCTGGGAAACCCCTTCAAAGAAAATAAAACAATGTAACACGTGCTCCTGAATTAGATCCTTGGCCACAGAGGAAAGGGTGGCTAGAAAAAGCGTTGTTAGGCAGACTGGGTGACAGGACAGAAACAATGATGATTGTCTTGTTCTCATAGCTACACAGTGATGAGGCAGGAGAATGGCCTTCATTTTAGCAAAAGCACCCTGGAGTGTTTTAGAGTGACAGGATGGGGTGTTTATGTATTACACCAAAATGGACCAGGAAAAAACCATACAGCCCATACAAACTGTGCGTACAGAATGATAAACTGGGAGATCTGGACAGGAATATACAGGACTCTTTTGTACTGGTGTGTGTGTGTGTGTGTGCGTGCAAATGGGCTCCTGTACAGTACGTGCATACGAAGGCCAGAAGTCAGTATTGGGTATCTTTATCTTTTGCTCTCCAGCTTATCTTTTGAGGCAGGGTCTCTCACTGAACCTGGATCATGGATTGGCTAGACAGTTTAACCAGGAAGCCCCAAAGATTCTCCTGTCTCTGCCTTCCAGCAACCAGCTTCCTGGCACATACCACATACTGTCATGCTTGTTACATGATTCTGGGGATCTGAACTCAGTACCTCATGTTTGTGGAGCAAGCACTTTATCCATTGAACCACTTCTCTTCTCTCTCTTCTCTCCATCCCTCCCTCTCTCCCTCTCTCTCTCTCTCTCTCTCTCTCTCTCTCTCCCCTTCTCCTCTCTCTCCTTCCCTCTCTCTCCCCTCTCTTTCCCTCTCTCTCCTTCCCTCTGTCTTCCCCTCTCTCTCTCTCACTCCCTCTCTCTCCCTCTCTTTCTCTCCTTCCCTCTCTCTCCCCATCTCTCCCTCCCTCTCTCTCCCTCCCTCTCTTTCCCTCCCTCTCTCTCCCTCCCTCTCTCTCTCTCTCTCCCCCCTCTCCTCCCTCTCTCCTTCCCTCTCTCTTTCCCTCTCTCTCCTTCCCTCTCTCTCCTTCCCTCTCTCTTCCCCTCTCTCTCCCTCACTCTCTCTCCCTCCCTCTCTTTCCCTCCCTCTCCTTTTCTCTCTCTCTTTCTCCCTCTCTCCTTCTTCCTCTCTTTCTCCCTCCCTCTCTCCCCTCCCCCCTCTGTGCATGTACAACATGCAGAGACTGGTTCTCTTTTAATGTCACCTGAACTCTAAGGATCAACCCATATCATCAAGCTTGGAAGCAAGTTCCCTTACTTGCTGAGATGTCGTGATGAAATAACTCCCACCTTTTATGGACTCACTGGAACTTGTTATGAGATGAGACCAGGTTGTTTACCCCCTGCCTCTGTGCTCCAACAGCTGGGATTACAGGTACACACCACATATTTTATGATTCTTGTAAATTTTTATGCATGATTAAAATAATTTAAAATAAAATACAAAGTGTATATGCACAAAAAGACATGTACAGAAAAAGGCGTGCTCCTTCCTCACGGAAGCCTTTCTCCATGGTGAGGACTCTGGAAAGCAGTGAGAGATCCAGGCATTTCTCACCGGAAGTCACCAGGGGGCACTGGAGAGCCGGGAAATGAGTCACCGCCGAAAACTAAGCTGCCTTGCTTCACAGCTGACAAGAGGGACCAACAGCAGAGAATCAGGGAGTGGTCACAAGCAGGACATCAACTCTAAAGACCTATGGAAAGCAGAGTAGCGTGGGTCCAGAGAGCCGGCCCAGTGGTGATGGAGAGCCGACCCAGTGGTGAAGAGCACTTGCTCTTGCAAAGGACCTGAGTTTGATTCCTGCCACCCACAATTAATTAGTCAGCTTACACTTGCCTGTAACATCAGCACAGGGGAATCCTGTGCCTCCTGGGCACCTACACTCACTCACATGCCACGCACATATTTTAAAGACACTTATAATTTTTAAAGGTGTATTGTGTGGGCGCACACACATGTGCGCCTATGCTGTGGTGGCCATGTGAGAGACTAAGGCCTCCAGGAACTCACAGGCGGTCACTTGCTGAATAGATTGGGCCATCTTGTTTCCTGCTTTGTTTTTAATTTGGGAACATCTTTAAATTGATACCTTAAAGTTGCAATGAGCTCTCAGACCTTTGCAGCTAGTAGTTTTTGTTTGTATGTTTGTTAAGACAAATGCCAGTATGGCCAAATGTGAATTCATTTTGCTTTTGTACTGATAAATTAATATTCATACAGTTCAAAAGGCATAAACATTGCTTGGCATTATTTTGTTTTAAAAAGGGAACATGGAGCCAGGCAATGGTGGTGCATGCCTTGAATCCTAGCAGTAATTCCAGTACTTGGGAGGCAGAGGCAAGTGGTTCTCCGTGAGTTAGAGGATAGCCTGGTCTACCGAGGAAGATTCAGGGTAGCCAGGGCTACACAGAGAGAGACAGTCTTAAAACAAAACAAATAAATAAAACACAAACGCTGGAGAGCGAGATGGCTCGGGGATTAAGTGCTGGCTCTGTGAGGACCTTCCCCAGGAACAGGCAGAAGGATCTCTGGGTGTCTCCTCACCACTGGTCAGGGTCCATCCTCTTCACTGTCATTTCTAAGGGATGAGAGTCTGGAACTGACCACACCACACCAGACTGTCTGAACAGCATATGCAAGTCTGATTTTCCCATAGGCAGCCTGGAACAAGAATTCACAGCTCAAAGGACGTCTAGTATTCTTTCATTTCAAAAACTGGGACCCTGGGGACTACAGAAGTGGCTCATTTGTTAAGAACACTTGCTATTTTACTGAAGGCCATGTTAGGCAACTCACAGATGCCTGTACTTTCAGCTCCAGAGGACCCAGTAGCCTCTTCTGGCCTCTATAGGCACCCACACATATGACATACATGTACACATACACACAGAGAAATAAAAATAAATCTTAAGGGGCTGACCATATCCTTATATGCAGGAATTATAAAATACATATTTGTGTGAATTCACCTGGAGAGAACTCCAAACTATTAAGTGAAAAATGGATAAACCAGAAGACAACAGACAGAGTAAACCCAATTATGCAGAACATAAACCAAAATAAAGCTACATTCTTTATACAAATGAATAAATGTACAGACGCACGTGTAAGCTTTCAAAGGGACTTGATACTTACATAGACCTAGGTATGGTGGCCCTCAGTGTTTAAGTGGCTGAGGCAGGGGTTTAGTAAATTTGAGAGCCTAGGTTTTAAAAAAAAAAAAAAGATAGATATTGTCTTAGTTAGGGTTTTATTACTGTGAACAGACACCATGACCAAGGCAAGTCTTATAAATAACAACATTTAATTGAGGCTGGCTTACAGGTTCAGAGGTGCAGTCCATTATCATCAAGACAAGAGCATGGCAGCATCCAGGAGGCAGGCGCAGGAGCTGAGAGTTCTACATCTTCATACAAAGGAAGCCAGGAACAGACTAATCATCCTCAGGCAGCTAGGAGGAGTGTCTCCAAACCCACCCCCAGAATTACACACTTCCTCCAACAAGGCCACACCTTCTAATAGTGCCACTCTCTGGGCCAAGCATATACAAACCATCACAGATTGAAACCATTAAACTTGGAGAGATGGCTCAGTGGTTACAAGCACTTGCCTCTTTCAGAGGACCCAGGATTGATTCCCAGCACCCATTCTGGACTCCTAGAATTCCAGTTCTAAGGGATCCAATGCCCTCTGAGGGTAAGACAATATACACAAAATAAGTTAGATCTTAGAGATATATATAAGAAGTTGATAATATTAATTTCTTAGACAGGCTTTTAATTCCATATAATTCAGTGTCATTTTGATTTTTGTAGATATGTATATACCGATTGTATGACGAGAAAAGTATAAGAAAAAATGGAAGTAGTCATTCCTACCCCTGCAGTCATGGTAGCCCTGTTTAGGTTAGATGGCGTCTGTGAGACTGTCAGTACAATGTCTAACCATGTCTCTGTCCATAATAATAATAATAATAATAATAATAATAATAATAATAATAATAATAATGATAATAATAATAATAATAATAATACTTACTATTATTTCCAACTAAAAACATGATAGTTTCTGTCTTACTGGACAATAAGGCAGCACCTACCACCAAAGACAGACAGAAAATACAGACGCTAAAGAGAATGCAAAATTCATGGTATTGTTCTTTCTGCAGACTATATTGGTCTAAAGAAGATGTTATTGTGTTGGGGAGAAGATGGCTTAGTGGATGAAGGCACCTGTGACCAAGCCTGATGTCCAAGGACCTAGATGATGGGAGGAAAAAAACCACAAGCTATCCTTTGCTGTGTCATTGCAAGCCACCCTCCATTCCGTGTACACAAAATAAAGATGGCCTGAGATGCTCGGCAAGCATTACTATGAGGGCAAACTAGGACCCTGGGAAACCTGTCGCTGGGAGGGTTTGAAGGCCAAGTGCAAAGCCAAAGTGAAAAAGTGTTGTCTTTGATCTGCGACTCCTGCCAAAGACTTCTGCAAGCTTACACACTTCGCATCTATGTTTTTCTTGCTTTGCTCCCAGATTACTCCTGAAGCTACAGACTTGGGCACGTACACTAAGAGAAGAAGGGATGTTTCACCAAGAAAAGAGCAGTAAATCTAACCTTGAGCCGGGAATGGTGCTCACAGGAAAAGGGTTTGTCTGGCAAGCATGAGTTCCTGTTTTTTCCCCAGCTGAGATGCCTTTGGTAGTTGATGGCTGCTGGGGTTGGGGTGGGGTTGGGGGAAGATGGAAGAGTCCTTATTTGGAGGGGGCAACTGTAAGGTGTCCATGACCCAGTAGGTGGTTTCACACTCGTATGCATGTGAGCAACACTAACTGCACCCAGTGGGGAAGAAGAAGGTATAAGAGGACTGAAGATATGGCTCCACAGTTAAAAGCAATTTCTGCTCTTGCAGAAGACCCAGGTTTGTTTCCCAGCACCCACATGGCGGTTCTTCTGGTACCCATCTATAACTCCAGCTCTAGGGATTCCACCCTTCTGGGCTACATAGGCCTCTGTATTCATATACACATACCTATACAAAGGTGCACACATACATATAATTAAAAATGAAAAAAATTTATCCAGTTTTATGTGATAATAAATCCATATTCCAATCAGAAATATGCTGGGGGGGTCTTAGCTCTTCCTGTCCTATTAGGAACAATTATATTTTGCAAGCAAAAAGAAGAGTCCTCATTTTTTAGATGCTGTGGTTTGATGAGAATAGCCCCCATGGGCTCATTCATTTGAATATTTGGTCCCCAGTTGTAGAACTGTTTGGGAAGGATTTGGAGGTGTGGCCTTGTTGAAGGAGGTGTGTCACTAAGGGTGGGCTTTTAGGTTTCAAAAGATTTGTCCCATTCTAGGTGTGCAAGTGTTGAGGGCTGGGAAAGGAAAGGCATAAAACTACAGACTTTGAAGGGAGGGATGACAGACTGCTGACAGGGAATGGGAGTGAACCTAAGACTTTGAGCCTTTCTGAAGTGAAGAAAATCAGATTGTGGGGAAGGAGGAAGTACTTGTTAGATAAGATATGGTCAAGCTACTCAACATCTCAACAGTCTGAGTTTTAGACACACTGTTGCTAGAATTCCCAACCTCAATAAGCCCACATAAAAAGCATGCAATCCAGTTATTATAATTGTAAGGTATAAGCCTAGATTGGGCAGATCTAATCCCACAGTAATTTATTCCTCAGCTACAAGTCCCTTACTACTTGTGGTTTCTTCTGGCCATGTGGTTCTGCTCTATCATGGCTTCTTCCTCCTCCTCTTCTCTCCTCTCTACTTGCCCCCACTCTCAAAGACCTCCTGTCCCAACCTTCCCCTCCATTGCCCAATTACAGCTCTAGCTTTTATTGCCCAGTTAAAATGGGGAGAAGGTTCACATGAGATCACCCGAGTATGTGATCAACTGCTCGTGGGGGAACTGCTCAGCAGGGCAATGCCTTTGAGGAAGAATTAACATCAGAATGCAAACAGCCCAACAACAAACACACTTTGGAGCTCATCTGCTTAAATAGTCTTTAAAGCTGATGATGCTTCCTAGGTAGGAATTGGGTTTAGAGTTAAGGAACAGAACTTTATAGTGAGACACACCGATATCTAAGATTTATTTATTTTTAAATTATGTGTACATGTGCATATGTGAATTCAGGTGCTCAGAGTCTAAAGATGCATCAGATCTTCTGGAGCTGGACTTGTAAGTAGTTGTAAACTGCCTGATGTGAGTGTTAGGAATCGAACTTGGGTCCTCTGGAAGCTCAGCAAGCACTCTTGACTCTGAGCCATCTCTCCAGCCCCAACTCACCAATATAAAAAGGAGACTGAGATGCAGCAGTACTGGTTGGGCTGAAGAGATGGCTCAGTGGTTAAGAGCACTGACTGCTCTTCCAGAGGTCCTGAGTTCAATTCCCAGCAACCACATGGTGGCCCACAACCATCTATAATGGGATCTGATGCCCTCTTCTGGTGTGTCTGAAAACAGCTACAGTGTACTTATATACAATAAAAAAAAAAAAAAAAAGATGCAGCAGTACTGAGATGGGAAGATAACCTAGTGTTATACCAACCACAGAGAAAAACTCTGCCTGTAAAAAAGATTAAATAAGATCCAGAGCGGAGTAATAATGTAATATGTAATGGGCCACTAGATTTCATTATTTTGGAAGCCTTTTGTTCCTCACCTCTAAATATTTACAGCAGCCTCTTGCCTCAGGAGTATAAGCATAAGAAGGCAGTGATGTCAGGCATAGAGACATACTTTTAATCTTAGCACTAGAAGCAGAGGCAGGAGGATCTCTGTGCGTTTGAAGCCAGCATGGTCCACAGAGTGAGTTCCAGGCTAGCCTGGGCTTCATAGTTAGATCCTGTCTTTGGGGGTGAGGTGGGCAGTTATGAGGCTGGAATGTCAGTCAATACATTGCCTTCCTGGCACCTGAGAAGCATGGCTACCATGACACTGGCCAGTGAGTCCAGCACTTTGGAGGTGGATGCAGGAGGAGCAGAAGCTGCACGTATCTTCCTGGGTTTGCCTTTTGTGTGTGTGTTTTGAGATAGGGTCTCAGATTGTCCAGGCTGGCCACAAGCTCACTATGTAACTGCATGTGACCTTAACTCCCAATCTTCCAATGCTCCTGCCTCTGCTCTATACCTGCTGGGATCGTAAACATGTGCTACTACTCCTAACTACAAAGTCAGGGTTATCCTTGGTCATATAGGGAGCTTAAGGCTAGTTTGGGCTACTTGAGATCTGGTCTCATCAAACAAACGGCTTTACCTTTAATGTCATCTCTGGTACTAATAATAGAAAATATGGATTTCCTTCCTCTCTCTTCCAAAGCACAAAAGTAGATGACCTACAGAGAAGAATTTGCCCATAATAATTTGTAAAGCATTTTTGTAGGGGCTGGAGAGAAGGTTCTGCAATTGAGATCCCTGGCTTGCTCCTCCAGAGGACCTGTTCGTGTTCAATTCCTAGCACCCACATGGAAGCTTACAACCATGTTTTCATCTGGTCTCTGAGAGCATTAGGCATATATGGAATGCCCAGACATACATGTAGCCAAAACAACCCTATATACAAAACAATAAACTTAAAAAAACCTGTGTAAGACAGACTTAGATATCACTAAACATGACTGACCAGCAGAGCTAGCAATGTAGCTGTGGTGGTTTGAATATGCTTGGCCCAGGGGAAGTGGCACTATTTGGAGGTATGACCTTGTTGGAGGAAGTGTGTCACTGCGTAGGTGGGCTTTGAGGTCAAGTACTCAAGCTCCACCCTGGCGGCCTGCAGAGAAAAATCTCATTCTGTTTGCCTTTGAAATGTAGGACTCTCAGCTCCTTCTCCAGCATCATGTCTGCCTGGATGTTGCCACACTTCCTGTCATGATGATGATGGACTGAACCTCTGAGACTGTAAGCCATCACCAATTAAATGTTTTCCTTTATAAGAGTTGCCTTGGTCATGGTGTCTCTTCACAACAATGAAACACTAAGACACTTAGCTCAGCTGGTAAAATGCTTACCTAGCAGGCACCAAGCCCTGGGTTCAGTCTCCAGCACTGCATAAAGCCAGGCGTAGTGGCACATGATATAGTCTAACACTCTGGAGATGGAGACTGAAGGATCAGAAATCAAAGTCATCTTCAGCTACATAGCCTGTTCGAGGCCAGCCTGGGCTACTTGAAGCTTTTTCTAAAAAGCAAAGCAGCAGTCCTGACACACAGACTTTCTAGTCCTTGGGGACATAGAAGTCCATCCAAATGGCTGGCTGAGTGAATTATTTATGCATTTGTGAATAACTAATTTCTGATTCTATCTTTACAGTGATTTGCCCTTGGAAGTCATTAGAGAAACCTTGTAACCTTCGAAGGTTACACATGGCTAGCATCTTCAGTGAACCAAATCATCAAACTGGGGAGAACCTGCCACAATTCACATCAAACACACTCCTCACCTCCCATTGCTCGGTCCCTTATACGAGATATCTCTGTACACTGCCCACATGGGTTTTAGGAAGGCCTGTGTAAAGAGTCTCTTTGGCTCACTTGACTCCCAGCCAGCACTGTTGGCTTTCTTCCCTGGGACAGAGTTACAGTGTAGAATTGAATTCCATGGTTCTCAGTCTAATCTAAGTGTAAGAAACTGGGAGGCTTAAGGACTAATTTACTCTCCCCTTAATCTGACAGCTGTCCTGGCTCACTCGAGACAGCCTTCTCTATCCGGCAAATCACTGACTTTGAGAACAGACCTCTGAGTACCCAATGGTAAACAAACCTATCACAGACCGGTGGCCCTGTGTTTTTACAGGACGTTTCTTCCTTCCAGCCTAAGGTTTCTCAGAACAACCAACCTACATAGGTACTTTTTTTTTTTTTTTTTTTAAAGCATCTAAGCCAGGCAGGAGTGGAGAGATGGCTCAGTGGTTAAGAGAACTTGCTGCTCCTCCAGAGGGTCTGGGCTCGTTTCCCAGCACCTTATGTAAGCTCACAGCTGCCTGTAACTTCACTTTCAGGGGAACCATAGCCTCTTCTGGCCTCTGAAGGCACAACATGCAGATAAACAAGCAGGTGCACACAGACAACAAATAAAAAACGTAAATGTATCTAAATCCCTTGCTCTTCTCCATTGGAAGCCTGCCAGATCTGCACACTGCCCTCAGAACTAGAAGAAACACTACATCCTCCACCACTGGAACTGTGCAGGCATGTTAGCTGTTCAAAAGCCAACAGTATTACAGATGATAACATGTCTCATACCCTTGAAAAATGTTATAAGCCTCCTTGATTCACACTCCTCCAAAATTTCTCCAAGCCTGTACTCCCGAGCACGTAAGACCCAGGTGTGAGACGCAGATGAGATTTCCATCACTGTCCTCCCAAGGCTGGGGTCAATGCCTTTTATTTCTCCAAATAAAAGGATACTCCCAGGGGCTGGAGAGATGGCTCAGTGGTTAAGAGCACCGACAGCTCTTCCAGAGGTTCTGAGTTCAAATCCCATCAGCCACATGGTGGCTCACAACCATGTGTAATGAGATCTGATGCCCTCTTCTGGTGTGACTGAGGACAGCTACAGTGTACTTATATATTAATAATAATAATAATAATAATAATAATAATAATAATAATAATAATAATAATAATGGACACTCCCATAATCCTCTACAGCTTCCTGCTTTTATAACATCTGTAGCTTGATTCCAGATTTTCATATTTCCATAGTTTCTGTCTTTTGGAACTTTTATCTTTTTAGCTACTTTTCCAAATTCTTTTTCTTTTTGCTTTTTCTTTCTCTTGCCTTTTAGCTTTTTGAAACAGGGTCTCTCTATGTAACCCAGGCTTGACTTGCACTCACAGAGACCGACCTGCCTCTGCCTGTCAGGTGCTGAGATTAAAAATGTGCAACATCATGCCCAGCTCTTTTCCATTTATTTACTTAGTTTGTATGTATGTGGACGTTTATATGCTGAGACACATGAGCAGAGACAGCTTTTGGAAGTCAGTTCTTTCCTCTACCACGTGACTGTGAGAATCAAACTTGGATCATCAGCCTTGGCAGGAGGTGCCTTTAGTGCATCTCACTGGCCCCCCTCCAATTTTCTTTTTTAAAGAATTATTTATTTATGTGAGTACTGAGTACGCTGCCGCTCTCTTCAGCCACACCAGCAGAGGGCATCTGATCCCATTCCATTATAGATAGTTGTGAGCCACCATGTGGTTACTGGGGTTGACCTCAGGACCTCTGGAAGAGCAGTCAGTGCTCTTAACCACTGAGCCATCTCTCCAGCTCCTCTCTCCAAATTCTTAATAATCCACACACTGAAGATAACTCTCCTTGATGTACCATAAAATTGCTAAAATTAAAGTTACTTACTACTCACATACACCTTTACCAAATAAATTCTACAGAAAATATGTAATTAAGCCTCCCCCCTTTTCTCCTTAACCACTATGGACTTTTTGAAGCAGAAGCAAGTGGTGGATAAATTGATTATATTAGTGTTCTCAACTTTTGTTTTGTTTTGTTTTGTTTTGAGACAGAGCTTTATGTTACCCAGGTTGGCCTCAGACTTCCTACATAGCTGAAGATGACCTTGAATTTTTTTCTAAAATTTGTATTTATTCATTCACAATTTCATATATAAAAACACACGTGCATAATTATATAATGGACTTTGATCATATTCCCTTCTGCCTTAGTTTGAGTTTTATTGCTGTGAAGAGACTCCATGACCAAGGCAACTCTTTTTTTGAAATATTTATTTATTGATTTTATGTATGTGAGCACACTGTCTCTTATCTTCAGACAGTCTTTTGTCACCAGAAGAGGGCATCAGATCCCATTACAGATGGTTGTGAGCCACCATGTGGTTGCTGGGAATTGAACTCAGGACCTCTGGAAGAGCAGTCAGTGCTCCTAACCACTGAGCCATCTCTCCAACCCCCAAGGCAACTCTTATCAAGGAAAACATAATTGGGGCTGGCTTACAGTTTTAAGAAGTTTAGGGTACTGATGGGGGATTTGCACAGACACTCTTGGATGTGAGTACCTCATTACCACGCATCATTACTGGTCAGCTATGCCGTCCAACCATGAAAACACGCACTTATTATAAATATGTTTATAGCACTGGACAAGCAGGAGAGTGGAAAGATGAACACGGTATTATACTTTCCCTTTATTAAAGCAGCTTAAACTCTTTATATGGATCCTGGGAAAAGAACATGGTGCTCAAGACTCTGAAGCTGCATTTTCCTTTGGACATGAAATATGAATGCCAGTCTACACAAGAGGAAAAGAAGAAAGCACCAGGAGGCAAGTCGGATGCAATTAAGGCGTCTTAATGAAACCATTAAGCTGAAGGAAGTCCTGCTGTCACTCATCTCTCATCCTCCTTGCTGGCCCACAGAGCCCTCGCTCCCCTTTGGCTCCTTTTAGTGGAGAGGGATGCAGTGTCATTTCTTATCAGCGAGATGCCATTATCTTTTTAATTATGAACTGAGCTGTCCCCATAGAAGACAGACCAACAACAGGATACGGCCGGAAGACAGGAGCCTTAATTTCTTGAAGAAAATAAGATACAAATACTCTCAGTGAGTTATGAAAGTAGCAGGCCAGTGCAGAAAGAAACGAGAAAACTCAGCAGCCAACCCAGGTCTATCGCCTACAACACAGGGCTACAAACAAACGTGATCCAACTGGATGTGGTTCCTCACACCTGTAATCCTGAACTTAGGAGGCAAGAGGAAGAAAGGTCATGAGTTTAAACTTCAATAACAGAATGACTCCAAGGCTAGCCTGGCTAGGAGACTCTGCCTAAAAATAAAAAATAAATAAATAAATAAATAAATAAATAAATAAGAAAAGAAAGAAAGAAAAGAAAAAAGAAACAAAAACAGGACACACACACACACACACACACACATACACACACACACACACACACACACACACACACACACACACACACGGGAGACTGGGGCTAGCAAGATAGCTCCAGAACCCACAGGGTGGAAGGAGAGAACCGACTTCTGCAAGCTGTCCTCTGACCTCCACATGGGCACCCACACTCATATGCAGACAAATGTAATCAAATGTTTTTTTTAAAATATTAACATAAGGCCAGAAAACCCTTCTCCAGGGTCTCATGCAACACAACATCTCTTATTCTGCCCCATACTCAAATCTAATACCATAACCCATAACTCCAGCGACAGAGGCTAACAACAGACGGCCACTGAGCTGTGCTTCATGTGCGCTCTCAGGGAGCTGCAGGAACCCGAGGGCCCTCGCCTGCTGTCTCTTCTGCAGTTGCACCTCACTATTTCTGGGAATTCTGAAGGACAATGACAGTGTCTTCAATAATCAAGATTTTCTGTAATGTCTTTGTAGCTAACAGACAGGCTCTCACATTTCATTAGAAAAAAAGTTTCAAAGTCACAATATTCCTGTCCCTAAAAATCAATATAGTTCTATGACAGATCATCTTTTTAAAAGACAATTAAAATATCTCTTCAGGGGCTGGAGAGATGGCTCAGTGATTAAGAGCACTAGCTGTTCTTCCAGAGGTCCATGGATTCAATTCCCAATACTACAAGGTAGCTGACAACTGTCTATAACTCCTGCCCAGGGGATCTGACCCCTCTTCTAGACTCTGCAAGCACTGGGCACACTAGTGCTAAACAGACAACATACACAGGTAAAAAAAATAAAAATTAAAGTTTGTCTCTGAAAAATATTCAAGCAGGACTAGAGAGACAGCTCAGCAATTAAGAGCACTGACTGCTCTTCCAGAGGTCCTGAGTTCAATTCCCAGCAACCACATGGTGGTTCACAGCCATCTGTAATCCCATACCCTTTTTGGATGTGTCTTAAGACAGTGACAGTGTACTCACATGCATAAAATAAATCTAAAAAGGAATACTTAAAAAGCATGTTCTTAGCCAGCGAACCCTTGCCTGGCTGTCAGCAATCTTGTTAAACAAGGATTTGCTTCAAGCCATGTGACAAACTACATTTCTGGCTGCAGATTGGCTGGCTTGGAAGTCTCCTGGCTGGATTAGTGGTGGCAGCAGGGATTCAGGGAGTGCCCACCCAGTGCTTGGTGTCTGGGCCTTTAGAAGAGCTTTGGGGCTAATTATGTGACAGATTTCAAGAAGCTCTCCAGACTGGAAAATCAGCCTTTGATTCATAAGCAAACTACGGGAAGAGATAGGTGCTGGGATGCATTCTGATGTCCTTTGTGGTGCCGTGGAAGGTTAGAGAAGAGCTGCAGAGGTCAGCAAAAGAGATGAACACCAGGAAGGACAGTGTCAGCACCGGGATGGAGAGAGGACTCCACCAGGAAAACAGTGTCAGCACTGGGATGGAGAGAGGACTCAGACTTGAGCTGCAGTTTATTTCCTAGGATTAGATACTTTTGCACAAGGTCTACAGTTTAACAGACCACAGAGCCATGTCAGACAGCAAAGCGGCTCATGGCAGGCAGGAAATGGAACATTCAAGTAGAAACACTCAACCCACCCATGGCAAATTTAGCAATGAAGCTGGGTGTGGTGGCATGTGCTTTTAACCCCAATACTTAGGAGGCAGATCTCTTGCGTTTGAGGCCAGCCTGGTTAAAAACTGACCATCAAGTTCCATCACAAAGAAGGACTACACTGAGAAACGGTCTTGAAAAACTAAAAAAGTAAAAATAAAATTATGTGCGTTCTTGAATGCATGCACATGCCACAACTCGGTGTGGATGACAGAGAGCAACCTTCGTAAAGTCCTTGGGTCATCAGACTTGCACACTGAATCATCTCCCTGGCCCATCTTTAATTTAATGTGGCTATGAGAAAATTCAAAATCACAGGCATAGCTGCACCAATAGCTTGTGTAAATTAATGGAAGTTCAGTTTCATTTAGAAGTAAATATAAGACTGGGTGTACTGGTGTGTGCCCATACAACAACAACAACAACAAACAAAAGTAAATATAGGCTTAAGAGGAGCTGGGGGTGGAAGAAGAAAATTAAATCCAGTGGTGTGTTGTAGGACCCCGAGGAGTCTTAGCTCAGGAGCGCGACCCACAGAAAACAATCAGACGATAGACCGCTGTAATAACGAGGTTTTTTTTCCATGCATATGGGGTCGCTCATCCTCACAGGGAGAGTCAACCCCGAACTCAAAAAGTATACATCTTTTATACTAACTGGGGTAAAGCATACCTGGCTGTTGCCAGGTAACTGAGGGGCGGAGCATACCTGGCTGTTGCCAGGTAACTGAGGGGCGGAGCATACCTGGCTGTTGCCAGGTAACTGAGGGGTGGGGTTACAAGAGGGACACAGAGAAGAGTTAGCGAGAAGGTAGATAAATGCCTGTACATAGAGAACCTCTCCTTGGCAGTATGAGTGAAGGTCTCCTAACAGCTAGGACCAGTGCTCAAAGTTTGCCATTTTCAGAACATAAGCTTGCCTTGCTCGTGTTATTCACAGTAAATTCTTCTAAAGCTGTGGGCTCTGGGACCCTATCTACACTGGTCTTTTGACAAACAAGCTGCCAAACGAAGATGGTTTCCTTGTACAGCACAAAAGAATATCTCAAAAATAGAAACTTGCTGGGTAAGGTATTGTACAGTTTTGATTCCCAGCACTTTGGAGGTAAAGGCAGGTGAATCTTTGTGAACGGAAGACCAGCTTGATCTAACAAAGTTCAGGCCTGGCAGGGGTATACAGTGAGCCCCTGTCTCAAAAGTAATAAATAAATAAATAAATAAATAAATAAATAAATAAATTTCATATTTATCTCTTTGAAGTCCCAATTCAGGCATCCGTACAGAGATGATACACTTTTAGTTGACCCATAGGACACACACACACTAACCACATACCTATACTGAAAGTCAGTTGGAATGGGGAAAAGCAAATTTAATTTGGGAGAAAATTCAATGAAGACTGACTATAAATCAAAATACAAAGCCGGGCTGTGGTGGCATGCGCCTTTAATCCCAGCACTTGGGAGACAGTAGGAGGAAGATCCCTGAGATTGAGTTCAGCCCAGTCTATCCCAGATCAAGTCCCAGGATAGGCAGGGATACACAGAGAAATGCTGTTTCAAAATAAACAAACAAAATAAAAGGTTTTAGAGATGAACTTTATTATATGTAGAAAAAAATTGATGAAGTAATTTTATTTTGGTTATGAAATAGAATTCACCTTCTATGATAAATATGTATATATGGTAAATACATATATATATATAAAATAAGTACATATGTCTGATGATCTTCACCTATATCATAGTAAAGAATTAAGCTTCAAAATTAGCTACAAGAAAGTAGCTAGGGAGGAACTTTGGCCAAGGACAGGTCGTGGGGTCCTTCCAAGATAAGTGGGTGCAGCTTGGGTTCTGCTGTGGGTCAAGTTCTCAGGCTTTAAGATGGGGGCTGGTCCCAAGATGGAGTGGGTTTAACATCTCAAAATAACTCACTTTCACTCAAAAGTCTAGAACGATGGTAAGTTACGAAAAGGAATTCCAGCAAGCTGGTGTTCACTACCGATGAAAGTGGGAGAGAAGGCAGGCAGAGGGGAAGATCAATCCCTTAGGCCCTGAAAGATGGTTCATGAATAAAATTGCCGACCACCAAACAACTCGAGTTTAAGACAGGGATCCACATGGTTAGGATAGAATCAATTCCTGCTGTCCTCTGCTCTCCACACGTGTACCTCAACGCCACACATAAATACCCAAATGTAACTTTAACAATAAATAGAAAGTGCCTCTCTCCCTTTCACGGCAGCAATTAGGAATTATAGATCCTAGTTATGACATGGGTCACACTGTGCATACATATCTCTTTGTTTTATTTGAGAATGAAAAATAACGTCCATGCGAATTTGAAATTCCTTTTGTGCCCTTCATGCGGGCACATGGGGACAAGTTATGGGGGCTCTCACTGATGAAAAGGGATGATGGCTACTCTCCTCCTTTGTACCTGGAGTGACTTAAGCGTGTGCACACAATCTCTCAGAGCTATCAAAGGTGTCTTCTCCGTGATCCCGTCTCCATGGGTCCGCTTCTTCCGCCCTTTCCCGGAAGAGTGGGGCTGAGGGCGGGCTCTACACAGGGAGTCCACCAATAAGAATTGCAGAGAGCTCTGTTCTTCCGTGTGTGCGCTCCCGCTGGGTCCGCTTCCTGCGGAGGGAAGAGGCGCAGAACTTACCGCCTACGAACCCCAGCGTCTGGGGCCGAACGCGCTCGCACGCTCTTTTGCATCTGCGGGTGAGCACTGCGCACTCATCCCTACACCGGATGCACCGTGGGGACCGCGGGAGGGAGTGCTCCTGAGATTGGGGGAGGTGCGTCAGGGGACCTGGATGGCTGTAGTTCCCGGCTTCCCTTCCTTGTCAATGCCTTACTAGAAGGCATGGCCAAGCTCTCAGCCATCTCTAGCCTGCTCTTATCTCTAACTCGTTTCATTCAAGGAATATCAAGGACAACATGTATTGGACATAGACTGCAGTACTAGTTACTGAGTCTACCCAGTGAATCCTAAAGTGGTTTTTATTTTGTGTGTCTGTGACTTGTTGACGGCCCCACCTAATAAGACAGGTCTCCAGTCAATGTCTGTTTCAAAGCCATTTCCCCTTTTATTGTGCCTCCATACCCCTTGTCCTCATGATAATAGTCTTAAGCTCCTAACATGGGCTGCAAAGCTTTGCTGATCAATCATTTACTAGTTTCTGCTTCCTGCTCTCTTGTTTTCTCCAGTTACTGAAGTGTTTTATTGTTTTGTGGTGCTGAGGATCAAATTCAATGTACTTTTCCACATTGGACAAATTAAATTTTTCAGCCCAGTCACCAAACTTGTGATTTCTCTCATGGGTTGACCTCTAGCCAGAATTAGTTTCCCCATGTCTGTCTAACTCATTCATCCTTGAGTTCCATCCTGGAAGTCATTTCCTCTAGAGAGTCTTGACAGATTATTCCTGTTTCCAGCTGTCTGTACAGAGTGCTGTAAACTCCTTGTTTATTTGCCCAGATTGTAAACTCCATGAGGCAGGAATTGTTGCGGCCTGGTCTTGCTTGTATACTCTTAACGTAGTCGCAGCACACAACACAGTAACCACTTGTTAATGAATAAGACAGAAAAGAGGCATTTAGCTCCTTTTGATTCCTTTACATCCCATCGTAATCAACTTTTTGCAAAGGTAAAAGTTATCTCTCTTGAAGCCTTTCCTCAGTTTCCCCTTGCTGCATTCTGAGGGGGAAACAGTCTGAGCAAATACACCTCACGTTTGGATGTGGCTGACTAAGTAGCCTCATTCCCTACAGACTCATTTTTTTGCCTCAACCTCCACGTGCTTTGTGCTACAGCTACCCCGTGCTCCTCAGCTCTCCCCATGTGTCAAACCTGCGTGTACTTGGGTTCTCCTCCAAGTGCTCAGGTTTACTCTTCGGAAGAGAAGAAGAAAGGCTGTTTGGATTTTTTGTTTGCTTGTTTTATTTTGAGGTAGATCAGAAATGGCTTCTCCAAAAAGATGGCATTTCATTTAACTTGCATTCCGCTAGCAGACACTAGCTTAGGCACTTTTATCTCAGGCGATCAAGCTGTTTTGCAGGCCCTTTGTCAGGCCACGTGCTGGGGGCACCTATGCTAAATCAAGCCTCGAATCTGACATTAAAGAACCTCATCTCAGGGAGACAGGCATCTAAGTAAGCAGTTTAGACTTCACTGTTTATGAGCAGGAAGAAAGGTATAATCATATCTGTACTTTAACCTTGTCTGTTGATAGTCTAGGTGCCTCAGGATGTCAACGTCAGTCCCACAAGGCCATAACTGGAGCCGACAGCTGAAGAAGGACGACGAGGAAGAAGACCCACTGGACCAGCTTATCGCCCGCTCCGGCTGTGCCGACTCCCACTTTGCAGTGCAGGAATGCATGGCCCAGCACCAGGACTGGCGCCAGTGCCAGCCACAAGTGCAGGCTTTCCGGGATTGCATGAGCGCACAGCAGGCCAGACGGAGGGAGGAGCTGCAGAGGCGGAAAGAGCAAGCCAGTGCTCAACACTGAGACCTTAAAACATCACCCCACAGTGGGCCTGACAGAATCAGCACCTACAGAGAGCTGGGAAGAAGAAGCCCTAAGTAATGGAAGTGTGTAAAATCTGGGGACAGTCTTTGGGACTAGGATTGACAGCCAGACACCATGAGTTTGCACATGACAGTCACCATGAGCTGTTTTGCTCTATGGTCAGATCACACATATCCTCAACTGTCTTGCATTACCAATATCTATATTTACAACAATATTCCCTCCACTCTACCTCTCAGAGTCTATGTGCCAAGTGCTTTATAAGTACCTTCACAACTAAAGATAAACTGGTTGCCCAATCAGGCCTTCATTTTTCAATCACAAATTTAACAACAGAAGTGTTTCTAAGGCATTGTGTTGGTGATGTGCAACAATTTGAAGAGTGAATGTGACCTTCCTGTTGCTTAGAGACTAGAGGGAAAAGCAGAAAAGCAGCAACACTAGAGGGAGTTGATGTCACTCAGCCTCTAGCAGTGACATCAGCGCCTTTATCTTTCCTCACTTCCTCAGTGTAATGGGGTGGGAGCAGATAGTAGGGAAACACTCTCTTTTTCTGTGTAGCCCAGACTGACCGTAGACTTACTGTATAGCCAAGGATGACCTTAAACTCGTGATCCTTCTGCCTCCACCCCCAAGTACTGAGATTACAGGCATGTGCCACCACACCTGTCAGGGAAACATTTTCTTTTTAGAGTCTGGCCCGTGCCTAACCGACACAAAGCTTGCCTGACTTTTTGGAAGTGTGTTTAACACTAAAATACAGACTTTGACTTTTGGGAAATAGGGCCACTATCAACAGCTTACTTCCTATTTGTCAACAGTTGGCAGTGTTGATAGTACTGTCTCTGGAGCTGTTGTTTCCTGCTTATAACAGCAGAAGTTGCTCCTCCCACCCCCCCTTTTTGAGACAGGGTTTATTTGTGTAGCTCTGGCTATCCTGGTACTTACTTTGTAGACCAGGCTGGCATTGAACTCGGAGATCTGCCTGCCTCTGCCTTCTGAGCGCTGGGATTAAAGGCACATGCTACCACACCTAGTCTGGTTTTTATTTTAAAAGATTTTATTTATTTTATATATATGATGAGTACCTGTAATTGTCTTTAGACACACCAGAAGAGGGCATCAGAGCCCATGACAGATGGTTGTGAGCCACCATGTGGTTGCTGGCAATTGAATTCAGGACCTCTGGAAGAGCAGTCAGTGCTCTTAACCTTTGAGCCATCTCTCCAGTCCCTGTTTCTCATTTTTATTCAGTGAAACAACCAAACCTATTTCTGGATGTTCTAGGAAGTCATTTGGGAATGGGAAAGCAGTTGGAAGGTGACCTACTGTAGAACCTTAGGCTGCTTTTTTATCATTATTAACAAAAGGTTTTCAGGCATCTGTATGTTAGCAGTCCAAGTCTGAAGTATGGTAGACCCTAAAACCCACTTTAACCTGGTCTGCTGGAATTTTAGGAAAAGGGAAACAGAAAGCATGAGAAGTTTAAGGAACAGTAAAGTCATAATTCAAGCTAAAGACCAAGTAACTAGATAGAGCTGTGTCTCCGCCGGCCCATTCCAGCTTAGAGCTATGAGTCAAATTGTGTGCACTGGAAGTGTTAGCAAACATCCCAAAGATGGGCATTGTGTGGTGGCCACCCCTGTAATCCGAGGACTGAAGGCAGAGGCAGGAAGATCTTGATGAGTTTGAGGTCAGCAATAACCTATAGTGACACCCTATCTTCAAAAATAGATAAGTAAATAATAATAATAATAGTAATAATAAACCAAATATGAAAAGGGAGTCAGTCGAGTGTGGCTTTTAAAAATGAAGTATGCATTACTTATTTGTAACATAGGAAGACTTGCCATCTGAAGCAAATGAAAAATACATCAAAATCAGAAGGGAAAAGCAACCAGAAAGTGAACACTGGCTGGCTGTGGGGGCACTTATCTGCTTACAATCCCAGTGTTTCGGGGAGGCAGGAGGATCACCCATAAGTTTGAGGCCAGCCTGAACTACGTAGTAAGTTCCAGTCTGGCCTGGACTATAAAATGAGATTATTAATAATAAAAAACTAATATGCTCAAAATCATAGGACAATGGAAACCTATACTATATTACAAACAATCAGAAAAGCACGGGCTTTAAAATGTCAGCTGACCCTGCTGGCAAGTAAAGTGACCAGTTTTGGTAGAGGTAGGAACAGACATTCTCTGTGGAGAGATCACTAAGTTTTTGGGGGACAATTTGGTGAACTCTATAAACAATTTAAATATACAAATCTGGACATAGTGTCTATAAGCCCAACATAGAGGAAGACGGGGATTGGGGCCAATCTGAGCTATATTGTGGGTTCTAGGACAGCCAGACCTACACTGTCTGATTTCAGAAAAAAAAAATTGAAATATACAAACCCATTTCATAATAGATTCTCTACTGAATAGATGTTATGAGATACATGTTCTGTGTCCGACAGAACAGTCACAGTATAAATTCCCATCAGTAAGGATCACGGTTGCTTTTATGTTCAAATCTGTGTCTACATGATTTACAGTGGGGCTATGTCCCATTAAACAGCAGAAATGGAAATGCATTCAAGCAGACCATGAGGGGAGGGGAAGCCGTGTGAGAGAGAGAGAGTAGAGCAGGAGAGAGAGTAAGTGGGAGGGATTTAGAGGAACATCTGGGCATGAGAGAGGAGACCCCCAGGTTAGAGCCAGTCTGGGTAACAGCAAGATCCTGTTTCAGAATGATAATAATAACAAAAGGCTGGGATGTGGGCAGAGCCCTCTGCTTGCTCTTCAACACCACCAGAAAATAACACAGGAGAGGGGGAGTGCTGGCTCACACTGTCATCCCAGCACTTGGGAGGCTGAGGCAGTAGGATTGCATTTCTGGGCTCAAGGATAGGTTGGGCTACAGAGTAAAGAGCAAGTGAGCAAAACGTTTAATTCACCCAACCTGCTGAACAGCATAGTTGACCAATGTAGCCGACGCAGCACACCACAGTCAGTTGCTGATCTTTATCACAGTGACTGATGGGGAGCTAGGATCCACTGCCACCCACAGCATCTCAGAGACTGTACCACTTAGCTAAAGGCTGGGGAAAGACCAACGTTCAACAGCCGAAGTATGCTAGGATGTAGCTCAGGGGCCGAGTGTTCACCGGGCAGGCACAAAAGCTCATCCCCAGCACTACAAAAATACACAAATAAGTAGCTTGGTATGGTGGCACACACATTTACTCCCAAGGAGTAAGAGATGTGGGATCTCTATGTCACAATTTGAGGCTAGCCTGGTCTACATAGTGAGTTCTAGGCTAGCAAGGGTTACATAGTGGGACCCTGTCTAAAATATATGAAGTAGATAAAATTTGAGAAATAAGATTTCTATTTTTATTCATTAAAGTAGAAATATTAAATGTCACCATCATATGTAGGAATTGTCTTATTAGCTTTTGTAAAAGTAATAGGCCACGGACAAAGCCATGCAACGATATCAGTGGAAGGACATCCTTAGTAAATGGAATGGCTTCTCTGGTGCTCTAACAGTGAGGTGTCATCTTACATTACTATAAGTAAGTATACTTTGCCCCACAGTTTTGAAGATTTCAGTTGGCTCCATGGCTTCCAGACCTGTGGCAAAGCCACATTATTCCAGGAGCATATAATAGTGGCAGCGGTTTACCTCATGGCTGGACAAGGAAGAGCAGAGTCCAGAATCCCACAGTCCATTTCAAAGACATACCACAGATCTATCTCTTAAAGCTTCTGCCACATCCCAATATAATGCCAGTCTGGGGAGCCCAGCCTTTAGCCAAGGACTTATCTGGGTGTCTTCAACTAAATGGGGATATTTCCTATTTTCTAGCCCTACTAAGAAAACTGGATGTAGGTGAGGAAGGGTATAATTTATAGGTAAAGGATTTGTCAGACATCTAGGCTGCCGTGGGTTCAATTCCCAGCACTGAAAAATGGGAAAAGTAATGAAATGAGTAAGCACAGATACTTGACAAAATCCCTTCCATTCAGGAGTATGGATAGCTGACAGGTTTTGAGTCCTTAGCTCAGGCAGTGAGCATAGAGTGAGTCCAGGTCCGTTGTCTGTGCTCTCAGCCCCTGACACCAAACCCTAATGACGACAGCCATGTCGTGATACCAAGAAAGTCCGTGTGTATTTTAGAACCTGCTTTCTCTTTTGTAAAAATGTACATATGTTTGCCTGGGGATAGGGCTCACTGAGCATAGCACTTGCCACACAAGCAGGAGGACCTGAGTTCAGGTCCCCAGTTGTGAAAAAGCTGGGAGCACAAGTACATTGGTAACCCCAGTTCTGGGGGCAGAGACAGGAAGATCCTTGAAGCTCAGTGGCTAGCCAGTCTAGCTGAATCAGTGAGGTGTAGGTACAGGAGAGACTCTGTCTCAAAATTTAAGGTGGAGAGCGACTGAGGAAGACAATGGACATCAAACTCTCACCTCCATGAGCATGTGCACACGTATTCTAACATACATACCACATATACAACTCAGTGTGAGCCTTCTCTTCAGACTGCTGAACATGGACTAACACTGGTCAGGAGCTCGGAACAGTGCGACTGATCTGTCACTGTGTGCACGATTGCTGACTTCTGTTCTCTCGGCTGACCCTCACACGACTCTAGCTCAGAGAAAACAAAGGTCAGACTGAGGATGAACCCCACACCTAGTTTTCTCTAAGTATGGGCTGCTCTCTGTTCTGTGTTCTTGTGGAAGTATACAGTGTCCAATAAAGTGCTTAATACAGCCAATAAACCACGGCAACTTTGAAAATATCACCTCCGTCAGCCCTTTACAAAAAGAAAAGAAAATTAGGCTGAGGAGAGTCTCTCATAGTGACCAGGATTGGTATGCTTTTCTTCCTGTAGTTCTGCTTTCCAAAGCTAAGGTGGATTTAAACAGTGGTCTACACCCATCCCGGAGATCTATACCTACCTGTAGCAGCTGTGCGTCATCCTGCAGACAGGTGTGAAGCCAGACATGAACAGAGACTGTAACAGGAACTCAGAAGCTGCTTTTGTTTTTTTCTCTAAAAAGCATTGATTCCTCACTGGGACCTCAAGATAACTAAAAGCAGGACATGAAAGCATCTCTGCCTCCATTTTGTGTCTGTCTCCTGAGAGATTGCATCAGCATGTGAACCATTCACAGATACACCTAACCCACCTCACCCCCTGCAAGGCTGAACACACAGGCAAATTCACTGTCTTAAGCCTGTCACCAAATTCAGTCCCCTTGGGTTCTAGGAACACCAGAGCCCCACAGTACAGTCCCCACCCCCCAACACACAGTTAAGAGTAATTTCCACAATGGTGAGGTAAGGCTGCATTCAGGAAGAGAAGTGAACACTTCCTTCCAGACATCTTGTATGCACACCCGTGACCTCAGCACTTAGACAGTTGAAGCAAGAGAACTACCAGGAACTTAAGGCCATCTTGAGTTACATACTTGAGTTGTAGGTCAGCCTGGGGTATAGAGTGAGTTCTGGCTTAACAAACCCACATAAATGAGATTATATCAGTAAGTATCAGTGTGTTGCTGAGCAGGGCCTTTGCTGGCCCACACCTTTGATCCCAGCACTTGGGAGCCAAAGGCAGGGAGATCTCTGAGTTTGAGGCCAGCCTGCTCTACAGAGAAGTTCTAGGACAGCCAGGGCTACACAGAGAAACCTTGTCTTGAAAAACAAAACAAAATAAAGCAAAAAAAAAAAAAAACCAAAAAACCCAAAACAAAACAAAAGCAAAATAGTATGTCCACTCAAGCAACAAAGACTTTTTTAAATTAATATTTATATTATATTTATATTATATTATATATTTATATTATATTTATATATAAATATTATTAATATTTATTTTATATGCATGAAAATTTTGCCTGTATGTATGTATGTGTCCCAGGTGCCTACCAAGGTCAGAAGAGAGTATCAAATCCCTGGAACTGGCGTTGTCTATGCTTGAGTCACAATGTGGGTGCTGGGGACTAGCCAGGTCCTCTGTAAAAGCAACAAATGCTTTTAACTAGTGAGCCACCTCTCCAGCCCCAAAGACCCTTTTCAGACCACCTTACAGAGCTAGAGCTGAGACAAAGATCAAGGAGACCACACTGTGAACAGAACTGCCTGATTATGCCCCAATTCTTTTATCTAAACCTAAAGACCATGTCAGTCCCCACAGTCAAACTGGTTCCTCTTCCCACTGTGCTAAATCACCCCTGCCTTTTCACAACCATCAGTCTACTTGTCCCACTGGGGTGCGTTGACAAGGCTAAGCCTACTGGAGTTGCCAGAGTTGGGTGACTTCCATTAAAACTCTGGTTACGAGATTTCTTAGCTGGATGGCTAAGGGAAGACTCATATGTAAGCTCCTCCCTTCAAGGGCCTTGTCTGTGGACTTGGTGTATAAAGATGCACTGTAATGCACTTTGCTAGATAAGCAAGGTCCTCTTCCCTTCTACCACCTTCAGTGAAGTGGCCAGACTGTATCCTTGAGCTGCTGACTTTAGAAACCCAAAGAGAACTGGAGTGAGTCCAAACTGAAACTGTACACATCTCTGCAGAGAAAGCAAGGGCTCCCTCCTCTGCCCCAGTCAGGCCTTAAGGCTGCAGGAAAATAGGGAGCCATCTGCTTAGCAACTATTATTCTAAAGAATTCATTCTTTTTTAATCTGGACACTGAGTTATTACAGGGGAGCACAGCAGCCAAGCAAATCACTCCAGGTTCTGCAGGTCAGAGTGATGTAGGCCTCTGGAGAGAAAACAGCACAAAGAAATCTAAGCACAAGTCCTTGGCTACTTCTGCCTACAGCATCCAGCAGGTCTAGCTCAAATATGCTCGATGCATACTGGGATGTCATTCCTTAAATCCACTAGCCTTAGAAATGGCAGACCAGCTGTAGTTCTCGAACTCTGGCAGGTTCAAGACACACACATTCATTCCTTTTCTCTGTGACTAGAACACACCGTTTCAGAATTCACAGGTGGCCCATCCCCAGGCATTCCAAGTGGAAGAGCCAGGCATCTCCAACCAGAGGAAAAGGACCGAGCCTGGAAGCTGCCCATTGGACTCAGGCATCCTGTCCTCAGGTTACTAAGCTACCTAAAGATCCATTTCTAAAAATCCTAGTAATGTGCATGGGACCAGAAGCTGTGGCCCAGAGCAGGCACTGGCTAGAAGGAAAGGAAACCTAGCATGAGCTCTTGCAAGCTTTGAGTGAATCACCAGCTACCAACTCCCCCCAAAAGTGATAACCCCACTTTACAGACCAGAAAACAAGTAGTGAAGTTACCAAGAAAAACAACTCACATAGAGGCCTCAAAGTAGCGTAGAAGGCTGGATACAACACGGGCTGTCTGCTTTTCCTTTATAAAGGTTGTCTTAAGGAGGAAGGGGCAGATGCCTTCAACATGGAGCTAGATGTGTGCTCCACTTGGTTTCATTATATGTGACCCGAGGAGAGTCTGTTTCTCCTTAGTCTTCACTCTGCAGAGTCCGAAGCTTGTGACTGTTTTGCAGCCTTGAGGATCTATCGGTCTAACTATCTCTTGTCCCTCTGACCAGACAGAACAAATGTTAAGAGCCATTTCCATTTCTCAGAGCAGAGAAACAGAAGCCTTCTGATTCTAGGGGGAGGATACAGCACGAACTAGGTCAGTGCCACAAGTGCTCAGAGTAACAGAACCCAGTTGCTTCCTGCTTAAGAGATAAACCTGACTCACCCCTCAGCAGTGATGGGAAGGAAGCCTGAGACTGGGAAACAGGACCGAATCCTGCTGCCACTCTGCTCACTAGGCCCTTAGCCTGCCATTGCTAAGAGTCACATGGGCTGGCTGGCTGCTAAGTATTTCAGCTGCAGTATGTTGCCAATTAATGAAATCCCAAGTCCTGCTTTCACATACTGATAAATAGGAAGTCTGGGTAACCAGCACTCTTTGCCAGATTCTGAAATGGAGTGCATGTGACAATGCCCATGTGCTATGGGAGCAGAGCATGTGTGCATGTGTGTGTGCACGTGTGCATAGTTATTTACCTGTGAATCTTCACATTGTTTTATACCCCTGACCTGACTCATTGGCCAGATACTGTTACTTCATTTTCCCTGATAAAATATCAGCAGTAAACAGGTTACATCCAGAACATCTCTTCACTTGAGAAACCCTGCCTGCACTCAGGGCAGAGTTCCTGTGGGAGATCCTGACCTGCTGAACATGGTATTCAGGTTTTTTTTTCTCCAAATAGAATCACCATTTTTTAAAAAATTAGCCTTTATACTACTTTGAATTGTGTGTGCACAGGCGTGTGTATGCACTTATGCGTACTTGTAGGCAAGTGTCACAACAACACACATGTGGAGGTCACAGGACAATTTGTGGGAGTTCTCTCTTCTACTGTGAGAATTGACAGGCTCTGGCATCAAGCCCAACTCCCCGCCCCTAGTAGAACCTTCTAATTAAGGGTACCTACAACCTAGACAGCCTAACCTTAGTGGTATTTTTAGTTTTCTGGTTTTGTTCTGTTTTGAGGTAAGAGACATGACATGTAGCCTTGGCTGGCCTAGAACTGGCAAAATGCTTCTGCTTTTGCAGACACAAACAGGCGCTGAGAGACTGGTAAGGAATGAGAGCTACTGTGTACCTTGTACAAGGTCTAGCTGAATAAGAGGCGATTCTACGCAGATGCTCATAATCAAGCACGCCAGAGTCACCTAGATTAGAACTTCTCAGAGAAGCCACCCAACAGCAGCATCCAAGAAATAAGATGCAAAGGTAAAACCTTCATTCATTCCTACTACATCGGAGAGTCTAGGGACCAGTGCTCAGAAACACTGACTCAGAAACTCTGATGAGCAGTTTGAGAAACAATGACTTAGCCAAAGATTTGGTGAAGTTTACAAAGGGCACGACAGCCAATGTTTATGTAAGTCCTCACTTAGCTCCCAGACGGCAGCACCAGAGTGGTGGGAGGCAAGAGTAACAGACAGACGATCATGGCTGTTCCAACACTTTACTGACTAATCGGAAACTGAACCAGACAACTGGGAGTTACACGGGATTGTGACTATACTACAGGCACTGAAATGTGCACTTAAATACTGGCCAATGTTAATCAGACAATTACACTGTTTTGTGTGTGTGCAGCATCAGGAACCCAGGAACCAAACTGAGGCCATCAGGCAGCAGACATCCATATCCACAGAGCCACCCTTCCAGCCCTACAATCACCAGTTCCATGGGATGTAAATGCTACCATAAAAGTGGTGCATGCCTTTAATCCCAGCACTCTAGAGGCAGGTAGATCTCTGTGACTTCAGGGCCAGCCTGCTCAACAGAGTCCCAGGACAGCCGAGGCTACACAGAGAAACTCTGTCCCCAAAAAAATAAAATGAAATGAAATAAAGAGGCAGGGGGCTGGAGATACGGCTCAGCAGTTAAGAGCACTGGCTGATCTTCCAGAGGTCCTGAGTTTAATTCCCAACAACCACATGGTGGCTCACAACCATTTGTAATGAGATCTGAAGCCAGATTTTTCTATGTCTGAAGTCAGCTACAGTGTACTCATATACATAAAATACATAAATCTTAAAAATAATAGGCAAAGGCAGGATTTGATTCATAGTTTGATCACCCCTGATCAAGATCAACTTTTTGAACTTGCAACCCTCCTGCTTCAAGCTCCTGGGTGCTGGGATGATACATGCCATCACACTTAGTAAGCATCTTTTATGTATATACGGATGTCATTTGACCCAAGTCGGCCATGAACTCATTATGTACCTGTGGATGACTCTGAACTCCTAATCCTCCTCCCTCCACTTCCTAAGTACTGGGAGTACAGGTATGTACTATCACAACTGGTCAAAGCCTTTTGTTTATAAAGAACCCAGACTCAGTAACTTCACTATAGCAACAGAAAACAGATGAATACAGAGTTCACGTCTGTTGCAATCTCTTTTCACTATAAAACTCCATGCTATAGTATTACTTTAAGAGATGAGTTCATATTGGGCACAATGGCATACACCTTTAATCTCAGCATATGGAGGGTGGGAATTGAGAGATTGGAAGCAGGTGGATCTCTGTGAGCTTGAGGCTACCCTCATCTATATTGCAAGTTCCAAGGCTACAGAGACTGTTTCAAACAAAAATCAGTTTACACCAGAGTTTTTTAGAGAATGAATTCACTCTAACTAAAAAAGTACGGACGAATGAGAATATGTTTAGACAAGGAGAAACAGAATTCCTTAAAGATACCTCACAAGATCACACACACACACACACACACACACACTGACAACAGCAGATGTTTATTCAGTGGAGAACACCCCCCTAGGTTTTGTCAAGGGAGGTGGTAACTGGCAAACATGGCTGGCTGTCACAGGCAGCAAGACAGACACAAGGAGGCGTTCCCAGCATGAGCATTCACGCTCCTCCTTAACCCTGATCTCGTACAAGGGGCTTCTCGGACGCCAACAATACATGAAGCGCTTGCAGCATTTAGTTCAGCTTGGCCAACAATTCTTCCAGCTCTGGCCGAGCTTTGAACCTTCCTTTGAAGTCTTCTTCAGTATGCTGAGACAAGGAAGAGAAAACAAACGGCAGTCACCACAGAGCTTTTATTTCCCACACACACGCATATTCAAAACGGGCCCACTGGTGGCTCCACAGCGGGCCATTCGCTCTCAGCCCTTTCTCAATGAGCACGTGGCGTGACAGACTTGAACTGGGTACCAGGAATCAAGGCTGAACCACACTTGCTCTTAGTGTGCTGAGACAAGACAGACATGTAAACAAATAATGTCAGGATGATAGAAATATCACGACAGAAGTTTTCTGGTTATTTTTGGGTTTTAATCATGGTGACCAGGGCCTTTCACATAGGAGGTAAACACTACAACTGAGCCATAAGGTCTAGGAACTAGGTTTTTGTTTTGTTTTTAATTATATTTATTTTTGTTGTGCATGTATACACATGTACCCACATAGGAAGTCTGAGGGCAACTTTTGGGGTTCAGTTCTCTCCTTCCACCATGTGGTCTTGAGAACTGACCTCAGGCCATTAGGTCTGTAAAGTACCTCAGTCTTACTGCTTCTGCCTGCTGAGAGTTGGCATGAATGCAGTATTTTTAGTATGACCGGCACAGCTTTACCCCACCCACAAATCTCTGTGAAACTGAAATAACTACCAGACGAGCAAGGACAGAACGAGGGGAGCTGGATGAGGCGATGCCACCAGGTTGACATGACCTAATGGGAACTGTATCCTAAGGATTGTCATGGCAACCTGATACCCAGTACTTAACCTAATGTTGCTAATTTTTGTAGGTTTCCCATTCTTCACTAGATACATTCAATGGAGCTACAGTCACACCTTGGCAATCTAGAAAATGTCTATCTAAGGTAAAGCAGCACCCGAGGAACTCATGCTGATGCATTATAGCATTTATAATCTAAAACCGTGTTTCTGCTTCACAGCTACCTGAAGGGAGATGGCTCATGTCACAATTCTATGATGGAGGCCAGCTCCTGTGGTGCACACAACATCATCCCTGACACCTCAGAGGTTTCAGAGTAAATGGTCACCTTATCACTAGGTTGCACACCTCTCTTGATGGCACCTAGGCTGAAATAAATACACATTTCTCTGTGGTTTCAAAAGTTAAAGCAGTACAGACTTTTTCATTCTCATTTTGAGCACATGTTAACCACCAGGGGGCCTCTTCCACATTGGTACCTACCTCCCTCACTGACAATCTGACTCCTTCTGGAAGATTGCTTTGGAGTATTTCCAAGAAAATCTCTGCAAATGTAGCACTCAGACCGCTGACCTGCAAATGAAGAGAGATGTCTAAGAGAGTATGTGGGAGGCCAGGTAACTGGCAAGCAGGGCCTGGGCTCCCTTGTAACTCCAGTGGGGGAGAGCTGGCTTCTGAGCACAGTCCCCACAGGGTTTCTCTTGTTATTTGTGAAGGTGTCTGTTTGCTGAGACAGTCATGACCAGTGTCGCTGTAGGCAACGGATGTCACAACCAGACTAATACTGATTTTCTGATGCAATTCAGGTTTACCACACTGGCCAGGTGCTGATGTGTTAGTGTAAGTTTCATTCACCTGATGTAATTTGTCTCCAAGGCTTACTGCCTCAGTCTGCTAACCTAGGCCTAATCCTGCGAGCTTCTGGCCTCTGTTACACTCTAATCTTCTGGCTCCTTCTCATGGTCTGGCTCCTCTGTCTTCACTGTGTCTAGCTTGTTCTCTCTGCAACCTGACTCTGCAAAACTCCCTCCTCCCCCACCCCCTGCACTGCTCTATAGTAGACTCTCCTCTTTCTCCTCATGAGAGTTGGGCGAATCTTGTTCTGTCAAAATTTTCTCTGGTTCATCACTTTGTCTGCCTCTAAATTAGACAACGCTTTCAAACATGGTGCTTCCTTCTACAAACTAACTTTACCTTCACTGTGTTGGATTAAAAGTTTGTACTAAGGAAGTGTCTATTCCAGCCAGAGATATTAAAGGTGTGTGCTAAGGCCGAGTCACACTACAATTAAAAACATTTTTTTTCCAGTAAATAACACAATCTCGGGGTTCACAGTATGATCAATATCCTGCAACAGTGTCAGCCTTGTCTTGAGACGGTAAGAGGCAAGTCAGATGCGTGGTGGAAAGGCACGCAGGGCACCATGAGGACCCCAAGAGAAATAACCTCTTGACTCAGTCAGGGAAGGTCAAAGTATGGGTAATGCCTGGGTAAGGTTTTGAAGGTAAACAGGATCAAACTGGGAGAATCGGACAGAAACAGGCAGTTTTCAGGAGTGAGGAAGCAGCAGTCAGTAAAATGTGCATCACAAAGTGCAATAGAAAATCAGGTCAAATTCTGCAGCTGGAGTGAAAGGGACATCAAGGAACAGCAGGAGGGGAAACACAGTGACAAGAGAGCTCAGGAGTCAGAGCTACTACCTGGGTGGGATGCATTATAAGCAAATTACTTTAAAGACTTAAAATTTCAAAGTCCTTTAGTCTTTTTAATTAGCATATTTAGGTTTAGGCGCTCCTCTGTCTGCACTCTTATTACCTTGCTGACAAGGTTCTTCAGCGGACTCAGGGGAATTCAGTGAAACTGTGAGTGAAATTCCATACAGTATTATTTGACCATAAAAATTAATGAGGTGCCAATCATACTACAATATGAACTTTGAAAATATGCTAAGTAAAGCCAGACACAAAAGGCATTTTAATGTGGAATTTTTAGTTTATTTAGATAAGATCGCAGTGTATATAGCCCAGGTTAGCCTCAAATTCACAACAATCCTCCTGCTTCAGCCTCCTAATTGCTCAGATTATAAGCACATGCTATCATGTGCTTTATTAGAAGGCCACAATTGTACAATTCTGCTTAATATCAAATACAATAAATCCAGAGAAAAAAGTAGATTCATGGTTGCTAGGGCCTGGGGAGAGTTTGGAAAGAGGAGCAACTGCTGACCCACACAGGGTCTATCTCTGAGATAAGGAAAATGTTCCGTAACTGGTTGCATGACTGTTTGAATACACAAAAACCTATCAGTTGTATACTTTTGATGAGTAAGCTGCATGGCATGTTGACTCCATCAGGAAAGTCAGAAAGCAGCAGGTGATGTCAGAACTACTGGGCTCCTAACAACTCTGCTATCATGGTGTGGCTGTGACCCTCCTACCTCTGCAGAGAAGAAAAGGAAGACAATTATTACAGCTAAAGAAAGCAAGAGGAGTAAATGGTCACATTGGGATGAGTATAAAGTGAAAAATATGGAACTCAAAGACTTTTAATTGGTAGAAGGTAAGGAATCTGATCAATGAACGAAGACAAAGAAGGATCAAGCACTAGGCTCAAAGGATTACAGACAAAGAGGGAAGCTGTCCCCTGAACAATCAGTTTTCCCTGCTGTGAGGTCAGGGGGTACATTGTGGAGCATCCAACAAAGTCCACTAGACAACTGGATCTACCATGTTTGAAGCTCAGCCAACAGATCAGGTACATATATTATATATACATATACATATATATTTATAAATACAAATGTGTGTGTACATCTAGAGCTATTGGTATACAAGGAAGCTTGGGGAATGATGTGATTTCATAACAGAAAAGGTAGAGGAGTCCAGAATCCAACTCTGGGATGCTGACATCATTTAAGGGAAAGGTTCTCAAGCGGTGGATCAAGACCCCTTTGGGAGTCAAACAACCCTTTCACAGGGGTCATCTAAGACCACTGGAAAACACAGTTGTTTACATTACAGTTTATAACAATACCAAAATTACAGTTTTGAAATAATTATGAAGATAACTTTCTGGTTGGGGGTCACCATAACATGAGGAACTATGTTAAAGAGTCACAGCATCAAGAAGGCTGAGAACCTCTGAAGACCAAAGTAAGAAAAGAATGACAAACGGAGAAAACATGGAGGGAGGGAACCAGAGGAGCAAGAGCACTTGGGGACTCTGAGCGCCTACCTGAACCACTCGTTCATGGGTGGTGAGGACTGAGTCTAGGACCATTTTGTTGCCTTGGTCTGGTAGCCGCATCACTTCCATGGTTCTGGTGGGCATCGCATAGCTGCAGAAGAAGAGTTAGCTGTTCAGAGTGTCTGTCCTTCAACAGGGTCATCAGTGAACACAACCGTTACTCCATGAGGAGGCTTACCTGCAGCCACTTTTAAGTAGGCAGACATCCTTTATCTCCTTCAAACGTCTCTAAACTCAATGCCTATGTCCCCAGTCACACTTGCCTGACACAATGCCCTGAGTATAACCTGGTGATAATACCTATTTGATGCTTCCAAAAAAGATCCAGTTCCAAAGGAATCCAGCCCAGCACTTAGGTATACTTCGGAGGCAAGCCTTGTTCACTGTACGTTCTCTGGAGATACAAGGGGACATGCCCAACAGTTCTGAAAGTTTCTTTCAAGGTCAGCACTAGTGACATTCCAGGCCATGCAATTCTCACTGTGGGTGCTGGTCTAAGTATTCCTGCCAGTATCCACGGAATGTCTCAAGGACCCCTGTAGTTCCCGCAACGACTGCAGTCACTGTGGTTGGGAATCACTACTGCCAAGTCTGTGCTCACTCTATTAGCTTCATAGGTCCATTCTACAGGGGAAAAGGTAGTGCGTTTGGAGGCTCCCATTTATCAGCAATACGTGCTTTGGTGAGACACTCTCCCTTTGAGCCTCATGTGTAATGAAGTTACAATCCAAGCCTCTGTGAATATGCTGAGGATCAGATGTGGTGGTAAAAACAAACTAACATCTAAGCGGAAACTACGGTATTAATGTTGTATTCATTTCACCCAAAAGTTCATCAATTAAAGAGAATGAGATACTAACAGTGACAATAGGACCCATGATTTTCTGTGTCCCACAGTTTTATCAAATGGTCTCTATGGATGGACCTCTAAGGAAGGACGTTTTGTGTGACAGAAATCCAACAGAAACCTGATGGTCCCAGACTTACATCCCAGCCTTCTTTCTGTGTGTCTGTTTCTTTAGTTAGGGAGTAAGAAGAACATGGCCTGTCACAGGTTTGCAGCCAAGACTGAGACTACACAGCAATCTGCCTGCCATACTACACCCTCAAATGCCGGTTCTTTTGCCCTGATAAATGTTTGTGAATTCCTGAGTACTGTGGGCTCCTTCAGGTACCTGTCCCGAACAGCGCCGACCCCCCTGGGAAATCTGATTACCTCTTTTCATACAAATATATATAAATCCATAATATTAAAAAGTGGGGACACAGCCATAGTCTTTACAAAAGGTCAAACAAAATGATTATGTGAAAGTTGTTAAAAGCAGATAGTATGAGGTGCTAGGCGTCCCTCTGAGCAGTCTGCACTAGACTGACTAGCTAGAATGGGAACTGCCCATCTGTACCACTACTCATGCGGTTTACACTTCAACGCTCACTTTCAGTACAATTTCATTGATTTATTTATTTAAGAAAAATGTAATCCTGTAAGATGGCTCTGTGGATAAAGGTACCAAGCACCATGCCTAACAATCTAAGTTCAATCTCTGGGACCTAAATGGTGGAAGGAGAGAACTGACTCCCACAGCTGTCCTGACCTCCAGTTGTGTTGTGCACATGCACGCATGCACATAAATAAATGTAATCATAAAACATTATTAATAGCCTGCTCTGCTCTAGGCATTCTAGGGATAAATGAAGTCTATGCCTTCAAAGAGTGTCAAATATTTTAGAGAAAAAGGGCTTCAGGGACGGCTTCATGGGTGAAGTCGTGATTTAACAAGACATAAAAAGAGCATTAACTGTTCTTCCAGGGAACAAGTCCCAGCATCCACATGGCAACTCATATCATGTGTAGCTCTAATTTCAGGAGATCTAATGTCCTCTTCTGCCCTCACCAGACCCCAGGCATGCATGTGCTTCACATGCAGGTAAAACAGCCATACATATAAAATAAAATAATTTAAAAACTGTACTTAGGAGCCAGGCAGTGGTGGCGCACGACTTAAATCCCAGTGTTATACAGAGAAACTTTGTCTCAAAAAACCATAAACAAGCAAACAAACAAATTAAGAGCAATTTGAGGAAGACATCTGGCCTACACACACACACACACACACACACACACACACACATACACTCATACACACTCACACTTCTAATCCAGCAAGTACTAGGGTAGAGGCAGAATGATTAGATTGTTCAAGGCTGTTTTGGCTACATACAGAGTCTAAATGAATATGTAAATAAACAGAAAAATGGGTCATTTCAAAGTAGCCTACGCCTTTAAATAGTTAGAGTACAGGTCATTTCTGTTCACAAATCTGCATCTCTGCAATTTCCAGTTTTCCTGAAATGAATAAAAGCTGATCAAACAGCAGAACGCAAAAGGGAAAGAAATATTTGAAGAGTGAACCCAGTTGACAGTGTTCTCAGATAAGGCTCTGGGCTCCATCCTTAGCACAGTAAATACCAGGGAAAGCTGGGGAGGAGGGCCTGCTGAGCATGCATAAGGCCTCACATTCAATGCTTGGTGCTGCCAAAACCAAACCAAAAATATCCAGGAACGCACAAAGCTATACTTAAAAAAAAAAAAAAAAAAAAGGAAATCTTTTTTGAAAGTGGATTTTTTTAAGAGGAAGAAAGAGTGGCCTCAGAGCTAGTGATGTCCACTGGTACTGTCTCTATGGAACACAGGCAGGTCGGCCTCAGGCCTGAAAGCTTCTCAGAACGAGTGCCATTTCTGTCCCCTAGGCAGCTGCTTAGGAGGAGAATCAGGCCAATCACGAGAGACGCTTCTCTGCTCTGCTGCAGGAGCAGCAGCTGCATATTCCAGACCCTGTGCAGAGCAAACGCTGGCGAGCTACTCCTGAAGCCCGATTCCAACTCAAGGTCACAGCCACTATCCTCATTCCTCCATTCCCACTCCGGAGGAAAAATTAAAGGAAAACCACGAGAAAAGCAATTCATCTCTGAAAAGCTGGGCCACGTGAATGTGCAGTGATACAGCAGTGGGAAAAGCTCAGTCAATCAGTGCAGTGATTGGGTAAAAACAAACAGCTCTTTATGCTGAGCTATTTGCAGAGAAGAGCCAAGAGAGAAGCAGAAACCAGTATGCCTTTCACAACAAGAAAACTTTGACTAATTCCAGGTTACATCTTGTTTTACATGTACTTTATGCTCCTTGTAACTAGTAAGATCTTAATGCACACTATCAAACCTTAAAAAAAACAAGTACTGACAAAAATGTATTCGTATACTTTTTATGCAAAAATGCTTAAAATCTGTTCATTTATCTTTGTTTTTTAAAATAAAGTTGTTCAATTAAAAGAAAAGAAACCAGTGTGCCATTCATCCCGCTGTTCTAGGAAGCATGGCCATGAGGGTTGGAGCACAATCCAAATCAACCACCGTGTACTCTGTGCCTAGACTGTACTGCAGACTAGGCCAGGTCCTAGGGTTGGGCCACTAAAGAAGACAGAAGCAGCTCCTGCCTTATAGAATTTAACATAATACAGAACATAATCTGAAAATCATAGTTAAATAAGTCTATGAATAAAAAAATTCATGTAACAAAAGGGAATTTGTATACCCTTATGGCTCCTGAATATATTACTGAAGGATTTAACTTAAGCTTTCTTGAAGAGGTAATAAACAAGAAGACACCTGAGAAAAAATGGGGCTGGATTGAAGATATAGTTCAGTTGGTAGAGTACTTGCTTAGCAAGCAGGAAGTCAGCTGGCAAGATGGCTCAGTGGTTAAGAGCACTGGCTGCTCTTCCAAGGATCCAGGTTCAATTCTCAGCATCCACATGACAACTGACAACTGTCTATAATTCCAGTTCCAAAGGATGTGATACCCTCACATAGACACACATGCAGGTAGGATACCAATGTACATAAAATAAAAATAAATAAATCATAAAAGATAAAGAATGTAGCAGAGAGGGAATTAAATGCCCCTTCCCACAATACCCTCGAGGTCGCCAGAGTTGCTTTGGGACACCAGAGACAAGGGCTTTGTATATAAATTAAGTACTACACAGAACAATTGTTTAGCTTGTTCAGACTGTCTGGCCAACACATTCAACAAGTATCTCTACTTTCCTGCATTCTCTCAAGTATAACCTAATTGATTGTTTGGTTTGGTTTTTTAGAAATTCCATGTAGCCCAGGCTTCCCTTAACTCTTGACATTTCCTGCCTTATCTCCCAAATGCTGGGATTATAAATATGCACTACCACACTCAGCCGGGTGGAGTTGAGGAAAAGTTAAGATAAAGGAATTGCTTGGTTTTCTGTGTTGTACAGGGTGGCCTTGAACTTCCAGGCTCAACAAATCCTTCTGCCTCAGCCTCAGTGTAGCTAGAACTATAGCCTGGTACACTTCACTGTTGTTTTTTGTTTTATTTTTCCGGGTGTGTGTGTGTGTGTGTGTGTGTGTGTGTGTGTGTGTGTCAGATCTCCTGGAACCGGAGTTACAGAAGGTTGTAAGCTGCCATGTGGGTGCTGAGAATTGAACCTGAGTCCTTTGGAAGAGCAGCCCATATTCTTAACCATTGAGACACTTCTCCAGCCCATATCAATATGGATCACACTACAATGTTTAGAGTGTTTACAACATGCCAGTGGCATACAATGTCATGTGCTATCTTACTGAATTCTCAGAACTCAGCAGACATGTTGTCATCCTCCTCATACAGATAAACAAACAGGTTCAGCATTCTCAGAGTTATCTTGAGTTTGATGCAAAGACTCCATCCTTACTGTCGTTCTGAGTTTGCTCCACAGGTGAGGTATCTGTATCTATCAGTGAGCCAAATGTCATTAAGTCATGAAAGAGGCACCTGCTTACTACACATGGCTTAACTCAGCCAGACTCTTCTTTTAAATAGCCAGGACTTCCCTGATGAAAGAAGCAGTGTTGATTTTGTATCTGTGCATGCACACACATGCTTCTCTGTGTGTGTTCATCTCTCTGTACTTCTCTCTTTCTGTGTGCACTTGGGCATATGTATGGGCATGCTTCCGGAAAGCACCATAGGAGCTTTTCACCTGGCTGAGTTAGAATTATTGCAGACACTAACCATCATGTGAAATAGTCAGAATGTCTAGTGCAGAGCCCACAACATGGGGGTAAAAAAAAATCTGCAATGGTGCTTAATTAGTTAGATGTATTTTCCCTAAATTTTAAAATTATGTCATACACAACTGGACTGCACAGTCATATTCATGACGCTGTCACTCTGCAACAATGACTGAATGCTTCCCATGTGGCAGGCTTGTCCTAGGAGTTAAAAAACGAAGGACACAGTGTCCATCTACAGGAAACACAGTTGGGAACTGATGGATGAATAGAGCCTAAGACAGGGCAGATGTGTGTGCTGAGTGCCAGACAGCATCCAGCCCTCGGAGCCATCGGAAAAAGCTAGAGCCCATGTTCAGCTTAAGAGAATGAAGGTGCTGTTGCCTCCGAGATAAAGTCACACAACTTATTATCAAATCCTGAAGGGCATATTTTAACAGCCGAACTTGACATTATGAAGGCTAAAAAGTGAAAAGTTCAAATTTGGCTTAAGGACTTAAAGACCTAATACAATTGAAAATATGGAAATCAGATAAAACTGATTTGTAATCATGGGAACTTCCTGTTTCTGTGACTTCAGTCTTTCAGATCTCTGTAAAATGGGAATATCAACAAAGAAATGGTTATTTTTGTATGTCTACATGCTATGTGTCTATTTATAATCTTGCAATAATGACAAAATACCTAAGCTGCTATTTATTCTTTTAAAAAAGTCATCTCACTTAAAAACTTAATTTTAAGAAGGAATGTGAGGTGTAGAAGCTCTGCTGGAGGAGGAAGGGTACAGCCACTGGTAAGAAGTTTGCAGAGTCCCCTTGACATTCAAGCATGTGCCATACATCACAGTCTTATTTAGAAATTAAAACTCTTGTTCTCACAGAAACTCACCTACGGAAACTGAAGCACATTCTTTTCATGAAATGCTACTGAGCAACAGGAAGAGCAAAGTGTTCAGCGCAGACAACATGGGTAAATTTTGACTATATTATTCTAAGTGAAGGATGCCATATTCAAAGGGAACATGTATTATTTTTACTTATATGGCATTCTGGAAGAGAAAGACTACAGGGAAAGTGAAAGGGAATAGATGAAAAGTTGGCAAGGATTTGTAGGAAAGGGGCTGACTGCAGAGGCAGAGAATTCAGGATGACTGAAATGTTCTACATCTTGATTGTAATTGAATTGATTCTACCGTGCCCTCTTGTCACAGCTCACAGAACATTTTCACTGAAGGTAAATGACGATGCAGAAAAGTCTACCTTTACGTCATGATTATTAATCAGCTGCCATAATTAGACGGCAAGTTAAAAATAAACACAATGAAAACAAAATCATGTCATAAATCCTAGCAAGACAGCAGGGCTTGCTCAAGATTCCAAGCCCGACATCCCTCTCTGCTGCAAAGATTAGGAAGTGCACACTAGTCACTCTGACAATGTCTCCTTGGAGTAAGTGAGTTGAGTATGAACTTAAAAGGCAAGCCATTTCTCATCAAGTGACTTACTGCTACTTAAGGCCAACCACAGGACATGTGAGCCATCAGAAACCCTGAGATGAGACATGAAAGGAAGCGGCCCTGGAACAGACACTAACCATCAGCTCTTCTACAGTCTTCCAGCAGATCCAAAGAATGTACGAGAAGGAGAGCAGGCACAAATGCCTGAATCAATGGAAATCTACAGCTCCCACACATAATCTCAAAAAAATCCCAGTGGACTTTTCTATAGACATAAATAAGTTAATAAAAAAATTAATGGGAAAAACCAAATGTCATTATAGAAAAATAATTTTAAAAAAGAAAAAAGCAGGCTAGAGAGATGGCTCAGTGGTTAAGAGCACTTCCAGACTGCTCTTCCAGAGGTTCTGAGTTCAAATCCCAGCAACCACATGGTGGCTCACAACCATCTGTAATGGGATCTGATGCCCTCTTCTGGTGTGTCTGAAAACAGCTACAGTGTATTTATATATAATAAATAAATAAGCAAATCTTAAAAAAGAAAGAACAAAGCATAATAAAGTTATAGTAACCCAAATAGTGAAGTATTGTATAAACACAGATATATACCAATGTATAAACAGTTCAACATGGGTCACGCTTAGTGTAAGAGGACTGCTAGCAAATGGCTTTACAGTTTTGAATTAGACAATAAATTATTATATATAACACCTAAATCATAACAAACTTAATGAACACTACGCTACCCTGCTAAAGAAACATTTAAGGAAACCAGCTCAAGCCTGGCAGTGGTGGTGCCTGCCTTTAGTCCCAGAACTCCAGACAGAGGTGGGCGGAGCTCTGTGAGTTTGAGGCCAGGTCTACCCAGTCTTGAAAAACCAAAAAAATAAGAACTAAAAAAAAAAAAGGCTCCAGCAGCTGCCAGATGACAGACCGCACACTTGGGACACCATGACGGTGCTGCCCAAGAAGAGCCCCACAGCCACACAGGCCAAGTTTAAGCAGGCCATCTTAGCAGCTCAGCGATGAGGAGAAGATATAGAGACACCCAAGAAATGGGCTGCTGGCCAGAACAAGCAGCGCTCCATCACTAGAAACACATCCAAGCTAGACCGAGAGACAGAGGAGCTGCATCACAACAGGGTGACCCTGGAGGTGGGCAAAATGATCCAGCGAAGTCGGCAGAGCCTCGGCTGACACAGAAGGACCTGGTCATGAAAACCAATGAAAAGCTGCAAGTCATCGCAGACTATCAAAGTGGACAGGCCACTCCGAATAACCAGGTTTTGGGCAAAATCGAGAGTCATCGGTCTCAAGCTCTGGGGGAAGGACATCGGGAAGCCTATTGAGAAGGGGCCGAAGGTGAAATGAACACAAAGCCTCGAAGCCAGTGATTCTGGCTGAGCTCTTCTAGATGATCCCCCAAAACCACCAGCACTGCCGGGGGTCTCCTCACATGGTCAAACGGAACATGGGGTCAGGCCTGTGTGCCCCTTCAACCAATAACTGCTGTCAAAAAAAGCAAAACCTTACAAAAAAGAAAAAAAAAGAAAGACAGAAATAGGTTGGATGTGGACTTATGCCTATACATTCCTATAATCTCAATAGTTAGGCAGAAGTAGGATTACTACAAGTTTGAGAAATTAACCTAGTCTACATTATAAGTTCCTGACATGCCAAGGCTACCATATTGAAACTATCTCAAAAACAAAACTGAACAGAATCATCTACTGACAGATGAATAGAGAAGCAAAATACAGGATATAATGGAATATTCAGTCTTAAAATAGGAAATTCGGACATATGGTACAACATGGATAAATTCTACAGACATTATGCTCAGCAAAATGAACCAGGCACAAAATAAATATACAATATAATTCTACTTCTAGAAGATCATCAGAAACAGACAAAAAATAGGCAGGCTATGGAGGTAAAGGGGGCACTAGCTACGGGATAAGCAGAGGAGGGAGAGCAGAATTACTGTTTAGTAAGTGCAGAATTTCAGTTTTATAAGCTGAAAAAGTTACAAACACAGGAGGTGGTAACAAATGCCCATCATGAATACGTTTGCCATCACTGGTCTATATGGCCATTTAGACACTTAAGATGGAACTGCTGAGACGTCTCAGCAGGTAAAGGTGATTGCTAACCAGCCTGATGAACTGAGCCTCTAGGACCCACATGGCATATTCATCCCCAGACCCACATATACACAGTTTTACATATCTTTTGCTTAAAGGTTTTTAAACTTGCAAAAACATTTTTTTTTTTGATGAACTTAGACACATTATGCCAAGTGAAAAAGGTCAGATACAAACAGCTGTCTACTGTGTGGTTCCATTCACATGCTATTCTAAAGCCATTAAAACAACAGAACACAGAGCCATGAGATGTAGGGAAGGCACCAGTCAGCATGCCTGATGTCCACAAAAGCACTGACTCCTGCAAACTGAGCATAATGTCTATAAAATTTATGCGTGTTGTACCATGTGTCAGACTCCCCCCACCCCCTTTTTTTTTTCTTCAGACTTTCCTTTTTTTAAAGACTGAATATTCCAGGCTGGAGAGGTGGCCCAGTGGTTGAGAGCACTGACTGATTTATCAGAGGTCCTGAGTTCAATTCCCAGCGACCACATGATGGCTCACAACCATCTGTAATGAGATCTGATGCCCTCTTCTGGTGTGTCTGAAGACAGCCATAGTGCATTCATATATAATAAATAAATTTTAAAAAAGAAAAAAGACCGAATATTCCATTATATCCTTTGACCTCCGTATGTGAGTTGTGCCCTATGTACCACAATAAATTAATAAATTAATCAATTTAAAAATTGGGCTAGATATGTACCTAAAGTGTAACTTTCATTACATGTACATTACTTTCCCAAAACCTGAGGTGACAGAAAAAAATGGAGCATGATACCCAGACCAGGAACATCCCAAAGGCACCCTTCCTACCTTTCCTCGACTTTGATGGACAGCTGGTTGCAGAGGCGGTGGACATACTGGGCATAACTTTCTGCCAGAGTCATGTCATAAGCTGTCAGGTGGATGTTTAAAACCCCATATTCATAATCTGTCCCCACATTAATGGCTCTCACTTCTACTTTTGCTTTCTTCTTTTTGGGCTGAATAGAAACAAAAACAAAAATAAAAACAAAGAGAAAGAGAAAGGAAATAAGTTAAAGTGTTTTGTCAGAAATTTAATCACCTAGGCGTGGTGGGGAAGGCTTCTAACACCAGTACTCCAGAGGCAGGGCAGATACATTTCTGTAAGTTCAAGGTTAACCTGGTCTTCCTAGAGAGTTTCAGGCTAGCCAGGGATAGAAGAAGAAAGAAGAAAGAGGAAGAAAGAGGAAGGAGGAGGAAGAAAAAGAAAAAAGAGGAGGAAGGAGGAGGAGGAAGAAGGAGGAGGAAGAAGGAGGAAAAGGAGAAAGAAGGAGGAAGAAATAATTAAGTCATAATGTGCTCATATTTTTAAAACCCAACCTTTCAAGTAAAATTGTTTACCATTTTTCCCTCAGATTATCCTTTTGAGATGCTAACTTTCTCATGGGAATGAATAGACAATTTCCTTTACATGGCCAGTACAAGGAGAATAGATCTTGTATTATTTTAACAAGACTAGGTGTCACTATCTTCTGCCAATACCTGGATTTGAGGCTCCCACCCATCTCTGCCCCATTTCTCAACTAAAAAAAATTTACTTTCTCTTTTTGAAAGTTGATTATTAAACTCTTATATATACTCCATTGGTTAGCTAATTTAACCTAAGATGCTTTTTGTTTATTTCATATTACTTTGTTCGTGTGCGTGCATGTGTACGTGCTTGTGTGTGTGTGTGTGTGTGTGTGTGTGTGTGTGTGTGTGTGTGTACATGAATGCACATGCCACTGATGGCAAATGTGTAGAAGTCAGAGCACAAACTGATGGAACTGATTTTCTTTTTACCAAGTTAATTCTGGGGACCAGGCTTGGCAGCAGGCCCCTTTACCCACTGAGTGATCTTGCCGGTCCCACAGTCCGATTTTAGTTTTATATGAAACAGGAGTCAAGAGTCATGTTTTTTACATGAACAACCAGGTCAAACAACCCAGCATCACAGCAATGAAATGCATCACCTCTGCCATATACTAAATATCCAAAGGTGATAGATGTTTCTGAACTTGTATTTTGTTCTGTTTAGTGCTTGAGTCTGTATCACATTGTTTCCAATAATAACTGGAGATTTATTAAGTCTTGCTGTTGTAAAAATCATTTTTAAGACAACTGGGGGTTGAGGTACAGCTCAGATAAAGCATGCTCTTAGTAGAGAAGGCTCAGGCTGAATTCCTGGCACTAAAGGAGTGGGGCAGCTAATCACAGTAGAGCATACCTATAATGCTCGCAACCAAGAACCTGGCAGGAAAGTCACAAATTCAAGGTCAAGCTAAGTCATATGGTAAGACCCTGTTTCCAAAAGAAAGTGTAAGGTTTATGTATCTTATGTTGTCCCTGTACAGCAGACAGTACTGCTCCTGACAGACCAGCGCCACTTTCCAGGTCTGCCTAAGTGAGCTGGCATCCAGTGTGGTAAGGCAGGGGCAGGACAGACAGGGGCTTACAAATACAGTAATTCTGTGAAAAGAATCTCACAAAATGTTCTGATCCTTGAACAAAAAGCTGAATCTAAAGTGATTAATACAGATAACACATAATCCAGATTTTAATCCTGATTCTGTATGAGAAAAATGAAGCCAGAAACATTAAGGTTTCTCTTTCAGAGTTACATAGCCAGAAAAGATAGAGTTCAGGAACTAAAATCCAGAACTACTTAACAGCAATGCAGATATTTATCTAGAGCAGGTTCCTTTGTATTACTAAGGTTTTCAACAGGAGTGGCAGCTGCAGGATTCCAGGCCTTTGCAATGAGTGCAAAGCCAACTATTGAATGACAATTTCCCTGCCCAAATACAGCCAGAAGGATTCTTCACCATGACAGTAAACACTGCAGTCAGAAGACTGAATGAAGTCTGGACGCAAAGGGAGTGGGGGCAGAGTCCAGTAGGGAGGAGGACCTCCTCTGAGGACTGCAGGAGGCTTTCTGTAGCCAAGGGAATTGCCAGGCCTCTTCAAAGGCACTGCTTTAAGAGAACAAAGAAAGCTGATTCCAGTATCCTTCTTGGCATCCCCTGATCTTCCATGCTGGCCTAGATCTGCCTGGACAGATCCACATTACCAACAGCCCGGTGATATTATTTCACTTCAGTTCTAAGCCAGGGTACAGCACAGACAAGAGCTCAACTGAACATGATTCCAGATACTAATTTCTATTAAAGAAAAAACTTGTGTGGTGCTTTTTGTTATTGTTTTGGGGGTTATTGGGGACTAATTCAAGGCCTTGTAAATGTCAAACATGATTTACCACTGAACTACAACCTCCTTCCCTGGTTTATGTAATCTTATTGTACTTTACCCCACCCCCACCCTCTACTCATCCTCTCCTCTATTCCTACTGCTGAGTCCAGGCCTTAATGAACACCGTGAGGAATTTAGAGACACCTGAAAGGGATAAATATGAACAGAGCTGTGCTTTGAAAGCCTACCCTAGTGGCACAAGGAGAGCCAGGCAAGGGGAAGGCAGGCTAGGAAAAGTGTCAGGGACAGTGGTAACTGATCAACCTCAGCGCTACTGTGGCTAGCCTGGATTTACAGGGGTGGCACAGGGTAGTATGGCCCACCTGTGTTCCCATAGGATGATACTCTGATCCTCCAAATGGACTGCAAAAGAAATTATTAACCACCTCTGTACAAGAATCAGCACCGTTACCTTTACTTCACAGGTACTCTGGAGGTAAGTTTTTGCCCACCCTTACTGACAGAACAGTAAAACTAGAACCATGGGTTCTCTTTCTGTTGGAAGAGATCTTATGAGATTATTTTGTCTCTCCTTCCCTGACAAACAAAATCTTGTTTAGGGTTTCAACAGTACAGTAATGGCAAAGGTAAGTACTTTCTGTCTAGTTAGGGCAGGAAGCAGGTTCCAGGCTCTATACTGTAAACTGAAAGCATCTGTCTGTCCCTTAGAGCAGGAGAACCTGGAAAGATGCGCATCATCCAACATCTCCAAGCTAAAACTCTGACATGCTGCAACATTCAGCTTCCAGAAGTTCTAGTGACAAGGACCTGAGCTGAGTGCCTGGGTGGTCTGGGGCTTGTCCTCTGGGAAGTCTGTAATGATCTGAGAGTACGTTCTGAACGTCTAATGGACTCATGCTGACTGGGCGGGCCTATTGAAAGGCAGTTTTCTCATTTATAACAGCAATTATTGTAAAGCTGTAAGCAATGACAGGAACCTTTGATGAGTTCCTATAAAGTGGAAATAGCAGAGATGTTAGATGGGTTCAAATACTCATTCTGAAAATCACCATTCACTTGGGTAAGTCATTAACCTTTCTAGGTCTCTGGTTTCTTAAACTACATCTTTAATAACCTATAAAATTATTGAACATACCAGCTTTAATATAAAAATGAAATGATGTTTGTTAAGCCAAGTATATAGTAGTCATAGCACTTGGTAAAAAAAAGAAATTGTTTTGTACTGCTTTTTGTTGTTGCTTCTGAGACAGATTCTCACTATGTAGCTCTGGCTGGCCTAGACTCACTGTGTAGATCAGGCTGACCTTGAATTCATCTACCTCTGCCTCCTGAGTGCTGGCACTAAAGATTTGCACCACCATGCCTCATACTTTAAATATATTCCTAGTAAGAAGCATGCCACTACTTCCCCATCCACCTCTGATGATGATGATGGGCTTAGAGATAAAAGGATGAATGAGACATAGCACTTGTTACATGAACTGAGGCAGTGATCTGACTACCCACAGTAAGGGCTTGAACAAGATCAAGGTTTCATTCTCTTTAATATAGAAACCAATGATTTGTTCTGCTGTAATCTGAAAATTAAGAGTTGTAATTTAAAAGAATCTGTGTGGCAGGGCAAGACTCCTAGGGATCTAGAGACCAGAGGTTCACAGCCAGGTCTTCATGGAAGCCGCTCTTTAAGTCTGGAAAATCCCCAGGTAACAAGTCTATGTTCTGTACAGCTCAGTGTTATAAACTATCCCAAGCAACTCGGTACTTACAGATGACTGTCACATACCCGGCATGTGTGAATACAGGTGGCATTTTACAAATCTTTATCATGCAGACACCCAAAGCATCTTCATGGACTCTTGCAGGAAACATCACTCATTTACATATTCATTCATTTGAAACTGACAGGTAAAATTGTACTTCAACATGAACATATGCATATATGCATAGATATACACATACATGCACATGTATATACACAAATACATATGCATATGCACATACACAGAACTGTTTGTGTATTTTATTCCTCTAGTAAAGCACTCAGCACATGATCTCAGTTGGCTCTGGAGATCTTTCTCAGCTGACTGTGCCTTTGCAGGACCGAGTCCTGTTCATCTGAGCATCAATGCTCAGCACAGAATGAGCAAACAGCAGATATTCAATGATGACACTTCTATTCACTGACACACAAGGAGCACACTTTTAAGGGTCCTAGTATAAGACAAGTATCCCCATGCCATTTCTATAACCCATGTCTAGAGCTGCAGTCACCAAAACAAGAAAGGCAATCTTATTAGCTAGGACTGTATAAAGTAATTCCAACTCCATCACTTTTCTGGATATGATTCCAGCCACCTCACACATTTGTGGCCATGAGTACTGATCGATCTCTACATAGAGATGCTAATACAAAATAAACAGATGTCCAAATGGGAGACACCTCTTTTGTGTCAACAGTAGAAGCAGCATAGTTTCCTAAAGGAAAGGTATCGTGATTGCTCGAGGCCACTGTAAAGAATCATCTGAGTTAGGAAAGTCAGCTTACTCTTACCCCAGAACCTGGAAAACCACTTATGTTGCCTCTGATCTCACACTCCCACACTTTCCTCTCTGCAGTTCTGATTGCCGAGCTGCTACTGCCTCAAGGTTGGAAGCTAGACAGCAGCTTAAGGTCAAGTGAGTCAGTGAGTGAACGAGTGAGTGAAAGTCAGCAAAAGATAGTTTTGAGACTTTAAAATTATTTGTGTGTGTTTGCACACGTTGTGTGTGCATGGGTGTGGTATGAATGCACATAACAAATGACATGTATCTCCGGAAGCTAGTTTTCTCCTTCCACCGTGGGTCCCAGTAATCAAAGTCAGCTTGTGCAGCAAGCACTTTTATCCACTGAGCCATCTTAGCAGCTGGCGATTATTGTTTTAAATAAAAAAGTGATAAAGAAACTCAGTGGTACAATATGCCCCCAAATTTCAGTGTGTAGAACAAAGTGGCTTTGAATATACGATAACATGAACTGACAGCACTGTGGGCTGAGTATAAAAGTCCATGAAACCTGGTGGTTTAATAAGGTTTTGGCTTCATGAGAACTTGACCTTGGTGGTTTGTGCTGCTGCTTGTAATTTTGACCAACTGTTAATAACTAGATGGGGTCTCCCAACAGCTAGACTATTATTACTTTTAACCTGCCAATCTCAACCTTCACTCAAAAAAACAAAACAAAACAAAAAAAAACAAAAACAAAACAAAACAAAAAAAACCCGAAGCATTTAAAATTCAACAGAAGGATGCAAGGCATCTGGAGAAACATGAGGCTTACAAAGAAGTCCAGAGTCACACCCTGGAAATCATCTCTCGCTGTCGTGAGTCAAGCTGGGTCACGCAGGATGAGAATCATGGAGAAAACAGGAAGGATATAAATTCACGGAGAGGAAAGGGCAGAGCAGGTTGTCCCTGCCCCCACAAACTTGCCCTAAAGCTTCACTCTATCCCTTCCCTCATTACCTCCTCAGGGACAAGGGCTCATGATTTTAGGGATGAGAACCAAGTGAAGAGTTACAAATTAGGCCATGCAAGAAAGAGGTCAAGCAGCACCAGCAAGGAGAGATAACTGGATGCTCCTTCCTTTCCAAAGTCACAGGCCCATTCCCTCAATCCCAGCATTCAGGAAGCAGAGGAGGCATGTGGATCTCTGAGTTGCAGGCCAGTCAGGGCCTCAGTGAGACCTGGTCTCAAACAAACAAACAAACAAACAAACAAAAAAAGACAAACAACCCTCCCTTAAAAAGGGAAAATATCAGCAGAATAGAGGCAAAGGCACTCTGAGCATGAGTCTGAGAACTGACTAGCATCTCCTTGGGAACATCAAACTCCAAGAGAATGAGAAAGACACCTGGTATGGGAAAAATGGGAACCTGGCTACTTATTGGTTTTGTTGTTGTTTGTTTTCTTACCCAGAGGTTTCAAGGAGACCACACAATTATCTAGGCCAGGTCCCAGAGGGGTGAGGAGTGACTGAGAGCCTCTGTAAGCTGTAGATGAAAGCTTTCATTGTGCTGTCCTGAAGAACACCACCCAGTACCACGGTGCTAGCCTACCGCCCTGATCAAGGGGAGCACTACTCCCTCCACACCACTAAGGGGGCCTGAAGCAAGCTGCTTGCAGGCATGGATTCTTCTGCTACCTCGGCTTTACAGAACCCTCCCACCCCTTAGAACAGCTCAGGTAACGACATTTCAACTCAGTTGGATCAGTATTTTATATTGTTCCCGCATGGTGCCAGGTCCTATACTGGACACTGAGGACACAAAGAAAAGAGACACATGTCCTCTGCTCTCAGGTATCTTGCAATCTAGAAGAGGAGGAAGCCATCAAAACAGACGGTCACAGACAGTAAGTCCTAGGACACAAGGAACACAAGGAACTATGGCAGCTCACCGAAGAACAAATAACTCTATGCAGGAGACCCAAGAAGGCTTCTCAGAGGACAATTCATTTCTGTCCCAGTTAAAAGACTGAAGAGAGCCAGGGGTAGTGGTGCGTGGCTGTGATCCCAGCCCCAGGAAGCCTACAGCAGGAGGATTGTAAGTTTAAAAAAAAAGTTGAGATTTTTTTTTTTTTTAAGTGAGGAAGGGAGGACTCAGGAGAGGCCTTGAAACAGGCATAAAAAGCAAGAGGCACAATATAGGAAGTTGTGGGACCTGTGAGGCAAGAGAAGCCATTAAGAAATTGTTTTCCTACCAATTTTAAATAGGCAAGGCATCAACAGGCATATTAAATAAAAGGCTTCTGTTCATTAACATTATAAAGATTCATGCTACCTGAATTGAAAGATTGTTGAGCTATTCGGAGCTAAATTCTCACAGCCTTATGGAGAGGCTGACAACTGCTATGAGGGCTGGGTATGCACCTTAGCATAGCAGACCTGTCCCCCATAGAGAAGGCCATAGGCTTGAGCCATACCACCAGGGGACACTATAGATAAAAGCTATACACTCAGCTGGGCATGGTGTCTTGGGCTTCTAATTCCAAGTCTCGTATAAAAATCTTTTTACACATAAGTAATTTCAGTGTCTATCTGACCTAAACAGATGAGGCTGACTTACCTTTGTTTACAAAGCTTAAACACGACAGAACCGACCTGAGCATGTTTCCTGTGGGGAGCCTGCCTGACAGAGGTCTCAAGCATGAATGTTCATCTTATGGAATCTTTGATGGTGGATTTAAGAGCCGCAAGGTCCAAATATAGTGCTTGGAACTCTGCTTTAGAGAGAGAGGCAATGGCAGTACATAGTTGTAGGAGAGAGTTAAGAGACCACAGAAGTGGAAGCTGTTGGAGATTCCGAACTAGACCAACACAATCTTCTCTACTGTAGTGTTTATAGGAAGCCACAGACTCAAGACTCAAAGCCAAAGGAAAGCCTCTTCACATGCAGGGAAATTTAACCACCCACAGAAGCTATCAAGCACTGGGGCCACAGAAACAGATGAAATGAATGAATGATGTTTGGTAATGCTTCCCCATTATCGCTCACAAAGACCCAGGGGCCACAAACATATTTACATCTGCAAATACTCTAAAACTAGTTATGAGGCTGAAAATATCAATCCATCTCCTACGTACCACACATGATTCATTCAACTAATATTGATTTAAATTTTTATTTATTTATATTTTGTTTTTAATTGCATGTCTGTGTCCGTGGGTATGTTCACATACCCACAGAGACCACAAGCATTGTATCCCCTTGAGCTGGAGTAACAGGCTGTTATGAGCCATCTGATATGGGTTTGGGGAATCAAACCTGGGCTCTCTGCAAGTGTAGTTCATGCAGCAGGGCTATGGCCGCACACACCTTTAATCCTAGCTCTTAGGAGGCAGAGGCAGGCAGGTCTCTGAGTATGAGGATAGCCTGCTCTACAAATCTTAGAACAGTACATGCTATTACCTACTCAGAAGTCTCTATGCCTCTCAACTGATGCTAATTTATGATTTCCACTCTGAGATCCATGCTGAACAAGTACTAAGAAGACCTTTATCTTCAGAAGTATCATAAATAATAAAAACTGGGAAATTGGGGGTTTAGTGTAATCATCTGGCCCAGGAGCAAGATCAGAAGCTGGCAGGACCAACTCCAGTCTGTATGACTCTAAGCTAAAAAAGCAGAGATGATCGAGCCCTTTACAGCTCTACTGCGAGCATCTTTGTGGCCCTCAACGTGCTCCTTTCACACAGGACTTGCCTCGCCTCTTACCTCTAGCACTTTCACCAAGTGTTTGTATCTTCCAATGCCGTGAGTGGGCTTCGTCTTGTATTGCCGGCTGGTCCTCAGAATACCACCTACAAGAGAGCAAGCCAAGGCCAACAGATCATATGTGTGAAGGTAGTTCGTGGTGGTTCACAGTTTCCCCTTTGTTCTCTCCTTTTAGCTCTTGATGTATCTTCAGGATACGACCCATCAGCCCCCATCACCCATCCTTCTTTGGGAAATTCTTTTCTGAAAAAAAGTCAATGGTGGCCAGGGAGACAAAGTATATTTTAATGAGGTCCTCCTTTCATCTCGTTCCTCAACAAGCCACATTATTTTGACATTTTTTGTTTCTTGGTTTGGTTGGGTATTTTTGTTGTTGTTTCTTTATTTATTTGCTTTTGAGGACCAGTGCAATGGCTCAGCTGATAAGGGTGCTGCTGCCAAGTCTGATGACCTGAGTCTCAACTGTCGGACCCATGTGGTAGGAGAAAACCACTCTTGAAAGCTGCCTTCTGTCCTCTATAAATTTTCTATATGTGCACACACAACACAGACCATAAATTAATAAAATTTTCTTTTTAGCAGGGCCATGTTGGTAACACATTTTTATCCCCAGCACTTGGGAGGCAGAAGCAAGAGGATCTGAGTTCAAGGCCAGCCTGATCTACACAGTGAGTTCCAGGACAGCCAGGGCTACACAGAAAAACTTTATCTTGAAAACAAAACAAAACAAACGAATGAATATATACATTTTTAAGACAGGGTCTCACTCTGTAGACCAGGCTGGAACTCACCATGAAGTTCAAGCTTGCCTGTGCTGAGATTATAGGTATGAGCCACCATGCCCAGCCCTCGTGAGGTTTTCTGATGGGAACTATGGAGAGAAGGAAGCAGGCAGCAAAAACAGCCACCACAGAAAAGGGTCATACTTTTTTTTTTTTTTTTTTTTTTTTTTTTTTTTTTTTTTTTTTTTTAGTTTTTTTGAGACACAATTTCTCTGTGTTGCCCTGGCTGTCCTAGAACTTGTTCTGTAAACCAGGCTGGCTCTGAACACACAGAGATCCCCTTGCCTCTGCCTCCCAAGTGCTGGAATTAAAAGTGTGTACTGTCACCACCTGGCAGTCAATAAACTCTTAAAAATCATGCAGTACTGTGTGCAGCTCTGTAGCTCACCGCTTGTCTAGAGTCTGAGCCCAACTACCACCAATAAACAAGAAATAATGTGATTCATTTCTGTTTACAGCACAATAGTCAATATATAGTTTAAGTAAATACCTCCCCCGCCCCAAATCTAGGTACAGATTTGGGGTACATATGCCATTACTAACAAAAAGGGGAGGCTCTCTACGCATGCATAGTGCAGTGGGCTTAGGAGGACGACTTATCTTGCTTTCAATACACACAAACTATACACAGGTATGTTTATGTTGGCTTCTCTATATTCTCTTTTAGTCATTGTTATTTTTATTCAAAAATAAAAATAAAATGGCAGTGTAGTGGTTAGTATTAACTGTCAATTAACTGTCAACTTCACCAAAAGACTAGCTACTGAGCATGTGTGTGAGGGATTTTTTTAAGACCCTAATGTGGGTGGTACCATTCCACAGCCTGGGAGAGGGCACTTCACAAAACAGGGAAAGCTGGCGGAGCACCAGCCTCGATTTCTCTGCTTCCTACTGTGGAACAACGTGACCAGATGCCTCTTGTTCCTGCCACCATGCACTCCCCACCATGACAGGCCGGGTGCCTTACAAAAATGAACTAATACAGGTAACCCTCAAAGTTTGGTGAAATGATCAAGTTATCCTATGAGCATGAGATAGAGTTAACACTTACACTTGGGCCTATCTGTGTAAGTTGTGCTAATAATCACTAGGTCATAATACTTGAGTTTGTATGATAATATATTAGACATACTAAACATAATAACAGACTTCAGGGTTTATTAGAGTGGTAACAAGAAAGATGAGTGCTATAGTTGAGGGAACAGCATACAGGACCTGACGTGGAGCCCATGCAAGCCTGAGAGTGCTGTAAGAGTGAGAGAGACCACCAAAGGCTTTACAGTGAGTTGGGGGGAGGGCAAACTAACAAAACTGGTCCTTGCTAAGAGTTCAGATCTCATCATGAACAGAAATAAGCAAAAAAATATATTTATGCTATGTTTTAAAGGATTTTATTTATTTTTTTTATGTGTATGAGTGTATAATTTTACTTATTTTATGTGGATCACATGCATGCAGTATCTGCAGAGGGCAGAAGGCGGCATCGGATTCCCCTGGAACTGTGAACCAACATATGGTTGCTGGAAACTGAACCCAGGTCCTCTGCAAGAGCAGCAAGCACTCTTAACTTCTGACCCATTGCTCCACCCCCTCGTCATGTTTTTAAAAGATCACTTTGGTGCTGTGTGGAAGGAGTGGGGAGGAGTGCAGACGGAGCAGTAGGTGATGGGAAGGTGAGCTGCTGCTGTCCCTGGTCTTTCTATACCCTCTCTTTACTCCACCCTCTACAGACACGGAATAGTCCTTCTAAAACGAGATTTCTAGTCATTTTGCTTTTCCATTAATTCAACCATTTATTTCATTATTTCATACATGCAAAATTTTGAAAGTATTCACTATTGACCAGATACTACAGTCAGCACTGAATGAGACAGAAAAACATTTTTACTGAGTTTCTCAATGTTTGGTGGCTTTTCACAACCCAGAGATGAGGTTTCCTAGCTAAGCAGTTTAAGGTCCTTGTCTTTATAGCCCAGGCTCAGTTACCTTATCCCCTCTCCTATTCTGAAGGACCCATTTGCCAGTCTACACCTTGTAGTTGCTATGTGCATCTCTGGTGCCTGGTGGGGCTGTACCCCTCATCTTGGCATTCCTCTGCACCCATAAGCACACAAAGATCAAGAGTTCAGCTACACAGTTAGTGCTCTCTCATACCTGCCTACACTGCAAAATAAAACATTATGTGTGTATTAAAAACCCAGATGTCAATCACCATGCTTAAGCACACAATCATCTATCGGTGACTTCAAAAAACAGAAAGGAAGCTGATCTTTGAGATGATGATACAGCCCAAGTTGCAAGGGCTGCAAATGTTTGCCCGAGTCTCTCATCTGCAGGATTCCTTGGCAAGGAGACACTCTTAAATTCAGTTTGGGGCAATTCCTATAATTAGAGCTGCTGGTAATTAAAAAGCTGGTTCAAACTACTGTTAAATTAACCATTTCCCCCTTAAATGAAAGGTTTGGGTCAAATTGTCAGTGGTTAAGCTGTTTAATTAGCCAGTTGTTTTTGTTGTAAAATGTGTAAATTTGAAAGCCTCTTATTCTCAGTAAATTCAACTGGCTTCTTTCCTCTACTTTGTATCATTAAAGCTGAATTTCCTGCCATCTCAGTAACATTCCAGCTTCCTGGGAGGAAAGGCCACCCTTCACTGACAAATGGAAGATCTTCTAGCTGCCACATGCTGTAAGTTACAAACCCATACTGACTACTTCTCTCCTTCCAGTGTCTGTGCCACCCACAACTCCCCTTCAGAATTCCGGTTTACTCACAGGGAACCAAACCTGTCAATCTAGAAGAAGAGTAAACAACTGTGTTGTAATTATTTCTCTTTAGAAGCTGGAAGAAGCATTTTCAGCAGAGCCATGCAGGTAGAGAAAGAGGATGAAAGTGAACAGCAGTGACCAAGAACCTAATTACAGAATATTCTCTCCATTCAATACACCCGAGTCCCTCAAGGACAGAGAAAAATCTAGCACCTGGCAAACAATATATGTTCCATGTATATTTTAAAAAACAAAGCAAAAATGGCTCCCTAAATATTCTAACAAAGCAGTCTGCAATGATTTGTTCCGGGCAGCTGCCTACTTTGTTCTGTCCTTTTTGTTCTCCCTTCAATGCTTCCTAGACTTAAACATTCCATATTCTTTCTACCTTTTGTATATGCTGTGCTCAGAGGGCACCAGATATTATTATAGATGGTTGTGAGCTGCCATGTGGTTGCTGGGAATTGAACTAAATACTTTAGAAGGACAGCCAGTGCTCTTAACCTTGGAGCTATTTCTCCAGTCCCCTAGTCTCAAACGTCTTAAAGATAATGTTGGGCCACAGAGATGCAATGGTGAGTTACAGTACTAAACTCAGGCCCTCTGCAAGAGAAGTATACATCCTTTTTCCTTTTTTAAACTTATTTGCTTTATATCCTATTCACTACCTCCCTCCTGGTCACCCCTCCCACAAGCCTTCCCCCATTCTTAACCATCTCTCTAGCCCTAAGACATAATGGTATTGGGGCAAGAGTTCTATCAATAAAGTGTGTCTTGTCAGCTTGAGGGCCTGAGTTCAGGTGCCTAGTGTCCACATAAACATTAAGCACCACAGCACATCCCAGTAATCCCTGCATCGGGGAGGGGTAGGTGGAGACAGGAGGATCCCAGGGACTTGTCAATCTAGCTGAAATCAGGTTAAATGAGAGATACTGTCTCAAAAGTGTATACAAACTGAGGAAAACAGCTAACATCAAATTTTGGCATGCATACCTGACAAATACACACACACACACTCACACACATATGCTCATACACACACACACACACACACACACACACACACACACACAGCTGGTATTTAGGGATACCTGGCTTTGGGGTCCAGTATCAAAGTGCCTATCCACTCCTGCAACCATTCTAATGATTACCACATGGAAAGCCTCTAACATACTATCTTGTACACCCTGAGTCCATATTTGTTCCTTATTCCTTTATCTCTGGTACTTGTTGTTTACATGACTAACAGCTCACAGACAGCACTAGGGAAACCAGGAATGTTAAACATTGTCTCTACAAAGGAGAAGATATATAACTTGTTTTCTGCCCAGAAGCTGGGACTGGAAATGGCTAGTAGCCTAGGCAACCCATGTTCTATCTGTATGGCCAGGCCATACCAAGCTCACACAAACAAAACCAGAGGTAGTGACAGCTCAGATGGCCTCTGTGTTACCTGTCTGACCGAGACCACAGCAGATCCTCCCCTAGGCCATTAAGACAACATGTATACCTTATCTTTAGAACCCATCTTCATGAAGGAAGTGACATGGCCTTAGAGAAGAGTTTGATGAAACAATGCCTCCATGTGCTCATGGGACTGTTACTAAACCAGATATTTTCCCCTAAATTGTACTGTAAATAAATATACCTAAAAGAAGCTGCCCAGTGTGAGGCCCTAGAGGTTTGAAGCAACACCTGCTACTGAGACCTGTTTAGACAGACTTTTGCTTCACATGGGTCATTATTCTGCCAGCCGTGTTGGAGAGACCCCAGCAAACAGCTCTGAATTCTGTCATGGTAGATAATGCAAACAAGTCGAGTGAGTTAATACTGACTAAAAGTAACTGAGTTAATGAAATTGAATAGAACGTGAATTTGAAAAACAGGTTTGAGACAGTAGCAGTGTTATATTAACCAGAGAAGCTAGCTGTCTTTCAACTGTTTTATCTCATTGAATTTTCAAATACCTCCTTACAATTTTTAGTAATCCTTGTTTTGTAATTGAGGAAACTAAGCTCCAGAGAGGTAGTCAAAGGTCATGGAATAAGTGTCAGCCCAGGAGTATGCCTTTAATCCTAATATCTGTAAGCCAGAGGCAGGAGAATCTCTAACTTTAAGTCTAACCTCGACAAGTAAGACTCATCTCAAAATAATATGCAAGTAATTAATCACCCAAGAAGGCAATGGTAGAGCTTAAATACACACTCATTACAGGGCTCTTGTCCTACCCACCTCATGTTCTCATCTACAGTTCTAGCTTATGTAGGGAAGGACCTGGCCTCTGCCACCCTCCTAAAACACTGATTCAGCATTTTAGACAGAATCATTAGAGAGAGATCATTTAGAGAAAGTAGACCATACCAAGAAATAACTACTTACCTGCAGAATAAACGGGATTCTCTCCCAAAGTTCTGAATCTAAAAAGAGAAAGTATGTTGAATATAATTAGATATTCACATTTATTTGCAAAATTACTATAGCCTTTATGTTTTTATAGTAGGATATACTAACAGTAGATACTTCCTTACTCTCAGTTTCCACAAACATTATTAAGCACCTACTACATACCAGATAAAGTGGTCCTGAGGATGCAAACTAAGTACAGTATCTCTTATGAGGTCTGGATGATGATGGTAAATGTAAACAAACAAAAGAGCCACGGGATAGCACTGATCCAGAACAGAAACACTTACAGGAGTCACAGGAACTGTGATCTCTTCAAGAAGGGAGCTAGAAATAGGGAAATGAAACTATTTAAACCAAGTCTAAAGCTAAGGGATGAAGAGATACCTCAGAGGCTAACATTTGCTGCTCTTACAAAGGATCCAGGTTCAGTTCCTAGCACCCATACAGCAGCTCCTAACTGTCTGAAATTCCAGTTGCAGGGAATTCAATGCCCTTTTCTGGCCTCCCTGGACAAAAGCCATGCACGTGGTACACATATATACATGCAGGCAAACTATTCATATGTGTGATTTTTTAAAGTTCTTTCTCTTCCAGTCCCAGGTGCTTTGGGAGCCAAAAGTTCTGTGCAGTCATGGCCTATTCTAAGAACCACACAATCACAACCAATCTAAAAAATGGCACAAAAATGGCATCAAGAAACCCAGTTTTAAAGATATGATTCTCTTAAGGAGGACAACCCCATGTTCCTGAGGAACATGCACTTTTCCAGGAAGCACCCAGCAAGAAACGCCTGAAGAAGATGCAGGCAGACAGTGCACAGGCAATGAACACAAGTGCAGAGGCCATTGAAGCCCAAGGTGGTCAAGCCCAAGATGCTGAAGAGTCAGTCATACCTCCAGCTAAGGCCCAGGCTTCAGTTCCAGCTCAGGCTGCCAAAGGTGTCCAGGCTCTTGTCAGGGCCCCAGAAAAAAAGGGCTTCCATCTGACAGTGTGAAGACAGATGGGCTGCTCTGACACACCTACACACTGCTTGCAGATGGTCAGTGCCCCATGCTGCTTTTACAAATAAACTTGAGGCAAAGGTTGTTTATAAATAGACAGACAGACAGACAAATGTGGCTATGGGCTGGGGTGTAGCTAGAAGGGTTGCCTAGCATGTCCAATGTTTTGGGTTTGACCCTCTAATACTGCAAGATTCAAAAAAGGAAGGAAAGGAGCAAACAGGAGAGGAAGGGATTACTTAGCACTACAAGAACTCAGGCAGAAGTATGAAAAGGTTTGGAAAACAGTAAACAACAGGATATGAGCAGAACTTAAGTAGGAGATAAGAGGACAGAGAGAAAAATTAAGGCTGGAGAGGTGATCCAGAGCCAGGTCATGAAACTCCCGTGAGCTGCACTGGTTGTTTTTACCTGTGCAGGCAAATTAACACACCTGGAAGATTTTAAGCACAGGAGCGAAATGATCAAGTCTGTGTTTTAAAAACTTGGCAGCAAGTAAGAGATGAGATGGGAAGAGGAGAGACTGAAGAGATATTACGCCTTGCAGTTCTGGCATAGGCTCCAGTGGGGGGAAGACAAGGGCAGCAGAGGAGCAGGAGGATCAGATGGCTCCAGTCCAGCTGACCAGGGAACTGGAACATTCTAGTTTCTGCATTCTGAGAAGCTTTGAAACTAAACTGTGGTACAGACTTGAGGAAAGCAAATCTGTGATGGAATGCTGACTGAACTATTTCTAACTGTGACATTAGGCAAGGTATTTGATGTCACTGTAACTCAGTTATTTCATCTTTAAAATGCAGGCAATAATAGGCCATCTCATGGGACTGAAACGCTATCTTAAGAGTCGGTTTCCCATTCTGAAAAGTGATGGCATTTGTAAGTTCTATAATATTTTGTGAAGGTTGGAGTTAAAATGTAAAGTGACTTGGTATCATTGCGGGTGTTTATCAATGGTAGATAATGACTGAAATATATTGAAATGGAAAGGGAATAGAGAGAGAAAGGCTTCAATAAATGTGAGTCAATAAAACAAAACAAACAAAAAACCACCTGGGTTTGAAACCTAATTCTAATTTACACACTCTATGTCACTTTAAGGCAATCGATTTCCCCTCTCTCTCTTTTTAAAATGTGCATTGTCTTTTGCCTGCATGTCCATCTGTGTGGGGCTGTCAGTTCCCTCGGAACTGGGGTTATAAGACAGTGTGAGCCGCCATGTGGGTGATGAGAACTGAGCCCAGGTCTTAACTGCTGAGCATCTCTCTAGCCCCAGATTTCAAGCTCTTGAGACTTCAGTTATTACATGTTGTAGGCCATGATAAGGATTATAGAACTCATTTTGAGTAAGATGGTGTAATAGTCTTCATTACCAACCTCCCGGGATTTACAACTACCTAGGACACACCTCTGGTATGTCTATCAGGGTGTTCCCAGAGAAGTTCAACTGACCAAGAAAGACTGACCTTGAATTCAGGTAGCACTGTCCCATGAGAAGGGATCCCAGGTTGAATAAAAAGGCAAATCGAGCCAAGCACTAGCTTTCTTCTTCCTGCTCTCTGTGCTTACAGTGTGACTCCTGTTCCAGAGGCCATTCCTTCTCCACCATGATGGTCTGCACACTCAAACTGTAAGCCAGTCCTTATCTGAGCTAATATAGATAGCTTACCATTTGAGAAATTTGAGCAGAGTAACAGCGTAATTGAATACAGTTTGAAAGAATCCCTCTACTTTCAGTATGAAGGAGGAAGAAGTAAACATGGAGAGAAGATGAGGAGCTGATTCCCCAGGGCTTAGCAAAACAGAAGGCATGAGACTGAAAACTGGAGGTAAGAAATGCCTTGGCTCTGTAACAACAGTATCAAGGTAACTCCAAGGTCTGAGCAAAGGATGAACAAAACCACCTTTTTCTGAGAATGGGAAGGAGCAATGTGGCAGGAACTAAAATCTGAGATACTTTGTAGGCACACAGTGGACAAAAAGAAAGCAACATCATCATGTCAGCTATGAATTTACTGTTAGCTGTGCTTGTCACTAAAATCCTTACCTTAGGAGGGAAAAGCCTTGCTTAGAAACAGTACTGGTCCACAGGCCAAGCACCTGCAAGAAGACAGTCAGGTGAGGACCCTCACCGCTGAGAACTCCAAGCACCCCTGTAGCTGGACTTGGCTACTTTGTCAGCTCTTCTTTTTCCCTCCCTTTATCCCCCTGCTTTCACCCCTTATCACTAGATAGGAGAGAGAGAGGAGAGAGAGAGAGAGAGACTCTTGAATCTAATCTGTTTCTTCTTTGCTTGTAGCTGGTCTTTGCAACTCTATGGGTTCTTCTTTTTCCCACCCTTTATTCCCCCCCACCCCCAGCTTCTCTTCACTCTTCTATCACTAGATAGGAGATAAAGGAGAGGGGAAAGAGATAGAGAGAGGTCTGTGAATCTAGTATCTTTCTTCTTGTTCCTTTTTTTTGAGCATGACTTCTAACAAATTGCAAACAACCCCCCCCACACACACATACATCCACACACAATCACCCACCCCACCTACTGGAATTCTATCATTTACATACTCTCTGAAAAGTTCCCCAAATTCCAAACATCACACAATTGCAGAAACTATCTGCAGCTGGCAAAACCACACCCCTGCCAGGGCATGAGGAAAGTCATAGTCGGCTGCTTCAAAGCAGCCTCATATCCCCACACCTGGAATTAAAACAAAAACACATTCTCATAATATTTCTGCATATTTTAAAGAAACCTAAATTTCAGAATTCTCACTGCATGCCTCATCTCAAGAGAGAAAACCATAGTATACAATCCAAAGAATACCAAAGGGGTCTTACCCTCTCCTACAATTTTACTCCTGCTTCCCTTTACCAATGTGATATATTTTTTTCTAACGAGGCTTTCCTAAATATTCTTTAATTCTCACACATTGTAAGATAATTTTTAGCAACTAATGATGTAAAAAAAAAAAAAAACAAAAAACAAAGTTTTAGTGGACAGGTCAAGCTATACTGACCAAGCTGAGTTAAGACAAAACAAAAATGACTGCTTTGGGAACAGCTCCCCTACCCCTCCCTGTACTGAATTCCAAGAATGCAAATTGTCGACAACCTTACTGCCAAAGTTTCTCCCCCTTTCCTCCCCCTTCCTCTCCTCTTCCTGAAAATCATACTGCTGACCAATGGTAAAATAGTAGTTCACCCCCCTCACAAAAAAATATAAAAGATGTATGCTTTTTGAGTTCGGGTTGACTCTCCCTGCGAGGATGAGGGACCCCATGTGCATGGAATAAAAATCTCGTTATTACAGCGGTCTATCGTCTAGCTGTGTTCTGTGGGTCGCGCTCCTGAGCTAAGACCTTGGGGTCTTACAACACTAAAGATCAGAGAGGTTGTATTTTTGAAAGTTACAGCTAATAAGAGATTAAGAAGATTGTCACTCCGAAGGCTGTGCCTCTCTTATGGCTCTGACTCTCTCAACAGCAAGAGTAACAATGGGATTCGTGTGGGTGAGAAAGGACACTAATGAGAGGCAGCCGGAGTCTTCACCTCACTCTTGCCTGCCAGCACCCGCCTGTCTCAACAAGGAAAAATGTGTCATACAGAAGTTCTTTTTATAAACTAGGTAACAGACTCTAAATGTCTGTCCCTAAGATCCCATAACACACAGAAATTTCTGCTCATCATGAGAAACAATTTCAAGTCTTTTGATATATATATATATATAAAGCTTATTATGTAAAACATCAAATATCTGAGAAGCTGTCCCAGTCAAAGAATACATGTCCTAGCCTAAGGGTATATGATTACTAAATGGAATGTAATATTCAGATAGATCCTGGGACAGAAAAAGAAATTAGATAAAAACAGGGCTAGAGAGATGGCTTAGTGGTTAAGAGCACTGACTGCTCTTCCAGGGGTCTTGAGTTCAAATCCCAGCAACAACATGGTGGCTCACAATCATCTGTAATGAGATCTGATACCCTCTTCTGGTATGTCTGAAGAAATCAACAGTGTACTCACATACATTAAATAAATAAATAAACAAATAAATAAATCTTTTTAAAAAAGATAAAAACAAAAGAAACCTGAATAAAGTATGGGCTTTTGTTAATAATAGTCTATCAATATGGGTTTATTAATCATGCAAGTTACTAGTATAATTTCCCCATGAACTTATTTAAGATAGGAAAGTACATGTGGAGATCAGAGGACAATTTGAGAAAACTAGTTCTCTATCTGAAGACAACTTAAGGAAATTGGTTCTCTATTTCTACCACATGAGTCCCAAAAATTACTCAGGTTGTCAGGCTTGGTGGCAAGTACTTTTACCTGCTGAGCCATCTCACCGGCCCTAAAATGTTAATAGTAAGAACAGAAAAAGTGAGCTCCTTGTGCTATTGTCACTTTCTGTAAATCTAAAGCTATTCTAAAACAGTAATCTTCCCTCCTTTCTTCCTTCCTTTCTTGTTATGTTGCTATAAAACAAATTTAGGTCCTTGTGCACCTTGCCTGCCAGCCCACAAAGTTTCTTTTATAAAAAGCTTTCTGACTGCCAAATACTGTGTTGTATATTAAAAGGAACATAAAACAAAATGTAACAAACACGATGAACTTTAAAAGCATTCTATTATATCAACCACAAGCCAGTCACAAAGGACTGAATACTGTATGACTTTCTATGAAATATCCAGAATGAGCTGGAGGTGGTGGTGTTCCAGGACTTTATTCCTAGCACTTGGGAGGCTGAGGCAGGCAGGTCTCTTGAATTTGAGGTCAGCCTGGTCTACAGAGCTATTACAGGACAGCCAGAGCTACATAGAGAAATCCTGTCTCAAAAAAAAAAAAAAAAAAAAAAAAAAAAAAAAAAAATCTACAGCGTAGGCAAGGAGGTTATCCTAGCACTTGGGAGGCAGAGGCAGGCAGGTCTCTTGAATTTGAGGTCAGCCTGGTCTACAGAGCTATTACAGGACAGCCAGAGCTACATAGAGAAATCCTGTCTCAAAAAAAAAAAAAAAATCTACAGCGTAGGCAAGGAGGTTAACTGTTGCTGGAGTGGAATGGGGATGACCGCTAAGGAATACAGGTTTGTTCCAGGTCTGAAAGAATGATAAGCTTATATTAAACAAGTAAAAGATACCACAGCGTTAGATGGTGAAGTAAAAATATGTGTCATTAACAGCAAGTGTGCCTGGCAGGACATCCTGGGAAGAGGGCTGAAGTCCTGAGCTTTTGCAGGTTACAGACTTTCCTGAAGACCTGTTCAAGATCAGGATCCACCTCCTGAGACAAATGCTCAAAAGGCCCTGTTATACAGAAGGTTTACTTCCTACCTCAAGAGAGTCACTGAAACCCTTAACACCATCCAATGACCTCAATGCTGAGCGATTCTCTTGGGTACAGTAAGCACTATCAAGTTTTGCTTGGGAAAAAATTTAGAAGAAAATTAATAAATGGTCATTCTTGCAGCCATTTATTAATCATCCATACCTAGTTCACCAAATGCCCGTCCTGTGTCTAAATCACAATGTAGAGCATTACTAACCCTAATTTATAGTGTAGAAAACCAAAGCTAAATCTACCTAAAGTCACATAGTAACTCCCCAAAGCTAGCATAGGATTTGGGGTTTTTTCTGGCTCTAAAGTCCATAATTTCTCCACTATTCTACACCTCCTGCCCATATGAAGAAAGGGTACTTAATAGTACATCATAACCAGACATCACCAGAGGAGACAAAGAAGTGACACAGTAGGTAAAAGTGCTGGTCAGGCAAACCTGATCTCGGAAGGAGCAAACTAACTCTGAAAATTGTCTTCTGATCTCCACCTGCACATGCAGGCATGTGCACACCTGTACTCATATACATCACACACATACAAATAATAAATAAATAAAGTTTTATAATTTTGGGGGAAAAGATCACATTTAGGAAGTCTCTCAAAGAACATAAAGATTAAAAAGATGTCAAGAGAAAGAACAAAGGGCAAAGGTATGATGTCTTTAAAGTACAATTACATTCCACTCTACTATCAAAGACTATGTAAGGGGCTGGAGAGATGCTCAGTGGTTAAGAGCACTTGTTGCTCTTGAAAAAAAACCCAGATTTGATTCCCAGCACCCATGTACTCCTATTCCAGGGGATCTAATGCCTTCTTCTGACCTTAATAGGAAGCCAAGCACACATGTGGTGCACATACAGAAATGCAGACAGAACACTCGTGAATAAATAAGTTAAAGTTTTTTTAACTGTACGAAGTGTGTATATAATTTGCTCACCCTAATACTGGCCAGAGTATGGCACTAAGAGCTTTTGGAGAGCTCGAGTTGGCTCCCCTATCACTGGCCACACACCTCAAAGTTACAGCAGATAATGCAAAACTCCCTCATGGCCAAAGATCCAGTCACATGACAAACAGAACAGAAATCAGAGAGAACAGAACACATTTCAAATGGGTCACTTCAAATAGAGGAGGCACTTGGTCAAAAGAAAGATCTAGATGCGATTGCTTTCTCTTTATTCAACTGTTCAGAATCCCGAGTCTATAGAATAGTTAAGGATTTAATTATCTAAAAGTCAGACTTAAATAGTTGACAACTTTCTGGAAGACATTCAAATTGTGATGCGAACTCCTCAGCTCTGGGAAATGTGCTTTCTTTTTCCTGCAATGCCTGGCATTATTTATCAGAACAAAAGTAATCTATTTTGAGACTGAATCCACAGATATCCACCCCCTTTCCCTGCCCAGCACAATCAGCAGATGAACAGCTCTGGCTCTGCAAACAGAAGAGGAGGGCAATAACACCACTGAATGAATGAATCAGGACACAGCTGCGGCAGTGGGTTACAAAAATACTTGTCCTGTGAGCTCTGGAACCAGCAGCCAAGAAAGAAGTGCATAGTTACCAAAGAAACAGCCACAGGAAAAAATCTATTACAGTGTGTGAATGCCTTCAAATGAGAGTCTGGGTTGGGTTGTGAAAGCAGTGGTCCAGGCCCAAGGAGAGCAAATGAGAGCTGTTTTAGGTCTGTTTTAGTTTTTTTGAGAGATGGTCCCTCTACATAGCCTTGGGTGACCTGACCTAAAACTCACTCTACAGACCAGGCTGGCCTTGAACTCACAGAGATCCACCTGCTTCTGCCTCTCACATGCTATTAAAGGTGGGAGGTGTTATGAAAATGTAAGAATAAGCTTGTGTATTACTACTCAAGGGCCATTGATTGAGTGTTTCTTCTGTGCCAAGCACTCCACACTTTCTTATCTTTACTCCAACTCTTTGACAGCGTCCCTATTAGGACATCTGCCTCAGGCTGTTGAGATGACTAATTAGGTAAAGATAATTGCAGCTGAACCTGACAACGGAAGTTCAATCTCTAGGACCTATATGACAGGAGAGAACTGATTACTGCAACTTGCTTTCTGACCTCCACATGTATGACATGACATGCATATGGCCACACACAAACACACACAAAATTAATATTTGGGTATTTTTTTTAAAGTAACTGCCTCTATTTTATGGAATAAAATATAAGTTTACATCAACTGACTAATGTTATAGGTTTAGCAACAGGTGAAAATCCAGGTCTGACCATGTCGAATGTCCATGTTTTCCATTCTGCCATGACTACCTGTCAAAACTTAAGCCGGGCTGGCTTCAAGGAGTTACTGAAGCTGGGCAGTGGTGGCACTCACCGTTAATCCAGCACTTGGGAAGCAGAGGCAGGTGAATCTCTGTGAGTTCCATGCCAGCCTGGTCTATGTAGAGCAGTGGTTTTCTTTTATTTTTGGTTGTGAGCTAGCCTTTAATGGCTTAGCCATCTTTCCAGCCCAGGGCAGTGGTTCTCAACCATCTAATTCTGTGACCCTAGTTTCCTATGTGGTGGTGACCCCCAACCACAAAATGATTTTGTTGCTACTTCATAACTGTAATTTTGCTGTTATGAATAATAATACAAATATTTTTAGAGATAGACATTTATCAAAGGGGTCTGCTGATGAAGAAAGTTCTAGGCTAGCCAGTGCTACATAGTGAGATTCTGTCTCAAAAAGGACAAGTCTAATGTTGACAGACAGCAAGTGTTCTAGAAGACCCCACAATTAGGGCTCTTTCCTCTAGCATACCCTCTTGACGCAAAGCAAGGTCTAGCATTACATGATGGCTCTTACGCTCTTTCCTGGGCTAAATGATACCCTGAAACACAAATTCCAGTTCTAATAAAGGGTATTTCTTTCTTTCCTTTAAGATTTATTTATTTTTTTATTTTTATTGATGTGTGTGCCACATGAATGCAGTTTCCATGAAAGCCAGAAGAGAGCTTGGGGTGCCCTGCAGCTGAAGTTACATGGAGTTGCTATCTTGTGGCTAGTAGAGTTGCAAGTGTTTCTAACCACTGCACTTTCATAAAAAATCCCTGAGAAAACCAATCCTCGTTTGGATTCATGCATCAGAAAGTTCAAACTGAACTGGATGAAATGACAAATACCTGTAGACTGAGCTACTTGAGGGGCAGGGGTAGAATCACTGGAACCTAAAAGTTCAGCCTTGCAAAAGGTGAGATACTATCTCAATAAAAGGAAACAAGTAGTCTAATTCAAAAGAGAAGGAAGAGCTGAAGAGGTACCAAAAGGTCCCCAGAAGCTTCATGTCCTCCTCACTGCCCTCAGCCAGTACACATACAGCTAACACCTCAAGTATTTGAATACAACAATCAATGCTTTCAAGTCTTTTTTCTAAATTCTCTCAAAAGCTGATTTTGTTTCTAGTGTTTCCTTTGGCAGCACTTCTACCACGACTGTATGGACTCTCAAATCATTAGGAAGACAGATTTTATAACCACCGACATTTGAATTTCCACATCCATTCTGTCAGCTAGAATTGTCTAATGATGTGAGAAGAGCAAATAAAACTAACCAGATGACTATCCAATGCCAACATTCCCATCAGCACCATCCTTCACCCCTTACTAAACACCCATCCCTATTTACGGTATCCTCTAGTGTGCTTTTGAGCTTGTTTTCCTTTTTCTTTTACTTTTTGAGGTCGAGTTTCATGTAACTTAGGTTGGCTTCAAACTCAATCGGTAATCAAGGCTGTCCTTGAACTCCTGGTCTTCCTACCTCTACCTCCCACGTTCTATGATTAAAGACACTATCCCACTGCCTGGCTTTGTTAGATGATGGCCTTAATGCTAGGTTTCCATGGATTCTTCTGCACTATTGTGAATTATATTCCTTGAATACTGATCCTCTCTCCCTTCCTTGGAAAGAAGAGAAATAGAACCAGAGAATAGAATGGAATGGTGAAGTTGATTTCTTTCTATTATCAATAGACCTGTTAACACAGATTGGCTAAGGAAAACCAGTAAAGGATGGAGTAAGAAACTCAAATCTAGAGACATTCAAGGGTAGCCCCACATCCATAACTGGCAATGACCATATTGATTCATACATATATTATGGAGATAAAGTCTCTATAATTAATGCCTGAAATAAAATCCCAATACAAAGAGAATAGGACAACCAACAACTAAGCAACATGACACAACTAGAAAAGCCCAACTGAGATCTGTTAAATTTGGTAAGGGAAGAGAAAAATAAGGACCAGATTTAAGAATGGTAGTTTGGCTTGGGGTAGTGATGCATGCTTGTAATCCAAGCACTGGGAGAACTGATGCAGGAGACTGTGAGTCATGAGCAGTATGGGCTACATGGTGAGACCTCTTCGCATAAAAGGAAAGAAGGCTCATCTGGACCTGCCAGTCTCTTAAATAATACTTTGGAAGCCAAGAGTAACAACAACGAGATGGTTAGTTCACCCTGTTTTATGATATGCTCTTAAATAAGACTTTGTAAGCAAAAGTGTAGTTTATCATTATTGTATTCCTCTTATTACCTAGTAACTTCATTCACATTTCAATACTTCAGGTGAGGATTCTAAAAGATGATTAAATGTAAAACTTAAATGACCTGCCCAAGGTCAAACAATGTAAGAGCGTGTGTGTGTGTGTGTGTGTGTGTGTGTGTGTGTGTGTGTGTGTGTGTGTGTGTGTGTGTGTGTGTGTGTGGAGGAGGAAGGGGGATGGCGGGGGGGGGGGGACGCTCTCCTTTTCCCAGGCACTGGGCAGCGAGAGTGACAAGTGAAGGGGGTGTGGCACGAGAATGGAAAGCTCGCCCTGGGCGGAGGGAAGAATTGGCAGTGAGGCGCCGCAGGGACTGCTGGGAAAGGCCTGTTTGCAGAGTCCTAGGCCTGAACGTGTGCACGCAAACACCTTCCAACTCTGCTTTCCCTTCCGCTTTCCTCAGCGCCCTAAGTGCGTGGAATCTGCGTTACCTTTCCCAGGGTTCCGCTCATTCTCGACCACTGCGGCTTCTGAACAAACCGAAGATCCGCCCTAGCAATCACGACCCCAGGGCTTCTGAAAACGCGGCCGGAAAGGGCTTCATCAGGTCCGTCCACAAAACCCGACCGAGACACTTTCTACTCCTGCCGCATCTTGGTTCCGGAAGTTTTTAAAACCCAAGGGATAGAACTCTCCCCAGATTCCACCCTCACTCCAGCTCCTGTCACCTTCCCGGTGATCTCTCTGGGCAGTATTAGTTGCCATATTTGTTACCGAGTGCTTTTCACATAATTTTGGTATCTCACCTATGAAACTATATATTATTTAACGTTTCTATATTTGATTGTATTCCTTTAGGACACAGATCCTGACTGATTAATTCATTCCAGCGTCTAGTATGCAAATCTTGACTTGTAACCTCGACTTTGGAGCTGGTTAACCCCAGGTGAACCCTCCTGGCATTTTATATCCTCATAGTAATTAAGAATAATTATCTTTTATTGAGTAGCCATGGTGTGCAATACTTTGTGTTCAGTAGCTCACTTTATCCCTCACAAGACTCCGAGAGCGAAACTGCTCGCTTTTGCAGACAAAGGTCTCTCAGGGTAGACCAGGCTGGCTTTGAATTTGTATTTGCCTCCAAGGTACTTTGATAACAAGCTTAGGCCACTACACCGAGCAACCAACTCTTTAATTATCAGTACCTTTTGCCAGTCCTGGAAACACAAAACTAGAATCCTGGGAACACAAAAATGAATAGTTCACAGTTCCTGCCCTTAAATGGCACATTTAAATTATTATAGAGCAATAAAAAATTCATGTTATCAAGATAGGCATATAAACTGTGTACAGAGGGAGTACATAATAAAAGTCAGCATTGGGTGAAATAACGAATATGCAATTATTTATCTTACTACTGTTGCTATTTTTAACAAAAAAAAAACGTGGGAAAAACTAATAAATAAGATTGGTGAGGTGGGTGTCAGTGGAGCATGCCATTAAATCCTGGCACTGGGAGGCAGAGGTAGGGTGGATCTCGGAGTTCGAGGCCAGCCTGGTCTACAAAATGAGTTGCAGAACAGCCAGGGCTACACAGAGAAACCTTGTCTTGAAAATGAAAAAAGAAAAAAATAAATAAAATAAATAAAGGGGCTGGAGAGATGGCTCAGCACTTAAGAACTCTTGTGGGTCTTGCAGAGGACCTGAGTTATGTTCTCTGCCCCTAGATCAGAAGGCCTATAACCTCTTGCAATTTCACCTATGGGGGTTCAATACCACCTCTGACCTCCTCAGATACCTGAGTTTACAGACAAAGACACATATGCACATAAATAAAAATGAAATCCCTTTTAAATGGTAAATATGAATTGGGCTTCAATGATGGTGTGGTTTGTTGTCAGCATTCCTTCCATGATTCTAATGTTTCATCTGTCTTCTTAGAATGAAATTCCAAAGACCCACTGACATTGCTGTAGATAAAGCTATTTCTCCCATGTGGGGCAGAAGACAAGACTATAATGGTCAGTGTTATGTGCCAGGTGAGCAATGTGACAACCAGAGACTTGGTGGACCATTATTCTGGATGTTTCTGTTTTGATATTTTGGGATGAGAGTAACATTTAAATGAGTAAAATGTCCTCCCTAAGGGGAGTGCACCTCACCCAGCAGTAGAAGGCCTAAACAGAACCCAAATGCTCACCCTTCCTCAAAGAAGTGAATTTTTCTACTTGATTTCCTTTGACATGGGATATCATTTGTTTCCTGCCATCCAACTTGGGCTGAAACATAAAGCCTTTCTAGTTCTGGAGCTTGTCAGCCTTCAGAATATAGCCGCATTTATCAATATTATAGCTCTCAGGCCTTCACACTCTACTGTGTTTCCAGCTTGCCAATTCACCCTGCAGATCATGGTACTTCTCAATTTCCATAATAATTAGAGCTGATTCCTTACAATAAGATCTCAGTAGGTAGATGATAGATAAGTATACATATACATAGGTACACATTTACACATTTATACCTATGTCTGTACATACATATCCTCTTTAGCTTTGTTTCTCTGGAAAACCACAACTAATGCAGATCATTTAAAGAGAAAAGTTTATGGCTAAAGGATGCACTGAACTTAATGCAATTGCATCACTCGATATAAAGTAGCTTTTCTTAGTTATTATTCGGCAACAGTAACTTACATAGAAGAAATCTACTCTGAAAATGGAGGTTAGAAGTTAGATTTATAAATCTTTTGCTAGATGCTGAAACAAAATAGTATGGACCTAAGTCCTTATGATCTTTTAAAACCTGAAAGCTCCCACGGAAAGGTTGTATCTTTATCTCCACATCCTCTGCATTTAGCCCAGGATTGGTTTGTGACAATGTGTCTGGTGAGCTGTTTAAGGGCTGGGATTCTTGTTGCCACTTTGTTTTGTTTGAGACAGGGTGTCCTGCATTCCAGGCTGGTCCTGAACTTCCTCTGTAGGTGAGGATGAGCTTTAGCCCCCTCTTTTCTCTCCATAGAATTCACTTCTATAATGTATTCCCTGTTTACATCTCTTCATAGAATATTTAGGCTTAATCTTGCCTCTGTCATTTATCCACCCACCGTGTGTGTGTGTGTGTGTGTGTGTGTGTGTGTGTGTGTGTGTGTTAAAGAAAGTTATAGAATTGTAGAATTTTAGGAGACTTCCAAGAACTCTTACTGAATATTGGAATTACAGGTATGTGCCACTAGGACAGAACCCAGGATTTCGTTCATGCTGGTAAGCACTCTCCCAACTGAATCACATCCCCAACCCAAACTGTAAAGTTTAGAGGCCTGACACAAAGTAAGTTTATATACAAAAAAATGATGAATATGTAAGAAATTTGTGGTTGTAGCTATATAAAAATGCTTTCTGGGACTTGGCATGAATATTTATAATCCCAGTACTCAGTAAGTAGAGGCAGGAGAATCAGACATTCACAGCCATTCTCAGATACATAGCAAATCCCAGGCCAGCTTGGGATATATGAGACCTTGCCTCAAAAATAAATGAATGAAAGTCCAGGACAGATTGTTCAATGGGTGAAGGTACTTAATGCCAAACCTCACAACTTGAGTATGAGCCTCTCTGTACCTATGGGGTGGACGGAGGGAGAGTCAGAATCTGAAAATCCAAAAAGTTGTCTTCTGATCTACACACACACACACAGTAGTACACTCATACCCACCCACACATGTACACAGAAATTTTAATTGAATAAACACATAAATACAAATGAAAGCTCTCTTGGGGAATCCAAGACAACACAGGCCACTTTCCATGAACCTGTACATTTACCCAGCATCATTGCCCATACTTCAACACCCATGCTATTCCTAGGCCACAATAAAGGCTTAGAATTTTCCAAGCAAAACACATGCTCTAACTACTCCCTGCCTTTTCACCTACAATCTCCTGTGCTAGGAAGACATTTCCTCACTCCTGTATCTGATAAATCCTCACTCCTCTTTCCAAACACAAGTCAAATGATGTCTTTCCTGGCTGTCATCTTACAGCTGTTTCCCAAGATTTGATGTGATACTTTTTCTGTACTTTCTAGTCCTTGTCCCGTGTCCCTAACACTGCCTACTATCACAATACACTGCTCATCTGTGTATCTTCCCACTGAATACAGAGCGCTTTAAGAGGAGAAATATTCCTCATTTTTCATAGTTTCTTTAGCAGTTGCCATGGACCACATAGCATAATAAGGTTTCAACAAATGCTGAATGAAACTCTACATATGTGAATATTTCAGAGTTCTTAGATATAATTATTGGTTTTAGATTTTCCCAGGGTCTTCAATCATATACAAACAAACAAAAATGTGGAGGAGACCGAAGATATAGCTCAGTGGTACAACACGTGCCCAGCATATACAGGGCTGAGATTCAATTCCCAGCACACACACAAAAAGTGGCCATTCTGGATTTATTTTTACAAGCTAGCTTTCTTTTAAAAGGCTCTTTTAAAATAAACTTGCTCTAGTCTCTAGCACAACCACATCAGAGAAAGCCTTAGGGGACAAAAGAACAAAGGCGGACCCTTTAAAAGACGATGTTTCATCTTAAGTCAAACTTCCTTTAAAGCAGTAACCCTATGGCCATCTATAATAAGAAAAAAAAAAAAAGTCTGCAATGGTGCTCCAAAGCTCTAATTTATGGCTTTAGTGAAAATATAAAAAGTAAGTTACCTCTGACTACAAACCAAATTAACTTTAGTAAGGCTTTTCTGCTTCTATATTTTGGCACAAAGGAAGTCATACTTAAAAAGAAAATGCATATATAAAAGCTCAGAGATGGAAGAGGGCTGGCTACCTAGAAAAAAACAAAACAAAACCAAAAAAACCAAAACAAAACAAAAAACAAACCAAACAAACAAAAAACAAAGAGACAGCACTAACGCCCAGCCTCTCCTTCACCGGGGGTTTTCTGTTTGTTCAGGGCATGGCAGTGTGAGTTGATTCCTTCACCCTGGAGAGAGAACTAAATGATGAAAGAGGTGGCAAGAGGGAAGCCCGGTGAGCGGTGGGATCCAACCCAGTGCTCTGTGTATGCGAAACCAGCATCCTACCACTGAACCACACCTCCATCACCGTGTTTTGTTTTTGTTTTGATGATCACAAGGGGCCAGGAAGATTGTTTCAATTACTCTGGTAACAGCCTTAAAGGAAATTTCCTTTCTACTTCCTTGTACTTGACACAGAAAACTGCCAGTGTCTGAACAAAGTGCATGATATATCTATATCTATCTCTACATATCTATATATGAAAATATAGTGAAACTCATTATACACAAGCTAATTAAGATAAAAATAAATAGGGATGTAAGATAGGAAGATTGGGAATTCAAAGACAAACAAATACATAATGAGCTTAAAGTCAGCGTGGGCCACATAAAACGATATCTCAACAAAACAAACAAATCATACTGAACTCTATTGGTTTCTTGATCCACAGAGCCACATAGAAGAGACCAAAAGCTACTAAAAGTTATTTCCCTCCAGTCAAATAAGAGAATAAACCCACGGGAAGCCCCCACTTAGCTATATACCATGGTGCATACTGGTAGCCCTAGAAGCTGGGCAGGAAGAGATATCTTCTGAGTCCAAAAGTGTGACACCAGACTGAAAAACCGAGCAAGACTCTGTCTTAACAAGGAACAAAATGGTTGAGGTGTGGTTCAAGAATAGAGCACTTACTGAGCACTAGCATGCACTGTATGCACAAGACCCTGGGCTCCATTCCCTACATCAAAGAAAAAGAAAGAAAGAAAATTCCATCTCCTAACCTGCTCTCTGCCTAATTAGAAAGTGTAATGCAAGTCAAACCACATACAGACACCTAGGAAGATTACAGTTCAAAATGGTTACTTTTTCCTTCCTGTCACTTGAGAAATACTGGGTACAACTGGGGTGGCACTCTTTGTAAAAGGACTCAGTTTTGAAAAGGCTTTGCTTGTTAGATATTCCTAACTTGGTGAAAATTCTTTCTTCAGAGGTCATTACCACCCCCAAAACATGACGATTCGGTTTCTCAAGATTCTTTTAGTCTAGAACTGCTGAGCTTATAAAGTCTTAAAGGATCTCAAGTCCTGTAATTCTTGTGGAACAACTTTACAAAGGGGTGGTGAAGCTATGAACTGTCAGTCAGTTGCTACTTGACAAGCTTACTCCTTTAATAATTAGGAAACATAGAAATTGCGACAGTCACCCAAGGAATACGTCATCCTATGCATTCAATTAAAAAGAGAAGCAGTGTGCAACCGTCAACACCTAAAATCAAATGGTTCCATTGTTTTAAACAGGAAAAAAAATTAAATAAAGGGTGGCAAAGTTTAGTATTGTTTCTGATTGGTGGGATAAATACATTATTTTCCCAAAACTTTTCCTAATTCCCCAGATTTCTAGAATATGCCCATACGTTCATAATCAGAAATATTATATATATGAAGAATATATATGAAGTTCAAACGTGTCAAGCCACACCTGGCGTTACCAACTCATCTGGGAGTTGCAAGGTGGAGGTGACTCATTTTAAAGGAGAGGGAGTGAGACAACAGGGCTTTTACTAGTCTGGGTTTGAGGGGGAGGGACAGTCCCTGGTTAGAGGGGAGACTGATAGAGTTCAACCGGAAGCGATGACGCTGGCACAACACTGGGCAAAATCCAGCCTTTCAGGCTGAAGATAACGTGGCAGCTGCAGCCCTCCAAGTCTCAGCTGGACAAGTCCGCCCCTCCGCCCACAGGCTTCCGACCAGGCTAGCTCCACCCCCTACCCCTTGGTTCTCTGGAACTCATTTTGTCTCGGAGGGCCCGCCCCTCTAGGGAAGGGAGGGGCGTGTCGCCTTGCCTGGGATTTGAGGTGGCCATACTGAGTGTGGCCAGCTGAGGTGGGTGGGGCAGTTTTCTCTAACTGCCACGGACTCTGCCCCTGCTTCCTCTTGGACAGTCTCCGGACCCAAGGAAAGAGGTGATTTGCCACCAAAATCATGGTTAATTGACAACTAATGTTTGTATCAAGTGCACATGTCTCTGGTACCGCCCCTGGAGGATAGTGGCTTTGGTTTTCTAGGGATGATGTCATCCCAAAGTCTCTTCCAGGTCCTAGTGCCTACTTAAAATTAGAGCTCTTAGCGATGGGGCAATCAAAATAATTCATTGTTCAAACCCAGAGAGAGACTCTTAACAGTTTTTAATAACAATTAGTGCAAGATGCGCAAAAGTGAACCTTTTGTGTAAGATTTATAACTACACGGCTTTGAGAGCCTAGTTGTAAGCCTCTCCCTCCACAACAGTGGACTGGGATGGACACGGACACACACACACACACACACACACACACACACACGCACACGGGAGGGAGGGGGAGACATGTAAAAAATTCCATTTTAAGCACAATATCCCAAATGTTATACAATCATCGCCATAATATAATTTTTTTCCATCACTGCAAACAGAATCTCTATAACCATGAAAGGCTAGCTCCCGTTTAGTCCTTTTCTCTAGCTCTTGGTAATCTTCAGTGTATGTCTCCAGGAGTTCACCTATAATAGATAAGAGGACTCATCTCTGACTTATTTGCCTTGCATCTTTTTTTTCAAAGATTACTTTATGCAATATGTCAATGTCTTAATCAATTTTGTGGCTGAACAACATTACCTTTTATGAATATATTTCTATTTCTTTCTTTTTGTTTTCCTTTGCTTAGGGTCAGATTTCATGTAGCTTAGGCTGTCCTAGAACTTGCTGGGTAGCCAAGGATGACCTCTGATGTTCCTACTGGGATTACAAGCATGCATCACCATGTTATCAATATTTGCCTATCCATTCATCTGTTGATGGACTCTTAGGTGACTCCGGTCTGTTGACTATAGTGAACAATGTGATGGACATTTGTGTCCAGGTATTTTTTTTTTTTTTTGACAGCTCCATTTTCTCCTCATTCTTGCCAATGCTTTAATTTTGGTTTTTAAAGCCACTCTAGTATTCCGAAATGCCATCTTAGGTCTTAGTTTGCATTGCCCTAATGAGTAGCCATGTTGAGCATCTTTTCAGGTACTGACTGAACGTTTATATCTTCTCTGAAGAAATGTCTAAAGCCTTTAACTATTTTTTTCAATTTTAGGATGTATGTGTGTGTGTGTGTGTGTGTGTGTGTATAGTGTATGCTTGCATAGTTGTGTATTTGAGTGTGGGCACGTGTCACACTCTGTGTATAGAGGTAAGAAAATAACCTTGACTGTTGGTCCTCATCTTCCCCCTTGTTTGAGATGTTATGATCTGCAGATGTAGAGATTCTGCATATAACTGATTTTATCTAGCTCTTTCAAAATCTACTAAGATATACTTTAATATGCATTCCTTTCTCCAAAAGAAAAAATGTATCTCATAATTTAATGACTTTTCTCTTTATTTCATGATGTCTAAGTCCCAAAAGATGAACCCCTGTTGATAATAAGCATTTTTGCCACTATACCATATCAGCTTCGAGATGAGTACTTAAGTGTAAGATGGAGATGGAAATTCTGGAGCCATCAATGAATCAGTGGTAGTTCTGATAATAAAGATAATGACAATCACTTAGGTAGAGTGTAGACTGAGGAAGACAGGATAGACTCCTATAGAACAGCTTCTCTATCTATCTATCTATCTATCTATCTATCTATCTATCTATCTATCTATCTTTCTCTCTCTCTCAGCTCTCTGCATTACCTTGAACTCTGGCTTCTAGTGATCCTTCACCCTCAACTTCCCAATTTATATCTACAGATGTCTGCTACTGTGCCTGGCTGGTATCCCACATTTATGAACAGTCAAAGAGGGGCTGGAGAGATGGCTCAGCAGTTAAAAGCATTGCCTTCTCTTTTGGAGGACTGGGGTGTGAGTCCCAGAACCCACAGAGTGACTCATAATGGCTATAATTCCAGTCCCAGAGGATGAGTCTGATTCTGGCCTCTGTAGGCCCAAGGTAAGTAGATGGTAAACAGGCATACATACAGACAAAACACCCAGAAACACAAAATACAATAAAATGATTTTTAAGAACAGTCTGAGAAAAAGTAATTGGGAAGAAATGCCAAGAGATTAGGGGGAAAGTCAAAAGAGGGACACAGTGACAGAAGGCCACAGAAGGCCAAAATCTCAGAAAGAAAGGCATAGCAAATACAGCTGAGCCAAGGACTTAAATCTGCCACCAGAAAATCCAGACCATATAATACCTCCTCAAAACTGACTTCCTTTAATTATCTTTTCAAGAATTGTTGAGGATCATTAAATACCATTAAATTCTTAACAGGAGGCCAAATAAGAGCACAAGCATAGCAAATTACTATTGATTAAGCACCAATCACAAGACAAAGCAAATCTGAGAATATAAATTATATAGCTATTTTTTTTTTTCTGACACAGGGTTACATGTAGCCCAGGCTTACATAAACTCAAAATATAGCCGGGACTGACTATGACCTCTTGATCTTCCTGTCTCTACCTCCCAAATATTGAGATTATAGGCATGTGGGTTGTGTGTGTGTTTGGAAAGCCTTTAGCCATCTTTAATTTTTAATTAAGTATGTGTGTATGTGTAGTGCTCAACCGAACTCAACAACAAAAAGACTAATAATGCATTTTAAATGATTAAATATGACTCAATAGCTAAAGCAAGAGGTCCTGGGTTCCGATCCCAAACCCCACCACACAAAGTAAGATTTGTGTGTCTATAATCCCAGAGCTCCTACAGGGAGAAACAAAAAAAGCTCTAAAAACTTGAGGGCCAGCTGGTCTGGGGTACACAGTGGTGAACAATAAAAGACAAGAAGATGTGGTAAAGTTATCAAAGGGCTTTACTTTTATTACTCATTTTATTAAGTTTTTACTTAAACTTAGTTGGTTTTTTTTCCCACATTTTTCATACCAAAAAGTAAACCCATGCACCCTGAAGAGCACAGGCCATATCCTTTTCTCTTTGCTGTTTCCAGTGCAAACAAGAGTGTCAGTAGACAGTGGTCAAAGTGTTTATAGAATGAATTAGCGAATGACTACATATTTTAGGCACAACATATTGGAAACCAAGCTGATACATTTAGCAGAGTGTACACTGGTGCTGGGCTGCCAAGAGACCTTTTCTTTTTATGCTTCCTCATGACATAGTTACAAATTTGTGACAATAGCCCAAATATTTCTTCTTTCTTCTGCAGTGACATTTGTAGGATGGACACATGACCTAATCGAGACAATGATGTAACAGGGAGACCATTCTCTTTAGTGCTTTCAATGTTTCAACTTGAGTTATGGCAATCACCTGCTAGTACCTAACACCAAAGTCAGAATCCTGAGGTAAGCAAGTAGAAAATCAGAAAGATAGAAGATCTTGATCCTTATCAACCTGGATAAGGGGTCCTTAACCAACCCTGGAATTGTCCTAGCCAAGGACTTATGATCAACCCTACTGTTTACACCTCTTAGGAGTTAAATGCTTTGTTTCTTCCAGATGAAAAGCTCCTGAGGAGGTTTATGGATGGATTATATGTGTGTATGGGAGAGGGTGGAGCTGTGTCATTTTCTTTTTCCTTGATTAAAAGTCTTCGGAGTTCGAGTCTGGTAATACATATCTTTAATCTCAGCACTCAGGAGGCAGAAGTAGATACATCTCTGAAAGTATGAGTCAACCTAGTCTACATAGCAAGTTCCAGGCCAGCCAGGGCTATGTAATGAGACCCTATCTCAAAAACAAAAAACATACTACCTGCCTAACTAACTAAACAAGAAGCATGTGGAAGATGTGACGAGAAGAAGGCATTATTTTGCTTATAGAAAAGCCCCTGCATGGAGCTCTCTGCCTTCTGACAGAACAAAAGCCACAACTGAGCAACCACGGCATGAGGGGTGAGTCAGACAATGCTGTGTGCAAAGCCAATTACTTCAGTATGTAAACTGCAACTATATCTTTCTTTTCCAAATCCCATGTATTATATTATTATTATTATTTAGAAGGGTCTCCCTATGTAGACCTGGCTGTCCTGGAGCTCGCTATTTAGACTAGGTTGGCCTCATATTCACAGAGATGCACCGGCCTCTGCTTCCTGGGTGCTGTGGTTAAAGCTTACACACTGACTTGGATGTCCTCAGAGCTGGACTACAGGTATATCAAGTGAAGCCAGGAAGACAGAAAGTAGGATGGCTGATATGAAAATATCTTCCTTTGACTGCATTTTTAAGGCTGAAGTGAGAACTCTCTATGGGTTGCCTGGTGTTTCACACTCCTGATCTTTTTTGGGGCTCTCTTAGCCAATCAGCCTGCTTCTTGCTATTTTCCCCTTTATTAAGCACTTTCTACACTCTATTTAGTCAGTTACTTCTGCTTAGTCTTCATTTCTCAATATAAAATACCGTGGCTCTTGGGTAGAGATGTCAGAACCCGAGTGTGCAACTGAACTATTTGAACACATTTTTTTGGGTATAGTTTCAGAGAAGAAATGAGGTAGAAATACCTTTAATTCACCACCTTTGAGCTGCAACTTTATTCAGATTTTTCTCCAAGGTGCTTTTGCTCATTATCTCATTGGATGCGTTGAGCTATGATTCTTATAAGGACTTTGAGGTCTTACTTATTTGTTTGATTTATTTATCTTTGAGATAGGGTTTCACTATTTAGCCCTGGCTGACCCAAAAGTCACTATATATAAACCAGGGTGGTCTTAAATTCAAGGAGATCTAGAAAGACCTGTACCATCATGCCCAGCCTACCTATGCATGCACGCAGAGAGGCAGCTTCTCCTGGCTTTTTAGTAGGCTGCGTTGAGTGCAGCAGTGCTGCGCTTACTCCCCTGCCCAACAATGCTGTGCTCTTTCTATAGACAGCAGTGAAAGCAGTTGTTCTCTTCCACTCTGAGAGCGATTATCTCTGAGTAACAGGTGGAGTGACTCATCCTTCTGGATGTCTTAGAGGAGATTTCATTTTACTGGAGAGGATGCAGGGAGAGGAGCCCCAGTGATGTGTCAGGCTTCACACATTCTGGCCCTCATATAATGAGGAGCAAGTTCTTTCCCTGCTGCAATGGCAAAACCTGGAAGCAACGCCCCAGGTCTCAGGCTTGAAAAATCACATTATTCATAACAGGGCCATGATTCACATGGAGAGAACAAAATGGAATGATCAAAAATAGATTCTGTAGATCAATCTGTAGCAAAAATAACTCCATAGCTATGAGTTAGCTATAATCATAGGAAAGACCATTCCATTTAAGTTCTATCGTCCTTTCTTTCACGTTGGCTAGATAATCTTTTTAAAACTTTTTATTTGATATATATGGGTGTTTTGCCTGTATGTGTTTGTGAGCCACTTGCATGCCTCGTGCCTGGAGAGGCCAGAGAGGGCATCAGATCCCCTGGAACTAGAGTTACAGACAGTTGTGAGCTGCCATTTGGATGCTGAGAATTGAACCCAGGCCCTTTGGAAGAGCAGTCAGTGCTCTTAACTGCTGAGGCAAGCTCTCCAACTCCCACTAAATAATTTTTATTCTTCTTTCATGGTACATAGTTATAGGCTGATCTTCTGGTCAGTATATTTGAGTTACCTTGTTTTTGGTTCTTTTTGTTTTTTTGTTTTGGACTTTTTTTTTTTTTTTTTCCAGAACTGAGGACTGAATCCAGGTGCTAGGCAAGCACTATACCACTGAGCTAAAGCCCCAACCCCTGGTCAATTTATTTGAAAAAGAGGATTTTTGGTCTTATCTGTTTGTTTGTTTCCCATTGAGCCTTTTGTTTGTTCGTTTCGAAGCTATGGATTGGACCCAGGGCCTCATGCATGCTAAGCACTGACAGAAAGCTTTAATATTAGCGACTCTGTTTTTCAGTATGATTCTTTTGAAATGAGACACCTGAAATAAACTTTACATATTAATAGAACTCTTTTAATTGATCTCCTTAAGTTATTGAGCATCCTTTATTTATTTATTTATTTATTTATTTATTTATTTATTTATTTATTTAAAGATTTATTATATGTAAGTCCACTGTAACTGTCTTCAGACACACCAGAAGAAGGCATGGGATTCCATTACAGATGGTTGTGAGCCACCATGTGGTTGCTGGGAATTGAACTCAGGACCTCTGGAAGAGCAGTCAGTGCTCTTAACCACTGAGCCATCTCTCCAGCCCCTCATCCTTTATTTTTATGCTGTTTATTGAACCACTAGTATTTGTAGTGAGGATTATAATAATTTACAGGGTGGGTTGAAAAGGAATTTGATGGAATTTGAATTTGAATTCCTGCCAGAGATATTATTTGTTTCAAATATGAACAATATGATTTTGGTCTTTTTACCTGGATATTTTTCACTTTCTGTTTATTTCTTAGCTTTATAAGAGCAATAAAACTTTTTTAGGAAGTAGTAAACATGAAAAGGAGTTCCATCTTGGCAACTCTTACTGTGTTTTATATATGCACATATCACACGCATAACATGCAAGAAACTGTGGGAGGACTTTGAGAATCTGAAAACAACAATTTTATCTCTTATAATAAAAAAACCCACAAGGTATTTATATACCATGAAGACATTGTTAAATATAAGGATATTTATAGTTTTACTAAAAAAAAATGTCCAGAGAAAGGTCAGTTCCTCTGGCCTCCCGGATTAGCTGTCATCAATGAGCTGATGTTTTAAACTCAGAGTTACATATGAATGCTCACAAGAGCTGTATTAATTATAACTATTATGCTCATAAACAGTCACATCTAAAGGCAGAAAAACAGCAGATTTCAACTGTACTTTTTCATTAAGAAATCGTTTTTTTTCCTCAAAAACTTCTATATCAACGCTTTCATCTCTGACTGATTCAGACTGTGTCATGTGCCTGTACCTTAGCTGAAAAAAAAAAGTGTGTTTTGTTTATTCTGAGGTGGGCAATTAGTAGTGTCTACAACAAGATTACTGGATGTGGAGGTGCATGCCTCTAATCCTAGCACTGAGGTAGGGGGATTGTAAATTCCAGGCTTGCCTGGGCAACAAAACAAACAAACAAACAAAAACTCTCAAAAACAGAAATCACAGTTCTTTTTCAAGAAATGGAGGAACATGTCTTAATTCTAGCACTGGGGAAGCAAAGGTACATGGAACTCTATGAGTTCAAGGCCGGCCTGGACTACATAGTGAGCTCTAGAATCACATAGAGACCTTGTCTTTCAAAAAGAAAAGAAAAGAGAAGAAGAAAACTTCTCTCTCAGTGAAGGGGAGTTATACTTTTATTGCAATTTCTATATCAGACTCCAGAACATACTTACAGACTTCCCAATTACTTTAAGATAATCAAAGAAGCTGCTCTAGGTAATTTTGAATTTGCAGCTGCCAAGCTAAGCCCATTCCCTTTTATTGCTGTTAGGTTTTAGTTGTGACCTCTGTTCTGGACATCCTTTACACAAATAGGAAATAGTGTCAATTTACACTAACAAATTTTTGGCTGATGTTCTCTTTATAACAAAATGTTTTTATCCTTCCTCAAATGTCCAAAATTCTATTCATTCTTTTAAGACAGTAAAAAAATAATAATTCTTGTTTATCTTACTTATTCAGCAAGTATCTGTTGCCTGACTACTGTATACCAAGCATTTTTCAAGAGTTAAGGCACAAAACATGAATTCTGATCCTATGGAGGTTAAAGTCAGGGAAAACCAAGAATTAGCAGTGCCGGTTAAATGAGGAGAGAAAGACATGATGAAAGGACAAGTGGAGACCCTCGCGTGGAGTTTGATGGGAAGGGAGGCAGAAGGGAAGGCATCTCAATGGCTCAGTAGACTGAATATGTCTGTCCAAAATACTAATGTGGAAATCCTGATTCCCACTTTAGTACCAGGTGTAGAAATTGGGGAGCTTATTAGGCTAGAAGGGTGGAGTCACCAAGAAAAGGCTTAGTGTCCTTATAAAAGAACCCCAAGAGCTCTCTGACTCTCTTTCTGCCTTACACAATAAAAAGAAAATTATCTATGAACAAGAAACAGCCCTCACCAGACACTGAATTTTCTGGCATTATAACCCTGGTTTTCCCAGTCTCTAAATCTATTAACCATCCAGCGTATGCTATTCTGTTGCTGTTGTAGCAGCCAAAATAGACAAAGACAGGTTTTGTAGGTGACAGCTGAAAGGAGTCGTGACTGGAGGAAGGGACAAGCTGATGAGGTACGGAGGAATGTGTGCAGGAAGTAAAGTGGTGGTGAGAGAGCACTTTATAATCAGATGATGCTAGCTAGGCATGGCAATGCATTTCTACGATCCTGGTACCGAGAAGGTTGAGGTGAGAGAACTGCAGGTCAAGAACAGCCTGGGGTGCATAGTAAGCCCCTGTCTTACAAATTCCAACAAATCTCAATCAATCTCTCTCTCTCTTTATATATAATATATATATATATATATTGTATCTTATATATGTATATATACACACACATATATGTATATATATATAAGATACAAAATACAGATCTCTAATTTCTTCTTCTCCAAAGTAATTTTTCTATTTGTTGAACCTGTACTGTATACATGTACCTTTTAGACTATTAAGATCTCTATGGTTAGCCGAGCCATGGTGGAGCATTCCTTCAATCCTAGCACTCTGGAGGCAGAGGCAGGCAGATCTCTGTGAGTTCTAGGCCAGCCTGGTCTACAGAGTGAGTTCCGGGACATCCAGGGCTACATGGAGGCACCCTGTCTAGAAAAAACAAAACAAAAAACAAACAAAAAAAAAAAAAAAAAACAAAGAAAAGAAAAAACTCTGAAGACAGGCTGAGGATACTCTGTACTTGGGGTAGAGAAATCTCTGAAGGCAAAACATGTGACTTATGGTGTACTTAATAAATATGAAAGAGGCTTCAGAGAATAAAGCCATGCATGCATCAGTGTAAAACCAGAGCTTAGTTCCATGCACCCGAGTCCTGTCTCCTTTGGAGTTGGAGGCAGAATTGCTTGAATTTTGGCTCAGCCAGGACAACACAGTGAAATCTAAGAAGACAGAGGAGAGGAAAGAAGGGAGAGAGCAGACAAAAGGGGGGGCATCAAACTTGATAAGGCATGAAACACTTGAGGTCAGAATTGAGTTATCCCAGCCCTCTTCCTAACAGCCTCGGCTGTTTGGTGACTATAGAAACAAAGCAGCAGGAAGGATTTGATTCATAAAGTTCTGGAGGAAGTACAAAGTAGCTTGAGTCCTCAGATGTAACTCCAAAGGCTATTTCGGGAAACAATGACAACATGGTACCCAGCAGAGAAAAAGCCACTCTCACTTTTGTTTGCAAAAGCATCTGAGACATCTTTTTTCCTTTCTGTTCTTTATTTGCTAGGAGTCTAGGTACTGGTGGGATGTCCTATCTGACCTGATAAGCTACTTGTACACTCAAGACAACTTCTATGACTTCATCTTCTTCCTCGTCCTCCTCTTCTTCCCTTTTCATCCTCCTCTTCTTCCTCCTCCTTCCCCTTCTTCTGAGACAATGTCGTCTGATAAAATTCAGGCCCCTCTGAGATTAATTATGTAACCCAAGATAGACCTCCTGCTAGGATTATAGGCATGAACTACCAGACTTGGCTAGTTTTGTTTGAGACAAAGTTTTACTACTTAGTCTAGGGTGGTCTGACTCTCTGTCATCCAGTACCAGCTGCTACTGTGGTTTTAAAACAAATATTTATGTTTTGACCCAGTTTTTCCATTTTCATTTTAGATATACATTCAAAAAGTCCACCATTGTTTGAGAGGAATGGCAGGGAAATGATTTTTTTTTTTGTAATTCTTTATTATTGATTGATTGACCTGGTGTTAGGATTAAACCAACCCAAGCCTTTATGTATGAAAAGGAAGCACTGTACCCCTGAGCTATTCCTAGTCCCAGAGAATACATTTTGATAGAGAAAGTTTTAAGATACACTTGTGTCATTAGTAGGTAAAATAGATATCACTTTCAGAACTTCTTCCTTCTCCTAATTTATTCTTCATCAGTGAGTCATCCTGCATTTGATAAGGTACTTGTCTAACCTTGTCAATAACATGTAAAGGCATTTTGTGTAGAAGATACTATACATAGATTTTTAAAAATTAACTTGAGAGACTTTTTTGATGTCTTTACGTATACATTTTTATTTATTTATGTTTTCAAAGTATTTTTGACAAGATCTTATGTAGCTGAGGCTGGCCTCAAACTCACCTATGTAGTTATGTATGATCATAAACTCCTGCCTCTACTCTCCCTTACTGGGATTACAGAGCTGAGTTTTAATGTCTTTAAAAGAGTTTTATTATTGCTTAACACAGATATCTTTTTTAGATCTTATTCTGTGAGATGTTGAAGAGTGGCAGAAATCGTGCAGATGCCAAATTCTCTAAGTCAATGGTTCTTAACTTGTTTTTAAAAAATATTCTACGAATCGACTTTATTTAGAACTCTTTTCCCTTCTTTGATGCAAGGCTTCATGTAGCCTAACTTTGGTATGTAGCTCAGGCTGGCCTTAAACTTATGATCCTCCAACCTCTCTCTCTCAAGTGCTATGATGGTGGGCATGCACTGTCTTGCTCTATACGTTTTTTAGGTGTCCTAAAGAGTAGATTTAGAGCCTCATACATGCTAGAAAAATGACTCTACTTCTGGCCCATATCTCTATCTCTTGGGTTTTGTTTGTTTGTTTTTGAGGTAGGACCTCACTCTGTATCTTAGACTAAGCTGGAACTAACTCTGTAGCCCAGGCTTGCCTGGACATGACAACAGTCCTCCTGCCTTAGCTTCCTGAGGGTTGGGATTGCAGATGTAAAACTAGATAGAGAATAACTAGATTTACAAAGGCCATAATAGAAGTTTCCATATAGCACTCTGGAATCCTCTACAGCTTACATTAATAGAACTTAGGTGTTATAATAAACTAATCAATATCAAAATACTGTTATTAACTAAAATTCATGTTATACTCAAATTATTTTGTATTTGTCTGATACTGTTTTCAGGGATCCCATTTAGATGAAAATATACATTTAATTATGTTATATAATTGTCCACATTATGCTTAGTTTACGTTTTCTTATGGCATTCACCATTATCTTAGTGGATCATGAAAATAGGTTGACGATTGGAAATGCTTCGGATGGCTAATTTAAGGGAGCCCCACTCAGGCATATCCAGAAAGTCATGCTTTAAGGGGAAAGGATAATCTCTTAAATACTCCTGCAGATTTGTGATCGTGTTGAGATATGCTATGTGTCCTTTTCCAACGCTGCATCGCTTGTGGGCAGTTGTTTCTCATCTGTAATATCAGGGGTTTAGTTTATATCTCAACCCATTTCTAGCACGTAGAAGATGGTCATCATCTGACATTATGGACACCTAAAAACACAGGCCACTCAACAGAGGATCACGCCAACAGAAACTAGGGAAATAGATGGCTTAATAGGAGGTAGCAGAGGTTCAAATAAAACCTTGATTCCATTACATGACTACGTGGATTTTGCAAGTCATTTCCTTCTGCTCGGCTCCAGTTTCCTCACCCACAAAATGGAGAGGACTTGTTTCTGGGAGTTATGAAACTCCACGGAGCAACAGAGAGGAATCTATACACGAAGATGGGGAGCAAAGAATTGCGTTTGGAAGGGTAGTACAAATGGGTGAAGGGCTGAACTGAGGAAGGAGAAGCAAAGTTAAGGGTTTAGCACCTATGATACACCTTGGAGCGACCCAACCCCACCCACGCATTGCTGCGGTCATTCCACCTTGGTTCCGGCTCCGCCTCCGTCCCACCTTCTTTTCCCTCCTCCCTTCTCCAATAGCCTTGCGTCGCGCCACACTTCCCATGGCCGCCAGGACCCTACACCTTCCTCCGCGCGAGAGTCCCGCGCGCTCTCGCGCCGCCAACTCACTCAGCAGCTGCCTTCCCTCCGCTTTTTCTGATTGGCTCGTCTTGTTAGTGACGTAAGCGTTCCCCTTTTTTTTTCCTCCCCTCACCCCCACGCCCCTCGCTTACCCGGAACTCGGTCCCTCCTCCTCCTGTCTTCTCCAGACGCCAGTCGAAACCTGATCGGCCCCTTTCTCCGCGGCACGGGAGGAGCCGGGAGAGCTGGCGAAACCAGGAAGGCACTGGCGGTGACGCGCACGCGCACGCACTCACGCACGCAGGTCCGAGGCCGGCGGGGCGCAGGCTCGCGCCCGGACTCGCCCCGCATCCGCGCCAGAGGCTCGCGCACTCAGCGGGTTGGGCTGCGGTGACGGCGGCTGCTGTGGGAGCCCGAGCGCTGCGCGTGCTGGGTCCCAGACGCGTCTGCGGAGCTCGCCCCGCCACCCTCCTCTCTCACCTCAGTCTCCGCGGTGCGTTCTGAGGGAAGGAACGGCGCTGGGCTAGGGAAGCCCGAGCGCACCGCTGGCTGCCTCCGACACCGCCCTGCGTCCCTTGGCGGCCGCGGGCCTGACTCGGTGCTAGGCGACTCTGCGGGGAGGCGACTGCCGCCGGTCGGTGGAGTCACTCTCCCTTCCGCCTCGCCCCTCTGCCCGGCCCTGCAGGGGCCGAGAGGACTCCGAGGCTGCCCCTTCCGCTCATCCCTCTTCGTCAGCCGGTTGGAGCTGCAGCGGTCTGGAAGAGGTCTCTGGGCTGAGGCGGCGGCTCCTCCGGCTCCATCATGTCTGCGGGCGGAGACTTCGGGAATCCGTTGAGGAAATTCAAGCTGGTGTTCCTGGGAGAGCAGAGCGGTGAGTGCGCGGCTCCCCCGCTCCTGGCAGCCGGCCGCGGCTTCCCTGCACCGCCCCCAGTGCAGCCCTTCTGGCCGCCGAGGCTCCCCGCCGGCCTCGCTCTCCCTGCCTCCCCCCCTCCCCAGCCCTTCCTCGGGGTCCCCTGGCTCCTCCTCGCTAGTATCTATCGGGCTTGTGCCTTAGACCTTCGATCCTCGTCCGGACTCCGCGGTCCGCAGCCGGGCCCTCGGGCCGCTCTGTCCTCCTAAGCCCTCACCCCGCCCAGCCTCCTGTCCATCCCTTTCTTCCTCTGCTCTGCGTGGTCTCCTCCACCCGGGCCGGCTTTCTGGGGCCCCACCCTTATTCTTTTTTTCCCGGTTCCCATTGGAACTGGGAGTGAGGTCCCACTCGGAGAAGCCCCCAACTCTGGGGAACAGGCCCCTCTTCAACCTTGGATGAAGGAGGGTGGGATCTGGGCGTTGTTTTCCCCTGAGGCTTGGCTCGGAGTTGTACAAGTCTCCTGGAAGGTTCGAAGTGGTGGTCGTAGAGAAAAACAATTTTTGCTCAGTTTTCACCTAAATGAAGAATTAGTTAGGGTTAGTGAGTTAATGTATTTCAACTGAAGGCGACTTGAAAAGAGGTGGCGTTGCCAGTGATGATTTTGGTCCCTTGGGTTGGGACTAAATAGAATCAATAATATTCTATTGATTTTCATCTCATTGACAGTTCTTTTGGCACTGTTGATGCCTTTTCGATCTCTGCCAGATGCTATGTCATGATCAGTTTACTTCGAATTTTTCTCATCTCACGTCCCCCTTTTCTCGTTTCAACATGAAATATTTAAGTATCTTCATGATGATAAAAGCAAGGATTAACGGGTGAAATGTTAATTATTAATTTCTTCTGGAGTATTTTTCAATTACATATTTAAGATGTATGTGAGAGGCTTAAAATAATACATCTTTGTTTTGTAAAGGATTGCCTTTGAATAATAGAGTAATAGATCCATCTAGCCCTCTAAATTAAATTAAAATATTATTTGAGTTAACTGATTTATATATATATATATATATATATATATACATATATATATGTATATATATATATATACCTAATATTTCATAGGATCCTGAGTGAAATTGTAATGTCATTTGCCTGGTCGAGGTTCTGCAGTCACTGTTCTTTCTAACAGATACAAGATTTGTAATGGTTGTCAGAAAGATTACTTGTTCCAACAGCTTTATTCTTTATTATAAAAACTGAACAGTAATTCAGAGATTATAATCTTTTTTCCTCAACATTTTTCTTGACCGTCATTAAAATTCAGACTAATCTCTCAGTGTCTGAATTTTATAGTTCCAAGTAATCAAACAATGAGCTTATGGAGAACATTATTTGGAGTGGAAAACATAACTGATAAAATATTCTTAGCTTTTATTGCTAGCTTAAACTATTTATACCAATTTGGAAAACTATATTTGGTTAACTGGTTGCAATTTTGCCTTCAGCAGAACCTGGGAAATAATTTTTCTTGAATGTTTGGATTTGTCTTCCCTATAACCTTGTAGGATGGAAAAATCTCGTCTCCCACTTGTTTGCTTATGGATATTTCTTAAGTATAAACATTTCCAGGCCAGCAAGATGGCTCAGTGAGTAAAACAGGCACTCAGTACCAAATCTGACAACCTAAATTCAATCCTCAGGTCCTATACAGTAGAAAGGGAGAACCAACTCACAGAAGTTGTCCTCTGATCTGCATGAACACCCACCTACAATAAATACCCAAATGTAATAATAAAACATTTTAAAATAAGCATTTCCTTAGGTGAGTAACTTGGTGAAAACCTATGAAGTTGATCCTGATCCCATTAGTGTTTCATGGCAGTTTCAGGACAGTGCCATACATAACATAAAGTTCATTGGTCATTGTTAATAAATAGGTTTGAGTGTGCTTATTGTACAGCCTATGGAGATTGTTGACTGCCTCATGTTGTGATACAAGACTAAATTTACTCAAAAATCCATTAATCTTTCTGTTGGAAATTTTTATCTTGAGTAGAGATCTTACTTATAACTGCAGGTTTCCTTTGGATTTCTTGATTTATTATATGGGAGTTTTATGACTTATTTTCTTTTGGTTACTTTTTTTCTTTTTTAAGCTAGAGTTACATTCTGATAGCCCAGGCTGGCTTCAGATTTGGAGTCCTCTTGCCTCAGTTTCTGAGTGCTGGGATTTCAGGAATGAGCCACCATACACATTTTTATTTTCATTTCTTTTTTTCCTATTTTGAACTTAATTTCTTTTTGAGGCAGTTTCATGTAGTGAGACTTACCATGAACTAGACTTGCCTTGAATATCTGATGATCCTTCTACCACCCAAATGCTGAGATTACAGGTGTTTTCCACTGTGGTTTATGTGGTGCTAGGTGAGCACTATACATTCTGAGCTATAGCCTCAGCCATAAGAAAATAATTTTTTAAAGTTGGGCAAACAGAGTAATATGTTTTAATATAGCTTTTTCATGTGTGTGTGTGTGTGTGTGTGTGTGTGTGTGTGTTTAGACAGAGATGGATAGTCTTACTGTGTAGCTCAAGCTGGCCTTGAAGATAAGATCCTCTAACATCAGCCTTTCAGGTTGTCATTTCTTTCTTTAGATAATTTATCAACTATTTCTTTTCATTCATTCCCAGCCTTCCCAAGTGGAAACTAAATATTGTTTGTTAAATTTAACTATGTATGTATATATACATTTCTATATATTAGCACAGTTTTAGATTTATAGACTATTGATAAGATAGTATATGCCTATGCATCCTGCACCCTCTATATATAGAAATAACTTTTCTATATATAATATAACCACATTAAGTTAAGTTATATATCAGATTTCACTTGTTCTCTTTAGGGTTGTGTTTGCATGCTTTTTGCTCTTTAGAACTGTGAGGTTAATTATCTTTTGAGGTCATCATATTGCTAAGTAATGCTATCCAATAGTTTGACACTGAAAGATTGATTTTGTTTTCACAAAATGTCTATAGTTTTCTTATGCATTAGTAAAGGCCTGTAGAATCTATGTTACATTGATGTAAGTTGTTATGAATTATTTATTTTTAGGTCTGTTAGAAATCCACAATTTAGCTTTTAAAGACTGTAGTCTCTGGAATAGCCTTCTTTGTTTCCTTAATAATAGTATTTACCACATTTATAACATTTTATATGTTTGTTTTGTGTGTTTCCCAGGGCAGAGCAGAATGTAAGTTCCATAAAAAATTATCATCTTTTTATGTTCATTGAACCCTTATTACTAGCATAGAACTAGTTTCATGGTGGTTGTTCAGAAATATTTGCTAACCAAACAATAGTGAAATATAATAGTAGTCAAGCTATTAGCCTATAAACTGTTTCACTAAAACACTAAAAGAAAAAGAACTCACTTGTCTGCATATTATACTTTTTTATTTAAACAGAGTTTCTTCCTCCTGCTAAAACTATTAACTTATTTGCTGTTAGTATAATACAAAAAAGTATGCCAAATATGCAGATTATGTGGTTACGTGATCTCATTTAGCTTTTCAAATGAATTGTTTTAGTACTTGCCAGATCTAGTTAATGGCATGAGTCTTGGCAATCTTTTCTCTTTATTTTAGTAGTATATGATAAAGGAATGCTAAACTACATAAGTCCTAACATTCTACAGGAGAATCTTTTGCTATTATCAGGCTATTGTCTGGAAATCCAAGGGACTTTTAGGAATGTCATTAAGTGGTTTACAATGGAATTTACTGCAAATGTTAATTGTTATTGATTATTAGGGAACGTGATGGCAAGAAAACATGCATAACTAATACTGCTTTTTTTCACCTTGTAGTACCCTTTTTCTGTCAACTTTTTGAGCTACAGTATATACATAGAGCAAAGGTGTCAGAGATTAGTAACACTGAGTCTATAATAGTGTAGTATGGGTCACTCTGGGTATTGGCTATTTTCTATTTCTTTGTAAATTCCTTATGGGTGGAGTCTATCAAACCACTTAAAGTTTTCAGTAAACTACTCAAGTGTTTACTAAACATTCAGTTTGCCAAACTCTTAGAAAAATTTTACATTTAATTAATCTTCATAATGACATTATATACAATAAGTCCTGTTTATTATTTTTAATGATAAGGAAGCTAAAACATTTTTTAAAAATGTTGAGTGCTTTGCCAAAGGTCAGGGGCCCAGTACTAACATTGGAAGTTTGGACTTTGTGCTCTTAACCATTACTATCAAGTTTTAAGGTATAAAAATAAGATACAGAAGATATTCCCTTTGTGTTTATTTGTAAAATGAAGCTGCAAGGACAGAATGGCCTGATACTATCAAATCCATCCAATAGCTCTCAAACTGATCTGCTGGTCCCCAGAAATCGCACAAGACTCTGCAAGCAGGGGTCCATGAACACCATATGGATCCAGAATATTAAGATGTTATGTGCTTTTTCACTTGTACTACCTTATAGGTATATAGTGTAAGTTCTAAGAAACTGCCTGCCATGTGAAACATGTCAAAAGCAACTATAATAATATAGCTGTCCTCTGTTGAGTTAAACATTAAGAAGCTTTGCAAATACTGTAAAACACTGCCACTTTCGTTAACTTTTTGCTTGTAAAGTAGTTTTATTAAATAAAAATTATGCTAATATGTAATGAGATTTATTACTATTTTAGATATATTATGTACTTTTAATTTTTCATAGTTAGATTTCAGTATGCTAAATACTGATACAGTCCACGCAAACATAATTCTTTAATGTCCTCCACAATTTGTAGGTACTAAGGCTCCAACCACAAATGGTGATACTTGTCTGTAATCTCAGTACTTAAGAGGTAGAAACAAGAGAATCATGAATTCCAGGTCCTCCTCTTATCCACTGAGCTATTTTGCTGGCCCTACCTTATTTATTTATGTCACAGTTTTCCACTGAACCTAAAGTTTACATCTAGACTGGCTGGCCAGCAACCTCCAGGAATCTGTTGTCTCTGTAGTCAGTGCTGGGATTCCAGGTATACATGGTTCCTGCCCACCCTCCCTTCCTTCCTCTCTTTTTCTTTTCTTTTTTTTTTTTTCTTTTTTAAATATCCAAATCAGGTACTTAATACACAGTGCTTTACTGACTAAGCCATATTTTCCCAGTCCCTCGGTTACTGCTTCTTGGAGTTAGGAATGGTGATGAATGCCTGTAACCCTAGCATGGGAGGTTGAAACAAGATTATTGCTGCAAGTTTGAGGAAAACATGGATTATATAATGAATCCAAGGCTAGCCTGGACAGTGTAGTGAAACTGTCTCGAAAAGGAGATGGGGCTGGAGAGATGCCTTAGCATTTAAGAACATTTGTTTTGGAGAAGACCTAGGTTTGCTTACAACTATCCATAACTGAAGTTTCAGGGGAGCCTGACCTAGTGCACTAGGCCATGGGCACTAGGCAGGCACATGGTTTACATACATGCAGGAAAAACACTCATGCACATAAAATTAATCTAAAGCAAATATTTAGGGGAAAGAGCACCAAAAAGGTCTGGGTATGGTGGTGCATTTCTTTAATCCTGGCAGTTGAAGAGGCAGAGACGAGTGGGCTCTGGTGAGTTTGAGGCCAGTCTGGTCTACACAGTAAATTTTAGGTCAACAAGAGGTACATAATAAGAACTTGCCGCAAAAAACAAAACAAAAATGAAGGAATGAGGGTACATTTTATTGATAGAACTCTTGCCTCGATGTGGAAGGACAAGATTTAAACTCTATCCCAAATACCTGTGTTAATATGACAATTAACAGTAAAAAAAATTCCCTTCTCATTTTTTAAGTGTGTGTGTGTGTGTGTGTGTGTGTGTGTGTGTGTGTGTGTGTGTGTGTAAAAGAATGTATGCATATGGTCTGGAGAGATGGCTCAGTGGTGAAGAACACTGACTATTCTTCCAAGAGGTCCTGAGTTCAATTCCCAGCAACCACATGGTGGATCACAATCATCTGTAATGGGATCCAATGTTCTCTTCTAGTGTGTCTGAAGACAGCGACAATATACTTACATACATAAAAGAGTGTATGCATGACTCTTTGAGGTCAAAAGAAGACATTGGATCCCACTTGGAACTAGAGTTACAAGAAGGTTGTGAGCTGCCATGTGAGAATGCTGTGACTTGAGCCTAGGACCTCTGGAAGAGCAAGAAGGGCTCTTAACTGCTGAGCCATCTCTCCAGCTCATGTGTGCATATGGATTTATATAGGTGAAGGTCAGAGGTCAGCCTCAGGAGCCATTCACCTTATTTTGTGGACAGAGTTTCTTCCTGGAACCTGGGGTTTGTCCTTTAGGCTAAGCTCAATATCCAGTGAATTCACTGGCTTTTCCTTCCCAACACTGGGATAACAAACTGTAAGTGCTGTCTAGTAAACTCAGATCCTCATTCTGACAGAGCAAGCACCTTTCTCACTGAGCAGTCTAGTTTACTTCTTTCGTTCTTTTTTCTTTCATTCCTTTTTTTAAGACAAGGTCTCAAGTAGGCCAAGGTGGCCTCAAAGAAGAAAGGAAAAAAGAATTAAGGACTGAAAAGGTAGCTCAGCAGTTAAGAACACTTATTGTTCTTTTCAGCCCCTAATTTTCTTAAAAAGAAAAAAAAAAAAGGAACAGACAGTCGTGGTAATACACCACTATAATCCTAACTCTTAAGGAGTTGAGGCAGGAAGGTCTAGCCATCTTTGTCTACTTAGTGAATTTGGGTAGCAAGCAGCTACATTTTTATTTGTTTGGAAACGGGAGCTCACTGTGCAGCACTATTTGACCTGAAACTTGCTATGTGTGTTGGGATGTCCTAAATTTGCAGAGATCTTCCTACCTCTGCATTTCCAGTACTGAGATTAAAGGCATACCTGTCTATGTCCTGTTAACTTCCTTTTTATTTTATGTATATTTATATTTTACTTGCATGTATATAGTGCAAATCATGAGCATGCCTAGTGCCTAGAGAGACCAAAAGAGGTTGTTGGATCCCCTGGGACTAGAGTTACAGACAGCTGGAAGCTGCCATGCAGGTGGTTAGGAACCAAACCTAGGTCCTCTGTAAAACAGCAAGTGCTCTGAACCCTACTGCGCCTTCTCTCCAGCAATATAGGTTTTTGTAAGTTAATCTTTCATTTACTTTATATCCAGTCTGAAGTACTCAAAACATTAATGATTTTTGGCTAAATTTTTAATTTTTACAGATAATATGAAATTTCACTTGTACATCCATATTACCTGTACATTTCTGGTACCCAATTACTATGTTTCTGGACAGAATAATCCTGGCAGACATTTTCTTTTTTGCCTTTTCAATCTGCTTTATCAGGTTCTCAATATGTAATATGGATTTTCCCATGCAACTGATAAATTTTGCTAACAAAAGAATTACAAGCCCAGTAAAAAACATAAGTTTCAAGTAGAAATATAAAAATAATTAGAAGCTGGTAACAGGAATAGGTCTAGGAGTAACTTCAAACTTGTACAACAGCACATCACAAAGCAGGAGTCCCCATATCATATTCAGAGAAAACCTTAGGACTCAGGACATAAAGGCAAAACTTGTCATGGTGGTCATGGTGAGGGGGGTCAGTGCTAACCACCGCAGACTATGGCTCAGATGCCTTTCCCTCAGTTTCTCCATGAGCTGTCTCATATCCTTCCCAAACCTTTGTACATTCTCCTCTCTCATCCTTGCTTGGGGCTCTCCAACCCTATACATCAAGTCTCATTTATAGTGAGCAATGGGGAAGCTCCTGCGACCTCCTCTAGGCACATAATTTTTGCCCACCTCAAGAGTCAGGGCCACAGCTGGCTCCCTTTTGATAGTATCTTGCGGCTTTTCTTCCTTTTCCTCTTTTTTCTGATGGTTATTTTCCATGTTGAATTTTTTTTTTTTTTTTTACTCCTTGATCTTTGGACTCCATTACTCCTGGGCCTATCCTTGCCTTCTCCTCTTCGTAGCGATGATTACCACCAGGTGCCCCTCGAAGCTTCTGGTTCTCGGACCTCTCTCCTCCTCCTGCTTTCCGGGCTGCCTGGGCTGCCCAGGCCTGTGTACTCTGCACCACCAGGAGCTTCGCTAGAGAGAGTGACCAAGGAAGGTCCGAGACCCAACGAAGGATGTGAGCCTGCGTGGGCTAGTCACATGCCACTTGCATCAGAAGTCTTGACTCTTTTCTTGTGTGTGTGTATGTATGTTTCTATGTATGAGTTCATGTGTGAGCTTGTATGTGTGAAGGTCAGAAGACAACGTTGGATGTTGTTACTTGGGTCTTGTCTCCTCTGTTTCATTGACTTGGCACTCACTGGTCAGGCTAGACTATCAAACAGGCCAGAGAGTCCCAAGAAACCACCTACCTCTTCCTCCCAGTGCTGAAATGATAAGCAGATGCCTACATGGCTAGCACCTCTCCCTCTTTGAACCTTGCTTTTGGGATCAAACTTGGAACCTCTTGCTTCCTGCACTTCACCGACTGATCTCTCTCCACAGGCCCCTATTATTGTCATTGTTATTGTTTGGGGAGGTAGGCTGTGTGAGGTAGGGTCTCACTATTGTGCTATGATGAACACTGAATCAAAGACTTTAGATGTGCTACTTAGACAAAACTTTCCTAACTGCTATATCCTTAGCCCTAGTAAATGGCTTTCTGTTCTGTGTTTTTATCTGTCTCCCCATGTACATAGCTCTCTTTCTCTTTATATAGCACAGGCTGACCTGGAACTTGGTATTTCTGCCTTAGTCTCCTGAATACTAAGACTACAAGTGAGCTACCATACCTAGGTTATTAAATTCTTTTTCATAACCATACTTAGAAGTTATTTTGTAGTGAATAGCAGCACTCAAAACTTTTAATATTTAAATGACTTTTTTTTATGTAGTGAAAAGAAGAAAATGAAGATTTATTCAGTGTGGCTGGCCACCTTGGGAAAAGGGTCAAAGAGATTGCTGACTCCTTCAAATCCATCTAGCAAGTGACTTTAACCTTACTCATTATCAGGAAGTCTTTGTAGTTGTGTGTAGGAAAGACACATAAAAGATGGTATTTTTTAAAATAAAGCAAGATTGAGGAAACTTAACCTGAGTTGGTCTGTGGTCAACTTGTTGAAAAACGTGGGCTTTAAGACCATTGGGTCTGGGCATAGTGGTGGGAGACTGATCTTAGCACTCTGGAAGGTAGATCTCTGAGTTCAATGCCAGTCAGAGTTATACAAAGTAACCTGTCTTGAAAAAAACAAAAGGGCCATTGGGTTTATCAAAAGAAACAATTAGCGATTTATTTATTTATTTTTAGAAAATAGTTTCAGTAGAGTTTTAGAGAGTTGAGGTTTTGCAACTTTGTTGGCTAGGTTTTTGGCAACTTGATATAAACTAGAGTCATCTGAGACAAGGAAATCTCATTTGAGATAATGCCTTCATTGGATAATTGGATAAGTTTATAGACAAGCCTTTTCTGCCCCGCCCCCCTCAGCGTTTTTTTTAAAATATGGGAGGTTTCAGCCCACTATGGGTAGTGCCACGGACAGGTGGTCCTGAGTTGTGTAAGAAAGCAGGCTGAGCAAAGTATGGGAGCAAGCAATACACAGTGTTCTATGGCATCTGCTTCATTCAGTTTCTTCTGCCATGATGGACCGTGTTGTGGAAGTATTAGACAAACCCTTTCCTCACCAAATTGCTTATGGTCATGGTGTTTTATCACAACAATAGAAACCCTAAGATAATAAGTAAATAATAAATATGATGTATTTAAAAAATTAAAGCCAAGGATTGGAGGGATGGCTCAGTGGTTAAAAGCACTGAATGTTCAGCAGACCCTGGTTTTATTCCCAGTACCCACATTGCTGTTCACAACCTGTTCAGTTCACATCCTCTAGATTTTTCCAGCACCAGATATAACATGTACACAGATATACATGTAGGCAAAACAGCAAAATACATAAAATAAATTTTTAAGAAGAAAGCTTGGCTTCCCATACCTGTAATTTCCACACTCAAAAACTTGAGGCTAACCTGGTCTACAATGTGAGAGCCTGTGTTTTTTGGGTTTTTTAAAAATGAATTTGTGATTTAATCATATATGTTTTTATATTCTTCAAATGTGTTCCTTTGGGGTTGGAGAGATGGATCAGTGGTTAAGAGCACTGGCTGCTCTTCCAGAGGATCTGAACTCAGTTTCCAGCACCCACATGGCAGCTCATTAAGCTCCCAATTGTCTGTAACTCCAGTTCTAGGGGATTCAACCCCCTCACACAGATATATAGGCAGGCAAAACACCAATGCAAATAAAAATTTTTAAAGTAAAAATAAATATATTTTTTTCTTTTTAATTATGAAAAAATTAATATATACAAGAGATTAATGTTTATTCAGAAGATATTAGTATTCTTTTATAATATACCCACCCACATGCTGCACCCCCTCAAGTCTGTTATTTTAATTTTTTTTAAATTACATCTACTTATTGTTCATGTATATGTATGTATTCACACCTGCTGTGGTAAGTGTGACAGACAGTAGACAACTTGTAGGAACTTAATCTTTCTGCAATATGGGTTTTGTTGCTTAGGTCATCAAACTTGGTGGCAAAACACCTTTATGCTGAGCCATCTTGCATTCCCTCTCCCTTTGCTTTGGAGACAGTCTTACTCTGTAGCTCAGACTGGTTTTTAACCCATGTGGTGGTTTGAATATGCTTGGCCCAAGGAGTGGCACTATTAAGCCACTTCTTATTAGAATAGGAATGGCTTTGTTGGAGGAAGTGTATCAATGTGGGAGTGGGCTTTGAGAGAGATTCCTCCTAGCTGTCTTCAGAACAAGACTAGAACTCTTAGCTCTTCCAGTGCCATGCCTGCTTAGATGTTGCCCTGCTTCCTGACATGATGATAATGGACTGAATCTTAGAACCTGTAAACCAGCCCCGATTAAATTATTGTTTATTATAAGAGTTGCCTTGGACATGGTGTCTCTTCACAGCAATGGAAACACTAACTCAGACAACCCATAACAGTCTTTCTGCTTCAGCCTTCCAAGTGCTGCTAGGATTAGAGGAGTGAACTACTAGTGCCTGACATAAAATCTTGAAACAGTTTACAGGTGTGGTTCCTAAAAGATATCCTTGACATTTGTGAATACATTTGTGTACAGAAGCCTCCCTTATACTGATATGCTTTGTGTTTTTGATATTTACTATTTCAAGCTCTACTATCTATAGATTAGTGTTGGTGTAAGAATTGTTCCATATTTATTTTTGTCTAGTATATGGCTGTTATGACTGGGGAATTTGCTTTTACATTTTATTGAATTTCAACTTCAGTAATTTCATGTGGTTAAAAAACTTTTTCTGGTCTCACCTATCTATTAAAACTAAAGAATACCTCTTCAGAAATACTTGTATGCATACTTTGGGGGAAAATGTTTTATATATGTATATGTATATTTATATTGGGCTAGAGAAACTGGAATGCTCAGTGGTTAAGAGCATTGGCTGTTCTTCCAGAGGACCTGGGTCTGTCCTCATTACCCACACAATGGGTTACAACTCCAGTTTCAGGAAATACCACACACACCTCCTGGCCTCTGAGAGCACCAGACATGCACACAGTGCTGGCTAAACACTCATACATATAAAATAATAAATAAGCAAAATTAATGGATCTATAAAATTTGATGGTATATATAATGCTTGTAATTCAATTTCAAGTTCAGTGCCTACATAGGGAGATTTTTTTTCCCCCAAAAAACTGTAACAATCAAATCAAAACCAAAAATACCTCAAACTCAAAATGAATTAGTTGAATAAAGGAAGAAAGAGGAATATAATGACTCAAATTCAGATAGGTTTTTAAGCCATCCCTTCATTAAAGATATTTCAATCTGTAAAAGTTAGTCTATAGCGGGGGAGTGGGAGGGGGACTATTCTTAACACCTTTTAAATCATAAATCTTGGTGTCTAGTGTAATGGCCATGCAGGCAACTGTGCATAAAACTATTGGATCTATCTAACCATTAAGAAACTGGACAAATAGCTCTTTGTCTTTTTTTTTTTTTTTTAAGGTAACAAGTGCAGAGAGTGGTGTGACACCTGTCTGATCCCAGCATTTCAAATACTAAGGCAGAAATGTTATGCATTTGAGTCCAGCTGGGGCAACAGTTTCCCAAATTTCAGGTCAGCCTAGGATACACAATGAGACCCTGTATCAAAAAGCCAGAGGCTAGTTTAGAATAGAGTTCGTACTCCATGTTTGATCTCTAGTACTACAAAAAAGGGAAAGGAAAACAACATAAGATGACAGAATATCATCATTGTGCTTACGAAAGCTCCTCTTCTAAGCATGATGGCTCAAGCCTTTAATCTCAGCACTGGGGAGGTAGAAACAGGCAAGCTCTTTAGTGAGATCCAGGCGAGCCAGAGCTACTGTCTCAAAAAACAGACCGCGTTTCAAAAAACAAAACAACCAAAAAAGAAATGAAACTTTGGTCCTAGTTCCACCAGCTTATAATAAGGAAGAGTCTATACTTTGGCTCTTGCTGATAAACTCAATCTTCTAGGTCTGCTCTTTTTCTAGAGATGGGGCTAAAAGTTCTAACTCTAATTATATGGTTAGTTCTGGCTACTAGTTTCCCATCATCTGGGATTTTCAGCAACAACTTATTGACATTAAGTTAGAACTAACGGTTATTAGGAATAATAAAGAACTTCTGTCATAGAAAAACACAAGAGCTTTACCAGCTATCTAGCTTGAACTTTGAAGTAGACAGAAGTACACGTTGTTATGTTACATTCCTAAATTTATGTTAAGGCCATAACCTGCAGTGTCTTAGCATATTAGGGGTTTTAGAGAAATAGGCTGAGATAATACTGGGGTATGATCCTAATACAGTATGATTGATAGCCTAATAAAGGGGAAATTTAACCACATTTGTACTGAGTGGGAAGTAAGAAATGATTGAGATCATGTCGAAATTCTGTACACCAAAGACTTCCAAGGATTGGTAGAAAACTAGCAGAATCTCTGGAAAAGGAGTAGAGCAGGTTTGCCCTTAGAAGGAACCAATACTGCTAATCCTATAACCTCGGGTTTCTGGTCTACAAAACTGTGAGAATTATTTTTGTTGCTTAAGTTACTTATACTTTATTATGGCATCTCTAGCAAGTTACAATGTGTAATATTATTTTGCAACAAAACATAAAACCAATCTAGTGCTTCCTGACAACTGTAATGGTAAATATGTATCTTCATTTATTGTAAAACTAACAGTTTTTAAAATTACTATCATTTATGTGTATAAGTATTTTGCTTGCATGTATGTCTGTACACCATATATGTTTCTGATGCCCATAAAGGCCAGAGGGTGTGGCAGCCCTTGGGACTGCAGTTATGACAGCTGTGAGTTGTCATGTGGATCAGCTGTGAACCACCATGTAGATGCTTCTTATCAACCAGGGTCCTCAGGAAGAGCAGTTCACATTCTTAGCCTCTGAGGTATCCTGTCTCCAGCTTCACTGACATTTTTTTTTTAGTAGTCAAACTACTTTTTTTAAAAATTAAATTATTATTAGTAATTTTGTGTAAATTAGTAATTTCCAGGTATGAGTATATTTGTTTTTATATGTAATACTATTACTAACACTCGATTAGCTACATGTCATGTCGTGTTGCAAATGCCTTACAGTCTTAGTTCCTTTAATTCCTTTTTTTTTTTTTTTTTTTTTGACTTGCTTATTTATTTTATGCTAAGTACACTGTTGCTGTCTTCAGACACACCAGAAGAGGGCATCAGATCTCATTACAGATGGTTGTGAGCCACCATGTGGTTGCTGGGAGTTGAACTCAGGACCTCTGGAAGAGCAGTCAGTGCTCTTAATTGCTGAGCCATCTCTCCAGCCCGAGTTCCTTTAATTCTTACAACTAATTCTAAGAGCTTTTTCAAGTGATTTTTCTGTACCAGAGCAAGAAAATATAAGATGTTCCTGGAGTTTCTGGTAATGGCAAAATGTTAGAAGGTGCTTAAAAGAGAAAGGGGGCATGTTGGGGGTGGGGTATTTGCTGAATATGTAAGGCCTTGAGTTTGATCTCAGCACCACAAAACGAGTTATTCTGAAAGTTTCCAATAGAGAAAGCTGGAATACTTTAGCAACAAAATAATACAGTACTGGTTCCAACTCAACAGAATTAAAGTATACATCAGTATGTTATTGCAATATTTAAGTAAAGTGGAAAGGAAAGTTTATTCTTATTTTAAAAAACTTAGGTGTTTAAAAATATTATTTAAAAAAAACTAGTTAAAAAAAAAAAAAAAACCTAGTGAGATGGCTCAGCAATTAAGAGCACTGGCTGCCATTCCAAAGGATTATGGATTGATATTTAGTGCCCAAATTGGAAATTTGAGTCCTCTTATGATCTCTTAGGGCACTGTATACACACTAACATACATGATGCAGGCAAAACAACTATACACGCAAAAAAATTTTTAATGAATTTTAATTAATAAATATAGCTAGAAATAAGGAAAAATTTTCCATTGGAACACTACAGTTATAATGGCTGTAGATAAAGTTCTTTGGTGAAAGTTTAAGTTGAAACACTGAAGATAAGTCATAGAAGAAAGAATTTTTCGGACTGAAGTTGTAGAAATATTAGAGTAAGTTTGAAAGCATCTGGACAATGTTTTATCCAAGTAGACAAATTCTTTTGTGAAGAGGAAATTATACAGATTCAGGAATATCCTTTAATATTGAGCTAAATGCTCTATTTACTAGTTTTAGATTGTGTTCTTTACTTCAGTATAACCTTTCTTATCAGGATGATCTTAATCATATTTTTACTTAATTTAGTGTTGTATAAATTATTACAGTGATATTGCTAGGAGGTGTGTTAAAAGAAAACAATATAATATATGAAGCTTGTTTATATTGGAAGGGGTGTTTACTCAAGCCAAAGGTAATTGATCGATTACTTGGAATTTTTTCTTATGAATTGCAGTGGTTCTTAAACACCATATATGGGTCTGGCTGTATTAAATTCCTATGCAGATATTTTAGAATATAAATACCAGGGCTGGAGAGATATGGCTTAGTGGTTAGGAGCACTGACTGATTCTCTGTGGGCAAAACACCCATGAAATAAGTGATTTTAGAAATCTGAGATCATGTACTGACAAGCAGCGATGGTGAAAAGGGAGGTTGCCAGAGCATTGGCAAGAGAGCCATTTCTACCTTGGTATGTGTCTTGAGTACATGGGAGTATTATGTTCTCCCTGGTTATGTTGATCTGTGTGACTTGACTGATGTGGCCCATATTGCCTGATTTTCTTAGTGAATTTGTTATTGGTATGAAGAAACCTACAGATATGTGTATTAATTACTATCTTATACTTTAACTGAAAGTATCAGATCTAGTGATACTTGATAGCATCTATAACATTTTAAGTATAAAATCAGGTCATTTGTGAAAGGACTTCTACCTTTCCTATTTTTATCCCTTTTATATAATCTTTCTCTAGTTACTCTAACCAAGACTAGGGTAGATTTATGTTTATTGTTTTTTATTGTGAAGGATGTGTGTGTATGAGTGTAGGTGCCCACAGAGACCAGAGGAGTTGTGTCTCCCTGTAGACTTGCAGGCATGTAAGACTTACAGGAGACTTAACAGATTTATGAGCCTGTTACTGGGAATTGAACTCAAGTCCTAGGAAGAGTAGTCAGTACTCTTAACTGATGCTTTCTCTCCAGCCCAGTGTCTATTTTTGACAGTCTTACTATGTGTAGCCCAGGCTAGCCATGAATTCAGATCTGTTTGCCTCTACCTGTGCTATAAGGCCAGGATAAGACTCTTGAGTACTACGTTAAGCAGGCAGTTTGGATACTTTTGTCTCATTCCAGATTTTCAGAAAATTCAATATAATTTTGGCTATAGGTTTGTCATATATGATCTTTATTGTTTTGTGATATACTCTATTCACTCCTAATTTCTTTAGAATTCATCATGAAAGCATGTCAAATGTTTTTCTAGAGCTAGGTAGATCAGTTAGTAAAGTGTTCAAACATGAGGATTTGAATTCATTTCCCAGCATGTACATAAAAACTAGACAGAGTAGGAGGTGAGCTATAGATATAGTTCTGTGTTTAAGAACATTTGCTACAGCTGGTCATGGGCACATCTTTTAATCCCAGCGCTCAGGAGACACAGGCAGGCAGATCTCTCAGTTTGAGGCCAGCTTGGACAGAGTGAGTTTCAGGATGGCTTAAGGCTACACAGAAACCCTGACTCAAGACACAAGATCAACAAAAGAACATTTACTATTCTTACAGAAGACCTGGGTTCAGTTTCTAGTACCCACATGATGTTATCAACCATCTGTAGTTCAGACCTCTATTGGTACCAGGTATGTAAACACCCATATACATAAAATGAAATTTTAAAATCTAAAATAATTTTTGTTTTATTATTTGTTTGTTTGAAACAGGGTTTCTCTGTGTAGCCTTTGCTCTCCTGGTACTCACTGTATTATAGACCAGGCTGGCCTCTTTTTCAGAGATCTGTCTGCCTCTGCCTCACCATTGCTGGGATTAAAACAGCATGTGCCACCACTTCAGAGCTCTTGTGAGATGGAAGCTAGCCTAGTCTGCATAACAAGTTCCAAGACAACTAAGACTGCATAGAGGGACCCTATCTCAAAAAACACAATAAGCCATTTTCTATAGAGCTAGTCCTACTCATGGTTTGTTTCCTCCTAAAATTATATTAAAACAAAATGAAGCTGAGTAAGTACTTAGGAAGCACCTGTGGTTCCAGCTACCTGAGTGGATAAGGACTTCATGCACTTATGGGCAAAGATGTATATTAACCTTGTTTCTGAACGTTTCAAAATTGTCTGGTTGTTTAATTTCCTTTTTTTTAAAAAAAATTATGTGTATGAATGTTCTGCCTACATATATGTAGGTATATAATGCATGTGCCTGCTGCCTACAGAGGTCAGAAGAGGGCATTGGAGCCCTTGGAGCTGGATTTTGGGGTGGTTGTGAACCACAATGTGAGTGCTGGATCTTCTGTAAGAACAAAAAGTGCTCTTACTTGCTAAGCTATCTCTCTAGATCATTTGTTAGTTTTCACTGAGGACAAAGAAAACGTGTATGCAAGAGATGGTGGGGAACAGAACAGGGTGTTATTGTCCTAGAATTTACAGTGAAAACCATAATGGTTCTAAATTTGCAGTGATCCTCTTGCCTCTGCTTCCTGAGTTCTAGGATTATAGGTGTGCACCACCACACAGACCAAAGGTCTTCCCTAAATAAAAACTGGCAGAAAATAATTAGGTTTTTTAAAACTAATTCTGTAAAGTGGGAATAAAAATTAAAAAATTTTAAAACATTTGTTATATGCAACACTATCATAATTGGGAATGAAAGCTGTTATTGGGAAGTGGGGGTGAGAAAGGATCTCTCTATAGCCCTGGCTATACTAGAACTCACTGTATAGACCAGGGTAGCTTCAGACTTACAGACATCCACCTGCTTCTGCCTCTTGAGAACTGGAAATGAAGGCACACACCACCATGCCTGACAAAATAATCTCGTTTCATTTCAGGGAAGTAGTTTAAGCTACAAGTGCTTTTTAAAACCTGAATTTCTTGTACTATTCTTGAGATACTATGATGGAGGGAAAATATAAAAATTTGATCTCTGCCTCTTTGGGGGAGGGTGTGAATCAGAGGAAATAGAGTTTTGTTTCAGAGAAACAGAGATGTTTATTCAACTGCCTAGAGAATTTTATCTACTTCTGGACCCAGTAGTGTTCCATTGATCTGCTTTTCTGTCTTTAAGCCAGTATTCAGTATCATACTGTCTGGACTCCAGTAGTTTATCATAGTCCATTTTGAAATTGTTCGCTGCTATCAGGGTTGCTTTATTCTAAAATTTGTATTTCTAAATAAACTTAAGAATTGATTTGGTAGTTTTAAAAAAGGCTTTTATGACTGGGCTGAGTCATGTGTGATTTAAGGAGTCATTTTTAGCATTGGTTATCTATTTATTTACTTATATATTTTATGTATGCATATTTTGCCTGCATGTATGTCTGTGTACCAAGTGCATGCCTGGGGCTTGCAGAGTTCAGAAGAGAGAAACAGATCTCCTGGAACTGGATTCACTTTGTAGGTGCTAGGAATCAAACCTCTTCTACAAGGGCAACCAGCTATATAATATATCCTTCCATTTATTTAGACTTTTGTTTTTGTTTTTTCTCTCTCAAAGTATTCTGTTGTGTTGAATATTGAGGTCTTACACATGCTGTTAAGGATTCCTTATTTTGCTAGCTGTGGTGGTACACACCTTTAATTCCAGCACTCAGAAGGCAGAGGCAAACAGATCTCTGTTCTAGACCAGCTTGGACTACAGAGGGAGTTTCAGAATATCCAGGGCTACACAGAAACCCTGTCTCAAAAAACAAAACCATTTATTTTGGAGCTGGAGAAATGTCTCAGTGGTTAAGAATATATAAACTGTTCTTGTAAACAACCCGAGTTCAGTTCCTAGCACCCATTTTGGGTTGTTGATAATTACCAGTGTCTCCAGTTCTTGGTAAATTTGTGGCCTGTGACCTTTGTAGGCACCCACACTTACATGGATATATCCCTCCTATACATGTGCAGGCACATATACTCAAATTTAAGCTGAAATATATTTTTAAAAAACAAAAATTATTTAAAATTATACTAAAATGTCAATGACTGGGTGTGATTTTTATCTTTGCCCAAAATATTTACATTTTGGGGAACATTTGAGAAGTTTATTAACCTGGTTCCTTTCTAACAGAATTATTATATTTGTCTTATTTTTTGTTCTGATATTTTTGGGACAGGGCCTCACTATATAGCCCTGGCTCACCTGAAACTCATTGTAGCTAGGTTGACCTTGAACTCACAGGTCTACCTCACTCTTGAATTTGTTTTATTTATGTGAAGTAACTGGAGAAATAGGAAAGTTATTAGATGTGGTTCTTGTTCTTGGAAAATGTATTCCTTTAAAAATCACCAGTATTTCACTATATTAGTCTAGTGGCACTTTTCCTAAAAATTCCAATGCAAAGTTGAATTATAAACAGACATAGTGGCCCATGCTTGTAATTCCTTGTTTCAGAGACTGAGATAAGAGAATGGCCAGAAATTTAAGGCCAATCTAGGCTACATAGTGAGTTTCAGGCCAGCCTGGGCTATTAGCAAAAATTAGAATTGTAGGGCTAGAGAGAGATGGTTCATCCATTAAGAGCACTGCCCTCTAATTCCCAGCAACCACATGGTGGCTCACAACCATTTGTAATGGGATCCAATGTCCTCTTCTGGTGTGTCTGAACATAGCTACAGTATACTCAGAAAACAGTCTAGTTCTTAAAGCCCTGGTAACCCATCAAAGGACTGTTCCCAGCAACCACAAGGTGGCTCACAACCATCTGTAATGGAATCAGATGTTTTCTTCTGGAGTGTTTGAAGACAGCTACAGTGTACTCAGGTAGATAGATGGATGGATGGATGGATGGATGGATGGATGGATGGATGGATGGACGGATAGATAGATAAATTAGATAGCAGAAAACAATAAAAGTTTTTTTAAGTTAGTTTTTAAAGCCCTGATAACCCGTTGCAACACTGCATGTCTTTTGGTGCTTTTTACTCCTATTGGATTTGATTCACTAACAAATTGAGCATGAGATGGTGTGAGTTTTGTTTTGTTTGTTTATTCACGCCTCACATTGTTCCCAAGTAATACCTGCTTTTGCTTTTTGTGATTTTGGAATAGCAACATTATTGTTTTGTTTTATCCTATCTCTGTATTTTCCTTAACTTTTAGCTAAATACTCTTTGCCTGTGCCTTTAGTGAAAAGAAACCATTATCTGTTAAATAAGACAGTCCTGTCAGCAAACATTGAATAAAACCATTGAATATATTTTCCATTTAACTTAACTGCAATTCTTTGAGCAGTGCCTGGGAACCTAATGTACTTAATATGTTCACTAAGCATATTTCTCTTTTTCATTTCAGTTGGGAAGACATCCTTGATCACCAGATTCATGTATGATAGTTTTGACAACACCTACCAGGTATTTTGTTTTTGCCATTTTATTAAATTTATCTCTTTTTAGGAGAAATGTCTAAAGTGTTTTTAAAAGTTTATTTATTTACATGGAGTCATAGATATAAAAGTGCTTTTTTGTATAATGTGTAAATTATACAAAATAAAAATGATCTTGCCCATAGTCAAACCTTATTAGTCAGTTTACTTCTTTCAGAGTCTATTGAAAAATTATTTTTACTGTCATCTGAGAGGGAATGGGAAGTGATACTAGATTTTTTTAAATAGAGAACTTATCCAAGTCTGAGATTCCTTTTTGAGAATTTATTTCAGCTTATGATGTCAGAGGATTTAGGCCATCTGATTTAGGAAACTTACAGTGGACTAACTAGTTCACATAACTTACCAGTAGATAGTGAGACATGCCAACACAGCTGCTTTTTTTTCTTTTAAAATGTAATCTATCCATTTTATTTTATATGTGTTTTGCTTACATGTATATATGTGTAACCTTTGTGACATTGACATCAGAATAGGGCATTAGATTCCCTGGAACTGGAGTTATAGATGGTTAACTACCACTAGGTAAGGGCTGGGAATTGAGCCTGCTTCCCTGAAAGAGAACTGCTCTTAACTGCTGAGCTGTCACTTGAGTCCCCGTGTCCAGTTACTTTTAATTTATCTTCCTATTTAATTTAGACTTTCTTCATGTTCACCTTTTGTTTCTAATTTTTGACTTTTAAGAGTCTTTATTTAACCAGGAGCACAGTATTTAATCACAGGAGATACTTATCATTGAAAGATTAAAAAATATTGTTTCTTTACTTTAATATATTACTTCCATATTAGAAGAATTATATTCCCTTGGAAATCATATTTATTAGTCTCTGGCTGTCTATGGTACCAGAACAAGCCATTATGTAGGAAGTTTAGGCATGGTTATATTTCTGTCAACATAAAATTAATTTTATAAAATTGTTGATGGGACAGATAAAAACCATTCTGACTGGGGAACATTAAGATACTTAGACTAAGATTTGTATTCAAATATGTGAATATTCTTGTAAAAATATACATATAAAAATTTCCATTGTCTTGTTCTTTACAAAATAAGAAAAACCAGTATGAGAATGAGTTATCTTTTATGAATGAGGATGAGAGTTGGTCCCATAAAGGGCCTTGAGTCAACACAAAGGAAGTGCTTAGTACATGGAAACAGAGGACATTGGACATGGTCTTTCTTGCTTGGCTAAAGTGTAGTTATGTCTGTATTTATTTCTTTCACATTCATAAATCCCGTTTGTTATCCTAAACTGCTGGCTACACCAAACTATTATTACTTGCTAATAACTCTTTTGTTTTGTTTTATAGGCAACAATTGGCATTGACTTCTTATCAAAAACAATGTACTTGGAGGATCGGACCGTGAGTAATGTTTTCAGTGTGCAGTTTGCTGCACCACGTCAGACTAGAAAGCTAGGACCACAGCTTAGCCAGTCGTTATCAACATGGAATGCTTAGTGAGATCACCAGATCAGGTCCTAAAATATTTACTTTACTCTGGACTTGATTTTGTCACTCTTAACATCCAAAGCAAGAGAGTCAGAGCTAGTTTGCAAATCCCTGACGTCTTTAGGCTTATTTTACAATCTTGATTTTAAAAAAGGACAACAGATAGATTTATAAAAGAATTAAAGGAATTTTTATGAAGGAATATTAGCTTTTGAACACTAGTCAAGTCATTCAGAAAGATTGTGTAGTATGTGAACTTAAAAACTTTGTCAGAATTAAATGGGGAAAAATCTCTCATTTTTAATCTTCCATATTGTCGAGTGTTTGAAAAGAAATTTATATTTTAGTCCACTTCTTAGAGATATCTATCATCACTTAAACAATGAATAATTTAATACACCTAAAATATTAAACATCTCTAATATTTTTTCTGAATATGTGATTTTTTGGATGCTTTTATATGTAATATAGCTTTTTGTAAAACTTGAGCTTGGAAACTGCTTTGTATGACCAAGAAAACTTACTAACATTTACCTTCATTCTCTCTTATGCTCAGTGTTTGAGCATCAGCCATATACTTCTGATCATTTGGAAGACACTGGGATTCAGACTTACTGGGGGGGTGGGGGAAGCCTTATTTCTTATTCTGTGAAATCTTTTTTAAATCATTTTCAGTGATTATACCTTCCAAACAGGCAAGTTTGTAGTACTGCTCCCTTTTCAGGAAGGAGTTTTTAAATATTGTTTTCATTCCTCTGCATTAAACCTTTACATGAGTTGTCTACCACTCATCTTACCCAAAAAAAAAAAGAAAAAAATCACTTTTTTTTTAAAGTATTATTTTTTGGAGTTTTTGTTTTGCTTTGTTTTTTTTATTTACTTTTTCCCGTCCCACAGATCAGGCTGCAGCTGTGGGACACTGCGGGTCAGGAGCGATTCCGTAGCCTCATTCCCAGTTACATCCGTGACTCTGCTGCAGCCGTAGTAGTTTACGATATCACAAGTAGGTACACTGCAATGGGTTGACCCTTCTTACTCTTCTCGCTTGTTTGACTGATTTTGTTGTTAGGTGCGATTGCAATTATGGGACACAGCAGGTCAAGAGCGGTTCAGGAGCTTGATTCCTAGCTACATTCGTGACTCCACTGTGGCAGTTGTTGTTTATGATATCACAAGTGAGTGGGGGGATTATGCATTTCTAATCTTCTTTCAACCTTTAGCCTTAGCTGCATGCTTGTTTTGTCTTGTGCTTGTTTTCCTTACTGGCATGAAAAACATTTTATTGTAGCAAACTGTATCACAGAATAGCAAAGTCTGTGCCTCCATCTATGCCTCCATGTTTTCACCTTCAGAAATTGTCTTTTGGATCCAGTTATGATTCTATTTCAAGGATTTTATAGTCTCCTCTTATCCATAAACTATCCCATAATTATAGTTAAAGGAACATTATTCATTAGTTTATCTCAGATTTCAAAAATAATCTGTATTTAAGCCTGTTGCCAAGTTTTCCAGATCCTTCATGACTTCTGTTGATGCTCTTAAAAGTTTCTGCCAGCTAGCACTTTCTCTGCTTCCCTCTTTCAGTCATTCTCCATAGTGAAAGACAGAGAAGCATGATGTGCAGTTTCTTTAGCCATTTTTGTTTGAATGTGTGCATTTCATGAACGATTTTTTTCTTCATTGGTAACAAATCACGCTTTAATTTTTCTCTAAGAAGAAAATTTAATGGGAAATAAAAGCATTTTTTTCTTTTCTTCAAAACCTGAATGCCTTTGGTCTTTTAAATGAGTATAAGTTCCCATGGAGCATTGGTGACTGCTCTCTGGTTGAAATTATCTTTGTAAATTGTTTACTACACTTATAAGGCAATATTTAACGTTATTCCATACACAAGTCCATAATTTATAGGAAAACCAAGATTATATAGTATCCTGGACTCCTGTAAAATGCCACATACAAACAACTCATTTGAACTAGTCAGAATATTAATAGTCATTTTTGTGTGCTCAGTCAGAAGTCTTACTAAACAGTAATTTACAGTGGCAAAATTAGATTACATTCTGAGATGTAGTTTTCTTCCTTTCTTTTTTTTTTTAAACCTTTTTTGGATATGTGCTTTATTGCAGTCTTCTCCTGCAGCTTTACTTTAGGTTGCTATTTGTTTTAAAAAAATAATGTTCATCATAATGCATTGACCCGTTTTGCAGCTTTAAAGTGTTTGTGTTTACTTTAACCAAAACAAGTGAAGCTTGTCATGTTTTTCTTTTAAAATTCCACATATGTGGTTAAAATACTACTAAATTTATTACTTTAGCTGATATAAAGAATAATAAAATATTTTAACTAGAATCCGATATTTAGAAAGGGTGAATTCAGTTAGAAGTGAGCCTGGTGTATCAAACTAATGACGTTAAGGTCACTTCACATAGATTCTAAAACAAAATAAACGTAAGTGCCAGGCCTGGTGGCACATACCTTTAATCCCAGGAAGAGGCAGTAGAAGCAAAAGAAAGGATATTTAAATAAGGTTAAAGTGATCACAAACTGAATAAGCAATGCAAGCACAGCGGTGTTGAAAGCTGTAGAAAGGCTTGATGAGTTTTCCGGATGTGTTGGGACTTCCTGGCTGACATACTTTTGAAATGCTTTCTTTGTCATGTTTGGTATGTACGGTATAAATGATCAAAAAAAGCATTGTGGCAATGTAACACTATTATTATCTGCTGTAGCTGTCCTTAAATATCAGAAAGCTCTTTATTTTTATAATTATGTACTGCTTTACAATAGTTTGGTTATTGTTAAGAAAAAACTTTTCTCTAAAATGAATATTGAGGATTTTATTGTCCTCAGACTGGTTTAGATCACTGACAGTTGCAATAAGATAAAATGGAGTTACATTGTAGGCACATTAAAAATGGGGTCTTAATGTGCTGTCCCCCTTCCCTCTTTCAGGGTATTTGTGGGAAGTATCCTTCACTGGGGGAGGCATTTTCAATAACACTAATCCTTCTGTCCACTCTCAATGCCAGATGTTAACTCATTCCAGCAAACTACAAAATGGATTGATGATGTCAGAACAGAAAGAGGAAGTGATGTCATCATCATGCTAGTAGGAAATAAAACAGATCTTGCTGATAAGAGGTATGAAATAATTCTGAATGCTTAACTTCTTTGTTAAACAACGTGTTTTTTTTTTTTTTTTTACAAAAAATGCTTTTGAAAAGGAAATATTTCATTTTTTTAGAGAGTTTTCTGAAATATAAGTATAAAAATTAAGCTTCTTTTGTGTGAGCCCATGAACAACTCTTACACAATTGTTACATATGAAGCTAGCAAATACTTTATGTTTTAAGGTTTAATAAGTGGAGCAGACTACCCCAAATAACTGTGTTTTTAAAAAATCCTAATGATTAAACACACATACTTATAGTCCTCTAGTAAACAGTCACATAATTTCATTATAATTCAGCAATGTGGTCTGTATGTGTTCATGTGGTTGTTCCAGATTTAGCTGAGTATGAATAGCTTGATTGTAATACCGTAACCAAATGAGCAAAGCTCATTCAAGTCACAAGATGCAAAGTGTATTAACATTCACTGTAGATTCCATGTGAATAGCTTTCAGCATTCTTAAGTGGTGTTTTTGCATATGCTTTCTGGTTTAGTCTTGACCATGCTATTTAATTAGTAAGTAAAGCTTTTATTATTTATCACTTATTCATTCATGAGTTGGATATTGAAATTCAGGTGATGAACTCATGCTGAAATGTTGTAATGTAGTCTGTTTGTAAAAAGATGTTGTAGAGAGATGAGATGTTAAGCCTACATCTGTCCAATGGCAGAAATAAGATTAAACTAGTAGTATAGTTGAAAAATAATCAATCTGTCTTTTGGAGACAGATATGAGGTTGTAATGTAGCTCAATGGTAGAAATCTTAAGATTTGTTTGTTTGGGGTGTCTATTTGTGTCAAGGCCTTACTCTTAAACCCAGGCTTTCCTAAAGCTCATACAGACCAGGCTGGCCTTGACAAACTCAAGATCCTTCTGCTCTTTCCTGATATTTAGGATTATAGGGATAAGCTACTACATGCAGTTCAGTCACTAACTAACTTCCTTTTTTTAAAGTAAAAAGAGGGGCAGACTGGTGATGGCTTAGGAGGTAAGGCACTTTCCATGAAGCTGGATAGGCTGTGTGATCCCTGGGATCCATGTGATAAAAGGCAAAAATTTGTACATGTGTCTTCATATACATACTTGGACAGATAAGTGTTTTTTAAATCAAGTGATTGAAGCTAAGGGTTATTTTAAACACATGCACTGCCACCCCTAGCCTGAAATTCTTTACACACATGTATACAGACACACATAATTTGATTAAGGGGCTGGAGAGATAACTCAGTGATTAAGAGTACTGGCTGCTCTTCCAGAGGACATGGGTTTAGCACCCACATGGTTCATTCCAATGCCCTCTTCTGAAAGCCTCTCAATTACTGGGCATGCTTGTGGTAAAAAGACATATATGCAGGCGGAACACTATACATATGAAATAAATGAAGGTTTTTTTTTTTTTTTTAAAGTCAGTAAGCTGTACATTATCATTAGTAGAGCTCTTGCCTAGCATGCGTAAGACCCTAAGTTCAATTCCCAGTCTTAGGGGAGAGAACTAAATACAGCATACACATAAACACAGACATGTACAGTTCTTGTGTGCTACACACAGTTTTGTTTTCAAACTAATAATAGTTTCTATAAACAGCACCAGTAGAACTTTGTTTATAGTTTTATGGTTTCATTTTTTAAAAATAAGAATTTGTCTTTTCAATTTTTTTTCTATAGGCAAGTGTCAATTGAGGAGGGAGAGAGGAAAGCCAAAGAGCTGAATGTTATGTTTATTGAAACCAGTGCAAAAGCAGGATACAATGTAAAGCAGGTGAGTGTTCTTTCCTGACTTAAAAAATGTGAAATAATTTTGAGTAATCTATTTTTTAGTGTAAAGTTTTCTTACAGTTAACAACAGCAACTAGAATTCATGACCTAAAAATGTATCTTCAGAAAGTAAGAAAAAAATATGTGGCGTAGTTTTTGTAAAAAGAGAAAATACTTACCAAACTGTCCAGATTGCACACAGGGTAACAACAAATTCATTATGATTACAATATTTCTGAGTATAAAATTTTGAACTTCCATACTTTCTCATCACATCCCTGCCTCATTGTCTTAAGGTAGGTTTTTCTCATTTCATTATTTAGTAGTTAAGACTAATACAGGAAGAACAACAGTTTTTGAGGACACTGGTCTACAAAGCAAGTTTCAAGACAATCAGGGTACACAGAGAAACCCTATCTCAGAAAAGGAAAGGGGGAGAGAGAGAGGAAGGGGAAGTACACTCTATTTAAACTTTATACAAAAGGAGAGGGTTTTTTTCCTTTTGTTTTTGTCTTTTTTTTTCCCTGGGTGGGTGGGGGTTCTGTGAGAGGGTGCGTTACAAGCTGTTTTTTTATAACATGGCTCTGCCAAAATCTTACTTGCCAAAATTATAGAGGAATGGTTGGATTTATTAGAATCTCAGACCATTTAAAATTTTTTTTTGTTTTATTAGTTTTGTTTGTTTCCAAGATTGAGTGTACTAACTAGGTTTGGGTTTTTTTTTTTTTTTTTGTTTTTGTTTTTGTTTTTTGTTTTTTTCAACTTGACATGAACTAGAGTCATTTTGGAAGAAGGAACTGCAATTGAGAAACTGATCCATTAGATTAGCTAGTAGGCAAGCCTGTGATAAATTTTTTTTATTGATGTGAGAAGTCCAAGTCACTGGGTAATGTCACCCCTAAGCTTGTGGGTCTAGATGCTATAAGAAAACAGGCTGAGCAAACCATGAGGAGTAATCTAGTAAACAGCACCCACCCCTCCATGACCTCTGCATCAGTTCCTGCCTCTACGTTTTTGCTCTGAGTTTCTACTTTGACTTCCTTTGTTGATGGACTATCATGTGGAAGTGAAAATAAAATAAACCCTTTTCTCCCCCAAGCAGTTTATGACCCGGTCATGGTGCTTACTACAATAGAAACTGTAAGGCATAGGGTCTCACCCTCTAGGTTCCCCAGGTACTAAAATTTCAGGCTTAGGTCATCACAATACATTTAAAAGGTTTTATGTGTGTGAATGTTGTCCCTGCAAGTATGTATGTAAGTGCCTAGTGCCCAAAAGGACCAAAAGAGTGCCAGGTCCCTGGAATTGGAGTCACTGGTTGTTGTGAACCACAGCTCTAGGTGCTAGGAACCAGACCTGAGTCCCCTGCAAGGGTAACAAGTATTCTTAGCTGCTGAGCATCTCTAGCCTGATATCATCTTACTTTATATATCTTTTCTATTTGGTACACTTTTCAAAATAATCATTGGATGAATAGGCCTATCCTGACACACTTTTGAGAGTTTCCTGTATCCTAGGCTGACTCATTTCTTCCTATTTGTATCCCTTTTATTTGCTTCTCTTGTCCTGTTGCTGTAGCTAAGACTCCAGCACTGTATTGCCTAAGAGTGGAAATAGTGGTTGTCTTTGGTTTTTACCTGGTTTTTAGTAGAAATGCTTTGAACTTTTCTCCTTTAATAGAATGTTGGATAAAAGATTGTACATGTGCTCTAGACATATACTAGAATGTTCTTTCTATTCCAAGGGATGTTGGATCTTACCAAAAACTTTTTCCTTTTTTTTTTAAATCTATAGAAAAAAAACCATATAATTTTATCCTTGAAATCATTTATGTAATATGTAATATTGTTTAGATATTATTGAGCCATCTCTGTAATAAAGCCAACTTAGTCATCACAAATGTACTTTGTGTTCTTTTTTTTTTAAGTTTTTTTTTTTATTGCGTTCCAAAGATACTTTTATTTTCCTAATTTTATTAATGTGGATCTCCTTCCTATGGGTTAGTTTGGCTAAAGGTTTGTCTTTTCAAAAAACCAACTCCGTTTTGATGATTCTTTGTATTGCTTGTTGCTGGTCCCCTTTCATTAATTTTTGCCCTGATCTTAGTGATTTCTTTTTTTTCCTTCTACTGATGTAGAATTTGGCTTCTTGTTCTTTAAGGCACATCATTAAATTGCTTATTTAAATTTTCTCTGTTTTTTTTCATGTAGGCACTTAGAGGTATAAACTTCCTTCTTAGAGATACTTTTATTGTATCTCAAGGATTTGATATGTTATGTTTTCATTTGATTCCAAGAATGTTTTTTATTGCCTGATTTCTTCAAGGACCCACTCATTGTTGAGTTGTGTTGTTTAGTTTCCGTGAGTTTGTGTGCTGCTGTTGTTTCTATTGTTGTTTCCTTTAAGCTCAAGTATTCTATCCTGTCTTTATTCCATTCTGTTACTGAGCTTTTTATTTGACTTTGATTACATTTTTCTAGCATTTCACATTGGTTTTTCTTCAGTGTTTTTGTTGAATCCTTCTGTTATATCGTGCATCACCTGTTTTGTTCCGCTGTCTGCATCTTGAACATAAGTCTTACATTAAGTTCTCTGGGGTTTTGTCTATTTCACTTAAATGCTGTTACTGTAGGGTTCTTTTTACTGCATTAGGGATTTTACATATGGTGTTATTTTGTTGGTTGGGTTTGTTTCTCAAATTGTTTCAGTTGAAGTACTTGCAGTATTCCTATGGGCCTTGGATGTGCGGAATTGAGTGTAGTCCATGAGGTCAGGGTGCCTGTGTAAGCTCTCTGTTGTTTCCTGAATAGGATATTGACTTAGAGAACTTAGAGCTGTTGATTACACCACTGTGCAGAATTCACACTGTTCAATGCATAGTATAGTTATTAACTTCAGTAACTATTGAGGATAAACAACCACAGATAGTATGGTGTAGACTTTGATTTTAGTAAGATTAGGGGTGGGAATGGTAGAGGGCAGGTAAGCATAAGGTCTACATATTAGATCAATTTGGGGTTGCAGGGTAAAAATAGGTAGGTAAAGTGTCTGGGAGCAGAACAGTTCTCCTGTATCCTTGCATCTACTGTCTGGTATATGTGAAAAGCAACATTTCCCTTGCCCTATTCCTGTTTTACTATATATAATTTCAGATCTATTAAACACATGTTTTGGCATGCTAATAATGTTGGATGTATACATATGTATACCTTTGGCTGTAGAGTATCTGTAAGATGACAGTAACAAATCTTTACTATCATTTATCTTAAGATCTTAATTTGCTTTCTTGATTCTGTCATCTAAGTGAGGAATAGCCTAGTTGATATCCTGTGGTCGTCGGCTTACTAAGTACCTTCTCTTCTCACAGCTTTTCCGGCGTGTTGCTGCAGCTTTGCCTGGGATGGAAAGCACACAGGACAGAAGCAGAGAAGACAGTATCCTTTTTGCTTTTTAAGACAATTTTGTTGACTAGCCAAGCATGGTGGCACATGCTTTTAACCCAACACTGGGAAAGCAGAAGTGGGCAGATCTCTTTAAATTTGAGGGGAGCTTAGTCTGCACAGTGAATTCTAGGACATCTAGGTCTATGTAGAAAGACCCTGTCTCCAAAAAAATACAAAACCAAAAAAAAAAAGCTGACAACAAACATGTGCTGTTACTACTATTCTTTGGAGCCATACTTTGTGGCTTGTTAGTTATTGTGGGACAGAACACCTGACACAAGCAGCTGAGGGAGGAAGGGTTTGTTTTATCTCACTGTTTAAGGGTATGGCCCACCTACCATGGTGGGGAAGATGCAGCAGCAGAGTAACTTACTCAAGATCATGAGGCAGCTGGTCCTGTTGCTTCTGCAGTCAGGAAGCAAAGGTGGATGCTGGTCTCTGCTCTTTTTGTTATTTAGTCCAGGACCCCAGCCCATGAAAGGACGTCACCCATATCCAGTGTGGATCTTCCCACCTCGGATATCTCTGGAAATGTTCTCAAACACTCAGAAGTTTATCTCCTGGATGTGATGAATTTAGTCAAATTGCTGACCAAGATTAACTGTCATAGTTAGCTATTACCTTGAATGTAGAAATTGGTGTCTTGGATGCACATAAACTCAGGGTTTCTGCAGCAAGTTAGGCCTGGTTATCCAGATGGACCTGGCTTCTTACTATAGTTCAGATTTTGTTTTGTTTCCTCATCTGCCCCTTATCCTTTCTGTGAGGATGTGGTAGGGTAGGGTTTGTTTCGTCTAGTTTGGTTTTTGTCTTGAAACAGTCTTGATTTCAGGCTGGCCCAAAGCTTCTGACCCTTCACCATCTGAGTACAAAGATTAATGTACCAGAAAAATATATTGTGTGGTAATGGGGTTTGCACAGGGTGACTTGCCTGTGAAGCACGCTGATGACTAGGCTCAGCTTTAAGCCTGCTGCTCCTTTCCTCCCTAAAGACTGTGCATGCATGCCCACAACATCCAGAAGAGGCCATCCGGTCCCCTGGAGCTGGAGTTTCAGATAGCTGTGAGCCACCTAGTGTGAGTGCTCAGAACTGAACTCAGATCCTCTGAAGAGCACCAAGCACCCTGAGCTGCTGAAACCTTGCTTCCTAGCTTCCTCACTTGCTATTTAATATGTGAAAAAGTATAAAATCCTGTCTCCTGAAGTTGCATTTTGAATCCCAGATTTCCCCAGACTTGGCATAAGAAATAACTCAGAATGGAACTGTATTATAGCTTCTTATTTTAGAAACAAGATATAATGAAATAGGTTTAATGATTGGACATTTTTATTCTATTTATCTTGTTTTTTCTTAAAAACACATTTATTAAGGTGAAGACTTCATGACACTCTGTATTCAATGATTCTTATTTCTAAGTATTTTAATAACATAATAAGTTCTACTGACTTGGAGTAACATTTTAAATTAAAAATTTCCCCTTATTTGAATTATTTTGTACGGTATGGCAAACACTATATATAATTCTTTTAAAAAATGTTGTCTTCATATAGTTTTTTGTTCATACAGAATAATTTTCTTAGAATAGATTACATAAATATGGCTCATATTTCATTGAATTTTGTTGCATTATAAAAGATACACCTGGTGACACAAGTATCTTTATTCCAGCACTCCAGAGGCAGAGGCAGGTGGATCTCTGAGTTTGAGGCCAGCCTGATCTACAGCATGAGCTCCTGGACAGCCAAGGCAGTTACACAGAAACCCTGTCCTGGAAAACAGAATATGAATGGGATGACTATGACTGAATATGTTCTGAAATCAAATAGAAGTATAAGGGGCTTGTCAGGGAAGTCAGTTCAACAGAGTTAGGACTGAACTTTTGCATACAACTCCTTAACTTTTGTTTCAGTGATTGACATAAAACTGGAAAAGCCTCAGGATCAACCAGTCAGTGAAGGCGGCTGTTCCTGCTAATCCCCCTGGCATCTTTCAACCCTTCTGCAGAAGCTCACTGCTTTGGCCCCATACTCTTTCATTGACTGCAGTGTGAATATTGGCTTGAACCTTTTCCCTTCAGTAATAACGTATTGCAATTCATCATTGCTGCCTGTTTCATGGAGATGATCTATTAGCTTCACAAGCACAAAAAAGTCAGTGTCTTCATTATTTATATTTTTTAAAAGCCAAACAATTCCAGCATACTCGTGATAACTTTGAGGATTAGATACATTTTCTTAACATTTTTTCCCTTTTTAATGTTATGATAATGTACTTTAAAATGATGAAAATCTCAGCAGTGTGTGTGTGGCTTGTTAAAGAGCAGTGTGTTCACAGCATCATCTGCCTACCTTCTTGCTGTCTCCCAACTTTTCTTGCCTCCTCTTCTCCCATTCCCTGTTCTTACTTTCCCCAAACAAGAGATGGCAAACAGCAGTATAACCAAGCCCTTTGGAATTATCCATAGTTTTACAGATACCTTTTAGCTCCCAGCCATGAGCTATAATGTCCAAAATTATTCTTGAGCACTGATAAAAATTACTTAGACCTTCGTTGATGTCAGAGCTCAATTGTTGCTATCACGATGGGCATTGCTTGAGTAAGGAAAGGGTTCTGGTATGTCTTCAAAATGAGTCCTAATCAGTTTACTGAGTGCTTACAGGTAAAGGAACATAACATTTATTTCTGATCAGAACAGGTGCCCCTGTCACATGAGCTTTACTAGACTCTGGGAGAGAAAAGTACTTCTGAACTGTTTTTTAATACTTGTTTAGTCATGGTGAAATTATAAAAGTTCTAGAAGTTCTCCCCAAATTTTTTAATTGTCAAAATACTGTCTTTAAAAAAAAAAAAAATACCACCACCTTTTAAAGCAATAGATTTCGCTTGGGTTTCTTTTCCCAAAAATGCTACATAAACAAGGCATTGTAAAAATCAGTTTCCTTTAAGAACCAGCAGAATATCAGTTTGACATGAAGAAAACTGCTGTATCTAGTAGAAATAATATCTAAAGCTTACCAACTAATACCCTCACAGAATAGAATAGTAAACACCTTCTGCTCTGGACATTGGTTCCGATTTGAATATGGAAATCATTTCCTTGGAAGTCCCTAGAGGCAGGTCAGAGAAAGCATCAAGAGGGGAAGGGAAGAATGGAAATAAGTCACTATAATGCAGATTTATGCCTTATTTTTTAGCATTTTTTAAATGTTGGGTCTTTCAAGCTGTTTTTGCTTTTTATTAGATCTATATAAATAAGTTAACTAGCAATTTAGTTTTGTATTTAAGCTACAATTAATCTTTTTTTTCCTTTGGTGATATTTATTTCTTTGCCTTTTTTTTTTTTTCACTTCTAAATTTTTAGGTGTTTTGTTGAATATTTAGAGCTTCATCACCATGGCAATATGTATTTCCCCAAACATTGCAAACAAATATACTAGGAGTGCACCCTTTTAATCTTTACTAGTTATTGTGAGATTGCTGTGTAAGTTAATAAACACATTTGTAAATACATTATTTGCAGGGGAAAAAAATTCTGAGTTCTAGCTCAGAAGAAGCCTGCGGAGTTTATGTTGTAAGCATTACTTAACACAGTATAAAGATGAAAAGGTAACAAATAACTTCCTACTTCCTCACCTCCTCATTGCAACAAAATCCCTGACTGGAAAACCCGACTCCCGACTCGACTCCCGTCCCTGCCCTCCACCTCCACGTACTGTCACCTTGTAACACTTGGAGAGCACTTGGATTATGGATCTGAATAGAGAAATACTTTCAGATAATCATTAGCCCACATACCTATAACTTATACTTAAACATGGGATAGAGTTGTAAAGTGCTTTTATAATACATATTATTGTTAAAAGCAAGGATTGACTCTTTTGTTTTATTTTGACATGGCATGTCCTGAAATAAATATCAATTCAATATGGCACATGGTCCACATTTCTTTATTTGAAGGAATTGTGATTTCTGGAAAAGGGGAAGTGATCATCTTCCTACGCTGTTGCATTTGATCTTTTTGTGTTGTCCTGGAAGTAACCAGCATGCTGCTTTTCATGCTGCTCTTTTTATTTGGCTTGGGGTTCTTAAACTGAAGCAGTAAAACGTGTTCATGGTCTAGATTTTTTAAAACACAATATTGCTAAGTATATATAAATAAAACACAAAAGAAAAAATTCCTGCCAGCGCTGCTTGCTTATGCTTCTCTCCTAGTGTGATAAAATGCACTTGAAATAAATTATATAAATAAATGACTAACAAGAACCAGTGTGATAAAAACAGGAAGTCAGAATTCTTTTTAAGGGTGTGGAAAAGGGGCTGCAACTCCAGAGACAGCCTTACTGGAGTCATGCACCGGTGTGATATTTTGGTCAGTGATGGACTATATATCAAATGAAGTTTCATATAATTGCAACTGAGCTAAAAATTGATGGTGGTGATAACACAAAATCTCTCTCATCTGTGGACATCAGTGGTGTTTTCATTCACGAAAGTAGAGCTCATACAATTAAGTACAACCCATGATGACAACAGTAAAGCCTGTATTTTACTGTTATTTTAAAATGTAGTTCTGCTTACCTTACACATTGGTTACTTTGTCTCTTGGACGTGTGTTCTTTTGTGTTTAAGCTTGTGTTCTGTTGACAGTGACACCATCGGGAGTGGGTTGTACTACACGCAGACTAATATTAGAGCCTAGGTTTGTGTCATAGGTTATGCCATCTATACTCTGATGTTGACTTGGTGAAAAGAGTTAGACAAGGAATGGCTTTTTTTTTTTTTTTTTTTTTTTAGTAATTTTAACTGACAAAATAATACATTTATGCAAACCCAAACTCAAGAGCCTGGGCCAGTAAGATTGTTAGTTCAAGGTTGGCATGGGTTATAAAGCAAAACTTATCTTCAGAAGGGAGGAACATGTAACCTGCAAACAGGGCCCCTAAGTATATCTAGCCCATTGCCAGTTTTCAACTTAAGCTTTAGCCACTTGTGGTGGTACACACCTTTAATCCCAGTGCTAGGGGTTAAAGAGGGAGTGGGAGCAGAGGCAGGTGGATCCTGATTTCAGGGACAGCTGGGGCCACTCAGAAACCCTGTCTCAAAAATCGAGAAATAGGTTTAAGCTTTTTTGAAGTTCAGGCATACTCTTAAACCATTCAGATATGATTGAACAGTTACAACAGTTCTTATGACCCCAAAATCTGACCACTTGCAGATCAAAGGAAATCTCTGCCTCTGTTCAGCCACATCTGACTCTTCCTCCTGCCCCATTACTGTAAGTGTAGGTATCTTCAGACTTAGCATTAGGACACTACAACTGCCAAGAGAAGAGGAGTTGGTGAAAACAAAAGGTTCTGCAAAGAGATGCTTAAAGAATTGGACCTCTGTTCAACTTAATACCATAGGTCATACTTGGTGCCTATGCCAGTGTAGGAACATTGTCTTGTTCTGAATTCTTGAATCTAGCTTCCAGTCCTGGCTGCCCTGTTTTTCCCTTTGGCTTAAGTCAATTTAGCTGGGGTTTCTGCCATCTGACAGCCTCCAGAAGTCCAGAAACAGTCCTAACACTTGGGAGCTGAAGAAATGTTTCAGTCAGTAGAGTCCCTCATCACATAAGCACCAGGACACAGCACCTGGAACCTTTCATCTCAGTCACTGGAATCAGACATGAGGATCCCTGAGGCTCACTGGTCAGTTTAGCCAAACTGGTGAGCGCCAGCTTTCTACATTCATGCACTCATGCGTGCGCACACACATACACATTCTAACATTAGAGGTCTCTTGGCAGGCAGTGCCTCTTCTGGATTATGCATCAGCTTAGCTCATAGAACAGATTCTGATGTAGCCTCTTTTTGACTCTACAGAGATAAACCAACTTCATCTTCCATGTTACAGGTAGGGAAAGCAAGATGGATAATGAATTGTCCCAAATTGTTCACCTCACATGCTGTCACCAATTCCACCTAAACTCATAATGCACTGTACCAGTAGATGCTGGGTCAAAGAGCTGTCCCGAGGAGACAGATCCTGAAGGAACAAAACAAGCAAAGCCAGATCTGGGGCCAGTCATATCTTTATTAGTGTCTGCAGCTGAGCCAATGAACTTTCACATATGCGAGGAATTTTAATGGGCACTCTGGCCACTGAGCCAGAGATTTTAGCTTTTCTATTGGCAGTTGGGACGGGGTGATGGAATAGTTCGGAACAGGATCAAATGGAGAGATGGCTTGCCACCTATACTGACAGGCACATGAGGGTTTCCCAGGCTGGTGCCAAGGTGGGTCAGGCCCGGAGCAAAATAATGCCATCTTCCCCCAGAGTGAAGGAAGAGAAAAAGCTTCAGATGTTAACAATCAACACCATAGAGCTGAGCTCCTGGGATCAGAAAGGCATTTTCTAATGGAAGCAACTTCCTAAGGCCAGAGGTCTCATAAAGCTCACCTGTTCCCACAGTTAGGAGACCTTAGGGTTAGCTCAACTATCACTGGGAAGCTACATGTGGGAGAAAGGTGCCAAATTCTGTGTTTTTGGATAAGAGTATGTTCTACCAGTACTAACTAGACAGGCAAAGTATTCATTATAATTGAAATCAAGAAACTTCATAAAAAGCCCCATCATGCCTTTATCCAGCAAGATCCTTCACCTAGAGCTAGGACCACTACAATCCAACCCCTGCCACAACTGTTACTTGGTTTGAGCACCCAAATTGTCTTCCTGCCTTATTCCTTGCCCCTATTTATCCTTACCAGACAGACAATTAGCTTTATTGTTTGCTCTCTTATGAGTCCAATTCCTTGGACACTTTGAAGCCAAATGAAGCTATGTTTGGTGTACCTAAAGGAAATTCACGTGATTTATGGAAGTGCCTGGCAGTAGGTGTATGGATGTTTGGCTGTGTCTGTGCCTGAGACGAGATAGGAGGAGGATACGTGGTGGGAGGAATGGGCCAAGCCTAGAGGGCTTAATGGAGAGAAAAGGGTCAAAATGGGACAGAGTTTGAATGGTAGATAGCAAAAGGGTCCAGAAGAAAAGGGTCTTGCGTTTTATGTGCACATCCAGAGGTCAGAGGCCCAGGGCTCAGAACCAGCAAGGTGACCACATAAGTGAGCCAAGAGCAGCACCCGTGGCAGCCCCAGCAAGCATGCCCATGGCCAAAGGGGCGCCTGAGCTGTAGCAGGGATCCTCTCGCACTATCACGTGTGTCACACCAGGACCTGTAAGAAGAGCCACACATGTCAGGGTCGGCCCTGGTGACTCTGGTCCAATCTCATGTTAAGGCATGAGCTCATCCTGCTCCCCAGTCAAAGGAACCGAGACTGAGAGCACCTGCCAGTGCGACCTACAGATCATTCATATGCCACTGGTAGTGACTCTGGGCTGCCAGAAACCAAAGGCTCCCTAGGCACCTGGGGATCCATGCACCACTTGGGGGTGGACACTAGTAACTTTAGACCTTGGGAATAGGAAGAGTGTCATTCCCAAAATAGCCACCTGGGGGCGCCAGCAGCACAAGATTGTCATTGCTGGGCTGTCTGGCCGAGTGGGGCAAGCAGGAGGAGTCTGTTTTGGGTCTAGAATTCAGGACGGTGAGATCTGGAAAATATGTGTACCCTCAAAGGATGAATGAAACTTAGTCTTCATTGATGGATCATGGGCAAGGCCTGACACAGGATTGTGGCAGGAGAGGGGCTGGTATGCCAGGGGCACTTACCTGCATAAGGTGGCCCATAGTAGCTTCGGACATATGTGGCCTCGTGTGCGTTAGGAGGCACCACCTCATAGTAGTCCTGATACGGGCTGTAGACTCGTACCTGGAAAGTCCAGTCAGGTTGAATACCCAGAAATTCCTTGTCAGGGTTTGATCCTGACCCTTTCATTCTGTGACCACCCTCCTCCCCAGGGCTAAAGGGAAAAGGTGTGGCCTCCCCATAAAGTCTAACCCTTCTCCCTAAAACCTCAGCCTTTACATCCAGCTCCCAATGATGCCTTTTCTCTTACATTGGCCTTCTATGTTACCCAATTTTCCCATGGCTCCCGACTTCCCTTTATAAGTCGAACAATTCTACAATGCCCTCGCTCAGAGAAACCCAACTGATTTTTCTCCTGGTCAAGGGAAGAGAACCATGGCCAAGCCCTAGGCATGAATTAAAGGAGGCCTGGAGCAAAGGGAAGGAAAGGCTGTCATTGAAATAACTGTTATCCAACATCTACTGCATAGTGGGTCCCAAGAGAGGTTCTCTCCTGTGTCACCACCTCTGATCCTTCAAGGCAGGCATTGCTAGCTCCATGGTACCCAGTGCTGTGGATGAGGCACAGAGGTGAGTTCTGCTCTCCCCTTCAGGCCCCTACCAGCCTCCCAGATCCTAGCTCAGAAGCTACCCACTACAGGAAGCTCTCCTGGGTTCAGGAGTATTTCTTCCTAGGGTCTCTTGGGTGACTTGGATAATACCCCTTCTTTTCTCTTAACCTTTCTAGCCTGTTCCCCCAAATGTGTGCTACTTAAGGAGAAGGTCCTCCATTTGTGTCACCTGCAGGGGATAGTGATGACAGGAACCAGTAATACATGAATGATTAACAGTAACTCACTCCAAACTTACCACTTTAACTCAGGGTGGCAGACTTGAAGGGGGTCAGAATTCCTTCTCTCCTGGGAAACCACCCCCCCCCCGGACCCATTCTCGCTGTGCCTCTCACTAGGCTTTACTCCAGAATTACTCAGCTCTTTTTAGAAGTCTGTGTCCACATGTGTAGGAGCATGTGTGCATGAAGAAGTCAAAGGTTGATGCATGGTGTCTTCCTTGCTCACTTTCTGCTTTATTGTTGAGATAGACTCTCACTGAACTTGGAACTTGCTGATTCACCTTGACTGGCCAGCAAGCCTCCAGCAGCCTCCTGTTTCTTTTTCCCCATTATAGGTGATTAATGCTCTTTTTATAGAATTATGAGATTATAGGAGAGCAATGCTCTTTTTACATGGATCCTTGGGGATCAAACTCAACTCTTCATGGTAAAAACTTTACTGACTGGGCCATCTTCCCAGCTCCCTCTATGCTACTATTTTTGAGATGGGGTCTCCTAGCTTGGCTTTGAACTCACTATTCAAATGAGGATGACATTGAACTCCTGATCTTCCTGGCTCCACCTCCCAAGTGGTGGGGTTACAGGAATGCACCACTAAGCCTGGCTCTAGAACATTTGCTCTTTGAGGGGAGTGGGTATTTGATACATAGCCCAGACTAGCCTTGAACTCAGTCTCCAGCTTCAGTTTCTGGATACTAGGATTATAGGCACATACTACCAAACCCAACATTTTCTTTCTTATGATGCTGGGGTTTTAACCTAAGGCCTTATGAATGTTAGGCAAACATGTACCACTGAGCAACATCTCCATCTCTTAGCACTCTTGTCTTTGCATACTGGCCTTTCATAAAGCCACAAGGTCTCAAGATTTTATTTTCTAAATGTGCTCTTCTGACAACCTGTTGGCCAATGCTGAGGGACTAGGCCATAGGCTTTAGCAGCCTGGACACTAGAAGTGATCTTGGGGGAAAATGTTCTTCAAAGGGATGGATGGGAAAAAGTCAGACTAGAAAAGACTGAAGAATCCTTAAGGAGAGCAGGTGATCAACATTACATCATCATACATCTACCTTTATACAACATTATATACATCTTCCCTGAAGCTGCAGTGAACTGGTAGCTTTGAGAGGTTCTGGAGTGGATGGAAAAACACAACTTCATGTCTCTTCGGGGTGTGTGTTCCTCCTATCCTCCAGCTCTGGGAGGCCCAAAAGAAAACTCAGAGCACCTAGCAACCAGTAGGTAACCCTTAGAGACCTGAAGACAGCCAGCTTCTCCCACAGCCCAATCCCTCCTGTGGGCAGAGACAGTGCTGTCCAATCACTGAATTGCATGCAAATAACTCCTTGGCTGCAATTAAAGCTGTTGTGTTCTTAGGTCTAAGGTCTTTCCAATCCCATTTTTAGGCGTTGCCACTTGAAGTCCCCGGCCTCTCTGTGATGAACTGAGTAACACTGACCAAGTTAAATAACCTCTCAGAACATCAGCTTCTCAGCAATACCTGGAGAATCAAGCAGAACTACATCTATTGACTTCTGGGCTCAGATGTTGTGTTTGTTATAATCACCATCAACCCAGCGCCTCACACATGCTGAGCATGTGCTCTACCACCGAGACACAGCCCTAACCCCAGCAGTTAGTCTTGGACATGCAGATTTCCAGGCTAGGGATATAGATAGAGTTCAGTATTAAAAAGCAATGTTTGCCTAGCATGTGTGAGGCTCCATGCTCAATCCCCAGCACCACAAAAATATTCATATGCATATAAATATAGCATAGTCCCTAAGCCCCACCAGGACTTAGGAGATTCTAGAACACAGAGGACATCAACATTTGTTGTCGTGTAAGCCCCTAAGTGGTTCTAAAGCACAGCATCATTGAGTGAGAAAAAAGTTTGCAAGTGACCATTAAGACCACAAGCTCCCGTGTTTGTTCACACCAGACCAGGCACTACACTGAGCCCTGGGGACAGAGAAAGGCCCATAACCTGTGTGCGGGCTGATCTTCGTTGTCAACGTGACTGGACTTGGAACCACCTGGGAGACATACCTCTGGGGAGGTCTGTGCTGTTTCCAGAGATTTAACTAAGAAGGAGAGACCCACAGAATAGGACAGCACCATCCTATGGGTTGAAGTTCTAGACTAAATAGAAAAGGGAAATGAAAAATCCAGCCGGACACTGGCTCCCCAAACGCGAGCAAGCAGTCTCAAATTCCTGCCACTATGCCTGCCCCCATGGAGGAGTGTGCCCTCAAACTGTAAGCCAACAACCAACAGATGTCTTTCCTTCCTTCAGTTGCTTCTTGTCAGGTATTTGCTCATAGTGATAGAAAAGTAACTACAACATCTTGATTCCAAGAAACATCCAGGGCAAGGACAGATCCAGACTAAGTCCTTTCCTTTCTTTCCTTACTCATTCAGTGACCTATTTATGCCAGTCCCTTATGAGGGGCGTAAGGACAGATGGTCCCCATCACTGGGCACTGACTGAACACATGTCCTGTACTGGGCTCCAACTGGGCAGAGCAAATGTGACCTGGTCCTTGCCTTGGAGGAAGTTCCAGTTTCAGACAGTCTAGACAGACAGGAATAAAGCGGCTCTTAGACCCGACGGAATAAAGCCAGTGCCAAAAACCAGTGACAGAAGACTGTACCCCAGGTAACAGTGCCTGAAGCCCTGGGAAGTCCTCACTGAGGAGGTGGCAGGCAACCTTTGAGGTAATTCTTTAAGGATGAGCATCAGCTGGCCAGGTAGATTGAGAGGTTAAGGGTTTGGGCAGCAGGGACAGCATGAGAATCATCGGAATGAGGTGAGAACCAGAGCAGCAGCGCGCACAGGGGTGACATGTGACAAGCAAGTCTAGCCAGATTCCATGGTCCAGTGAGGTAACGGGAGCCACTGAAGTCCACAAACATGGAAGGAATGGGACAGGTAGCTTTGGAGGCTCATCCAAAGGAGGGAGGAAGAGCTGAGCTTGCACTTACCCAGATCCGCCTCTCAACCTTACAGGGTTTCCAGGAGAGGGTCGTACACCTGACCTTAGGGCAAACCCGACGGCTCCTGGGTGGGACGACGGCTCCAGCTGGGGCCTGCTCCAGCCACAGAAACCCAAGAAGGGAGAGGGAGGGAGATGTCAGATGCCCTTTACACCTTAAGAGACTAGGGGATGTTACCGGGACCCTACCCGAGTTCTGTGGCAGACGTACCTGAGCTGGGGGATAGTCAGAGAGTGGGAAAAGGGGGTCCGTTACTCAGTGAAGGAGCGACGGCCTCCTTCCAGCTCTCCCACCTCAGTCTCAGGCACATGGGGATCCCAGACCCTTTACCCCACAACTCTAGCCTCATCTGGGACTGTATCCCCAGGAGCCTCCTCCCAGAGTGGGTACAGGTCACTCCTGCACAGGCTGAAGGACACCCACAGACACGGATGTGAACATGTAAACAACAAATACAAAAGCAAACACAAGCACCAGCTCCAGTAAGCCAGAGCCCAGAGGGATGTGTGTCTGGGGAGCAGAGAGAGAGAGAGAGAGCATCTAGGGCCAGGCGGAGGTAAGGGGTCAGTAGGGCAGGCAGGCGTACAGTAGAGAAGGTGCATGGAGGGCCAGCACAGCAGGCAGAGAGGGAGTAAGACAGCTTCATAGAGTCACAGAGTGCAGAACGGTCAGCCCTCACCTCCTTCCTCGTGCTGTCCACAGTGCCACCGACACAGGGGACTTGGGCTCTGAGTGCTTAGCCTGACCTGGCTCCCTCCCTGATGATGCTTGCTGCTTCTGGCTTCCTACAGTCACCTCCCACCTGAGAACTGAAGACTGTCCCCAACATCTGACTGTGGCCCTCCACTGCTCTGATAGTCTCCGAAAGAGTCTATTCCTCCAACTGGACTCTAAGACCCTCCCTGACCTGATGACCCCACAGGTCATCTCTCCAATGTCACTTCCTCCAATGGTAAACCTTCCAACCAGGCCAGACTCCAGCCATTAGGTATGCACATTTGCACACGCACACACACACACACACACACACACACACACACACATCCCTCTTCCCTGTCTCTGCTCATGTAGCTCCTCCCACCAACGCCAGCTTCCTCACTGAGTCCACTAACCAAGTCTCTGCTGAAGGCTCCTCCAACATCTTAAGACTGTGAGACCAAAGGAGCCACTTCCGGTCCTTAGACCTCAGCTTCTCCATCTGTAAAGTGGGACCGATAGCACCAACCACTACCAACCCCTAGCCCTTGTTGGAGGATGAAATGACATCACCAGACCATGTGCTTAGCATAGTGCCTGGCCTCTGCAGGTGGATAGACCCAGGAGGGTTTCTGTCTTCTCTGACACTTCCCAGGAGACACTCTCTCCAGGTGAGGGATCTCAGCTGGTCCACAGGCAGAAGCCGCAAGTGTAGATTCTGGAGTCTGTCAGGTGGGGTCCTATGTTGGGCCTCAGGAAACTCTTCAAACCCTCACCTCCACCAGTCTCTAAGCACTCTCACCTGCACAGTCTAAATGCCTGTGCTCCTCAACCTGTCAGCCAGCAAGGCTAAGTCCACATCCATATCCTGTTGCCTGGAGACTGGCCCCACCTCCCAGATGGTCCCTGGGTATTCACACTTAACCCCTTACCTTTTGCTCCCTACCTACCAGCCAGCTGGCCTTTTGAGCTTGTTTTTGAGACAGGATCTGGCTCTGTGCCCCAGGCTGACCCCAAACTTCTCATTGTCCCATCTCAGCCTCCCAAGTGCTGAGATTATAAACACACACTGGTTTGCACTATCTACTGCTTTTTAGAAATCCAAGTCCAACAGCCAGGCAAATAATATACCTGCCTTTAATCCTGAGAAGCAGAGGCAAGAGAAGTCTCCAAGTTCCGGGTCAGCCAGAGCTACACAGAGAAAAACCCTGTCTCAGAGAAACCAAACCAAAACCAGCAAAACAACAACAAAAGATAAATAAATAAAAATGTCTGGGACGCTGAGGATGGCTCAGTTAAGTGCTTGCCTTTTATGCACAAGAACCTGACTTCCATCCCCAGCACCCACGTAAAAAGCAATGCTTCATGTGTCCAATCCCAGAGCTATGGTAGCAAACACAGGCGGCTCCCTGGGGCCTATTTACTAGCCAGTCTAACTAAACTGGTGAGCCCCAGATCCCAGTGAGCAGCTGTCACAAAAATAAGGTGAATGGCTGTCAAGGAACAGCACGGAGGTTGACCTCTGGCCTCCACGCACCTGTGTACCCAACACGCATACAAATAAATCAACTCAAGACTATAAAAAGACAGGAGCGGTGCTCATCCATCCATTCTTGCCTTTCGCTCGAAAACTGTCAGTGGCTTATGGATGCTGTTAGCAGACACCAGGATCCTTAAGTTCACGCTTGTAAGTCTAGCTCTTGGGAAGCTGGACCAAGAGGATCACTGCAAATGTGAGACCAGTCTGGGCCACGTGATGAGTTCAAAGCCAGCCTGAGATCCAAAGTAAAAAATAAAAGATAGCCAACATGCTTAGCACAATCTTAGCACAATCCCAGAGCTATGGTAGCAAACACAGGAGGCTGCCTGGAAGCCGTCCTCCCCGCCAACCTCACCCCATTCATGCCTCGGGCTTCAGCCACCCTGACAGCCTAACCCATTGGCTATACTTGCACATACTGCAAAAGCTGTTTCTCTCACCAGAGCCCCGCCTTTCACCCCAAGGATGTTAACCCTGCAAGTCTCAGGTTCCACTTCAAGTGAACTCACACACCTAGATCAGATCCCTAAAAGGGTCACATGCTGCATAGCCCTGCCTGACCAGTGACTGGCATCAAGATGGAATAACGAATCGGTTGTTTTATATCTGCCCGCTTCTAGACTAAGTGCAGAAGGGTCAAACCTGTAACCCTTGCTTTACTTCCGATTCCGATTCTGATGTGCCTAACATACAGTAAGAACCCAATACATATCTGTTGTACTGACAGATGAGCCTCCGTCTTACCATCTGCAGAGAGAGAACAATAGCCCCGCCCTCATAAGACTATTCTGAGTGGCATCATATCTGATATATGCCTCCCTCTTTTTATCTCCCATGTAACCCTCCAGTGACTTCTCCTGGGAGCACCTGCTGACACTCCTTCTCCACAGGGGACTGCAGGGGACTGAGTCTACATGGATTGTTCCACTCTAGACTGAATTAATAAGCAGAGACCGACTCTGAGTCACCCATGATTCCATGGCACAGGGGGCAGCGGGGAGGGGGAGAGTTTGAGGACTCACCGGGGTGGAATTTGCCTCCATCAGGGCTGTCTTCCATGCTCTGCAAAGCAAGACCTCCGGATGATGAGAGATTTGCAGGCTAAGTGTATGGGGATCCCACCTTGTAGATGTTCCTCCCCCACCCAGCCCCTCATCCCCACCTTTCCCAACTTTCAGGTAGACTAAAGCAACTCTCTACTGCCCTAGTCACAAGAGTAAACCCTGAAGTAAGGTAATAACTCTTAGGCCAGCTTCTTCCCTTTGGTTATTCTAATTGAATTTGGGAGGGTGGGGTGTCTCTCCTGAACCTTGCAGGCCTGGGTGATGCTCTGCCTGCAACCCACCTCCATGTTCCAACTTACACATCTCTCCAAAGCCATGGCCCAAGGCCCAGGAATGCCCAGAGGATACAGGACAATTGGGCCTTTGTTGGTTGCCATGGCATCTGGCTGGGGTAGACAAGGCAGCTCTATGCTGTCGGCCCAGAGCATAGGTGCCCCTCCACCCACACACTCATCTCTTTTTTCTCCTCCAGGGCTCAGGCTGAGGGTAGAAGGGGAAAGAATGGATGGGAACAGATGGTACTGAGGGAGATGCCCATCTTCCCAGGATGGGCTGCATCTAATATTGGGGTGCCCTGCTTGGACACTGCCAGTGGCTTTCTGAAGGCAGGTCTAGGTCTACCCCTCAGCTCAGAGTCCCATCTACCAGGGCAGTTCTTAGAGGGGTCTTTTGAGATGTCACTGGGCATGTTGGCTCCGTTCTATCAGCCTGGGAGAGGGATCACCTGACAGGCTGCAAAATATCTGATTGGAAACATCTGGAGACCCAGCGCCCAAGGCAGGCGTGCCTCCATCTCTGAGTTCTCTGAGTATGCACCAGTTACCAGTAATGTTCTTGTCCTCTGCGCAGCCCCTATGACATGGCCTTGCCTGCTGGCCTTAGATCCCATCTTCCAGATGCACCCTGAGACCCCACTCCGCACGCAAGCTGAATCCACTCACATGGCGTCATCTCGGGTCTCCGCGCACAGGTGCAGGCGGGAACCCTCCCGCAGGTTCACGGTCAGCAGGCCATCTCGGCTCCTGCCCTCTGGAGGCTGCACATCTGGAAGCAGACACACACACACACACACACACACACATACACAGGGTTCCAGAGACCCTAGTTTCCCTGACCCCAGGAAACCACACACAGTGGCAGGGATTGACTTCTTGGGGTCCTGTGTGCTAATCATTGCTAATCTCTGATCCCACATACTTTCTTGGGAGTCTGCTATACCCTGCACACCCCATCAACCTTTTTATATTATTATATTACTTCCTAGCTCATCTCTCGCTGTATTCTACTGTGGCCTCAGTCATGGTTGAAGCATTAGATTTGCTGTGTGACTATAGGCCAGTTACATCTCTTCTCTGGGCTTATGTCATCCTCCACTCTCTAGAACCTGCAGGCATTTTATCTGGATTTATGTGGGGGAGGAACTCAACCAAGGACCGGTTTCTTAACGTAATAACTAACTGACCTACATCTAGCAAAGGCCCAGAAGCAGTGTCTGCGGGAACTCTCCGAAAGCACCCAAGAGCCTCCCAAGTAAAATTCTCAGACCCGGGGAAGACCCTGACCATACGGCAGAGTTCCATCAAAGAAACGCTTCTACTCACCCTGACACTCTTGGCCGACCTTTATGTCTCGGACATTGAAGTGGATAACTACGCGGTCCTCCTCATCCTGTGCCGTCTCATCGTGGTAGTAACCCAGCGTGCCATCCAACCACAGGGCGAACCAATTCCGCTTCCAGCGGCGGAGGATGGAGCCTGCAGGATATTCCGGACCCACCAGGGATGTTGAACCCTGAGCCTTCTTGGGGCAAGATGGGTTCCCAGCATCCCCTCAGTTCTGGGCCCCATTACCGTAGTTTCTTTCTTGTCTCTCTAGTCTCTAACATGAGGACAAGACCTCTCTTTTTTTTTTTTTTTAATTTTTATTTCTCATCTCACCAGCCACCAGCCTGATACACAGTAAGAGGCTCAATAAACGTGTTGAACCGTAAATGACAGCCCATACCAACTTGCCGGAGCTTCCAAGACAAGCCCAAGTCTCTTCAAAGGCAAACACCTCTCCTTGCTGGAAGCCTCTATCATGTTTCTTGTCTCTGGCTTGAGTGACAGTCATTTGTACCCTCTCTGACTCTTACACCAGATGGGGGATCTGCATCTCCCCATATGAGGTCCTAAAACTGAGCAGGATCGGCATTCGGTGTCTGCCAAACAAAATGAACAGAGAATGGACAAGGGCAAGGGATATGGGGGCTCCCAGCCCAAAGGTCTCCAAGACAGCTCCTCTTTAGTTCACAGCTTTGGTTAAATGGGGGTGGGGATGGGGCTGCTGTGGCCACTGTGACTCTAGACACTGTTTCAAAACATAAGAGGGTTTCTTAAGGTATGAACTCATGCCTGTAGTTCCAGAACTCAATGGCTGAGGGAAATTCAAAGCCAATCTGGACTACAGAGTAAGACCAACCTCAGAGACAATAATAGAGCTAGGCACGGTGGTGTATGCCTGTAATCTCCGTACTCAGGTGATGGAGGTAGGGTTCAAACTCATATTAGGCCCCATAGTGAGTTTGAGACCAACTAGGGCTAGCGCAACTGTGTATTCTCTGCAATGCATCACAAACTCCCTAAAAGAGGACTTCTAGAGCTATGTTTCTAAAGCAGAGCTCTATCTCACTTTGCTTAGGCTTTGGTCTGTGTCCTGCCTGGGTTGAGGTTGCTATGAACACACGGGGCATCAAACTGATCTGCACCACGAGGAATGCACAGTTAAGAGTCTAGGGCCAGTACGGGGTAGGGAAGACTGACAGTCAAGAACAGTTGTGTTTTACGTTATTGTGGGAACTGAGAAGGGTTAGAGGAACAACTAAAGCAGGCTCATCAATGAGAGAAATCTGATTGGTCTTGAAGTATACAGTTTTGCTAAACAGTCAGAAATGGGGAGAAATGAAAAAAGAAGAGGCCAGAAGGTCCTGGTGTTGGGGGAAAGGTCGGCCACGATGTAGGGGGCACACTGCTTCCCTCCTCCCTGCCCGGGGATGGGGTGCAAGGCAGACAAGGACTTGACCCAGAATCACTTACTTTGCCTCCATAACCAGCCGCCCCTCACCAGGGCCATTTCTTCAAAAGGACTTTCCAGGGTGGAGTCGGGTGGGACCTGTCAGAGGAGCCAGGACACAGACTTCACAATTCAGCTCCTGAGAGAGAAGCCCCCAGCCCTGCCCTCCCTAGAGAGCCTGGAACCTTGCAAGGCTGCGTTAGTAAACAAACAGTCCAGGCACTCTCCACACCCCACCCCCACCCTGCCTCCTAGGGCTCTGCTCCTGCAGAGAATGGGGACACTGTCCCAGTGGGGTCAGCGGGCAGCCACCCAATAGGACAGGGGTGGGGGTGGGGATGGGAGCCCAGGCCAGGCTGAGTTCCAGAACCTCGGCAAGTCTCTGCCTCACGCTCCTCTGGCCTGAATGAGGCAGGTAAAGGCTGGGATGAGCCAGCCTTTTTAATGCTCAAAAAAATGTTAGGAAGTGGGATTTGGAAACGAGAACAGTAGAGTGTCAGTCAGAACAACGAATTTCCATGACAGAAGAGCCTTCATACTCAGACACCACAGCGGCCATTTTCGAAGTACATAAAAACCGCGACGCTATGGCCGTGTGCTTGCTACGCTTCTCTGCCTTCACCTACTCACGATCTCACTTGAGCTCTCCAACCATCCTTGCCATCCTCCCTATTTTAAAGACAGTTTGGAAACAGGCCGGGAGAGGTCCAAACTACACAGCCCTCCCCACCCCTTGATTACAAGGCAGTGGGGGCGGGATCCACACCCAGCCGCCTCGGCTCCTCTCCAAGAGCCTTAAAAAGACCCAGGTGCAGTGGCATAGTGTTTAATCCTAGCACTCGGAAGGTAGAGGCAGGCAGAGCTCTGTGAAGTGGAGGTTAGCTTGATCTACTTAACAAGCTCCAGACCGACCAGGCCTATACAGTGACTGTCCCAAAACCAGCCTGGGCAGTGAGTGGTAGGTCATGCCTTTAATCCCAGTACTCTGGAGGCAGAGGCCAGTGGATCTCTGGGTTCAAGGCCAGCCTGGTCTGTAAGTGAGTTACAGGATGGCCAGGGCTACACAGAGAAGCCCTGTCATGGAAAAACAAAGCAACCAAAAAAAAAAAAAAAAAAAAAAAAAAACACACACACAATGTGCACTAGGATCAGGCGGCGCAGAATTGTAATCAAAAGTGGAGGCAAACACTGCTAGTCTTTAAAGACTCCAGGTGATCCCAAAGTTTGCCAGCTACTGCAGATCTCTCTGCGTTGCCAGACAGCCCTGTTAATGGGGACCTTTAGGAATACTTTACAGGTGGATGAACTGAGTGGGGGGGGCAGGGAAAAGTGACGCATCTCTGTAGGTAACAAGAGTTCAGACTGGAATTCAGGCGTCTTCCTTCTCATATTAAGAACGACTTATTTATGAGCAAGTTCCTCAGCCTTTCCCCTACCTGCTCACACCTGTTGCTGCGCAACTAGGGCTGGCACACCTAGCCTTGGCCTCTTGTGTTTCTCCTCCGGCTCATTCCCCTCTCCAAGCTCTGACAGAGATCTTACCAGAGGGTCGAGTGTACAATCCCTCTCAGGTTCCCCTTTGCGCACACCCACCTGTTCACACCTGTCGTGGATCCTGCTGCCACAAATGCCTGCTACTCGCTGAAGCTGCTACCCGAGCCAGTCGCACCTGCGTTTTGCGTACCCCCAGAGAGCCTGAGGCATTTCACTCCCCAGGCAGTGCGAAGTGCCTGGGGCCAAACTGCCCCCGGGTCCCGCCCTCCAGACCCAACTCACTCCCAGAGAGAGGGCGTGGCGTGGATAAACTCAATGACCGAGTCATGCTGGGATTTGTAGTCCGCAGTTCTACACTGGGCAGAAGCAGCCCCGGAATAACAGTCCTGTGCGGATCCCAGAAGTAAGAGGCTACACATATAATTTTACTTTTCCCCCTCTCTTTAGATCTGCTATTAACAGAGCTGTCCTCAAATGATCTGCTGAGCAGCTGAGACTACAGATGTGTACCACCACAACCAATATTACATTTATTTGTTCGCCTATTTTTCAGAAAATACTTTTCCCCCTCTTGGTACAAGAGATGTATTCCAGGACCAGCTAAATACCGATCTACACTCCATCTCTGACATAAAAGGCTTTCTCTTGTAAATCTGTGTGGCTGGAGGGTTGGGAAGAGACCTCAGTCAATAAAGTGCTACACACAAGGAACAGAGTTCAGATTCCCAGAACCCACACTATACAAGCCAGGATGGCGGTCCTGGGGAGGAAGAGACAGTTGGATTCCTGGGGCTCACTGGCCTTCCAGCCTCACCTGACAGTGAGTCCTAAGTCACCTTATTCCAGAAAACATGGTGGATGGCTTATGGATTAAGGCTAGCTGAGGTTGACCTATGACCTCCACATGTGCTAACATAGTAATGCACCCAACTCATCATCATCATCAGAGAGAGACAGAAGCTTAAAGCCTGGCTTGTAATCTTCAAGAGACAAAGGCAAGTGCAGGAGGCAGTAAAGATCATCAAAGGTCAAGGTTGTCTGATCTAAGAGAGACTTCTCAGAGTACATAAGGAACGTCTCAAAGCCAGAAACTTTCAAAGTAACCATTGAAAATGAATGTACAGCTTGGGATATCCTGAGAGGTGAGTCAGAGAGCGGGGAGGGGAGGAAGGAAAGGTCACACCCCAAAGGGCTATAGCCTTGTATACACACTTGCTGGACAAACTGTCCCAGTGATGCCCAAGGTCGAGCTTAGCAGAAGCTGGGCCTGGTTGTACAGACCTACAGTCCCCAGGTAGGCTGAGATGCAGGAGGTTCAGGGCTAACCTGAGCTACAGAACGAGTTCAAGGCCAATCTGGCCAACTTAGAACCCATCTCAAATGTTTAAAGAGAAAAGGTAGGAGGAGGAGACTGGAGATAGAGCTCGGTGTGGAGGACTTGCCCAGCATGGCTGAGACCCTAGATTCCATCTCCAGAAAAAAAAAAAAAAAAAAAAAAAAGGCAATTTCCACCGAATGGGTGGCCAGCCTGAAGCCACAGCTACTTCGGAGTCCCAGTCTAGTAATGGTTCTCAACCATCTTAATGCTGTGAGCTCTCGATACAGTTCCTCACACCGTGGTGACCTTTTCCATAAAATTATTTTGTTGCTACTTCCTAACTGTATTTGGCTACTATTATGAGCTGTAATGTAAAGATCTGATATGCAGTCCCCAAAAGGTTGCCTGCCATCAAATCTGATGGCCTGAATTGTACTCCCAGGACAAGAGGAAGGAGAGAACGAATTCTCACAAGTTGTCTCTGAGCTCCACAAGTGTAGGTTACATTTGTGCACACTCATGCATACACAGAGATAAATGTAATTTTAATTTTTAAGATTTGTTTTCTGGGGGCAGTTAAGAGCATTTGGCTGCTCCTCCAGAGGTCCTAAGTTCAATTCCCAGCAATGACATGGTGAACTCCCAACTATCTGTAATGGGATCTGATTCTCTCTTTTGGTGTGCATGAAGATGGGTCACTCATATAGAGTAAAATAAAATAAGGCTGCCATGGTGTGCACACTTTTCATCCCAGCACTCAGGAGGCAGAGGCAGGCAGATCTCTGAGTTCAAGGCCAGCCTGGTCTACAGAGTTACTTCTAGGATAGCCAGTCAGGACTACATAGAGAAATAGTCTCCAACAAACCAACAATAATAACAAAAGTTTGTTATTCAAAATATAAGAGAGGCCACACCCACAGCCACCAGAGACATTTCTGGTCCGATTCAGCAACTTTGTGCTTCCCAAACTGTATATGAAGCTCTATTTTTTCTTAGTGAGAGAACCATGTTGTTTACAACTAGAAAGGAAACACTCCTGTGAACCCCAACACCTCTGTAGCCATATGCCCCCCAAGGCTAGTCCTATGGAAAGAATCCAAGTCTGTCTGGAGAGATGGCTCAGTGGTTAAGAGCACTGACTGCTCTTCCAGAGGTCCTGAGTTCAATTCCCAGCAACCACATGGTGGCTCACAACCATCTGTAATGAGATGCCCTCTTCTGGTGCTGTCTGAAGACAGCTACAGTGTACTTATATATAATAAATAAGTAAATCTTTTTTAAAAAAAGGAAAGAATCAAAGTCCTTTACAGACTGAAGAAAATAATGCCTCCTGGATACAAAAATAAGCGGAAATTATACTTGAATAGAAAAAGAATGTGGTAGCCCGTAGTTGGGAGGCTGACATAGAGAAAGACTGGGAATCACTTGACTACATAGTAAAGCCAGCCTGGGCTACATGTTACATGTAGGGCTACACTACCACCTCACCTTTTTTTTTTTTTTTAAGATTTATTTATTTTTATTTATATGAGTGCACTGTTGCTCTCTCCACGTGCTCATGGTCGGCCTCTACTCCTCTACTCCTCTACTTCTCTCTCTCTCTGCTTCTACTACCCTCTTAACCCCCTCCCATGACCTGAATAACTCTATTTTGTACTATTCCCTCACAGGGAAGGGATTCCCAACATGGGTCCCCCAGAGGCATCTCCCTTGCCCCCAGGCCTTGCCACACCTCCATGGGCCATATGCCCCCCACTCTCTTCATCCTTTTCTTAGCCGAAACCTGGGACATCTTTTTTTAATGCATGTGAGTACACTGTCGCTGTCTTCAGACACACCAGATCTCATTACAGATGGTTGTGAGCCACCATGTGGTTGCTGGACCTCTGGAAGAGCAGTCAGTGCTCTTAACCACTGAGCCATCTCTCCAGCCCCGGACCTCATCTTTTAACAACACACATATACATACTTATAGTGCAGAGAGAAGCCAGGCTCCATCGGAGTTTCGGATGTTAGTGTTCTCTAGTTGTGTAAAACACCACAGAAAAGCTTCCCCAAGGAAGCAGAAGGGTCATGAAGGAGAAGTAACTTTTCCCCAGTGTGGACCAAAGAACCTCACACAAGCGCTGGTGGAAAGTTCAGGGCTCTTCAGCGGGTTTAGAAGATGAGCGAGGGGTGAGGGGAGAAGATGCGGGCTGGAAAATGATGCCGCTGCGGCGGGTCCAGGATAGCACGAGGACTGGGTGGCGTTCTGGCCGGCGAGGTACGAAGACTGTCAAAACAGGTGGCTAGGCCATATGCCTAGTGGGTTACAAAGTCCCGTCACCTGGATCTGACCCTCCAGGGTCATTACTTTGACTAGCCCAGTCCAAATCCCCACCTCTGCAGGAGCAGAGAATCCCAGAGACCAGGGTATCATCTAATTGAGAAGCCCCCCCCCCACCCCCACTTCCTCCTGCCCCAGAAAACTTCTCCTTACCGGAGTTGCAGGGCTCATGGTTCCTGCTGCTCAGAGTTGCATTCCCAAGAAGGTTCCAGAAGTTGGGCTTGACTCTGCAGCCTTGGAAATAAAGGGATCAGGAAAGAGATATCAGGTGGGCCGCTGAAGGGAGCCTCACCAACCCTAAAGAAAGTCACCCTCTTTCCCAGCCCCCTCCCCGGCTTTCCTGGCTGAGATCTCCTCTGTCCTTTTTCTGGCCAAGTCACCTAGTGATTCGGAGGGGGTGTTGATCCAGGTCTCCAAGATAGGGTAGGGAGGAAGGGTGGAATGGAGAAGACAGGAGATGGGGGCAGGGCGGGTTCTCTGGCCCTAGTTTAGGGCGTGGCTAAATTTTCATTCTGGGGCCTAGCAAGCTGTGTCCGTCATCCCAGCCCTGGCTCTGCGGCCTGGCTCCTCAAGTCTCCCTTCTTGGCTCCCGGGTCTCTTTAATCTTGACCCAGAGCCACCCCAGTGCTGCAGCCCTTTCGTGCTGTGCGTGCTCTGGGGGATTTACCACAACAGATCCTATTAGCCAGTAGCTCATCCCGTCTTAGCAGCCCGGGCAACCGCATCTTTCCAACTTCTCTGTTTCATCTCTGGGCCTTTAACTCATTCTCTGGTCTCTGGAAAGTCTGAACCCTACCCAGCTTTGACTTTTCTGCTCTCTATAACCAGGATGGGAGGAGGGAGAAAAAGAGAAGGGAGGCAGAAGGAAGGAGAAAAGAGTGCAAAGAAACAGGAAAGAAGAGAGGGGGAGCTATCTCTTCCTGGGATCTTGGCTGGTTAGACTGCTAAAATACTTCAGTAGTCACTATTATGTTGATAATGATCGGTTGAGTTTTCATTTAGATACTTTTGAAGTTCATTTACCTGCACGTACGCAAAGGTTTGTGGGTAGGGCGATCTGGCTCCCTCATTAGCTAATCTGAAGATTCTCCCTTACTCCTCTGGCTGTCTTGAGGGGGAAGAAAAAAAAAAGGACTGTAAGTCAAACAGCCAGGGGACGAGCCTTAGGCCTCCACAGGATAGTCCTGCAGCCTCCACAGTGGGCTCAGAAAGGTGCGCAGGCTAACAGCTGATGACGCAGCCAGCTCCTGAAAGCAGCTTCGGCCTGAGGGTTGCCAGCGGTTTGGATTACCAGGCTCCGTGAACTCTAGGTGAACCGGCTAGAGAGGGATAAACGTCCTCTGATGGCCCAGAGAGAGACTGCTGTCACAGCTCCCCCGAAGCACAGCTTTGATTGTTCCGAAAGCAAACCTCCGTGGCTGTGACTGGTAAAGGGGCCAGAAGGAGGTAGTTCTAACACAAGGTCTCTCTGGCTGTGTAAGTGGGTTGCTCAGACTCATTTAGTCACCAAAGGTACCTTCCTTCTCTGGTGTTGCTCATTAGGCCTAATAGAAAGCTTCTTCCGTGGCAATGTCTTACCTACTGTGGTAACTGATAGAAGAAACAGCGGGGATGGGAGGGGCACTGGTGGCCTGGCCATAAAAGTGGCAAGGGGACAAGCTGTTTGACAGCTGAAAAAAAGCTATCAGGGCGGAGCTGGTAAGTCTTCAGGGCAGAGGATCGCAACGCTGCTGGTCAGTTCTAACACCGACTGCCTGCAAGGGCTGAGGAGTCCTTGTGAGTTGGCCTGCCTGAAAGCTGAAAAGCCAGCCGCAGCCAGTGACTGAGGAAAAGCTGTAACACCCAGTTCAAGAGGCATCCAAGACTGTGACACTAGTGGGGACTGCCTGAGACCAACGTCTGAGACTATCTCCTTGTCTACCACGATTTCTAGATGGGGGAATCAAAGAGGACCCAGGTAGGCTACTGGAGAAGGACTGAAGGAAACCAGAGAGAGAAGGGGGAAGAAAGGGAACAAGCAAGCACAGCACGCTGGCTCAGAATCTGTACCTGGGTCCAGCCAACTCCTGGCTTCTCTCCAGATCTTCCTCCTCCCCTCTCAGATGGGCAGCTAAGGGTCTTTCACAGAGGGAGGGGGAGGGGCGGTGCAAACCTCTCCCAGAGGACACTCTGCAGATTTAGCAACCAGAAGAAAAGGGGAGATTCTCCAACTGCAGTGCAAACTTCAGTGAAAAGATTCTCCATCAGCCTCACAAAGAAGGATGCAAAGACAGAAAAAAGAAGGAAGCTGGGAAAAATCAAAACTACAGATACAGATACTGAATTGGTTGGTTGGTTGGTTTTATATTTTGACTTTCTTGAAACAGGGTTTTTCTGTGTATCCCTGGCTGTCTTGGAACTAAGTCTATAGACCAGGCTGACCTCAAACTCAGGGATATGCCCAACTCTGTCTCCCGAGTTCTGGGATTAAAGGTATGTGCCACCACTACCCAGCACCAATACTGAATTTAAATACAGGCAGACTTGGCATATGTTCCTGAACTGTTGGACAATGGCTGGTTACAAGACGTTAATAAAAGGTGAGCTAACAGGTTGCACATGCCTGTAATCTAACCAGCTGGGTAGTTGAGGCAGAAAGGCCAGCCTGGGCTATAGAGCAAAACAGGGTTTTAAAGCAGAGAGACTTTCTCCAGGGAGAGAAAAGTGCCTTTTTAAAAATTATATATAAGTACAGTGTAGCTGTCTTCAGACACACCAGAAGAGGGCATCAGATCCCATTACAGATGGTTGTGAGCCATTATGTAGTTGCTGGAGATTGAACTCAGGACTTCTGGAAGAGCAGTCAGTGCTCTTAACCACTGAGCCATCTCTCCGGCACTTATTTAATTTTTTATTTTTAATTATAAGACTTATCAGGGCTGGAGAGATGGCTCAGAGAGACTGGAAGAGGTCTTCAGATTCTCTAGGACTTGGTTTGCAAGATGGTTGTGAGCTGCCATGTGGGTGCTGGAATTGACACAGGTCCCTGGCAGAGCAGCCAGGGCTCCTAGCTACAGAGCTACCTCTCCCGCCCTAGCTCTTTTTTGTTGTTTGTTTTTTAGAAACTTAATTATTTTTTATTTTATATGCATGGGTGCTTTGCTTGCATGCATGTCTGTGTACCAGGAGTTTGGACGGTGCCCGAAGAGGCCGAAAAAGAGTATTGGATTCCTTTAACTGGAGTTACAGATGGTTGAGCTATCACATGGGTGCTAGGAACAGAACCCAGATTCTCTGGAAGAGCAACAAGTGCTCTTAACTACTGTGCCATCCCTCCACCCCACCCCCATTTCTCTTTCTAAAGTTTTACTTTTACCTATGTGTATGTGGAAGTTGTGGTAAACATGTGCGTAAGAATGTGGGTGCCAGAGGAAACCACAGGCTTTGCAGCCTATGGAGCTGGAATTATAGGTGTGAGCCTACCAAGGTGGGTGCTGGGAACTGAACTCAGATCCTCTGCAAGATCACTATGTGTTCTTAACCATTTAGTGATAGTGATCTCCCTCTCTCTCTCTCTCTCTCTCTCTCTCTCTCTCTCTCTCTCTCGATCACTCTTGCTCTCTCATTTGTTTAAAGGTTAAGGACAACATTATTAAAGTCTAAAAGAAAAAGTCTGGTATAGACAAGCTGTAGTCAGGAAGAAGAGAAAGGAGCCAAATAAATAAATAAAAGAACCATGCTGCTGGAGTTTAGCTGACACAGGGAGGTGAACCCCACACAGATGTGGCAGGAGCATTGGAGAAGAATCCTAAAACACCAAAGAAAGCAAGAAAGCACACTCCAGCTCTGGCCAGATGGAAAAGAAAGAAACCTTGCACCTTTCCAAGTGAAGGTAGGCAGCCCCAGCTGAGCCACACAGCAGTTCTTACACAGGTACTGCCCTTTTTCCTTTATATCTCTGGGTCTGTTTAAGACAGGATCCCACTGTGAAACCCAGGCTGGCTTCAAACTCCTCCCGCCTTTCAGGTGCCGAGGGTGCAGGTTTGCACAGCCCCCAGCCAGACACAGTTGGTTCATTTTTATTTTGCTTTAAAAAAATTATTGCACCAGGTGTGATGGCATGCACCTTTAATCCCAGCACTCAGGATGTAGAGGCAGGAGGATTTCTGTGAGTTTGAGATCAGTCTGGCCAACATAAAGATTTCCTTTTTTAATGTTATCGTGATGTCCTGCTGTCTCAAAAAAAAAAAAAGTTTTAAAAAGAAAAAAAAAGTCCGGGTGGAGGAGTGGAAGCTATATCTCAGCAGTTGAGAGCACTCGCTGCTCTTCTTTTATTTATTTACTTATTTAATGTATGTGAGTACACTGTCACTGCCTTCAGACACACCAGAAGGCATCAGATCCCATTACAGATGGTTGTGAGCCACCATGTGGTTGCTGGGGATTAAACTCAGGATCTCTGGAAGAGCAGTCAGTGCTGTTAACCACTGAGCCACCTCTCCAGCCCCTTGCTGCTCTTCTGAAAAAGCAGATTGCAGTTCCCAGTGTCCACAGTAGCCTGTAACTCCAGCTCCAGGGGAACCCCACCTTCCAGCCTCCTTGGGCACCCTCACACATGCGGCAAGCACTTCTGCAGACAGAGACACACACAGACACCCACACAAACACATACACAAACACAAACAGATTAAAAATAAAATAAGTACTTAAAAGTATTGTAGATATCTATGCATAGTAAAAGTGTGTGTGTGTGTGTGTGTGTGTGCACGCGCGCACACACACAAGTGCACATGCCATGAACTTGCTACAGTTATGACTCGTAATGTAAATATCTGATATGCAAGGTACCTGGTATGTGACCCCCTAAAGGGGTGACCCTAGGAAAGAGAACTGTTATAAAGGAAAGTAATCTTGAATAATGTGAATAGGCCTCAAAGAATTTGAGGCCCTGACCTGAAAACTGAGGCTTCCCTGAGGGAGAAGACAGTAGATTGACCTGCAGTCTCAGCTCCTCCCTGAGATTTCTGTCTAGCAGCCTGCCCTCCAGATTATACTACCCCACATCTCTCTACTCCTCCTTAGCAAGCCGGTTCTTTCAAGTAAGTCTCTTTATGTGGGGAAGCATCTCCACCATTCCTATTCCTTTGGAAAGTGCTGAATCATGCGGGGAGGAAGTAGATACTTGCCATGAACTCCTCAGTTGAGTTTTTAGAGATGCCACATTTGGGGACCAAGGGGAACCTGACAGCCAGAGAAGGGCAGGTGTTGAGAGTCTCAGAAGAGACAGTAGCACCCCACACTCGGAAATGTGGGTGCAAGTTCTTTCTGAAGTGCACCATCTGGACCATCGGATGTGTGAGGAGCCACTTCTAGTCAATTTCTGTCCTGCTGAGTCTCATCTGTGCTCTGTGTAGAGATGAGGGGGTTTTTCTACCCTCTATACTTCCAAGCAGTGTCCCTGAGCCTTAACTTCAGGGAGATGAGCTGCCCTGAGAAGACAAGCTTCCTTCCAGCTCTGCCTCAAGCTCCAGAGAGTTTCCTGCCTGGACTATTTCAGGGCTGTCCTCCTGCTCCAAGCAGTCCTAGACAGGTCCTTTCTCAAGAGCCATCTCTCTCTCCCTCCCTCTCTCCCTCCCTTCTTCCCTCCCTCTTTCCCTCCCTCCCTCCCTCCCTCTCTCTCTCTCTCTCTCTACCCCCCCCTTCTCCCTTCCTCTCTCCTTTCCTTTTCAAGGAGGTTGGCTCAGTCTGAAAGTGCTGCAAATGATCTATCCTGTGGGTGCTTTGTTTTCTCCTTCAGTGTTGTTGATTAGAATTGGATTTCTCTCCATTGTGGGAGTTTAAGGGTGCAGGGCTTTTCTAGTCAATTTCCTTCTGGCTCCTCTGGTCATAACTTCGGACTCTGCCACCTGACTCCAGGTAATTTCCTATATTCTTTTCTCCAAGGGAAACTGTTGGAGCTTTCTTCTTCCTCTCCTCCTCCCCATTTCCTTCCCCTTCTCTTTCTTCCTTTTCCTTGTAAAAATGCATTTATTTTTATTTTATGTGCTTGAGTTTTTGCCTGCCTCTGTGTGTGTGTGTGTGTGTGTGTATGTGTGTGTGTGTGATGTGTGGTGTGCATGCCTGGTGTCCACAGAGTCCTGAAGAAACCATGGGATTCTTAGAACTGGAGCTAGAGACAGCTGCGAGCTGTCATGTGGATGCTAGGAATAAAACCTGGGTACGCTTAATGACTGAGCCATCTCTCTAGCTTCTTCTTTTGTTCCCTAACTGGGGATGGAATCCAGAGTCTCATGACAAGGGTTCCTTCACTGGGCCAGTCCCCAGTGTGGCCAGCTTTCCTCTTGACTTAACCAGATACTCCCCCATGCCCTAGGATTATGTAGGAAAATTCTGAGTCTCATATTGTCTGTAATATTTTGTTTTGTTTTGAAACAAGGTCTTTTCTACATAGCTTTGGTTGTTCTAAAACTCACTAGTTAGATCAGGTTGGCTTAAAACCCACAGAAATCTGCCTGCTTCTGCCTCCTGAATGCTGGGGCTAAAAGCATGTGCCACATGCTTGGCTCTGTATGAAATAGTTTTAACTATAGACTTTTGTTTTTCCTATTGAGTTTTGACTTCATCTTCTAGGAACAGGATCTTCACTACAAGAGAGCAGAACAGCTTGATCTGAATTCTGAAGGTTTCCCTTTTCCAGGTGGCTTGACACTGTGGGAAAGAGGGCGAGCCAGTGGGCTGGACCTGTCCAGGATGAGAGGTGTGTGTGGGCTTTGATCTGCTTTCACTGCAGAGAGGAGCATGCAAGCACTTACTCAGGCAGATATGGAGGTGGTACATTTCTGACCCACAACAGAAAACATTTTGTTTCGGTGGTTGAAAGTCTCTGCCTATACCAGGGAACACTAGTAACACTAACTACTGCCTGATATACATTGACTGTTTCCCTCTGGTTCTGGCAAGAGTGAGCTTTGGTCTCATGTGGTCAGGATCGTCTGCATAGCATTACTGTACCCTGGGCTGTGATGTAGCTCAGTTGGTAGAGAACTTACCTCCCAAGCACAAAGCCCTTGGATTCATTCATGGGAATCAAGCTTGGAGGTGAATACCTGTTATCCAAGAGCTCAGAAGACGGTGTCAGGAGGGTCAGAAGTTGAAAGTCATTGTGGGTTAGGTGGTAAGCTCTAGGTTATCCTGGGTTACATGAGATGCTCTTTTAAAGAAAGGGAGGGGGAGCTGGAGAGATAGCTCAGTGGTTAAGAGCACTGACTGCTCTTCCAGAGGTCCTGAGTTCAATTCCCAGCAACCACATGGTGGCTCACAACCATCTGTAATGGGATCTAATGCCCTCTTCTGATGTGTCTGAAGAGAGCTACAGTGTAGTGTACATATACACAAAAATAAATCTTTAAAAAATAAGTAAATCATTAAGAATAGCACTATACTCCAGGTCCCTCTGCCTCCACTCCCAAATTCTGGGATTCCAGAAGTCTGACCCTGTGCTTAGCTATTTTTGAAAGGGTCTCACAAGCACAGGTTGTCAGGGACTCAGTATAACTCAGACTCTCAACAGTTCTCCTGCTGATGACCTCTTCTGGTGTGACTGAGAACAGCTACAGTGTGCTCATATAAAATAAAATAAATCAATCTAAAAAAAAAATGGAAGGGAGGAAGGGAGGAAAGGAGGGAGGGATATTTCAGCACCGCCTGTGTTTACCCACAGTATAGATTTGTAGAAGGATGAAGCGTCTCCATGGCAACCATGCCACACAAAGCAGACTGCTGTCCACAAGTCCTGCTGGGCACTGTGGAGGACGTGGATGAGGTTCCGCTCAGAGCCAAGCACGTGCCCACTAGTCCAGCATACCTGTGACAATGAGAATGGGAGTAAGGACAGGATGGATCCAGTACAGAGTTCACATAAGGTCAACCTTGGCCATACCTGATGCGTCTCTCTAATCACTGTCTCTTTCTATGGCCCTAAAGGTCTTTTACCTTCCTCTTGCTGCCCACAGGCAACAGGATCCACTCATGGTTACTGGAGCTCTCCATTTCTGTGTGTCCAGGGTCCAGAGCGAGGCACAAAGGAAGAACTTGCTGCTGTGGGTGTTTGAGGAGAGAACAAATGAAGGAGGGGTGTCAGCCATCCCGAGCCATCATGAAGATGCGCTCTTAGCTCGGCAAGATGCGTCTTCAGAAAAGCATGAGGCTCCTTTCCTACCTTGGGATGGTGGGTAGCAGAAGAGCCTGTGGCTGCTCTAGAGCAGACCCCCTGTCCTTCTTCTGACTTGCCACCGGCTGCAGGAGACTCTGAATATCACCTAGCCTGTTCCTCCCTTTCCTCCCCCATGTGTGGGAGTGCACTGTCCAGCTCTAGGGAAGGTTGTGAGGATTAACATGAAGCCAGATATAAGGCCTGGGGGTAAGGGACTTAGTGTTCTAGTAAGGGTTTTGTTTGTTTGTAGTTTTTAATAGGGACTTACTATGTAGCCCTAGCTGGCCCTTGGGACTCACAATCCTGCCTCTTCCTCCTAAGTGCTCAGATTACAGGCGGGTGCTACCATGTCTAGCTTAGTGAGAGCATCAGATCCCTTAGAACTTGGAGTCAATTGGTTGTGAGGCTCCTGATGTAGAAGCTGGAAACCAAGCTTGTGTCCTCTGCAAGAGCAGAAAGCCCTTTCCACCACAGAGCATCTCTCCAGCCTCTTAGCTGAGTGAACATATCCAGGATATTTGCAATCCCTTCTGGTGTTTGATTGTTCTGAATTTAGCAACAGCAGTAAGATATCTTTCTCCAAGTCATGGATACTGTTATTAAGAAGTTAGAAGCTAGTGTGGAAGGTTCCGAAGACAAAACTCCCGATAGTGCATTTGAGCAAAGGCAAGGGACAATACTGGGACAGAATTCTTCTGTGAGGAGGCTCTGCAAGCATTGTGTGGCTGGCTCCTGGCTGCCAGAGAGCAGAGTTTCTGGGCAGCATGTAGTGCTTCTGGTCTATGGTATGCTGAATCCAATGCCAGCCATCTTGGCACCTCTCAGGGTGGCTGTTTGAAGCAGGGTCTTTTAAACCTTGGCTGGTTCCTCGGTGGTGCCAACTACCTTTTCAAAAACTGGAGCTCCTGCTGCTCTCTCAATAAAATCCTTACTGTTGTTCGAATAGTGCCTAGTAACTATGTCTGGTTGTGCCAGTGAGGTGGCTTAGTAGGTAAGGACACCTGCTGCCAAGACTATTGATGTGATCCAAGTGATCTTGGATTATTTAGTTATGTCAATGACCACTTCCTGTCCATGTCTATATGTCTAACAATCCCTTTTGACTATTAGGTAAAAACCTTTGGAATGTATTGGTTTAGCAGACTACCACCTTCCACCAACCCAATAGTTAAGAGTGTCATCAGATAGCATCTAAAACGTAGAGCAGGGCTGTGCTTGGTGGCGGATACCTGTCATCCCAGCACTTGGGAAGTAGAGGCTGAGGATCAGGAATTAGTTCAAGCTCATCCTTGGGTGTGTCACAGAGTTGAGGCCAGTCTGGTCTCATGAGACCCTGTCTCATAAATAAACGGATAGCGGAGCTTTCTCTGCTCCGCTGCAGCCCACCTACCTGCTGCCCCCACCGGTGTATTTGACAAACGAGTTGATTTATGGCTGTATTTTTAGCTGACCTTAAATGTTCACAGAGCTACTTCCATGGTGTGATATGCCATTCAAGGCAACCCAAGTCTGTATTTCTTGAGTTATAATAATTCACATTTAGATCAGAATAAACTCATTTCCCCTTTGGCGTGAGATTTCTATTTTGCATCGACACCCCTGTTTTCTGCGTTGGTGCTTTATTCCAACAGCTCCAGTGTGTGCCCAAAGCTGCCCATAATACCCAACCTTAACAATATTGTTTTCTACACACATATATGACAAGCTTAAATTAGGCACAGTAAGCGATTGGAAACAACGACTAATAAAAAAAGAGCAATTATCACCATCTTGCATAAAAAGTATTTAAAATACGAATTTTAAATTTCTATTTGCTCTGTGTGCATGTACACATCTGTTTAAGACAGAGTCCCATGTAGCCCAGGCTGGTCCTAAACAAGCTAAAGATACCCTTAAACTTTTAGTCCTCCTTATCTTTTTCTCCCACATGTTCTCAGACTGGGGGCTGTATTACCACTCCGGTCATTATGAAGTACTAGGAACAGAACAGAGCACTAGGCAACATCTACCAGCTGACCTACAATCCCAGAAACATTTTTTTTAAGATGGGTTCTGAGCACATCATTAATAATTTATTTTCAGACTTTGGCCGAGCAAGGGGACCACCATGTGAAAATCTGCTGTAGGCTGCTTCCTGCCTTTCACTAGCTCATCCTCTTGTCTCCCCTGGAACCTTGGCATCCTGCATCTGGTCTCAGTGAAATGGTGCCCGAGGCTAAGTGTCCAGGGTGACTTTGCTAATGTGTGGTGCCTCAACAAAACTCGTCATCTTTGACTGTGTTGTTTAAATGTGGGCTTCTGTGGTGACTAGATCCTAAGAATGCAAAATTGGAAATTGCTAGCCACCCTTGGGCCTAGAACTGGCAAACATCACTTCCACTATACTTTCTTAATTAAAGTGAAGTACAGGGTGAGCCCATATTTAATGGGAGGTACCACTTGAGGTTGTGGGTACTAGCAGATGTGGTCTCATGGGGCAATCTTCCAGCACTAGCTGTCTCTCTAGGGAAGGCTGACTGTCTACGTACACACTGAAGTTGTAGCTATGAGATGTAGTAATGGAGTTCAGAAATAGAAAAAAAATCTGAAGAGTCCTGTTTTCTGATCTTGCTACTTTTAGCCAAGTCCTACAAGAGAGAAAAAGATGGAGAAAGTCAAGCAGGAGCAAGTTTTTCTGCTGTTCATCTTGCTGAGGGAGGGACTCTGCTCTAACCTATAATCTGACGAGTAAGAGGACTGTAATTTTGGGTTTTGCAGAGCTGAAAGAGCCAAGGCTTTGGCATTGAACCAGGTCTACGTCGTAACTGCTGAGTGGCAGCAATAAGCCGAGTTAAGACTGTTGCTTTCTTTAAAAGGGCTGTGAGCCTGTGGCCAACGGAGGAGCCAAGCATGAAGGTTTCCCGGTGAGGCCTGTGGTTCCTGATGGCCTAAAAATATCCCTTGGTACATTCAGGGAATCAAAGGTAGCTATATTTACCATCACACCACCAATGCATGCTACACGAGGGAAGTGGGTAACAAGTAGGAGCTGGAGAGATGGATCAGCAACTAAGAGCACTGGCTGCTCTTCCAGAGGACCCGGGTTCAGTTCCCAGCACCCAGTTACAATTTTCTGTAACTCTAGATCTGATGCCCTCTTCTGAGAGACTTCCTTAAGTACCAGGCACACATGAGGTATAGGTATGTATATAATGACAAAATATTCATGTGCATAAAATAAAAAATATATTAAGAGCCCTGAGGGCAAGACTAAGGGAGACCCAGTACCTCCACTCATCTGCCATGAGGTGGCATGGGTGTGAGTGTGGTGTCCCCTTGTCACATGCAGTTCCATGGAACTGGCCATGGGGCAGAGGGCACAGGTGAGCCATCCCCAAGGGTATGAGAGCAGGGGAGTTGTTTCAACCCCCCTCTGGCTTTAGTACTTCAGAGAGTGGGCCCCATGCGGTCAGGCTGGGAGTGTTGATGGGAGAAGGCCTTCTCTGAGGATTTTAGGGTTACAGCTCTTTTATATGGATGATAATATAGATGATAGCAAAACAGCTCTCTTAGACAATCTCCAGTGAAAGAGCCGGTGCGCATTCACTTTATGCAGGGTAGACAAGGGCTACATCTGAACCTTGGAGAGTGGGAAGGAATTTTCAGAGTGAATGTAAAATCATTGGCTGGAACTTAATGTACTGTGAATGCCTCACTTGTATGGTGCAGCATTCCAGGAATCCTCGGTACTTGCTGGGCGGAGAGAGGAAGTGGAACTTAGAGGTTTGCAAAGGCCTACTGGACCTTCCTCAGGTAGAAGATTGGAATTGAACTCCCTAGAGAAGGGGAAGCCCTGCTTGGAAAAAGGTAGTCCTCCATTTTGCACTGAATTCAGAGGCACTCCAGACATGGTAGACTTTGACCTTAAGAAGCAGGGTTTCCCAACACAGTGGAGCTGGCCCTGGAGGCGTGGGTTCTGGTGAGCTGGCCAGCGTGCTTGAAAGCAGGATGCTGAGCCTGCCTCCTATTGATGGCAGCATTGGGTGCCCTGGCTAGAGCAGTGCTGGACACCTTGTCCTGGTGGTGCTCGGATAAAGGAGAACCAGGCTGACCTGCTCAGCTACCACCTAGGCCGAGGTCCAGGGCTTTGAGTTGGCCCACCCCAAAACCTACGTGATCTGTGAACTGTTGGGGCATGTGAAAGAGCCAGTCCTGCTGATCCAAAGCTGCAGGATCTCCATGACACACGGCAACAACAGGATAACCGGGAGAAGTCCCGGTGAGGATCCAGTATCGATGGTGTCGCAAAAACCAGAGATCTCGAACCGGACCAATGACCATTGCAAGTGAAGATGTGAGGACAGAGGGACATGCTGGGGGACACACTGTGACATACCGCAGCTTCCGTGACGAGATGTTCTCTATGCTTCATTTTGTTTATTTGTGTTTGTTTGTGGGGTTTTTATTTTGTGGGGAGATGGCAGCGTGGAGGGTGAATGCCGGGGGAGGGAGAGATGAGTGAGGTTGGGATGCATGATGTGAAACTCACAAAAACCAGGAAAAGGTTTTCAAAAAAATCAGTTAGTGAACAATCCTTTAAAATATGTTTAAAAGAGTTGCTTATTTTTTTAATACATATGTGCGCATGCCTTGTTTAATGCAAGAGTAGCTAGTACACTCAGCTACTGAGCCCTCTCTTCAGCCCCTAAGTAAATACGTTTTAAAATTTTATTTGAGACAGGGTCTCACTGTGTCAACTCGGCTGGCCTGGAAGTCAGAGAAATTAATCTGACTGCCTCTTGTCTCCTGAGTTCTAGGATGAAAGAACACTTCACCGCGTGGGAAATTTTTAATTGCATTTGTTTGTTTAGTGTGTGTACACACGCACACATATGTGCCATAGCAAGTTTGTGTTGATCAGAGGACAGCTATGGGAACTGGATCTTCTTCCACTATGTGGATCCCAGGGGTGCAACTCAGGTTTCTAGACTTGGCAGCAAGCATCTTTGTTCTCTTAGGCATCTAGCTGGCCTCTTCATGTCCTACACAAGACCACCTTGTTCAAGGCCCCGTTTGAACTCTCTGGGTCCACCATAGACATCGTCTAAGGCACTGGATGCAGGGCAAGGAGAGGAAAGGAATCACCATCCTGAGTTCTAAGATAAGCAATCCCAAGACAGGACTGCCCAAGGAAGTGACTTCTCACCCACGCGCCCTTTCCTACAGACAAAACACCTCACCTCCACCGAGCAACCCACCCCACATTCAAGTGCTGCTCACAACACCAAGGATTTTTGAGATTTCACTTCCATTTTATGGGTTTGCAGTGAAACTATGAATAATTAAAAAATGAATTCGGACACATTTACCCTCTAGTCACAAATCCCGACTTCTTACAGGCATAAGTATACCTAATGCTGAGGAGCTTTTAGAAACAGCAAGTATCAGGGTCTATGTGTAGAAAGCTAAGTCTAAATGAAACACATTCCTCCTCTCTTGCCTTGAAACCTCAGCATCTGTTTCATTCACTCCTATCTGCCAGTTCTAGGAGCGAAAAGCCCCAGGGAAGGATGGGGATTGGCTGGCTTTCGTCCTGTGTTGATCTTCTGACCAATGGCTACGTTCTGTTTCATGGGGAGGAGAGCACATGCTGATGACAGTGTGAAACAACACTCTGTGCATCTGATGAGATGGCAAGGCTCCTGGAAGCAGGATTTTATTCAAAAGGGAAATGTATAGGCTGCTGAAAATATGGGATGCTCTGGGTACCATCCTTGGCAAAAAAAAAAAAAAAAAAAAAAAAAAAAAAAAAAAAGAAGGAAAAAAATAGTTAATAGATTTAAATTTTTCCTTTTTGTTTTTAAAGGTTTTTATTTTATTTATGGGTGTTTTGTCTGTATATCACCAGTGCCGGGTATTCATAGAGGCCAGAAGAGGGCACTAGATCCCCTAGAACTGGAGTTACAGACAAGTGTGAACCACCATGTAGGTGCTGGGAATAAAACCCCAGTCTTCTGGAAGAACAGCCAGTGCTCCTAACCACTGAGCAATCTGTCCAGCCCTGGGTTTTTTATTTTTATATGAAGTGTCCCCAACCCCCATATGCTGCTTCAATATTTTTTTTTTAATTTAAACGAGGCATGGAACTGCACACCTTTAATATCAGCATGATGAAGGCAGAGGCAGGTGGATCTCTGTGAGTGCAAGGCCAGCCTGGTCTACAGAGCAAGCTTCATGAGCCATCCATCTCTCTAGCCCCAGCAAGTGCTCTTAATGGCGGAGCCATCTCTATGGCCTTGTTTTATTTTAGAGATGGGATTTCATTGTGTTTCCTGGGCTGGAGAGATGGCTCAGTGGTTAAGAGCACTGACTGCTCTTCCAGAGGTCCTGAGTTCAATTCCCAGAAGCCACATGGTGGCTCACAGCCATCTGTAATGGTACCCAGTGCCCTCTTCTGGTATGTCTGACGACAGCTACAGTGTACTTATATTAAATAAATAAATAAACCCTTTTGGAAAGAGAGCTAACCCATGGAGTAAGTCTAGAACTGCTTAAAAATAAATAAATAAAAATAAGAAGACCTTTTTCATCGTGTTTCCCAGAGTGGTTTCAAACTTGTGAGCCGTCTTTCTCGGGCTGTCAAGTGTTGGGATTACAGATATTCTCTACCACATCTAACCATCCAGCTTCACAGACTTCATAAATGGCAGGGGTTTGTGGCGCTCAGATCAAAATGCCATTTTCTAGAGTTGGTGTTCCTAAGAACCATGGTGTCTGTCCCACTGGTTAAAATGACCCTGAGCTGGTTTCTGAGTCACCTGGCATTCTAACTGACCACAGACCCGTACGTTCAGTTGTATCTTTCTGAACACAGCTCACAAACTATCACCCCCAGAAAGTCCTCCTGAAAATCCTAGGCTGAGTTCTGAGCTCCCCCAGTCCCGCAGTGTCACGAGCCTTCCTGTGCTAGTCCCAGAATCATGTCACGCTGTCTGTGTTCTTTACTCTTCTGAACTGGAGTTATGAATAGCATTAGCTCCTATCAGAGACACCTAGGTTTTTGGCTTGATGTAGAGCCCAGTGTGTGTGTGTGTGTGTGTGTGTGTGTGTGTGTGTGTGTGTGTTGTGCACAAGTGTGCCTGTGCATGTGTGTGTGTGTGAATGCAGATGCATGTGGAGACCAGATGAGAATTTCAGATCTTCTGTAGATGGTGTTTCAAGTCCACCAATGGTTCTAGAAACTGAACTTGGGTCCTCTGGGAGAGTGGGAAGCACACTAAATGGCTGAGCCACGTATCTAACCACTGTGAATGGTGTTTTGCAAGGTGATTCTGCTGCTCCTTGGGTCAAGAGGTAGAATATATTTCTCTTCACTTCCCAGTCTCCCTGGCCAGATGACTTGCTTTGATCACAAAAGGCGCCTAGAGGGATATAGAACTCTGGGCCTGTGTGAGAGGAGGCCTCGGAGCATACAACCTTCTCTCGTCTTACTGCTTTTTTCTCTCTTCTTGTTTTCCCTTTCCCTGTTTTCTCCCCTCTCATGCAGGCAGACAGACAGACAGACACCTCGGATTTTACTTAGTCCTCCTGCCTTCATCTCACGGTGCCCTGAGATTGTAGGTATATACCCCCACATCTGATTTCACCCAACGATGGGTATCCAACTCAGTGCTTTATGCATGTTCGCCAAACACTCCACCAACGTGAGAACTACATTTCCAGCCCAAGAATCTAATTTAAAAGCACATCAAGACATCTGCCTTCGTTCACAGACTTTTATCCCGCTCTATCAGGATGAAGTACCTTGAATGATTTGTTGGTTGGAGACCAACTCCAGTTGCTGGTGAGAGGCGTTACTGCACCCCTGTGGACAAATTTGGTTACTGCATCCCGCCCTGTGCACGTTTGTCAGAACAGCACTTTTCGGTGAAGACCCAGATGACAAGACTTCTCTCTGTAACATCTTCTGTTCTTCCACAAGAGATTAGTATCTGAGTCACAAGCCTGACTGTCAACTACCAAGCACCTCCGTGGCCCGCAGGTGGTTCTGACCCACAGCCTGTTCTTTTATATTTATATTTATATTTATATTTATATTATTTATATTTATAAAGAGATGGGTTTAGAGGGGGAGGGGAAGGGTCTTCTGAAGTTCCTAGATCTGGCTTTGGCGTTCTCAGAGCACAGTATCTTGAAGGATTTTGATCACTCTCACACGGTTGATGCCCTTAAGTCTAGCACTTTTCTCTACTCCAGTCTTGAGGATAGAGAGTTCGGGTGAAAGCCGGGAGAATGGCCCCTGGCATCCTGATGGTACAGATGAGACGGTCACAGGAAAGCAGGAAAAATCTATACTGTGTGGGGTGGAGAACCTGGGAGATGTTTTGTTGTTGTTTGTGGATTTTGTTTTGCGTTTGCTGTGTGATAAGAGCTCACTTAAGTTGCCTAAGCTGGTCTTGAACTCACTGTGTAACCCAGGCAAGCATCACCTCCTGAGTTGGAGGTGATGACTAGTGTGAACCACTGCTCTCCGGGACCCGTTACAGTCCGGAAGTCTCATGTCTGTGACTTATCCTTTGAAAAATTCTCTCTGGGGCTGAGAATACAGCTCAACGGCAGAACAATTTCTTAGCACGTGTAAAACTCTGCCTTTGATTCCCAGATTACAAAATGAAGGAACAACCTAAAGACTACTTGCTCTCACGGGTGGTGGAGATCTAGCAGGTTCTTGAGATAGAAGATGTGAGACTTAGCCGGCAGATGGCGCTGGTAGGCCTGCAGACCTGGTCGGGTCCAGCTTCCACTTGGAGGCCAGCTTCAGAGTCAAGGGCCTCTGGGAGACGCTGACATGGTGAAAGCTGGTTCGTGTCCCTTCTAGTGTCTGTCTCAATAAACCAGTAGCCTTGGCACAGAGGTGCAGATATAAAATAACTGTAATAGGAAGATGTATTGTGGGGTGGGGGGGTTGGAGGAGATGACTCAGTGGTTAAGAGCACTGACTGCTCTTCCAGAGGTCCTGAGTTCAATTCCCAGCAACTGCGTGGTGGCTCACAACCATCTGTAATGGGATTCAATGTCACTTCTGGTGTGTCTGAAGACAACTACAGTGTACTCGCATACATGAAATAGATAAATAAATCTTTTTTTTTTTTTTTAATTTTTTTTAAAGATGAGAAGTAGGGCAGGAGCAATTTCGGAAATTCTGCTACCCAGCTGCACTGTGGCCAGGGTCCCAGGAGAAGTAATGGCAAAATGGAAAACAGTGCATTTTGCTGACATGAATGCTAGAGACAAGAAATTTTAAACAGGGTGGGCAGGGGAGGAAGAATTCTGTGCCAGTCACCTTGGATCGTCCTTTGAGGAAGCATCCTTGTGATAAAGGAGGAGCCCTTGATTTCAGTACTGCTAGTATCAAGGGGTTCCTCCTCTGGTTATTCAAAGGTGCCAAGCTGTCAGTCTGAGGACATGAAACAAACCTTCCAGGCCTTACAAGTGGGTCAGTCCTTTTAACACGGTGAAGGAAAAGAAAAATATCCTGAGCTAGTTAGGACACTTTGAGACAACTGAATCTTCCCAATGAAACGTCACCTGACCAACAGGTTTGTTGTTTTGTTTTATTTTTGATTTTTCAGGACATAGTTTCTCTGCGTAGCCCTGGCTGTCCTTGTACTCTCTCTGTAGACCAGGCTGGCCTAGAACTCAGAGATCTGCCTGTCTCTGCCTTCATGGAGTGGTGGATTAAAGCTGTGTGCCACCACTACCAGGCTAAGCCACAAGAGTTTTATACTCCACCTATCAGAATAGTGCTTGACTTGACTCGAGGGCTCAACTTGTCACTAAGGGCCTTCTTAGCTCTCCCTTGAGAGCTAACGTTATCCACCCTGAGGTTGCCAGACAGCTGCCATAGATTCTGTCATCATCAGGCATTTTTTTAAAAAGATTTATTTATTTATTATACTGTCTTCAGACACACCAGAAGAGGGCATCAGATTCTATTACAGATGGTTGTGAGCCACCATGTGGTTGCTGGGATTTGAACTCAGGACCTCTGGAAGAGCAGTCAGTGCTCTTAACCACTGAGCTATCTCTCCAGCCCATCGCCAGACATTGCAATGTTGTGAAACCTGAAAGTAAATATCCAGGAAACTTCCTTTCTTGTCTCTTTTGTCCTATTTTTCTTAGGTAAGAATGTATCTCTTACAATCCTGCCTGATCCCTAACCCCTTTCCCCAGCATACCTGGTCTTTATCTTTATGGCCAGGGGTTGTCTTAGTTACTTTTCTATCACTGTGGTAAAACCACCATGAGCAAGGTAACTTATAAAAGAAAGTGTGGGGTTCACAGTTCCAGACCATTAGAGTCCGTGACTATCATGTTGGGGAACATGGCAGACAGGCATGGTACTGGAACAGTAGCTGAGGGCTCACATCTAAATCCACAAGCACAAGGCCGAGAGAGCTAACTGAGAATTGCTTGGGGTTTTGAGATCTCCAAGATGTCAAATCCCATGACACACTTCCTCCAACAAGATTATACTTCCTAATCCTTTCTAAACAGCTGCACCAACTGGAGACCAAGCGCTTAAATATATGAACCTAAGGGGCCATTCTCATTCAAACCACCATGAGTGTGTGTTTGTGGTGTGTGTGTGTGTGTGTGTGTGTTTACATGCACACATGCACATATCTCAGCATGGGCGTGAAGGACAGACAATGACTTGTGTGAGCTGGTTTCTCCTTCTACCATGCTGGTCCTGGAGGCTGAACTCAGGTTGTCAGGATTCATGCAGGTGCTGAGCCATCTTGCTGCCCCCTCCCCACATATCCTCTTTTTGTTTTGTGTGTTCTTACGCTGTGAAAGAGTTAATAGATGCTAGTGCACACAGCAGGTGTGCATAAAGAATGTGATGAACACATGTGAGGAACTCAATACCTCCTCTGCAAAAACAGAACCTCGTCAATGGTTTGGAGCTCTGTGTGCTTATTGGTTAAAGCCATCCTTCTTCTGAGTGCCGCCACTTCCTGTTTTAGCTGGTGTTCTGCGTTGCCTCACAAACCCAGTATTTTGCTCGCTCTCTTCGTCTACAGGCTGTTCGCTGTGCAGCAGCTCCAGGCTGCGCTTGGCATGCAGCTGGGTCTCCTGTGTGGGCTGGCTGAGTTGACTTCAGGCTGGGACTGGGTGTGGCTCTGCTTGCTCTACGTGAACTCATCCAGCTTGGATCAGAGCCCCCCTAGGGCATATTCCTTCCATGGCAGCTCCCTGAGGTTCAAGAGCCAAGTCAAACAGCACAAGCCCATGTAAGGCCACTGCTCTTGTAAAGTCTAGGAACATTCCACAGGCCAAAATAAGCCATATAGCCCAGCCCAACTTTAATGGGCTCCACTCCCTTCTTAGTAGAGGGAGGTGCCGCGAATAGTTGCCAAGCCATAATCGAGAGGAGCGCAAATAGGTGCACATTGAAATTATATATTGATGAAAGATAATAATGATGATGGTGGTTTGATGATAATAATTCCCTTCTCCTCTCGACTATGTAGCTGAGGATGGCTTAGTTCCTCCTGTTCTCACTCAGGAATGCTGGATTTGTTCCACTATACCTCATTTATGCTGTATTGAATCCGGGACAACGTGAAGGCGACTCAGTAATCCTGCCAACTGAGATGCAACCCTGACGCTTTCTTCTTTTTGACACAGGCTGTGGTCCAGGCTGCCCTCAGACTCATGATCCTCCTGACTCAGCCTCCCAAGCGCTGGGTTGTCTGCCATTGCGTGCTATCACTCCTAGCTTAACAAATGCCCCTTAACGTCTTATGCTTCCCAGAGCATTAGCATCTTCATCTGTATTCCCTTGCAATTTTCTTTTCTTGGGACAATGTTTACAGAGCTACTTTTAAAAACAAATTTTATTTACTATGTATAGAGTTCTGCCTGCAATATGCCTGCAGGCCAGAAGGGGGCACAAGATCTCATTACAGATGGTTGTGAGCCTCCATGTGGTTGCTGGGAATTGAACTCAAAGCCTCTGGAAGATCAGTCAGGGCTCTGAGCCATCTTTCCAGCCCACAGATCTACATCTTGACAGGAGTTACTTAATTTTTCCATCAAGTTTTTAGTTGGTAAGTAATTTCAGTATGTATAATTTAGCTGTCTCATTTTTCCTGCCGTGGTGTGCAGAGCATCAGTCAGATGTCACGAACTTAGGGCAGGAACTGACACAATACTTTTGTTGTTTCGACACAAGGTCTCAGGCAGCTCAGGCTGGCCTTGAACTTCTGACCTTGTGCTGTGAACACATATGTTTCCTGCTACACTGAGTTCCACTTTGTTCACCTTAGGAGGGTTCCTTTTACCTCAGGGCCATATGAGGAGAATGCTTGTCTTCAGTGAGTGCAGAGTATTCTGTTCTGCCATAAGGCTTCTCTTCTTCATGTTTAGAACGCAAGACATACACATGTAAACCCCAGACCTCCCTAGTTCTGAAGCATCTTCCTTCACTGTTCTCAAAAACATTAGCCTTTCCTCACTGGAATATTGTTTCCTGGCCTTTACAGAAAATAGCATCTCAGACTAACTTGGGTAAAAGGCAGACATATTTCATTTTTCTTAATTCATCCAGGTTAGGACAGATACATATCAAGGTTAAGAGAAAACCTCAGAGCTGGATGAGTTTGGTCTTAGTGTAGATTTTTTTTTTTCTTCTCTCTCTCCCCCTCTCTCTCTCCTTCCGTCTTCTTTTTCTTTCTTGTTTTTTTTGCTTGTTTAAGACAGGGTTTCTCTGTGTAACCAGGGCTGTCCTGGAAATCACTGTAGACCAGGCTGGCTTCAAACTCACAGAGACCTGCCTACTTCTTCTTCCTATGTGCTGGAGCTAAAGGTGTGCCTCACCACCATCTAAGCACAGATTTCTTATACCCTTTGGAGTCTGGATTGGCCGACAAAAGATAATTACCTACCTTCTAAAAATAGACTGGAGAGACGGCTTAATAGATAAAACCGCTGTAGAGCAAGTGTGAAGATGGGTGTTCGAATCCCCGGAACCCACATATATGTTAGACACACAGTGTGAGCCTCTACCGTTCTAGTGCTCTTGTGGGAAGAAGATTGGAGGCAGACACAGAAGAATGCCTGGACATCCTCGGGCTAGCTAGCTTGGCAGACAGAGCAGAAAACTTCAAAGTGACTCCATCTTAAACAAGGAGGAAGATGGAAACCAACACCTACGACTGTCCTCTGACGTTGTGCATATGCCTACATACACTGCACATACACTGCATGGACACACATACACACACACACACACACACACACACACACACACACAAACTAAGGACATGTGGAGAAAGAACAACCATTTAAACCAAGGTTATACGGGCATTGGAACAGATAAAAGTTTAAAAACCAAAGCTGGGCATTTAATACCAACACGCAGGAGGCCGAGGCAGGTGGATATCTATGGATTCAAGGCCAGTCTGGTCTACAGAGCCACTTCCAGGACAGTTAAGGCTACAGAGAGACCCTACACATGAATGTGAATATTAGCTTTATTTTATCTGTCACAGTGCAAAACAACTGCCAACCACCGATGTCATATTATGTTCCCCTCATTGAAAGCACAGCATGCCATACACACATACCAACCAACCAACCAACCAACCAACCAACCAACCAACCAACTAACCAACCAACCAACCAACCAACCAACCAACCAACCAACCAACCAACCAACTAACCAACCAACCAACTAAATCTAAAGAAAATGCTCTTGAAAACCGTTAGGAAATGTCAGAGCTGACTTGTGAGGATGCAGTCACTTGTCTTCTCAGACCTTGCCTATCTATCGGCTTTCTTTGACTACAGCACAAACGGCATGTATAGTAAGCCATGGAATTTGCACAGAACCTCGGCCTCGACGGGTGTCCAGGCTTCAGATACTCTGTCTTAGAAGTTGTCCTATCTCCGCACTGCCTTTCCTGTATGCAGAGCTAACGAGGGTGGGTTTCTAAGAAGCATCTGGTCTGCTCCTCATTCTTCTTCAAATCTTGTTCACACTGCACCAAATCTTGCTATATTTGAGGGCTTCCTACGTACCCTCTTGAGCTTATTTTGTTTAAAAAGAAGGAAAGAAAGAAAGAAAAAAGAAAGGAAGAAAGAATAAATGAAAGAAAACAAGCAAGCAAGGGCCAGTGAGACAGCTCAGTGGGTAAAAGCACCCTCTGCAGAATCTGATGCCCTGAGTTTAATCTCCGGAGCTCACGTGGTGGAGAGAGAGAACCAACTCCTGTACGTTTGCAAGTTGTCTTCTGACTTCCACATGTGCCTTGCTCCCCCCACACCAGTAAATAAATAAGTGCATGTAAAAATGTTTTTAAGTGGCTGCCACAGACACAGTCCCTGGCCTCTTTTCCCTTTCACTCTTGTCAGGGACCCTTGAGATCTGTTTATCTATGATCACAAATGGGAACGAGGCGTTTTTGTATTTACTGACCTACACAGACACTTAGCACCTGCTTCTGTTTTGAGTGTGGGTCACAGAGCACAAGAAAGTGAGTTATATGTGGTACTTGTGGCTCTGTCACCTCAAAAGTTTCTGATGTTCTCAGAGCACATCACAGGTCTGATGTCTTCAGTCACACTTGCTGCAGGGACCCCAAAACACTGTCTGTGCTCCTTGTCAACGGAAATTATGGCAACACACTGGCAACCATATCTCATTTGATTTGCTAAAAAACACTAATCAGGTTTTGGGCCAGGCTGGGGGCATAGCTTAGGTGTATGTGGGTGTTTGTCATGATTCCTGCACAAACTTAATTGGCACACATATATACCCAGATACATGTATACATAGACATACAAATTTTAAACTAATTATACACATATATGTGTATACATATGCATATACATATACTTATACATGTGCATATACATATATGTGTGTGTATATATATGTATATACACACATATTACATATATATGGCTGGTGCTAAGCCTAACTACCCAAATCTGATCCTAAAACCAAGGAGAAAATTGACTCACAAAAGTGGTTCTCTGGGGACTGGAGAGATGGTTCAGTGGTTAAAAGCACTAGCTGCTTTTCCAGAGGACTTTGGTTCAATTCCCAGCACCCACATAAGAGCCCATATATGCCTGTAACTCTTTCAAGGGATCCAACACCCTCACACAGACATACACGCAGGCAAAACACCAATGCACATAAAATAAAAACAAATTACTTTCAAAAAGCGGTTCTCTGACATCTCCCTGTGCACAGTGATGTGTATGCAGCCCCCCTACATGGAATAGATATGTAAGTGTAATTAAAAACTGGGAGCTGGTAAGATGACTCAGTGGCCAAAGAGACCTGGGACCATATTAAAGTGGAAGGAGAGGTCACATTTGGCAAGTTGCCCACTGACCCACATGTGTACCGGGGCACTTTTGTCCCCCCCCCACTTAAAGAAATGTGATAAAAAGTTTGAGGCCATTCCTGACTACATATAGAATCTGAGGCCAGCCTAGGATAAATGATATTCCCCACTCCCTGCAAAAAAAAAAAAAAAAAAAAAAACAGTGACCAAAGTATACATTTGTTTGTTTGCTGTAACATAGTCTCACTGTAGCCCAGGCTATTCTGGAACTTGCTATGTAGGCCAAGGTGGCTTTGAACAGATATCTACCTTATTTTGCCTTAAAGGCACGTACCACTATGTCCTGCTAAAACTACACTTTTTAAGTTGTTTATTTTGAGACAGACTGTCCGGGAACTCACTCTGTAGACCAGGCTGGTCTTGAACTCAGACTTCTGCATGCCTCTGATTCCTGAATTGTGGAATCAAAGGTGTGGGACACCACTGCCCCATAAAAGTATACATTTTAAACTGGCAAGGTTGGCGGCAGCTTAGCTTTCCGGCGGTCAGAAAACATGCCTCTCTCAAAGGATCTCCTTGATCCCTCTCCGGAAGAGGAGAAGAGGAAACCCAAGAAAAAGCGCCTGGTGCAGAGCCCCAGTTCCTACTTTATGGATGTGAAATGCTCAGGATGCTATGAAATCACCACGGTCTTTAGCCGTGCACAAATGGTGGTCTTGTGTGTTGGCTGCTCCACTGTCCTCAAGGCTGACAGAAGGATGGTCCTTCAGGAGGAAGCAGCACTGAGAGCCCCGGATTCAAGATGAGTGGGAACCTTTCTAATAAACACATTTTGGGAAAAAGAAAAAAAAGATTGGCAGCACATTCCTGAAGCCGGGAGGTTTCTGGTTTGGGCCAGTGAGATTCCCCTCCCCCTGCTACCACTTACTTGTATATTCACACAAACCTTTTGAATGGCTTAAGAGCATTCCCAGAGCTGGAAAGTGTTAGGCAAGTTACCGGGAGGGAAAAACGTATCAGTGGCCTCCCGCCACTGTGTGTGCTATCATCATAGCGAACCCATAAACCCACGATTCCCCGGACTCAGCCTCCTGAATTATGGCGAGTCACCACAACTGTTGTACCCAGTCTATTTCATGTGTGTGTGTGTGATAACTGCAGCAGTGACATTTTCCTCCATGCATGTAACATATCTGATCATATACACCCTCCCCGAAGGGCTCCAGCAGGGATGAGCACGGCAAACATGGCGACGACAGGTGTTGCCTTTTACTCCTCCCCCGTCACTAAAACCAGTTAGACATCTATAGCCAGCCCCCGAAGTCCATTCCCTTAGTTGGCCGCCTCATCCTGAGGAGGACCATCAATTTTCAGCTATCCGAGTATTGAAGTTAGCAATTCAAAGACCCATTTTGCCTATTCTAATCAACCTGTCCAGTCAAAATTAACCATCATGGGCTTTCTCCTTCCCTTTTTAATCGCCAGCTGCTGTCTCCTTCTACCCAGATGCTGCCTCTCTCCCCAAGAAAATCCCTCTTCCTCATGTTTCTTCTTCCTTTTCCTTTCTCCCTAGTCTTCTGTCTCCTGTTTTTGTCCCTTATTCCCTGCCCTTTGCCCCTCTGGGGCAAAATAAAACCACTTTGTGCTGAGAACTTGCTGTTGGTGTGTCTTGGGCCATCCTTTGTTTCGTTCCCAGGACCCACTAACCTTCGCCATGTTCTGTAATAAGCAAGGATACCCTCTGCAGCTTTCTCATGGGGCCACATACTGCTTCTTGTTAATGACTTGAAGGAAGGCATCTCACTGAGCATCGTCACTATGCCTTACTCTACCTTCCTCTTTGAAGAGAGGGTTAGGGCTACAGCTGCGTACCACCAAGTTATCCCTCTCCGACTTAAGGACACAGAGCTTGCACTGAGTCCAGAGGTAGAAAATTTGTCTAACATGTAAAAGGCCCTAGATTCAAGCCCTAATACTGGGGGGGGGACCCATAATTTTCTCTTATGAAATTATTAGATTTAGAGACCACCTAAATCCAGAATGATCTCATTTCAAAATCCTTACTTAATCCTGTCTGCATAGAGCCTACTTCCAAATAAGGTTACATTCCTAAGTATAAAGGTTAAGTTGTGGACATAGACTTTTGTTTTGAAGGGACATAATTCAAACAGTTTCGATTGGAATCTTTGTGCATGTGTCCACTAGAGTACAGTGTGTGTGTGTGTGTGTGTGTGTGTGTGTGTGTGTGTGTGTGTTGAGTTCCTGGGGATTAAACTCACATCGGTAGACTTGGCATTGGCCTTTTCCTGCTGAGCCATCTTGTCAGCCCGGCTTTTGTTTCTTCCTTCCTTCTTTTCTTTCTTTTAAATTTATTTTTATTTCATTGGTATGAGTGTTTTGCCTGCATGTATGAATGTTCACTCTGTGTGTGTGTGTGTGTGTGTTTGTGTGTATGTGTGTGCCTGGTGCTCAGGGAGGCCAGAAGAGGGTGCTGCTGAATCCTTTGGAATTGGAGATAGGGACAGATGTAAACTGCTATGTGGGTGCTGGGAACTGAACTCAGGTCCTCTGCAAGAACAGCCAGTGCTCTTAATCACTCAGACTATCCCTCCAGCCCAGGTTCTACATTTTATTTTTTAAAGTCTGTTTATTTGAGCAGCTTTATATGAAAGTGTCTGCTGGACTTCAACTCCGATCTCTTCCTCCAAGTCTGGCCTGGTCAGTGACAATCCTTAGTCTGGCAGCAATTCATTCCACATACAGCATCTGTTACCTTGGTTACCTTTCATCTGTTTTGGAGGAGGGGAGTTTGCTGGGTTGATCACGTTTGTGGATGGGAAAACAGGTGTAGGCGGGAAGCAACTTGAGGTCATGTAGCTTGGACGTAGCCGGAGGAAGAACTGAGGCCAGTATGTCAAGGTTCTTCCCTATGCTGCCACCATTGTGTGGGAGTGTCCCTTGCTAAGTAACTTCCTGAACTTCCATTTGTCTTTTGCCTTTGCCTTTCATTTTATTTAATGCATATTTTTTCATTGCATTTGAATCGATTATCCTTGTCGTGTTAATTGATTGACTGATTCATTAATTCATCCACTATTTATTGAACTCCTATCTTGTAAGAAGCCTTGAGTTAGCTTGAGCTCTGGGTCACAGAGATGAATCAGATGCCCTGGGGCCTTGCCATGGAGGGAGGAAGGTGAAGATTGGGAACCAGCTATGGGAGCCCAGAGCAGATTCCTAGCCCAGCAGGTGAGGAGAGGCTTCCTAATGCCCCAGTTAGGTCCTGAAGGATGGATAGGATGCAGCTTTATTCCAGTACCGTTGACTGTTGGAATGAAATATTAGAATGGGTATTTGCTACTCAAGTATTGAATGTCAGTGTGTGTTATTTACTTCCTAACACTTTGGCAAGCTGGTATAGCAGGTTCATGTAACAGCCGCCAACAGAAATGGCAGTTTTCCAATTGCCCAGTGTTGGGTCATTCATAAAATATTTTCATTCTTTTGTCTCTATTAGGTCACAAGAAGTTTTTTCAGAAAAAAAAATTTTTTTAAATATCATGTTGTTTCTCTTGGTTAGCTTCTTTAAAAACCTGAACATTTATGTTTGCCTCTCCAAGGAGACTATCACAAAAATTTGTAAATGAAATAAAATAACTCTGGAAGTTATAATCAGCCAAATTGCAGTAGCTGAGGATTAAACCTGGTGCAGTTTTAATGGCAGCTCAGCCAGTCCCTTTATTGCTTTGGGCCTAAATTTCCTCTACAACAAAATGGGTATGTGAGGGACTGGAGAGAGGACTCAGTGGTTAAGAGCATTTGCTGCTTCTCCAGAGGACCAGAGTTCGGTTCTCAGTTCTGATGAGTGGTAGTTCACAGTTACCTGTAACCCCAACTCCAGGGCATCTGCTGCTCCTTCTGACCTCTCTGGGTACTCACACTCCATGTGCACATACATATTCTCTCTCTCTCTCTCTCTCTCTCTCTCTCTCTCTCTCTCTCTCACACACACACACACACACACACACACACACACACACACAATTTTTTAAAGGCATATCTGCAGCTGGGCAGTGGTGGTGCACATCTTTTATTCCAGCACTCATTAGGAAGAGGCAGGCAGATCTCTGTGAGTTTGAGACCAGCCTGGTCTACAGAATGAGTTACAGGATAGCCAAGGCTACACAGAGAAACCCTGCCTCAAAAACCCAAGAAGAAAAAGAAAAAAAAAAAGAAAGAAAGAAAGAAAGAAAGAAAGGCCTATCTGAGGAAGCACAGGATGAAGGATTTAATAAAATAACAGATTTACAAGGCCAGCTTGGTCTACAGAGTGACTTCCAGGACAGCCAGGGCTACACATCGAGACTCTGTCTTGAAAAATAAAAATGTTTTAGACACTAATACAACCTTTGACTCATTAATAAAGATCAGTTCAATTCCTCTAATTGTAATTTTTAGTTTCAATTTTATTATATTTCCAGAGTAAATTACTATTACTAATATTATTAATATATTATTAGGGCTCACACAGTTCAGGTGGGCCTCTAACTCCGCGTGTAGCTGAGGTTGGCTTTGGGACTCAGCCTCCTTGACTCCTCCCAGGTGAGAGAGATGCCACCCTGCTGGATCTCAGAGACTTTATTTTTTTAAATTTTTCTGGGATCCTGCCTTGGGCGTGAGAGGTAAACACCCTTCAACCAAGCTACCGCCAGTTCGGCCCCAGAGCAGTGTTATAAGCAAATCTCACAGTGGTACCAATGCTTCCAAAGATGTTCTGAGAAATATGTGCAAAAACCCATCCACATTAGTGGGACAGACTCATCTCAAAGTTGGAATTAAGCAGAGCGTGACTGGCAAAGGATAGTGTGTGGACAGGGTCATCTCGACTCTGAGTTTGTTTCCGTGGGGACGGTAGAATGAGTTCCATATGGTAGAAAAAAAATCAAGATAAAAATAAAATGGACAGCAGCTAAAGCTACACATGGCGCAGTTTACCATGGATGGAGTAGCAGAGTGAATGATCCTGTCTTGCCAATAACACTGAACACGGCAAAGCTGGCCCCTGGGGACATTCCTTTCCGTAGAAATAATCAACACAGAATAAAACCCAACAGTGGCTAAAATTGCACAAAGGAAACGGTAGCCTCGACGGGAATAATTACTAACAAAGATCTATAATGACTGTAATCAATAAAAAGAAGAGGGCTGTTTGAGGAATCTGCTTACCCACTGTTTTGTTTGTTTTTTTTTTTTTTTTTTTAAACATTTATTTATTTTTTTATCTTATGAGCATACTGTTGCAGACACACCAGAAGAGGGCACTATATCCCATTACAGATGGCTGTGAGCCACCATGTGATTTCTGGGAATTGAACTCAGAACCTTTGGAAGAGCAGTCAGTGTTCTTAACCCGCTGAGCCATCTCTCTAGCCCCTGTTTTGTCTTTTAAAGTAGGGCTTCTCTGTGTATCTCTATCCTTGGAACTTGCGCTGTAGACTAGGCTGGCCTCAGACTTAGGCATCTGCCTGCCTCTGTCTCTCGAATGCCAGGATTAAAGGGGCACCAGTGTGTTCTGCCTTACTTGTTTTATAAAATAGAGAGAAGAAAGTGTTGGGGCTGCAGTGATGGCTCAGCAGTTAGAAACATTGGTTGCTTGCTCTCCAGAGGACCCGGGTTCGATCTCCAGAACATACATGGTAGCTCACAGACGAACAGTTTCAGGGGATCTAACACCCTGTTCTGACACACACATGATGCATATACAAAAACACTCATAGACAAAAACCAAGAAAAAGTTAAAAACAGAAGGAAAGACATTTGATTCTGTTTTTCTTTTGACACAGGGCCCAGGTAGCCCAGGCTGGCCTTAAACTTGCTGTGTGATGGAAGCTGACCCTGAACTCTGCCCTGTTTGTTTCTACCTCCCATTGCTGGAACCATCAACATGTGCCGCTGAGACTAAGCATCTCTTGGCTTTGTTTTATTTTATATTTTCTTCTTTGAAATAATGTCTTTCTATATTTAGTATAGCCTGACAGTGAATTCTCAACTTTTCTGACATAGCCTCCTGGGTCTGGATGTTACTGGTGTGAGTCACAAAAACCTGGCACTAGAGAAAAAAATAAATAAATAAAAACAAAAAACAAAAACCCTATCTCTCCTAGCCTAAAAATACAGGAGAAGCTTTCCTTACAATTGGAATAACAGAAAAGGGTCTATCTTGAATATAATTCAATTTAAAAAAATTGAAGCTGTAGCTCCGTAGAATTAGTATATATGAAGCCTGAAGTTTGATGTCGCTAATTGCAAAAAAAAAAAAAAAAAAAAAGACCAAGCCAAAACCAACCAATCAAACAAACAAACAAAAACTCCCCAAAACAAAAACCAAAGCAAAAAACTAACCAACTACCCAAATCTCCCCCCTCCCCTTCAAATTGGAGAGTCAATTCTTGTACCCTCCTGAGGCAAGGTCTCTCTGGTCTCTGTTATGGTACTTTGTGCTCTAGGCTTGTGGGCTCAGGAGCTCCTGGGTGACTTCCCATCTCTGCCTCTCATCTTGCTGCATGAGTGCTGTGCTCCCCTCCACACAGGCTGTTTACATGGCAGGTTCTGGGAATTAAACTTGGGTGTCAGGCTTGCTTAGGTAGTACCTATAACTGGTGAGCAATCTCCCCAGTCCTGCCCCGCAAAAAAAAAAAAAAAAAAAAAAAAAAAAGACAGGGTTTTCTGGCAGGGTTTCTTTGTGTTGCCCTGGATAGCCTGCAATTCACTCTGTAGACCAGGCTAGTCCTTGAACCAGAGACCTGCCTGCTTCTGTCTACTACCAAGTGCTGGGGTTAAACGTGTGCACCACCAACCAATCACCTGCATTAAAACTTTTTTTAAGGTGCAAATACATTCTATGTACTCCATAGACAATGGTTTGTGAGGCAGAGTGTTACCAACCCTTTATCATAATTCTGCTCCCTTATCTTTGCTTACCCTGAACACAGCAATCTCTGGCCCTCAGATTAGAAACCACCAAGATAAGAATTAAGATATAAGGAGAATCATTTTGTCTACAATATACTCTATGGAACGTATAACCCTGGCTTTGGGTTTGAGAATGAGTGGGAAGAAAGAGAAGGTGGAAACATGGTGCACACCTGTGCTTCCAGCGCTGGAGAGGAGAGGAGGCGGGTCACGTTCAGTGTTGGCTATATTGCCAGGTCCAGTCTTTGTCTGCAGCAGAGGGACAAAGCCCCCCACAAAGAGATATTTCCAGAAGAGAAATTGAGAGTTCCTTGCTAACTTTATGTTCTTTAATAAATTATACTTGTGATGGTTAATCTTGTCAATTTTGATGGGATTTAGAATTACTATGGAAAAATAAATCTCTACCCATGTCAGTTAGGCTAATTGAGGTGAGAAGACTCACCGTAAATATGGCAGTTTGTGGGATGGGGCCCTTAGACTGAGTAAAAGGGAGAAGGTGCTTTCTGTGAACAAGCCTCTCCCTCTCATGTGACTTGCTCCTGCTGCAGTTCTGCATGAACAGATGACATGTTCATTCTATGGGGTGGGTAAGCAGAAGATTTTGTAGATATGAAGGAGAGTTCAGCTAGAGGCATCTGGAAGAGTCCAGAGTAGAAAGAAGCGTGGCAGACAGAACATGGCCAGCAGAATGAACCTGGCCATGAGGTGGAGCAGAGAAAGAAAGAGAAAACCTACCAAGAAAGAGGGGCAAGAGGGAGGGGCCAAGAAAGCCGAAATATTAGGGTTATAGGAGCATGGGAGGCTGAGAGGGAGGGAAGCCCATGATCTGAAGAAATTTAGGGTAATGGTGGGTGCCAGAATGCCAATATGGAGTCTGTAACAGGTTCTTTGATACTGAGGGACTGTGAAGGAAAGCATGAAGGCCAGCATGCTCTTTGGTATGCTAATAGCCAGGCCCCACAGACAGCCATTTGTCCTGAGTTTCTTTTGGACACTTATCTTCTCTAAGGTGAAACTGTAAGTCACAATAAACCCTTCCTTCCTTCCTTAAATTGTTCTTGTCAGGTATTTGTTTCAGCAACCAGAGAAGTAACTAATGCAGTACGTAATCACCATTGTTTTAATAGTGGGATTGACTTAGTTTACAGAATGGTAGGCACACAGTTCTGAGATACTGTTCAGGCAACGAAGACCCAAGGAAAGTTTCTAGGTGGGAAAACAATAGGTTGTTGTATTTGAAATACAAATATATGTATATAAAATAGCCCTTCAAGTTTTTAAAAAATGTGTGCTTCCTTAAACAATTCAGGCAATATAAAGATAAAGAAACTCGAAAACTAACAATCCTTTCTCAAAGATAATCACTGATAACATTTTGGAGAATCTCTTCCCTGAAATCCTTTTGCTTTTATATCCTCGAACTTCAAATACATTGAACCTGTTTAATCATGCTGTTTTTGCAATCAGTTTGCCCCTCTGACAAGAAATTGTGAAAAGCCTTTCATGTCTGAAGATATTTACCATCATTTTAAATGGCTGCTTAGCATTACGTTGAATGTATGCATCACTGTTTATTAAACCAGTCCCCTATTGATGAATATCTACATCCTCCTCATATTCAACAACCTCCTTAACCATGGGCATTGTTTTCTAAAAATTTTAATCATCTTTGCAAATTAAATACTTAAAAGTAATGTAAATGTAAACAAATGTGTTTTTTACATGAGGATTCAAGTTGCAGAATCATCCTCTGATTTTCAGAGATGCCAGTGAAGCAGCTGCTGCATTAGTTCTGACAGTGACAACGGAGAGGGCGAGGAGAGTACAGAATTACAGGTGATGTAGCCAATCTAGGCCCAAGCTCAGTGGGTTGGAATAGTCCTTCCCCCTTTTCTCCCTTTCACTTCTTTTTTCTTAATATGGAGGAAGGACTGAGAACTGCACGTCCCAGCATTTCGCAAGGACCACACTCTTGGGAACTGTAGTACAGAGTCTGAGGGGTCCGGAAGGAGAGAATGGGAAGTTGTGTGCGGCATGCTGGGAGGTGTAGTCCCTCGGGCGGAAGGGGGTGCATGTGTAGGTTGGATACGTAGAGAGTTTTGTTTCAAGGAGATGAGGCTGCGGAAATATCCCACTTCCCTCTCAGGAGGCCTTTGAGTTTACAGAAGCCTGTGGGAGTCGGCTTCATTCCATTGTCTGTGAACCAAAGAGGGTGCGGTCCAGGACCGGCGCGGGGTTGGAAGATCCAGGGCGCGCAGGGCCGCGGCAGAGCATGCCGGGAGTTGTAGTCCAAAGCTCTGAGGTTGTGGGACGTGTCGGGACAGCGCGCCGACTCCTCCTCCTCCGCCCTTCTCAGCGGTCCCCCGCCCCCTCCCTCCGCCTCCTCCTCTCTTGCCTGCAGCCGAGCGTCCCCTTCCCCCACTGTCGGGTTTCTCCGCGGCTACTGCAGAGGATTCAGATCCGAGTAGCTGAGAAGAAGGAGGAGGCTCCCGTCCCTGCGCGCCATCCTCCACCCTACTGGACACGGACGAGGGAACGAGAGCGTCGCCGCTGTAGCCTCCAGAGAAGACAAGGGCATCGCCGCTTCTGCTGCCGCCACCGCGGTTTTCGTCTGTAGCAGCTCGCCGGTGAGGAGACCCCCCCGCCCCCCGGCCCGCTCCCGTGGAGCCTGGGCTGGTGGCGCCGGGGAGAACGAGGGTGGGGGCCGTAGGGCCCCCCGCCCCGCGCCGGCTGGGGGGAGGGGACCGAGGCGGCGATGGAACGGCGGGTTGGTGGGGGAGACTTGTCGTCCGTACGCGGGCTGGGGGTGGGGTGAGGGTGGGACACCAGCAGGTCAGGGGAGTGTAACTGGGGGGGGGGGAGGCTGAGGGGGGACGACTTTACATGTAGGGATAGCTAGACCTGGGATAGGAGCATGGCGTGTGTGGGGTATAGAGGTGGAATTTGGGATTGTCTTGGGGTGAGGTGGAAGGTGAGATTGGGGTGGGATGTCTTTTAATGGGGGAGGGGACTGAATGAAGGTGATGATTTGGGGTTGGCCTGAAGCAGTTGACAGCTTGGGATAAGAGCGGGGTGGGGGCTAAGGAGATGATTTCGATTCCAGTGGGATATAAACGCTGGATGGGACTCTGGGGAGTGCTAATTTTGGAAGGTGGGACTTGGGGTGGACCTGGGGAAGAAAGATGGAGATGGTAGGAGCTGGGAGTGAGGGGTTTGGCATGGGTTGAGACCCGAGCTTGAAGTGGGCTGTTGTCTTCTGGGGATGGTGTAATTTGTGAACACTTATGGAAATAGCATGGGCTTGGAGAGAACAGAAGAGGCAGAATTTGTTAAGGGTTTTCTTGAGGTAGGCTGCTGGGGGTTTGAATTTGGGCTGGGAATGATGAGACTTCCAACTACAGGAGATGGATGAGGTAAGCTGACAAGGAGGGAGTGAATTGCAAATTGGGCCCCAAATAGGAAGACAAGGATTGAAATTGGGGATGAGGGCTCAGTAAGAAAGGATTTAGGATGAGTTTAGAGTCTCTGGAGGGAGCAAGGTGGCTCCCCTGAGCATAAGTTGGAGGTAGAGGGTATGTAAGACTACTCAGCTGGACTCAACTGGAAAAATTCTGGCAGGTGTCGAGCAAGGTTAGGGGATGGTATCATAAAGTAAATGTCTCTCTGCCAGTTTTGCAGAAGGAATGTCTGAGGTGAGCTGGTTACCTGTGGTGAGGTGGCAGAGGGGAAATTTAAGGCATGGGAGACCTAATGTCTCCCATGGAATGGGTTGGTTTATTTAGGAAAGGAAGGATTAAGATGTCCTTCAAGACACACCAGAGCTTTAGGGGTTAGAGCATTCACATTGGCTGCTTTGGTGAGAGACAGTCATAGGCCATTAGAAGGGTCTTCACAGGGGACAGAGAAGGAACATTAAAGATTCTCCTAGAGGATATCTTACACTGCCAATTTGACCTTTTTGTTTTATGTTGGAATTGTCTGGAAATAGCAGCCCCAAGGGTAAAGTTCTGAGAGAACCATTTAAGGTAGAATTAAAGGAGAGCGGGAGTCTTGTAGTTCCTATGTCAAGAAGGGAAAGTGGGGGCTGGAGGGGAGACCCACTCTCAAAGGAAAGGTGGGGGCAGGTGAAGCTGTCTCTGCTTTCTCCTTTTCCCCTCCCCCATACACGGAAACTAGTCCTAGAATTTGGAATTTAAATGCACTTTGATGAACTTGAGGTTGTTAAGGGTGCATTCTTGCTTGAGAACTGATTAGTGATACTGAAAAATCGGAAGACTGAATTTATTTTCTGGGCATGCAAGGTGCAATGTATGCAGAAAGAGGTTAGCAAGCCCCACCTCCCCCCAATAAAATTGATTGCTTGAAGACTCCATTTATTGGTGTCCTGGTTTGCAAGGCAATTAGGCCCATCATTGTATTGCAGGCTAATAATCCTGAGATGGGTCTTGGCACCACCGCTTTATGTAAACAGAGAGAAGACAGGAAATATGGAAATGCAATAAATATTCATTCTTTGGTGAGATGGTTTGGTACTGATGGAGGTTTTCATTTGATTCTCTTGACATTACGTGATAAGATTTAAAGTAATTGGGCTGTTTCTATATAGATTGAATTTTCTTCTAAGGAAAATTCAAGTGATCAGAATTCTGTCAGGTGTGAATAAATGAAGTATAATGTACAACCATATTTTATTGTTAAGGGGATGCTGTCAATGCAGATACATTGCATTAACTCTAAGAGAATAACTCCATCTATTCATCAGAAATTTGATTTAAAGCTTAGAGATGAGTTTATTCTTGAGGATGGAAGGCCCAGAGGAATGTAAAGAGAGGGAACATCATTAGGGAAACAGTTTTCAGGTTTAATTGCATTAACTATGATATGTTAAACTTGAAGTGGCTGTTGATTGGAGCATAGTCTAGGGAAAACATGAGGAGAAATGGAAAGAGGATAAAATTGATATCAATGGGAATTAAAACATTTTTTTTTCCTGTTAAGGTTTTAGTGTTCAGCTAGAAAAAAAAGCATTTTCCTTGGTTTTCATAGTTGAACACTTAAAAATGCCCATTAAAAATGTTACTTTTTTTTTTTTTTAAAGGATGCTTTCTATATTCTAACCAAACCAAACCAAAACAACAAAGTCAAACAAACTCAAGCTTAGGCAGTTTCCTGTAATTCACTGAGAGTGTAATCTAACCAATGAGGGCATTTCTCCTCATAACTTTACTCTGGGGTCCAGACCTTGCTTTTGTAGATTTGCAGGCATGCCCTGGAGATGGGCTGGTCATGTTAAAGCCCTGGTTTAACTGTTTGGGTGGATTTATTTTTCCAATAGTCATGGTTTACCTCAGCAGTTGTGAAGCAGACATGGGTAAAAAGTATCCTGAGTAAAATGAAGAACCCAAGAATTCAGGCGTCAAGGGTTTTGACTTCAAATTCCAGTTCCAGCTTTTGAAAGTGGAGTGATTTCAGTAAACTCATAAAACCCTTTTTTTATACTTAGTGGTAATGATTGCATAACATTGCTAATACATTGAAAGTCTAGACTTGTGTGTTTAACTGTGGTTAAAATGCCAAAACAAAACAAAACATTCATACTTCACAAAGGCCATCAAAGGAGACAAACAAGTTCATGATTTAAATAAACTGTGTATATATATAAAAATGTATGTTCACTGTTTAATGTCTGCTCAGTGCTGGGGGAGATGGAGAGGAACAAGCTGTTGTCAGGGAGCCTTCAGTGTCATGAGAAGGACAGGCTGTTTTAAGGTTAGAAGTGAGGCAAAATGAATGGGGTGGATTCTGAAGCTTACTCACTGCTACTAAATGTGTGACCTTGGGTGCAATGAACCTACCTATAAAGTGAGGTCAGTAAAATTAAATTCGTTAAGGTTGTCTTGTGGATTAAGGAGAATAATTTAAGAAAGCATTTAGCACAGTGTGTTATATAGCATACATTAGAACAATATTAGCTTTTATTATCATAGGTAGGCAGAAGCTAGAATGGTGAATAGCTGTTACCCTGCCACTGTGTTCTTAGTATTACGGCCTTCTTTTGTTTATAAAGAAGTTATTATGTTACATTATTATGAAACCACAATTAATTTACAGTTTGTATGTTTATAGTTTTGGAACTTTAAACAGTTCATTAAATGTCAAAAAGAGGTTAGCTGCTACTTTCATGATTGAAAAAATAAAAACCATGCTGTTGAGAGTAATACATTGTTTAAGGGATACAGCCTTAAATATAATGTTAAATGTTAATGGCAGAGTCTGAATTATTTCCTAGAATTCTGGTTCCCAAACCCTGACCATATCTTCTTTTACATTATGAAATGGTTCATATCTATAAAGGTATATTTAGCACAGATCCACAATTTAAAGACTAACAAGTTGAAGACTTGTGTACTCACTACCTCACTTGATAGAAAGGAGATTTCTAGTACTTTTGTTACTTAAAGATGGTATCCTGTTTTGTAGCCCAAGAGTGATGCCCCTGCCTTAGCCTCCTAAATTTAAGTTATAGGATCAGAGGTCTTTGTCTTCGGCATGCTTGTTTCCTATCTCCATCCAGATTAAATCTCGGACCCTGAACATGCCAGGCAAAGCCCTGTACCACAGAAGTACACCCCTATCAGGGGTTAGAGTTTTAAAGCCTCTTGGGTGGTCCTGTCGCCTGCCTGATTAAATATTTCTTCTCCCTCAGAAGTAATAACTTTCCTGTATTCTATGTGAAACAACCTTTCTTTTCCTATTTTTCCTTTTCTGCCTTATTTTTACTTTTTAATTATAGAAAGCGTTTTCTGTTTTATTGTTATAATATTAAATATATTTTGTATAAATAGGAAGTAACAAAAAGTAAAAAGGGAAAATTAGTGTGTATTATCTCCTTACCTCTTAATTCCCTGTTCCTTCCTTCCCTTCAAATCAGACAATCCCTCAGGTTAAGCACATACTCAAACACTGAGCTTGATGCCCTTAACATTTTTCTAGTGTGCATGTATGTAGGTACTAAAGATTCCAGGTAGTCTAGATAGAAAGGTAGCAAACTTGTCTTTATGGATGACCAAGTTACTCAAATGTAGATCAGTCATAGTTGGGAATAAAATGGTGAGTGTTGGTTGTGGAAGTTGTGTCTGTGAGCTCTTTGGGAGTCATTGTCACAAACTGTAGATGCCCTGGATTCTAATTCTTTGCTACATTATCTTGAAGCTTTTTGTCATGTTTTTGCAAGTGATTATTATTAATTTTTTGAGACACCATCTCTCTATATTTTAGGCTGACATGAACTTGCTTTGTAGTTCTGGCTGATCTCAAACTTGAAATCCTCTTTTGCCTTAGTTGATCATAGACATACACCACACTCTTGGTTCACTCTACTTTTCTAGTTAGGTTTTTATACTACTTCCCTTTTGCACATAGGCAGCCTGTCTGATACATTGGCCCTTACCTGATTGTGTGGGACCATCTCTCATCTGAAATACAGAAATAGAGTACCACAAATAGGAAATTCTTAATTGCACATACTAGAAACTTAGCAACCTAAATGTGAAGAAACATTTGTCCAAGAAATTTATAATCTTTATTCATTAATGATCTATTAAAGCTTCACTTAATTTATCTATCAACTTAGGTTCAAGTGATACAATAACAGAAAATATTATTTCTGTCTATCCATCCATCCATCCATCCATCCATCTGGTGGTTTTTCTGAGACAGGGTTCCTCTGTGTAACCCTAGTTGTCCTGAAACTAGCTATGTAGACTAGGCTGATCTTGAACTCAAGAGATTCATCTGTTTCTGCCTTCCAAGTTTAAAGGCATGCATCACCACCACCTGGCTGAAAATATTTTTAAATTGTAAAGGATTATATAAATGTTATTTGCCAAACTGAAACTAAAGTACTTATACATTGTTAAAAGCTTGTTAGACTTGGTTTATTGTCTATCTTAAAGATTCTTCCAGTAGAATGGGGACAAACAGGAAAGTTATTCCCTAGTTTTTTCCCTTGAAATTTAAAGATTGTTAGCTGTGGTGGGATGGAGAAAGGGCTACAGGATTCCTACCTAGTGAACGTATGGGATCTGATGTTACATTATATGTGCTTCTTAGCTAAAAATGAAAAAAAAAAGTAAGTATTTACTGAAGTGAGAAATATATGTTGTTTGTTTGCCATCATCCTGACAAATATAGCTACTTCCCCATTTGTTTTCTGTAACAATTACAGAGAGTAATAGAGTGAGAAGGACTATTTGTACATATTGAGAAGGGAATTAATAGCCATTGTTGGGTTGACACATGAATTAAATAAGGAATGCGGACACACATAATAGATATTTAATATAGTAGCTATTATTATTACTGATATTTTAATTTTACTTGTGAGCCACTTCTCGAGACTTTTTATTACTCAGTATTTCCCACCTTTTAACTGTTAGGGTTGTAGACATGTGCCACCACATCCAGCTCAAAGCTTTACCTATTTTTTGTTGATGCTGATAATTGAACAGGTTGTTTCACATAGACAAGGTAAGCACTCTGTTGAGCTTTTTATCCAGCCTAAGCTTCTACTCTTCATTGTTCATGCTTTTTTTTTTTTTTTAAGATTTATTTTATTTATATGAGTACACTGTCGCTGTCTTCAGACACACCAGAAGAGGGCATCAGATCTCATTACAGATGGTTGTGAGCCACCATGGTTGCTGGGAATTGAACTTAGAAAGGGCAGACAGAACTCTTAACTACTGAGCCATCTCTCCAGCCTGAGGGAATCTTTTTCTCTTTCATTTTTTTGGGTGTCAGAGATGGAACTCCAGTCGTCAGGCTGATGGAGCTAGCTGGAACTTAGCACATAGATGTGGTCTGGCCTCAGGTTGACTGTTCCTTCTGCTTTATCCTCCAGGTGTGTGTCATCGTTCTTTCAGGACGTGAGAATAGCTGACGTAGATGACAAAAATCTTTGTTATTCCTGCCTTTTAATGTGTTGGCATTTCTGTCTTTATTTATTTCTTTTTATCTTCTGTGTGTGAGCATTGATTTCTTTTAGGGCTGGCTTCCTTGCTCACTGGGCTGACTTTCTTAATTCTATGAGTAGTCTTGCCCATATGTTAATGGCTGTCAAATTTTTTCCTCCAGCTCAGATCCCTTTCCTGAGCTTCAGAGATATCTCTGCCTCTTTCTCTGCCACCTCTATTATAACCATTCCCATGTCCTCAGTTCATTGTCTCCAAAACAACTCATTGCTGTCTGCTCTGACCGCTGGCTCTGTATACTTACTACCCAAAGAAGTTAAAATGCTTTGTTTTTGTCCTAACTTAAAAGAATTGTCTAGCCATAGGGTTACTCAAGACACAGATCTATGGGGTATATTCTTGTTCCCATTTATATCTCTCTCTTGGCTCTTTCACACATCATATACAGGTGTCTATGATCTATGCCTCTCCAGTATACATAAACTCCCGGTTTATCACTCATAGTACTGGTTACCAAGCACCTTGTAGTTGCTAAACTATGTTGATGTTTCATAACTTTGCTCATCCTTCTGCATTAAATGATATCCTTTAAGAAATCTTTGAGGAACTGGAGAGATGGCTCAGTGGTCAGAGCACTGACTGCTCTTCCAGAGGTCCTGAGTTCAATTCCCAGCAACTACATGGTGGCTCACAACCATCTGTAATGAGATCTCATGCCCTCTCCTGGTGTGTCTGAAGACAATGACAATGTACTCATTAAAAAAAAAAAAAGTAAAATAAATCTTTTAGAATAATTAAGGTTGTCATAACAACAAAGTGCCCCGTTATTCTGTTTCCAGAGAACATCTAGTGCATGTCTCTGTTACAGTGATTGCCTGACTTTAGGAAAATTTAGTTATTTAATGTTTGTTTGTTTATTTATTTATTTGTTGGTTTATTTTTGAAATAGGGTTTCTCTCTATCTGGCTGTTCTGGAACTCACTCTGAAAAACAAGCTGACCTATAATTCAGAGATCCACTTGCCTCTGCCTCTCAAGTGTTGGGATTAGATGTGTGCCTCACTGTGTCTGGGCTTTTTATTTATTTTTTCAATTAAAAATATTTTATACATAATGGATGTTTGCCTGCATGTGCCTGCAGAGGTCAGAAAGAAGGTGATGGATCCCCTGGGACTAGTGTTGTAGATGGTTGTGAACCACCATTGGGTGAGCCAGAGTCTTCTGCAAGAGCAACAAGTACTCTTAACCACAGAGCCACATCTTTCTAGTCCCCAGTTTGGTTATTCTTGTCTTTCACTTAGTTGTACCTTTTGTGAGGGTGATGACCTCTCGACTTTGGAATATAGTTTATATTTGCAAATAAAATATGTAAATGTGCTATTTATACTTCTGCAAATATTATTAAGTTATTCCTCAGTTTGTAGTACACACATTGCTTACGTGGCACCATTTTCTCTTTAAGTAGAAGTTAAAGGTAGACAAAACAATTTGATAGTTGAATATCAGTTCTAGGTAATACGTTAGATGTTTTTTGTCTTCCACGTATACTTTAATCTTTTCATTACTACTGGATAGAGAATTGTGCCCATGTTTTAAAGACTCAAGCATTTTAGACCTACAGGGATTTGGTTACATAGCTAGTAAGAGAAAAGGTAGTCCTGCAAGGGGCATGGTAGTGTATGCCTTTAAATTAGCATTCAGGCGGAAGAGGCAGGTAGATCTCTGAGTTCCAGGCCACTGAGAGCTACGAAGTGAAACTCTGTTGCAAATGAAACAAAACTTGCTCTGCATTGTTCCAAGGCTTCTTTCTGGTCTGCAACTGAGGACATCCAGTGGCAGAGTCTTTGCCTGGCATGTGTGAAGCCTTGTGCTTGATTTCCAACACCACTGAAAAACAAAACAACCCTAATAAATAATTCCTTGTTCTTTTAAAGTTACTGTATGTAAAGAATCCTGGCTGTAAACTGTTACACCAGTAGTCTGAACCTACTTAGATAAAGTCTTGGTTGTTAATTAGAATTACCAAGAAAGTGTTAATAAATAAGCTCTAGTATACTCTGGACCAGTGTTACTGACCTCTTGTAGGTGGACAGTCTGCGTAAGTAGGCATTGGGATTGTAGTCTGCCTTGTACTGTAAAAAAAAATCCCTTAGGGTCATTTATAAATAATAGTAATTTCTCAGAATTCTTGAGGTTCAGAAGTCTAAAATCATGATGGCAGCTGATTTGGTGTTTGGAAAAGAAACTTTCTTTGTTCCCAAGATGATTCTTTGTTGTTGTGTCCTATGGAAGCTGTGTCCCCTTTGGATTGAAGGGCCAAAAGGTATAAGAGACTCCTTTTATCATGATTTAAATTTTGTCCCACAGGAGAGGAGTCTTCAGGATTCCATAGTTTCCCCTGAGTCTTTAACTCTTTTTTTTTTTTTAAAGTTTTGTTTATTTACTTTATGTGAGTACACTGTAGCTGTCTTCAGACACACCAGAAGGCACCGGATACCATTACAGATGGTTGTGAGCCACCATGTGGTTGCTGGGAATTGAACTCAGGACCTGTGGAAGAGCAGATAGTGCTCTTAACTGCTGAGCCATCTTTCCAGAGTCTTTAAATCTTAATACCACCATACATAATGGGCATTTAAGTTTCAACCGGAATTTTGAAAGGCACAGATATCTAAACTATAGTAGTGATTGTATATGTATATAGAAACCATACATTAAAAAGACGTTCTTCGGGATATCATGTGCACACGTGTAATTTTAGGATTTAGGAAGTAGAGGCAGAAAGATGAGTTCTAGTTTGTTCTTGGTTCAATAGCAAGTTGGAACCTCATTTAGAAAAAAATAAGCAGAAATTATTTTTTTCTAATCTTTTAAATACTTTTCTGAATCCTTAGGTGCTTCTGAATTCAGTCCATTATCTTTGATTATTTTGTATGGCATATGTAAAGAAAAATTCAGTCCCACATAGGTATTTGGGTTAGGAAAGGAAAGAATGCTGTAACATCAGTATCTGAGAGGTTGAGTTGAGCTACACAGAAGACCCTAAAGAAAAAAACAAAAAAAAAAAAAACAAAAACCCCCAGCCAAGAAAGTAAGCAAATTGCCCCAGGAATTCCTTTTACCTTATTTTTTTTTTTTAGATAGTTGTGAATATTCTTGATACTATAGAACAGCTTGACAACTGTAGCTTCTTTTTTTTTTTTTTTTTTTTTTTCAAGACAGAATTCTCTGTGTAGCCCTGGCAGTCCTTGAACTCACTCTGTAAACCAGACTGACTTCAAACTCCGAGATCCACCTGCTTCTGTCTTCGAGTGCTGGGATTTAAGGTGTGTGCCACCACTGCCCGTCTGCCAACTGTAGTTTCTTAAGGCCTGTTTTTTGAAAATTTTAGTTTTACATTAAATGGTCTGCTTTGAACTTTGACTAGTTCTTTAAACCTTTCACACTTTTGTTAATTATGCTTTGGTTATTTAAAAATATTGATCCATAACACCATATCAAGAACCAGATAGCTTAAACACTAGGAAAGTATCTTATAGTTCTAGAGGCTAGAAAAGTCTAGATCAAAGTGCCGGCTAGGCTAGTTTTTTGATGAGGGTTTTCTTTAAGTGGCTACTTCTTTCTGTGTACTCACATATGTGGGTGGTAATGGTGAGGGTGCTTGCTTGCTTTCCTGAGAACATCTTCAGGTTTTCTGGGGTCTATCTCTTTCTTTTGTCTGTTTTCTTTCTTTCTTTTTTTTTTTTTTTTTTTAAGATGGGTCTTGATTATGTGTACAGCTTGTCTTGCCTGGAACTCATAGAGATCTTTGTCTGTATCATGCCTGTCTTGTATGTATGTATGTGTGTAGTAAATTCACTGTGAGGTTAGAGAATAATTTTTGGGAGGTGGTTTTCTCCTACTATGTATGTTCCCAGAGTCAAACTTGGGTTGTCAGGGTTGGTGGTAGGCACCTTTATCCACTGAGCCATCCTTTTAAAATTTTTTTTGAGACTAGGTCTTATGTAGCCTAGTTTGGCTTTAAACTTGCTGATCTTCTTGCCTTCTCTCACGTACTGGGCTTATAGGCATGTGACACCATGGCCTTCTCTCTGGCAACTCTTCCTAATAAGGTTGTTAATTTCAGCTGGGCAGTGGTGGTGTGGGCCTTTAATTTCAGTACTTGAGAGGCAGAGGCAGGTGGATCTCTGTGAGTTCGAGGCCAGCCTGGTCTACAGAGTGAGTTCTAGGACAGCCAAAGCTACAGAAAGAAGCCCTGTCTGGAAAACAAAAACAACAACAAACCAGACCTAACCAAAACAAAAGAGGAAAAAAATAAGTGTGCCAATTTCATCATTAGTGTGCCCTATCTCATCTAGACCCTGTTATAAATAATCTGAACTTGACTGTGTCTCAGATGCTTCAATTTCCAATCCACTTACTGTTCTATTGGGATGTAAAGTTTCAACATGAATTTTAGAGGGGCTTACACAACTCAGTCTGTGGTACTGAGTCATTCAGATCTTCTAAAAAGGTTGATGGTTTCTACTATGTAATGTAAAAAAAAAATGACATTTATTATTAATGTTGCTGCTGATCCCCTCAGACAAATCTTTTCTAATTTTCTCTTGAAGGCTCAGATTTTATCATGGGCAACAAATAGTGACAGTTGTTTTCCTTGAGTGACAGTCTCACATTGTTCATTTTTGAAAAAGTGTCTGCCAAACATCCAAGCCTGAATAATTACGGTTTGTCTGCCAGTTGTTTGTTCAAGTGAAAATGGAGTTTTATGAAAAAAAAGCAGCTAGTTCAACTTGCAGCTCTGTTGCATGGGTGCATTAGAGCTTTGGAATCAGTTCTTGTACTGTTAACTAGCAAAAACTCTTCATCTTTGTGTTTTACCACACAGATACATAGCTATGGATTGAGATTGGAGATTTATTAAATTAATGATCTTGGTGCCTTCATCGGAAGCATTGCATTCCTTCAGTGAATGTGACTAGGTTAGGTTTCTTTGTTTTTCTTTTTAGTTTTTGTGCATATTCATAGTTGGTTTCATTGCTTCTTTTCTTTGACTTTTAGAGACAGGGTTTCTCTGTGTAGCTCTGGCTGTCCTGTAACTCTTCTGTAGACCAGGCTGGCCTCGAACTCAGAGATCCACCTGCCTCTGCCTCTGCCTCTCTAGTACTGGGATTAAAGGCCACCACTGCCAGGTACCAGACTTATCTTTTTATTAGGGTGTATTAGGATTCTCTAGAGGAACAGAACCAATTGAGAATATATTAAAAGTGGGTATTTTAGATTGGCTTACATGATATTGTCTGAGTAGTCCAGCAGTGGTGGAGGTCTTCACACTGCGGAGGCTGCTCAGTTCATGAAGGTCCCAATCTAGAGCAGAGGTCTGGAGGGTCCCTGGACAGCCCCCAGTCTTCAGTTCATATTAGAAATCAGAGGAAGTGCGGTTCCAACTCCTACCTGCATCCAGGTGATACAGCTTTTGTCTCTACTACCACTGAATGTTAACATTCCAGAATTCCAAATTCTTTTTCTGTACTGGTATAACAGATAATAGTCCTAGGAACTAGGAATGAATTAGGTAAAGTTCCTACCATTAATGTTTTTTTTTTTTTTCTTTTACCATTTTTTGAGACAGGATTTTTCCATGTAGCTCTGGCTGTCTTAGAACTTAAATTATAGACTAGGCTGGCCTTGAACTCAAAAAGATCCACCTGCTTCCCTCCTGAATGCATGTGCCACCAATCTTAACCAGTGAAAAATTTAATTTGTGGAATATCAACTTTCTCTTTTTAACACACTAGATTTTTTTAGCGAAGCTTGGATTAATAATAGAAGTTACTAGGAATGGCTATAATCCATTATAATTTATGCCTATAATCCCAGCACTTGGGAAACTGAGGCAAGAGGATGGACTATGAGTTTGAGGCCAGCCTGGGCTACAGAGTGAGACCTTATCTCAAATAGGGGGAGGGGCAGGTTTATATGCTGGGTTGTAATGTATCTCAGGGATAGAGCACTAGGGTCTGGGTTTGTTCCTCAGCGTGGGGTGGGAAAGTAGAAATTCTTTTATTTATTTGATACTGATACTGATAGTCTTTTGTATCATTCAAGTTTATTCATTAGAATAATTTTGCAAATGAGTTTAAATCCCAGTTGTTGGATTAACTTGATGTATGACCTTCAAAGTGATTTAATCTTTTTATGGCTGTTTATTAGATGAGGATATAGTGGTGTTTACGTTCCATAGCTGTTGTGAAGATTGAATGAAATAGAGTGGTTACTTCAGTGCTTGGTACATGCATGATTTCCTGTAAATGATAGTTCCATTAACTGTTGGTGTTTCCTCCAAATCGTCATACCGAAGCTTTAATCCCCAATGTGATGGTTTTTGGAATGAGGCCTTCGGGATGTAATTAGATCTTGATTGTAGAAAGCTCATGATGTATTAGTATCCTTATAAGCAGACACACTAAGAAGCATGCCCCTGTCTCTGTTCTTTCCCGTATGAAGGGGCAATGAGAAGAGTGCCTTTTGGAAGACAGGAAGCAAATCCTCACCAGACCCTGTATTTCCTGGCACCTTGTTTTTGGACTTCCTAGTTTCCAGACCTATAAGAAATAAATGCCAGTAGTATCTGGTTACATATACAGCGAGAACATGGAAGACCAGTAACCTGCTTATTACCAATCTCACTTCTTTTTAAAAGAAAGACTGGCCTGGAATTCACTTTGTAGACTAGGCTGGCCTTAAACTTATAGGAATCTGTTCTCCCTGTCTAGGTATTAGGATTATAGGCATGTGTTTTGCTCATCTTGATTTTTGTAAATGCAGAACTGGACACAAATTTAGAAACTTGGCAGGACAGTCAGAGCTACACACGGAGAAACCATGTTTCGAAGAGTGTTTATAATTTTAAAGTGAGAGAATGTTTATTCAACTCCGGCCTTAGTTTTAGAATCGCTGTGACTTTGGGTAAGTGATTTTGTTTTTCTGAGTCTTAAATTCTTATCTTTTCATAAGGATGTACCTGTCCTACCTCAGGGTGGTGAGTAGGACTGCTGTGTGCAGCAGTTGCTGTGTAGCAACTGCTAGTTGTGGCCCTTCCATTTCCAAAATTTGTATCTGTGCATTAAGCGAGTCGTTACCTTTGCCTTGTCCCTTCTGTGATGTGCATGTGCACATAGCTTTCGGCAGGATGTCTCAGGTCTAAGTCTGGAGATGCAGCTGGACGTGAGTGATGCTAACAATGTAAAGGGGTTTTTGTTTTTCTTTGTACTTAGGGGTCTAGCTTGAGGCACTTTATGTTGTTATGCACCAAGGAAACCAGGGGCTGATCTCTTGTCTCTTCTGTGTTTATTTGGGTTGGAGGATTGTAAAGGTTTCCTAGTGAACGGGGTGATTTTCTCAGTTCAGATTCTTCCTCCCCAGCAAGGCCTGAATGACTGAAAGGGAAAACAAAGCTGGGGACCGTCCAGTTCTCCCTGTCAGGCTGTAGGGTTTTTGAGTTTGGTGGAAGGTAAAGGGCAGTTGCTTCTTCATTTCACCTTTTCCCCTGGAGCATGTTACGCTTCAGCACAAAGGAGCTTTAAAATGGAGGTCTGCAGTGTAATTTCCTAGAAATTACTGCTTCTGGTAACTGCTCATTCAGTTTGCACCTCTTTGTGGCAGTGGATGAAACAATGGGGACAATAAAGCCATTTATCTGATAGCTGTAGCCTCAATGGGATGTTTGTTTTAATAATGGTCTAATTTGCAGGGCTCATAAATTGTGATTTTATTCTCATGGAAATAACTGCCTGGTGGTATTTGGATTCTCTGGTCTCCTGTTGTGGATAATTTCACTAACATTCTAGCTGACAATTCCCTTTATTCCAGATTGTTCAGGCTGGTTGGGTAATTAGTCCAAAGCCGAGCCAATTTTCTTTGGTTTGGGGCTGGCAGGTGGTTACTAGGTACCTAGAGGATCTTCTGAAGAGGGAAGAGGTTTGGCTTACAATTCAAGGCAGGTTGATTTTGATGATCTGTGATTAAGCACTCGCTACACAAAAGCAGAATATCTGGTGGAAATGAAAAGTTTAAGTCACCTAAATATTTATTTTCCATAATACCAAACAATCTATTTTGTATTTAGAATATTGTGTTTGTGCTTTAAACTTTCAGCCGTGTGTATTGGCTGGGAAAATTGGCAGAGGGCAAGAGAGGATTATAGCTACCATGTGCTAGACATCGCCTGGGTGTTCACATATATCATCTCTAAATTTTGATGAGAATCCTGAGAGGTGGTAGGCATTGATTCCATTTTACCTGTACAAAAACCTCAAAGAAGAGAAACTTAGTTCAGAGAAGTAACTAAATTAAGGTATTCCAGGTGACAGGCTATTTACCAAATGTAACATTCATGCTAGATTTTCAGTTATAGCATGACACACCTGAAGACATATTCAGGTTTCTAACAGATTGAGTCCGGAGCTCCTTGTTCCAGCTAGGCTGGTTGTCTTGTGACCACCCCAGGATCCACCTTTCTTTGTACCCAGTTCCGGATGGGCATTGCATGCCAGTTTCACATGGGCACTGGGATCTGAATTCGGGTCGTGTATGAATAGTAAGCACTTTTACCCACTGACCCACAGACTGTAGGAATGCTGTTGGAGGATTCTTTTAAAAAATACGTTATTTTATTTTATGTGAATTGGCATTTTACTGTATGTCTGTCTTTCTGTGTGTGGGTGTTGGATCCCCTGGAACTGGAGTTATAGATAGTTGTGAGCTGACATGTGGGTGCTGGGAGTTGAATACAGGTCCTAGAAGAGCAGTCAGTGCTCTTAACTATTTATCCATCTCTGCAGCTCCTTTTTAGGAATTCTTAAAAAAACAAAACAAAACAACAACAACAAAACCAACAAAAAACCACCCCAAAATTCTCAAAACTGGGAGTTAGGAAGTCCATTTTCAAACATCTTGACTCTCCTTAGTAGGCAGTTTTTATTATGGTTTTAAATTTTACATATATGTGTATGTCCATTAGTGTTTGTATGTGTATCACATGTGTGCAGGTGCCTGGGGAGGTAAGAAAAGGGCACCATATCCCCTGGAATTGAGTTATAGGCAGTTTCGAGCCATCTAATATGAGTGGTGGGAACTGAACCTGGGTCCTCTGGAAGAATGGCAAAAAAATGTTCTTTCCATCTCTTTAGCCTGTTAGGTAGTCTTATCTGTTGTAGGGAAACAAACTATTAATGCTTGAATAACCTTATATGCTCATCTGCAGACTAAGGCTAGCACTCTACAGTAATAATATAGTAACTGTGTTATCTGGATAACATAAGGGTTCAATGAATGTTGACTTCCGTTCTTCTTCACTATTCCCAGTGATGCTATGATAGTTTTCTCATTTAAGAAGTGGGTTTCTTCAACAGTTGGTGGTGGCACATGCCTTTGATTCCTGCATTCCAAAGGCAAAGGTAGGTAGGTGGCTCGCTGAGTTCCAGACCAGCCTGGTCTACAGAGTGATTTCTAGGACAGCCAGGACTACATGGAGAAACTGTGTCTTGAAACCAAACTAAACCAAACCAAACAAACAAACAAAAAGAAATGAGTGTTTTCTAGTGCTATTATCTTTGCATGTTGATACCATTAAACTAGTAAGAGTTCATTTTTCTCTAGGTGTCTGCTTCTATAGCTAGTTAATTTGTTTCAGGGGAATTTAGAAATCTGGTTCACCATCTAGTTCCTTGGTCAGGAGACTGTATGTGGAAAGGGGAGTGGTTTGTGATGACAAGAACTTGGTTGAAATGCTGGCTTTGTTACTTATTTTGGTTTTCTTTCTTTCTCTTTCTTTCTTTCTTTTTCTTCCTTCTTTCCTTCCTTCCTTCCTTTTGTTTTTTAAAGTTTTATTTATTTATTATATATAAGTACACTGTAGCTGTCTTCAGACACACCAGAGGAGGGCATCAGATATCACTATAGATGGTTGTGGGATTTAAATTCAGGGCTTCTGGAAGACCAGTCAGTGCTCTTAATCTCTGAGCCATCTCTCCAGCCCTTATTTTGGGTTTCTTCCGACAACTGACCGTCTCGGAAACTTGGGATGGGGATAACAATAGTTGACTTCCCATGGATAGTACAGATTTATAACTTGTATTTTGATTAGCTGTTTAGTGAAAATTCACTACGAACTACCTTAAGAGGATTATTAAAATTTTCACTTGAACTATGTAAAGAAGACATTTTGATGAATTTTATTGTAGTTCTTGGGAATCATTGAATAAATCAGAATGAGGTTCTGCACAGAGAAAGTACTGTGTGACGCTAACTGGTGAAAGGGAGTGGTGTGGAGTTTAGAAAACCTTCAGACCCTGAGTAATGTATGCAGTGTTGATTGTAGAGAGGGATGAGTTAGCAGCTAGTATGTCTAAATGAGGACACTCAAGTTGAAACCTCAGTGTTAAGTCTTTTAGGCTTATGTACAGAAGTTAACAGTTATTACACACAAATCCAGTGGTGTCCCCAGGTGAGACATATTGGCATATTTACATAAAGAGAGGTGCAGGTGGTTGGCAGTGGGGCATCTGTTTTAGAAGATTAGAAAGCTTAATTTTATGCAGTCATATCCAGGGTATTGCTTCCTAAAACTGATTCTGTTTACAGTGTTTTGGCAATGCAGATGATACTTTTCCTTAGTGGAATATCAACCCAGATTTCCATCCTGTTTAATTATTGATGTATCCGAATACTCTAATATATTGATTGAGGATTTTTCTGTATAAAGAAGGGCTTCTGGGCTCTGGATTTTGTTGCATATTTTTTCCAGCAGTGTCATTTTTTTCTTTATTAAGTGTGGCTGCATTATGTTGTGGGTTATTGTTTTCTCTATTGAGTATTAGGATACAAGAGTTGACTTCCAGGGCAGCTTACCAGTCTACATTTTATATGGTTTCTGAGACAGCACATTTAGACACCTTTCTTCTACCCAATGTTTTTATGTTCATTGGATAAAGGAAGCTCAGTGATGAAGGAAATGAACTTTACCAAGCCCCATTTGAATGAATGTGAGTTACTTTGTTGTAATAAGTTTGTGTATAACAATGTTTATATCATTCTTTCTTTGTAAGACTTTTTATGTTACATGAGACCTTATTTATATGATTTTATTTATACCTGTGATTCCAGACTGAAGGATCACTGTGAAGGAACAGTCTGGGCCACAAATCGAGGTCTTGGCAAGCCTGGGGTACAGAGTAAGATAAGGTCCTATCTCAAAACAACAACAAAAACCACCCTTGCCCCCAAATAAAGATTTTCATTTTATAACTTGTTTCTTCAAACAGGGCCAATTTTTATTTTCTTTATTTTTTATATTCATTATGTTCAGCAATAAGCTAAAGATAATGATGCTGGCCAGGCATTGTGCCAAATAAGGTGTTTGTCTTAATTCTTATTATTCACATTTTATAGAAACCTAAGTTTCAGAGAAAGGAAGTAGTTTGCATAGTTTTACAGTTAATGGTTCTAAGAAACAATTTCTATGAATGTGGCTGTGATGGCATAGACTTGGGATGCTGAGACAGGAGTATGGACCCGAATTAGAGACCAGCTTGGACGATATAATGAGTACCAGCTGGCCAGGTACTACATAGCAAGACCTTATCTTGAAAAAAAAAAAGGTCAGAAAATAAATAGCTTATATGATAGATGTTATACTTCCTCCCTCTCACACGTCATCCTCCATTATCTGAGTTAGGATTTTTCTTGCTATGCAGTTCAGGCTGCTGTGCAGAGATTGAACCCAGGCCATCGGGGCGATGGTAAACACCTTGCCCTGCTGAGTCATTTTGCTGGCTCATGCAATTATTGTATTCATTCTATAAGCAAAAAAAAATGAAATGAGGCAGTTATATAAAACCTGAGTGCAAAATCTGGACCCTAAATTCCAGGACTTCTGACTCCAGATATTCTGTTTTTTTGTTCCATCATACTTTTCAACTGTTGGTTAGAGCCTCAAATCTATTTTCTTAGAAATACATAGTAGGAGAGATGGCTCAGTGATTAAGAGTACTGACTGCTCTTCCAGAGGTCCTGATTTCAAATCCCAGCAACCACATGGTGGCTCACAACCATCTGTCATGGGATCTGATGCCCTCTTCTGGTGTGTCTGAAGACAGTGACAGTGTACTCAAATACATAAAATAAATAAGTCTTAAAAAAAAAAAAGAAATGCATCATAGTGTTTGTTTTTATGGAAAATAGGTTCTTTCATTTAGGTTAATACATTCATTCATTTAAAGGCTAAAGAATTAGCTTTTAACAGATGTAAGCTAGGCTGGAGAGATGGCTCAGCAGTTAAGAGCACACGCAGCTCTTTCAGAGGTCCTGGGTTCGGTTCCCAGCATTCCTGAATACCTGTTACTCTACTCTCAGGGGATCTAACGCCCACTTCAGACTTTCTTGGGCACTAGGCACACAGATGGTATGACATACATACATTTAGGCAAAATACACTTAAACTTAAAAAAAATGTATTTAAAAATTAAAATTTTTTTTTTCTTTTTCTTTTCTGGGCTATAAAGTTAGCTTAGTAGTTAACAATGATTTCTGCTTTTTTGTGGCCATGGCTGTCCTGGAACCCAGAGATCCACCTGCCTCTGTCTCCCTCGTGGATTAAAGGCTTGCACCACCTGACTAAAATTAAAATTTAAAAACAAAAAATAGCAACAAAAACCCTTTCCTATGTGTCTTTCTTTTTTAGGTCCAAGGCACAAAATTTTCTGTTAGATGAACTCTAAGAGCTATCTAAAGGTTAGAGAAGACAACGTTGAGAGAGCTGTTGTTATTTGGCACAGTATTTTCTGTAAAAGGAGGAATGCATTATTAAGAGTTGATACTAAGTCTGGTAATATCAGAGTGATAATGCCAAAATTGCTAGTTTACTTTTATAACCTCTGTTTTCTCCCAAAACTTTCTTGGTCACTATTTGATTCTATTTGAAAATTACAATAACCCTAATTCTTTTGACATTTGATATTTAAGCCAGTTTAAGATAACTGTCTAAAATCTTCATGTAAGAGGGGATTTATGGAACCTAACATAGTCATCATTAGAGAGGTTTCATCAGCAGCTGGTGGAAGCAGGTACAGAGACCCACAGCTAAATATCAGGTAGAGTGTGGGGAATCCTGACGGAGGGGAGAAAGGGATGTAGGAGCCAGAAGGGTCAAAGATACCACAAGAAAACCTACAGGATCAGCTAGCCAGGGGTTTACAGAGACGGAACTGGCGATCAAGGAGCCTGCCCTAGGTCCTCTGTATGTGTGTTATGGTATATAGCTTGATCTTCTTGTGGATTCCTAACAGTGGGAGTGGGGCCTGTTCCTGACTCTTGCTTGCTTTGGGACTGTTTTCCTCCTACTGGGTTGCCTTGTTCAGCCTTAATATGAGGGGATATGCCTGGTCTTATTGCAACTTGATGTGCCATGTTTGGTTAATATCCCTGGGAGGCCTGCGCTTTGGAAAGGAAACGGAGCAGTGTATCTGGAGGAGGAGTGGGGGGTAGGAGAGGAGGGAGGGGAAACTGTAACATATGAGAGAAGAATAAATAGAAAAACAGAGGGTTTATATTTAAGCATCTGTAACACTTGAAGAAATTTTTTTCCTTATGTCTGGGTGAATTTAATTGTACTGAACTCCTTTGATTGCCTTGTCAGATTTGTTTTGTTTTCTGTGAAGACACTAGCAAATTAGTTTTCTAATATTTTTCTTAACTGCATCTTAAATAAAGAAATTGAAGTAATAATATATTCTGTGAGCTCTCGTGTTACTTATCTCTCACTTTCCCCTTCCCCACATCTTTTAAGGCTATAGGGTGGCACTGTAAAGCCTGGCTAGCCTGGTATTTGAGATATAATAGTTATTTCAGATTACCTTAAAGCAGTTGTCCTGCCTCAGCTTACCAGAAGTGCTTAGGTTATAGGCATGAGTCAACACATCCCACTTGAAATCTTGCTTGCTTCCTTTTAAAAAAATGCTTATTTTTTTAAATTATGCTGTATACATATGGGGGCTATGTGACTGGGAGTGCAGTTCTGTAATAGCCAGAGGAAGTCTGACCCTCCTGGACTTTGAGTTACAGGCAGTTGTGAGCGTCCTGGGATGTGTGGTGGGAACCAAGAGCTCTTAGCCACTGGACTGTTTCTCTAGCTTCCACATGTGTTTTTAAAACTGGCATTAACATAATAGAAGTTTATCTTTTAGTTTATTATAGTTTTTTGAAACACAGTTTGTTTTATGACCCTGGCTGGCCTAGAAGTCACATATAGACCAGGATAGCCTCAAACTTGTGGGAGTCCTCCTGCCTCTTTCTGTCTTCCAACTATTGGAATGAAGATATGGGCCACCATACTTAGCCTTAGAAATCCTATGAAAAATGTTGCAAACTTTGGAGTTTCATAGAGCTGGAAAAGGTTGTCATTGTTTTACTGCTCTTATACTACAGATAAGGAACAGAACTCTGGACAAATATCAGTCTGTCAAGGACATGCGGTTTACAAATGAAAAACCTGGGATTAGAATCTAGGTTTCCTTATATTTACCATAGTTTTCCTTTGGAAATTATTTCCTCACTTTGGAGATGTCAAAGATTGCTAATGCCCAAGGTGATACCACCCCAGGCTCAAATGCTTTGTGTCTTCTGTCCTGCAAATATATATCATATCCCTTTACTTTTTTTAAAAAAAGATTTATTATTATATATTAGTGTACTGTAGCTGTCTTCAGACACACCAGAAGAGGGCATCAGATCTTGTAACAGATGGTTGTGAGCCACCACGTGGTTGTTGGGATTTGAACTCAGGACCTCTGGAAGAACAGTCAGTGCTCTTAACCATCGAGCTATCTTTATAGCCCTTTACTTTTAAAAGAGAAAATTTTCGAGCTTTAATTACAGCAGCTCAACAGAATCAAACAGATCAAGGGCTAGTTCCATTAAGAGCCCTCTTCTTTTTTCTTGAGTGGAAGCCAAATTGTACTGATCTAACTTGTAGGCACTTTCACATCTGAATATAGTCATGTCTGAGCCTAGCTACTTGCCTGCGACTTTCTGTGTAGATCAGACTGGCCTGTAATTCATAGTGCTTGAACTAAAGGCATGCATCACCACGCCCAGCTTGAAATCTTTGAATCTTAAAAAAAAAGTGTGTGTGTGCCCACATGTGCACAGGTACCTTTGGAAGCCAGAAGAGAGAGAGTGTCTTCTGATCTGAAGCTATAGTTGTAGGTGGTTGTGAGCCATCTGGAGTGGGTGCTGGGAACAAAACTTCAGTCCTTTACAAGAGCAGCAGGCACAGTTAACTGCTGAGCTATCTTTCCAGCTCCACAGCTCTGAATCTTGAGTAGCTGGCTACAGTTCTGGGCCTGCTCTATGGCTTAGCATGTATTAATTCAGCTCATTTCATTGTGTGTGTGTGTGTGTGTGTGTGTGTGAGCTCACACTCATGTGCACTCACATACTCATAGATGTACCTCCTTAATCTTGACGGCAGTCTGAATAGCTAGTGGATTTTTAGGGCTCTGAAATATGTCTTGGTTATTTTTCTTACAGATTTTAAATTTAAATTGTGTGTGTGTGTGTGTGTGTGTGTGTGTGTAAGTATGTATGTATGTATGCATTTTTGTGTGTGTGTTAGGGGCAGGCATGCCATGGTATACATTGGTGGGCAGAGAACAACTTTACAGAGTTAGTTCTTTATTCCCACCTTTACCTGGGTTCCAAAGACTCCCATTCAGTTCACCAGGTTTGTTCAGTCAGCACCTTTACTCCTGAGCCATCTTATTAGCCCTCTTTGCAGATGTTTAAAGCATTGATGTTGTATGGTTAAGAGCTCAGATTAACTGCTGAAACAGGGACCCAGACAGTCAGTGGCTAAGAAAGTGTAGAGCGTCAGGTTTTACATAACACTCAGAAGTAAGATGATTACTGCCAAAGTAGTCAGAGGTTCTGCTCCTTGAAGTCATCCAGGGAACCTCCATCCTTTTCTCGTTGCTTTTATTTACATTGTCAAAGGTTGCTTAACGACACATTCACCTTCTAGTCTCCAGGAAAGGAAAGAAAGAAAGAAAGCTCTAAGGAAGGAGAGGAGAGCTGATAGTGTAGCTCATCGGTAGGATATGTGGTTAACATGTTTCGGATCTGGGTCAATTTCTTGGACCTCTTCCTCCTAATGAGTCAGGAGGTGTATTCAGTTTTCCTGGCACTTCATTCATTGTATTTAGAACTGTGACATACCTAGCCGTAAATACTACTGGGGAACGTAGGTTCTGGCAAAGTTGCTTGTGCCCAGTTAAATCTTGGCAGAGAGTGAGGGTGGGGGAGGAAAAATGGATACTATTAGCAGTCTTCCTGAATCATTGCTAGCAGGCAGTGATTTTATAACCCTCTTCCTTCCATTATTTTATTTAATTTTCGCCAGAACCCTTGACGTAGATGTAATAGCCATTTTGTCAACTGAGAAACTGAATTTGGAGTATGAAATGACTGATTTAAAGTCCCAAGGATATCTTAAAACTAAACTAAACTACCAAGTTTAGTTTTCCAAAGGTTATAATCCAAACCTTCTCTTCATGTTTCTTATCCCAGTGAGACACTGCTTTCTTACCCAAGCCAAGAGTTTTGCTATTTTCCTGTCCTCCATTACTAAGCTGGGCAGGTACCATCACCTCAGCATTTTTTAGATCCGTCCCCTTTTCCATCCCCACAGCTGTTGCTTTAGCTCAGTCTTTAGCATTTCTTGTGCAGCCAAGATCACTCCTTTTTAGCCCAAGCCTGCCAAGTCCTTTGTATTCCCCGCTCCTACTCACTGTTTACTTTCCTATTGCTGCATCTTTTCTCATGTCTTTGTTTCTGTTCACATGGCTCCTGCTCCTCTCTCCAGTCTGCCTTATTTCCTCAGTGAAGCTGTTGCTCTCTTTTCCAGGTAAGGTTTGCTGTTTCTCTCCATGCTTCTGTGTAGTAATGCGTGAGGTACTGCATTGTTAATATCTCTCCCTTTAATCGTTGTCACTCGGTCCTCTGATAAGAGTGGCTATTCAGCAACTGCTGAACTGGAATGTGACAGACTGGTACTTGAAGCCTGATCCTGAGTTTTCTTATCATAATGACTCATTATGTGTTATTTTTCCAATGCCAAATTTGGGCATCTGATCTTTCAGGAGCTTTTTCCTTGGCAGCTAAGAAGATGCTTGAGGATGGCTTTTTGAACCAGTGGGTATTTTTGTGGCATCACTTCTTCTTGCACATTTAGGTTTAACAGGAATAGTTTTATCAATACCCGTAAAAGTTCATGTCTTTGAAAAGTCAGGTTTTGAACTTAGGGTAATCAAACTATGGGGAAATTATTTTTCCAATTTCTATTTGAGGAATGTACTTTATTTGGCTCTGTACTTAAATGCTACTATAACTTACTTATGGTTTACAATATAAAAAGAGTTGTTAGATGTTTGGTTTATTTTCATAGAAACTTTTAAATTTTTTGGGAAAGGTAGGTAAATTAGAAAAAAAGGCATCCCCTTGAAGATGTTTTTTTTTTAAGGTCATTTACAAAGTACATGAAGATGAAGAGTGGGGTAATTTCTGTTTCCAGTAGGCACTGTTTAGGGAAAGATGGTGTACGTCTCCGTGATGAGTATAAATTTTGTCTGGCCATTATAATTTCTGATCACTGAAGCTCACTTACAGTGGGTTTAAACCATCTGTTTTGGTGTTAATCCTTTAAAACCCAATTGGTGGAAGTTAACGATATAAAAGGTATCGTTATTGAAATACAGCAGTTATTTGGTCTGGTTTACATTTCAACTAATTACACGCAAAGTAAAGTGGCTTTGGGAAAAAGGAAGGAAGGAATTAATGCTGTAGTCAGCTATTTTGATCGCAGCTTGAGCCCTGCACACCTGTCACTGGCTGGTGGAAGTTTTCCTCCATAATTAAGAGCTCCTCGCGCATGTTATTACTTAATTGGACGCCACAGGAGCATGGTGAAACAGCGGAATCCTCTTAATTGCATACCAGCTTTTAAAACAGATCACCAAGGTTTAGTGTGATACTGTTTTCATAAGCCTTCTCAGAGAACTGTTTCGATTGTTTCAGGGCCAAAGGAAAACGTAGTCTCTGTTTTGGAGCATCGAGAATACTGCTGTTTATAAAGTAGATTTATAAAGTAAATTTCTGGAACACCTCTCCTTAAAGAGTAAGGAATGTAGTAACATTTTCACAGTGCTTTACAGTTTGGCCAGCTGCTTTCCTTTGTTTTAATTCTTAGTGTAGTTCTAAGAAACGTATTATAATCATGTTCTCCATTTTATGGGTGAGGACACTTCAGGTTGGAAGAGGTTCAGGTTAGTTTTACTCAGCTTGATAGTCATCTGGGAAGAGGAACCTGGGTTGAGAAAACGCCTCTATCAGAGCTTATGGGCTTTTTAAAATTTTAATTTTAATTTTTTTTTTATTTAGTGATTCATTTGAGAGGGCCCAACCATAGAAACAGTACCACCTGGTCCTGGTCATATAAGAAAGGTTGAGATATATTCATATTCATGGGAAACAAGCCAGTAAGCAGTAACACTTCTCTGAGGTTCCTGCTTTGAATTCCTGCCCTGACTTCTCTCAGTGATAGGCTATAAACTGTAATCAAATAAACCCTTTCCTCCCCAAGTTGTTTTTGGTCATGCTGTTTATCACAGCAATAGAACCTTCTAGAACAAGCAACCTGCACAAAGCTGCATGATTAGAAAAGCTGACAGAAACAAACACAGACTTCATACTGTACCTCCCTTTGGTATATAATTAGGTATACATGTACCTAATTGTGTTAGTAATAAATTTAGTTAATTATAATTGTTATGTTAGAGAAAATAGTGTTAACAGACTAGCTTCAGCAAAAAGTAACTTAATTTTAAAGTAATTAGGTTTGGGATATTCAACATTGAAAAGTTTCAGGGACTTTATCTATATCTCACTGTGTATTTATGTCCAGTGAATACCGTCTAATTGTTGAATGTATGACTCTTGTACAGTGTTTTGTCAAACTGTTCTGACATGCTGTTGGTACTCTCATTTGGTTGAATTATATGACTTTTTAAAGAAGCTCTGTTTATTTTTAAACCATTATAAATTGAAAGGAAGTTGCAAATAGTACATAAAAAGGCTTGGGTATAGGTTAGTGGTAAAGTTCCTGTTAGTATAAAGTTCCTATACAAGGGTCTGGTTCAATCCCTGGCACTTGAAGAACAGTACACAGGATCCTTTCTGTTCTTTCCCCAGCTTTTTCTATTGCAACGTCATAAAGTAGTGTAATACTAGAGCTAGATATATGACACCAGTGGACACAGACTTTATTCACCTTTTACCATTGTTGCTGTAACCATATGTATGCACATAGTTCTGTACAGTTTTATCCCTTGTACACATTGGTTTAATCACTACCACAACTAAAGATACTGACATGTTCTATCACCAAAAGTATACTCTCTTGTACTACATCATTATATTTATGACCATACCTTTCTTCTTACCCCACTCTGTCCTTGTCGTCTGGCAACTACACATATATTCTTCATCTGTATGATTTTGTCCCTTTCAGAATGATGCATAGATGGAATCACGTAATTTATCATCTTTTGAGATTGACTTTACAAAGTATGATGTCCTTGGTTATTGCGTGCATCTTTGTTTTGTTTCTTTTGGGGGTAGGTGTTGCTAGGAAGCCAAGGCAGAGCCACCAGTAGTAGTAACATGGTGCTGTGCCAGCTGCCTCCAGTCCCTGTTTTGTTCCTTTTTGTCACTGAGTAGCATTCTCTCATAACAGAGGGATGGTGTAGCCATTCACCTGTTGAAGGATACTTGAGTTGATTGTCCTGATTTTTTAATTATAAATGTTACAAACTTATTTTTTTTTCTTTTCCTGGCATACTGGCTGGTTTTGTATGTCAACAGGACACAAGCTGGAGTTATCACAGAGAAAGGAAACTCCCTTAAGAAAATGCCTCTATGAGATCCAGCTGTAAGGCATCTTCTCAATTAGTGATCAAGGGGGGAGGCGGGGAGCTTGTGGGCAGTACCTTCCCTGGGCTGGTAGTCTTGGGTTCTATAAGAAAGCAAGCTGAGGGCTGGAGAGAAGGCTCAGGGGTTAAGAGCACTGACTGTTCTTCCAGAGGTCCTGAGTTCAGTTCCCAGCAACCACATGGTGGCTCACAACCATCTGTAATGGGATCTGATGCCCTATTCTGGTGTGTCTGAAGACAGCTACAGTGTATGTATATACATTAAATAAATGATATTAAAAAGGAAAAAAAAGCAAGCTGAGCAAGCCAGGGGAAACAAGCCAGTAAGTAATGTCCCTCCACGGCCTCTTCATTAGAACCTGTTTCCTGACTTGCTTGTGTTCTAGTCCTGACCATCTTTGGTGATATACAGCAATGTGGGAAGTATAAGCTGAATAAACCCTTTCCTTTCCAATCTGCTTTTTGGTCATGATGTTTGTGCAGGAATAGAAACCCTGACTAAGACCAGGGACAGGATTCTTCTGTGTAGCCCTGGTTATCCTGGAACTCACTCTTTAGACCCACCCGGCTGGCCTCAAACTCAGAGATCTGCCTGCCTCTGCCTCCCAAGTCCTGGGACTAAAGGTGTTCACCACCACTGACTGGTTAAGAGAATTCTTTTCTTTTCGATTGGTATTGACACTTTGGCCATAACTGTGTAGATTTTTGGACTCTATTTGTAGTTTATGGCTTTGTCTGTCTTTACAGCACCTCACTGTATTATAGTGTAGCAAGTTTTAGGATTAGGAAGTGATGGTTTCTTCCAACTTTATTGTTGTTGATCTTTATTTTCTTAATTTGCTATATTTTTTCTTGGGGGGTGGGTGCTCCCAGGTTGTAATGACAGCCGGATCCTAAGCCCTCTGCATGAAGATTCTGTTGTGGGTTTTGTCGAGATGGTTAGTAAATTCCTGATGTGCAGAAATCAAGGGATGGATGTTTGTACCACTTGAAGATGACATTAAAGATGGCCTGGTGAGATTGCTCAGGGTGGCAGTACGGTCCCTGACCCAGGTGTTTCAAACCTCATTGGCAGCTTCTCAGGGACAAGGACAAGTGCTTTGTTTAGGAACAGGGATGAAAGGCAAAAACATAGAACTGAAGCAGCTTGTCACCTTTGTAAGGGACAGTATGGGACTTACTGATCTTATTCCTATAGCAGCCTCTCTGCACAGGCACAGTGTGAAGCTTTGGAAAGATCACAGCTCCTCCACAGTGGAGCAGTTAACACTGCATGTCATCATCATCATTCTGTGCTTCTGTAACATTAGCAAGTTTAGTCTTAGTATAGTGCCATTATTAAGACTGAGGTCTCTGGAGCCCCTTCTTGAGTGCTTTCCACAGCCCTCGGATGAATATTTTTATTTCCCTCTGTCATGAAGTGAACATTGGGGCTTAGAGGTCATCTACTTTCCTCACTGATCTTTCTTTGGCTTCTGTGTCCTTGAGGTGACTTGACAGTTGTGATAGGTGCATGATGGGTGTGTGTTTGCTGTTCTCTGTTTTAGTCTAAAGAACTGGAGATTGTAGCTTCATAGGGATGATTCTTGCCCAGTATATAGAAAGCCCTGAGTTCAAACCACACCACTGCAAATACAGCCAATGACAGCTTTTATAAACCAGGTTTTGATCTATGGTCAAGAATGGACATGTGAAGGCAGGCATGGTGATCCAGTGCCTTTAATCCCAGCACCCAGGAGTCAGATGCGGGGGAGTCTCTGTGAATTCAAGGCCAGCCTGGTTTGCCTAGGGAGTTCCAGAGTTTACAGTCTGTCTTGAAGAAGAAAAAGAATGTTCATTTGCCCAAAGTGTGACCAAGGAAGCATGAGAAGAATGCTGCCACCCTTTGGTAAGTGTTCTCGGCTCAGAACATACGAGAAAGTGGCCTGTGTTTTTGGTGATGTCCTTCTACTGTTTTTTTCCAGTGATTTATAGAAGATTTATTTATGCAAGAGTAGAGTCATCTTTGTCAAACTTAGTAGGAGAGGGTAAACGTTTGGTCCAATTTTACTTCCTGGATAAGTCTTTCCTTTTTTTTTTTGTCCATGTGCATTTTGAAAATATACCAGAAGATACTCCTAAAAGCAAGTTCTTAGGAGTGGGTCTGAAATTAGGATAACTATTTGCTGATTTTGTGAAAGTCTGACAAATCAGGGCAGGATTTTGATGTATGTTTGGTGTGTGGGATCTTTGTACTGAAGCAAGTACTTCTTGTCTTAGGGTTTTATTGCTGTGATGAGACATCCATGAATCAAGCAGCTCTTATAAGGGCAGACATTTAATTGGGGCTGACTTACAGTGTTAGAGATTTAGTTCATTATCATCATACCCCCACAGTAATGAACTTTCTCCAACAAAGCCACACCTACTTCAATAAGGCCATACCTCCTAATATCGTCACTTCCACAGGCCAGTCACATTCACACCACCACACACCTGTTCAAGCTGGGGGTCCCTTATACTCAAGTGCTCAAGCTGAACCTTTTGGGTCTCTAGAGACATGCTACACTTAGTTAGGTCAAGTTGGGTACTGGGGAGAGTGGCCCAGGGGCACAGGCATATACGTGGAACCTGACATCTTAGCTCTCAGTACACATTTACCGTACTGTTTATTTATTTTTTTAGACTAAACTGAGGAGATATAAATACCTGTTTCTCAAAGGAGATATCCTGTGGAGGTATAGATACCTATCTCTCAAATCGAGGAATACATGACTATAAATCTATATCGTGGTATCTGGGAACCGTATGGGGATTAGTTCTTTTATTTGTTGGTGGATGTGACTTAAGCAAGGCTAGATTAAGAAATATTTGTAAGGGCTACTGATATAGATTAATGAGCAAGGGTTTTTGCTGCCAAGCCTGACTCTTTGGAACCCATGTTGGAAGGAAAGAACCAACTCTCAAGAAAGTTGTCCTTTGACTTCCATATGTGTCAGTCTCAAGTGTGGCATTGCAGGCCTATGCCACAATATCTTGAAATGATCTTCTTTGGGTTAGTCTTAAATTTCTGGTGGTTGGAGCATGTAATGGGCATGTGAGAGCCTGAGGGAAAATGGTAGAGGTTGATAACTTCTGGTCTGGGGAAGGAAGGTGTGTAGGGCTATATTACTCAGTGAAAACATCGTAAAGCACAGTAATGGTGTTGGCACTGCCAGAAGAGTGCTTGCCCATCTCTACAAATACAATGTTCTGTCAGTGTGGGATCTGGAGACCCGAGGAAACCCCATTTTCTTCTGTAGTGACTCAGTGCATCCTCATCTCTGACACTGGAGACTGTCTAAAAGGGGGTTAGGTAGTGGTTCTGACTTATTCTTTTCTAGCTGGGAACTTCTAGTAGAGCTGGAGAGAGCAGGGCATGCCAGGGGCCTCAGTTACAGCACAGAGAGGGACTGGTCGAGAAGATAGGCAACTATTTGAAATGACAATTTACCGCTTTCTCAAGAGTTTTATAGTTGTATAGATCTATATTCTAAGTTAAACTTTATCATTTCTCTATGAATTATCCTAGATAAGTCAGTGTGAAAATAGCATTGTAATGCTTACTTTCAAGGGTACTATTAGATCATAGTGTTGTTTTGGACAAAGTCTCACCTAACCCAGGCTGGTCTCCAACTTAAGATTTCTACTTTTCAAGTCTTTTAAGTGCAATCACTGGCATGTGCCAGAGTGAATTCTAGAGAGGATGTTTATAAATCTCCAGCCATAGCACATGCCATGTGGTAGATATTCAAATAAAGGCTAGTTGTGTTGCTGTTAGGAAGTTTGTGAAACCAAACCTTCAAATTAGCCCCATTTTGCTCATCTGTGACCCCTTGGAGGTTCTGTGTTTAGTATTTGCTTCAGTTCCATTCAAAAATCACTGAATTTTGCAGGGTGCAGTGGTACATGCTTTTAATTTCAGCACTTGAAGCAGAGGCAGACTATCTCTGTGAGTTTGAAGTCAGCCTGGTCTACTTCCAGTTCAGGACAGCTAGGGGGTATAGAGTAACATCTTCTTTGGAAAAAAGGCAAAAAGAAAATTCAACATAGTTGGTTTTTAATGGCTATATGCTATTGCGTTACATGACAAGATTGTGTGTGTTTGTATTTGTGTCTCCTGTTTTGGTGTTTATTTCTTGAGATAGGGTCTTGACATGTTGCCTAGACTGGCATTAAGCTTTCAGACCTTTTGGTTCAGCTTCGTGAGTGTTGGAATTACATGTAAGTGTCACTGAAGCCTGGCCAAATAAAACTTATTACATATTTGGACTGTTCTTCTTTCTTTGGATAAACATCTTTGGTTGTCCGTATGTCCATATGTACATAAGCATTTGGTTCATATGCTTGCTGTGAGACGGTTGGTGTCTAATCTAGCTCAGGCTGGTAAACTTGCAGTTCTTGTGTCTCAGCTTCCTTGTGCTAAGTTTAAGGCTGTGTACCACGGTTCTGGTCTGGTCTGTATTTTAGATAGCTTTTTTAGGATAAACAATAAAGACAATAGGAGTTGAGTTGTTAAGTTTTTAAGGATATTGGTAATTAACAGTTGAATTGTTTCCTTAGTTCATTTAGAGAACAAACTATTTGCTAAGTGAAAGGATGAATGTTCTCCAGGAAGACTGTAGCTTGTTGTACTCCCCGGAGGGACGAATGCCTGCAACTCCCATAGTTCCTTTCTTTCGTATTCGATCCTCCAGTGTCCTCTGTTCTCATTTGTTCATGGTTGGGGCTTACTCTGTTGTTACATTCAGACTTTAATACTTTCTCTAACTCAGGGCAGATCAGATCAAGCTCTTATTCCTGCTTTGCTAAAGTAGAGACAGTTTCTTCTGATTTGGTCATGGCCTCTACAAACACCCTTCCTCCTTTCACTGGTAGTGTATCTTCTGATTCATCATCCTTGAAATTACAGAGATTTGAAATATTTGACCAATCGTTTAGGTAATATTCAACATATGGACAGAAAGCAAAGTATAAGTGAAAAAAAAAAAATCCAGAATTAGTTTCTGAGAAACCAAATAGGATAGTGGTTCTTAGTATACATGAGAAATTGTAACCTTTAGTGTCTCTGGGGTTCTGTACAACAGACTGTAAATGTATCTTTTATTCACCTGATGTAATAGTCCTCTCAGAGGCTTACTGTGGAATAAGCTCACCCTTTCTAGCTCTTTCTGGCTAGTTGGTTCAACTCAGCTGTTCCTACCCAAACGGCCCTCCAAGCTGATGGATTCAGACTGGCTTCTCTTGGTTTCTGACTGAGTTGTTCTGCTTAGCCTCACACTCTGGTAATCTACTCTAATCTTCTGACTCCTTCTCATTCTCTGGCTTGTTCTGTCTTCGCCTGTAACCTATCTGCCTCTGAACTTCACAAACAACTCCGTTCCGTTGCCTCTCCGCTGACTGACTCCCAGCTGACAGCACCAGACTCAACTGCACTGACTGAACCGAGAACGACTCTTTCTCACTCTGCTGCTCTGTCTCTCTTTTTAAAATTTATTTTTATTTCATTTGCATTGGTGTTTTGCTTGTAGATATGTCTTTGTGAGGAAGTCAGTATAAGCTTGAAGAAGAAAAAAAGGTGCCCAAATTCACACCCATTTGTGAGAGAATGAGGTAGAATTTACTTGATTGATTGGCTGTACTGGAAATTAAACTTGTGACCTCGGGCGTTTTGGGTGTTTTGCCAATGAATTATGTGCCTATTTATTTATTTATATTGATTGATTGGTTGGTTGGTTGGTTGGTTGACTGACTGACAGGGTCTTGTTATGTAACCTTGGTTTGCAGGATTTTCTGCTTTAACCTCCTGAGTGCTAGGATTACAGGCATGTGCCATTTCTCCCAATGTTGGAATCGGAGCCAGTTTTAGCTTTACATTTAGGTTTTTGTTGATATAAGGCCAGGAGAACAGAGATGTGCAAACTTGGTAAGCTCAAGAACTGTGCAAGCGGGCCAGCTACTGCCTTTCAAAGAAGAGAGTGAAAGTGAGATCCATGTGTTCAACAATATGAGGTCCATGTTTACATTTACTTGTGTGTTCCTTCTTTTCCAGGACAGATAAAGAAATCCTCTTCCACTAGTTTAGGTGTATAAGGGCTTCTGGATTCATACTGCTGCAGTTGATGGCACATGGCAGTTCCGAATGTTTCATCCATGTGCTTAATTGGGAATTCATTCATGGCAGCTGCACCATGTAGCCAGATGGGATTTAAAATCAGCATGTTCACATAAAAAAAAAAAAAAAAAAAAAAAAAAAACTCGAAAGACAAAAGCCCTAATTTAAAAATGTCAATTTGCAACCTGATGTTGCCATGTTAGAATTTTGCCCAATAAAGAGTAGGAAATGTTTCATTACATGCCTGTTAAATTGTTTACACTTGTTGTACACTGCACAGATGTGCTCATCTGGATGGATTGCTTTTCTAAAATTGTGCTCTGTGGAAGAGAGAAATGTGAGGTGTTTCAGTTAGGAATTTGGAATGACTGTTGAACAAAGGAGCACGGTTAAATTCTTAGTTTATGGAATTAACTTTAACAGTTGGTCTTGTAGTTGTGTTTTCTAATTAAATGGTGGCATCATAGCTTTGGGAGGCATAGACTAACAAAGGGAAACTCATCTAAAATAGGCTGTGTTGGAAACTGCATCAGATGGGCCCTGTCTCATATACTTTCTTTTAAAGCAACTTCCTGATTAACTACCTACACATTGCCTCACTTCTCCCAGGTATATCTTCTTTATTGCTTTGCTCTGAGCTTTCTTTTCTTTTTAATCATTTTTTATTGGATATTCTCTGTACTTACATTTCAAATGTTATCCCTCCTTTCCCCTCTTTTCCATCCCCCTTCCCCTTGCTTCCACGAAGATGCTCCCACTCCTAACCACCTACTCCCACCTCAACACTGTGGGATTCCACTACTCTGGGAAAACCAGCCTTCACTGGACTAAAGACCTCTCCTCCCTTTGATGCCAGACAATGCTGTCCTCTGCTACCTATGTAACTGGAGCCATGGGTCTCTCCATGTGTACTCATTGGTTGGTATTTTAGTCCCTGGGAGCACTGAGGGGTGTGGTTGGTTGATAATGTTGTTCTTCCTATGGGCTTGCAGATCCGTTCAGCTCTTTCAGTCCTTTCTCTAGCTCTTTCATTGGGGTCCCGTGTTCAGTCTGGTGGTTAGCTGCAAGCATCCTCATCTGTATCAGTAGGGCAGTAAGCACTTCTTGGCATCAGCAATAGTGCTTGGGTTTAGTGGCTGCATATGGGGTGGATCCCCAGGTGAGGCAGTCTGTGGATGATCTTTTCTTCAATCCCTGCTCCTCTATTTGTCCCTGTATTTCCTCCCGTGAGGAAGGAAATGTTTCCCCTTTTAGGAAGGACTGAGGCATCCACATTCTGGTCTTCTTTTTGAGTTTCATAAGGTCTGTGAATTGTTTCTTGGGTATTCTGAGCTTTTTGGGCTAGTATCTGCTTATCAGTGAGTGCATACCATGTGTGTTCTTTTGTGACTGGGCTATCTCACTCAGGATGACATTTTCTAGTTCCGTCCATTTGCCTACGAATTTCATGAAGTCATTGTTTTTAATAGCTGAGTAGTACTCCATTGTGTAAATGTACCACATTTTCTGTATCTATTCCTCTGTTGAAGGACATCTGAGTTCTTTCCAACTTCTGGCTGTTAAAAATAATGCTGCTATGAACATAGCGGAGCATGTGTCGTTGTTAGATGTTAGAGCATCTTTTGGGTTTATGCCCAGGAGTAGAATAGCTGGGTCTTCAGGTAGTACTATGTCCAATTTTCAGTACTGCCAGACTGATTTTGGCTTTGTTGCATGATTATTTTCTTGCTTTTCCTAGGGTGTAGTTTTCCTCCTTGTGGTGGAGTTTCCCATCTCTTATCCTTTGTAGGGCTGGATTTGTGGGAAGATATTGTGTAAATTTGGTTTTGTCATGGAATATCTTGGTTTCTCCACCTATGGTAATTGAAAGTCTTGCTGGATATAGTATCCTGGGCTGGCATTTGTGTTCTCTTAGGTTCTGTGTGAGTTTGTCCAGAATCTTCTAGCTTTTATAGTCTCTGTTGAGAAGTCTGGTATAATTCTGATAGGTCTGTCTTTATATGTTACTTGACCTTTTTCCCTTACTGCTTTTTTAATATTCTTTCTTTGTTTTTTACTTTTGGTGTTTTGACTATTATGTGTCGAGAAGAATTTGTTTTCTGGTCCAATTTATTTGGAGTTCTGTAGGCTTCTTGTATGTTCATGGTCATCTCTTTCTTTAGTTTTTGCTGAAGATATTTACTGGGCTTTTAAGTTGAGAATCTTCGCTCTCTTCTACACCTATTATCCTTAGTTTTGGTCTTTACATTGTGTCCTGGACAACCTGGATGTTTTGGGTTAGGAGTTTTTTTGCATTTTCTCTAACTAATGTTGTGTCAATGTTTTCTGTGGTGTCTTCTGCACCTGAGATTCTCTCTTCTATCTCTTGTGTTCTGTTGGTGATGCTTGCATCTACGACTCCTGATCTCTTTCCTAGGTATTCTATCTCCAGGGTTGTGTCTTTTTGTGATTTCTTTATTGTTTCTATTTCCATTCTTAGATCCTGGATGGTTTTGTTCAATTCCTTCACCTGTTTGGTTGTGTTTTCCTGTAGCTCCTTAAGTGATTTTTGTGTTTCCTCTTTAAGGGCTTCTACTTGTTTACCTGTGTTCTCCTGTATTTCCCTAAGGGAGTTATTCATGTCCTTCTCGAAGCCCTCTATCATCATCATGACGTATGAGTTTTAATTCCAAATCTTGGTTTTCTGGTGTGTTGGCATATCCACTTCTTGCTGTGGTGGGAGAACTGGGTTCAGATGTTGCCAGGTTGTCTAGGTTTCTGTTGCTTAGGTTCTTGCACTTGCCTCTTGCCATCTTGTTATCTGTGCTAGTTGGTCTAGTTGTCTCTGATGGGAGTTTGTCTCTCCTGAGGACCCGTGGGCTTAGAGTAAGAGCGCTCCTGGGTGCTCAGCTCTCTGTTGGCAGTTGTGGGTCCGGATGGCAGTGGGACAGCTCTAGCTCTGGGCTCAGATGCAGACCAGAAGGGCTAGAATTGTCTCTGAGCTTTCTTAAATACAAATTTAACCCTTCTTCCCTGATTTAAATTTCCTTAGAATTCTTTTGTAATTTGTAGGATAAAATTTACCCCCCTTTAGTTTTTTACCTTGCAAATAAATCTCTTGTATGATTCAAGCTCTGTCTAGCTTACTGGTCCCAGATACTAAGCCTTTCTTATATGTTGTTCTAGTCAATTTAAACTAATTATCACTTACTGTCCAGATCCTATCTTCACATCTTTAGACAGGACATTGTCTATTTGTGACAACTTCCCACCCACCTATTCATTCATTCATCCATCCATTCATTCATTCATTCATTCATTCATTCATTCATTCATGAATGACAGCACTTTGCCTGTGTGTCCTGTCTGTGTGTCTGTTTGTGTGTATGTCTGTCTGTCTGTCCGTCCGTCCATCCATCCATCCATCCATCCATCCATCCATCCATCCATCCACCCATCCATCCATGAGTGTTTTGCCTGCATTTCTGTGTGAGAGAGTCAGATCCACTGGAACTTGAGTTACAGAGAGCTGTGAGCTGCCACATGAGTACTGGGAATTGAACTCCAGTGCTTTAGTGGAGAAGTCAGTGCTCTTAACTGCTGAGCCATCTCTCCAGCCCCCAACTTCCCATTCTTTCATTTCTCAACCTTTTTGATTGTTTTTGAGACTGGGTCTCATGTAGCCAAGGCCTGCCTCACTTCCCAAACGTTGGGACTGCAGGTATGAGTCACCATTTTCAACTCTGAGTTGCGATTTTGTTCAAATATTAAAAAAATTTTTTTTCAGAGTCATTTATAATTTAATTATATGTCAAACCTAAAACAAGAAATAAGCCACTGCCTTAATCAAAATTTACACTAACTAGTAGCATTTTGGCTTAGGAGAGGGATTGAGTACATGTTTTTGATTACATCTAATTTTGGCTCCTACAATTTCCCTCCTACTTGGAATACTGGTTCATTATTACCCCGACTCAAGCCCGTGAAAGCTACTAGCTTTTAGAAAGAAATCCTGGGTGGTGTGTGAACAAGCTCTGTGTTACCTAGAGTCATTCCTAAGTGACAGCCTTTACTAGGGACTTACCGTGGGATGATGCTGGGGTACAGAAAGGAGTTAAATGTAGCTCTTACCAGACTGACTTCTATATTGTACCTCAGTGACAACAGACAAACTAGACAGAGTTTCTGCAGTGATCAAAACATCTATATGTGTGTTGTCTGGTTGACAGTCACCTGCCACGTGTAGCTCTTTAGAACATGAGTGTGGAGATGAGACCCAGGTACTGAAAGTTAGTTTTACTCTTTCAATTAATTTAAATAGGCACACATGGCTAGTGGCTGCTAGCCTCTGCATATCTGAGGTTCAGGTCAGTGGGAATAAGAAATACAAGGAAGAAAACACAGTTAACTGTAATACAAGGACTTGGGGTTTAGTTATGCTGGTAACATACTTACCTAGCATGTTAGTTTAATTCCTGACATGAAAATAATAAAAAGTTATAGAAAAATATTTTGTATTTTCTCTACAATTAATCAGATATATCAGGGGTAAAAGGAAGAAGCAATTATAGTCACTTCTTAAAGTTGAGAGCCTTTATAAAAATGCTAGTTTTACAAGTCTAAAAGATGAATGAATATAATTGGCTTCATATGCATTTGGGGGTAGAGAGGTTCAAGACAGGATTTCTCTGTGCAGCCTTGGCTGTCTTTCAACTAGTTCTGAAGACAAGGCTGGCCTTGAATTCACAGAGATTCGCCTGCCTTTGCTTCCCAAGTGCTGGGACTATAGGGGTACGCCACTGTTCCTGGCTTCAAATATGCATCTTAAAGAGTTGTATTTCTTAGCTGGGCATGGTGATAGCATGCCTGTAATTCTAGCACTTACAAGATGAAGGCAGAAAGATCAGGAGTTCAAGGTTATTATTTTTAGTTAATAATAATTATGAGGCCAGTCGGAGCACAAGATCCTGTCTAAAAACAGACAAGGTCCTCCCTAAAAAAGAACAAAACCAGTGTGGAGAGGTAGCTCAGTGGTTAAGGGCACACACTGCAGAAGACCTGAGTTGGATTCCCAGCACCCATAGCAGGTGGCTCCTGACTGCTGATAATGCTACTTCCAGGAGGATAGAATGTTTCTGGCCTTGGCAGACACCCACACCTGTGTTTATGCTTACACACAGGCACACACACATAGTTAAAAATAATAAATAAAAATAAATCTTACCACAGAATCAAATGAAGAGTTGTATTTCTTCTTGCTGCATTTGTATGTTACTCTTTTGGGGGTGGATTATCAGGTTATAGTAAAAAAAAACACCTTATTTTTCAGTCTTGTTTATAATATAACTTTATCTTTGGTTCAGAAAGAAACAGGAACTTGTAAATTTTCTGGTTATTATTATTAGAATATTAACAGTGATGGAAAACCTTGGTGCTGGGCATGGTGGTACAGATGCTTAATCCCAGCCAGCACTCAGAAGGCAGAGAGACAGGTGGATCTCTGAATTTGAGGTCAGCCTGTTCTACAGAGTGAGTTCCAGGACAGAGAGAGCTAATAGTGAAAACTTTTCTCGCAAAAATTCTTTTTGATGACTAATAATGGATATTATTAATGAATTTGTAGGCAGGATTTTTTTCTTTAATTAAAAAATTCATGTGTTTTGTGTGTGTGTGTTCAGGAGAGAGTGCACATAGAGATCATAGAGGACAGCTTTTAGGAGTCGATTCTCTCCTTCCACCATCACATGTCTCCATGCCCAATAAATAAGTGCAGGACAGATTTTTTAAAATTTGGTTTAAACAAACAAAACAAAAAGTGCCTTCTGGCGTCAGATCATGTGCCCTTTACGTTTGTGTTATAGTTTCAGTTTAAGACCCACAATCAGACCACTGTCTTTTAGGGAATGAGCTCTTAAAATCCTTTTTTACTTTTTATTTTTTTGATAGATCAGAGCCATTTAACCCATTTGGGGATGAAGACCCTGGTAAATAGTGCTGACCATTCAGTTTAAATATTCCCTAGTCTCTGTCTGATGGTCTGGGCATCTTTCTCCTATAATCAGTGTGTGTTACCTCTTATAACCAGCTAGAGAACTCCAGCTTGCACTGTAGCTTCCTGCCAAGTTAGAACACTGTTGCCTTTCCTACTCTTTCACTCTGTGTCAATTACAGTTAACGACTGTTCCCCCAAATATGGATGTGTTTGAGAGAGAATACAGGAGAGGCCCTAAAACTGATAACGAAGAAGGTGGTTTTATGTAATAGCCGTTTGTATGTGTGAGACACGATGCTGTTTGTTTATGTGAAGAAGTGGGGAATCCTTTACTCAGAGTAAACATGGAAACTCCCTAGGAATGCAAAATAACTACCAGCAAAGAGACTGTAGCAGTTACATCTGGCAACACTGGAGGCAATATTGAAATTGAACTGATGGAAGCAGGAGTCTTGATAGGGCTGGCAGGGGTGTGTGTGTGTGTCTGTCTGTCTGTATAATGATCAAGAACTGTATTTAGTTTGCTTTATTTCTTTATTTTTAAGTGAATTGTTTTGGGCTGAGTTCCAAAAGCAGATAATGTAGCAATAGCTTAATTTACACATGTAAATTTCTTTTATAAGAATAGTTTTCATGTTTCAACAGTCTTTGTAATCTGCTACATTAAGTATACAATGTGTCCCCTTAAAATGTGACTATCTCTAGTTCCAAGCTTAGGTTAACAAGACTGGCTCAAGTAGTTATCTGGCCAGTTTCTATTTTATGATGTAGTAAAGAACCTGAACTTTGAAGTGCCAGCACCTGAGATTGAATTCAATATCTGTTATTAGCTATGTGATCTTGAGCTAGACACTTGACCTTTCTAGGCTTTGACTTCTCATTTGTAAAAGATGGTAGGATTATGATCGTAGTTGGGTAGGATAAGGCACTTGCTCCTGGAAAGCACTCAGTAAATGTTAACTGCTATCATCGTCTCATTACCATGGATGGCCAGTTCATTTACTTATTTATAAATTATCATACGTGACAAGATTTACCATCTTAATTATTTACTGTTTTGTCTTTATGTGTGTTGGGCACCATGCACATGTGGTGCCTGTGGAGGCTAGAGGACAGTATCAGATCCACGGGGCCTGGAGTTGCAGATGACTGTTATGAGCTGAACCCTGATCTGCAAGAGCAACAAGTGCTCTTAACTGCTGAGCCATTTCTACAACCCCTTAAATATTATTTTTAAATTAATAGCAATCAAATTGACTTTAATAAAACTCTATTAATTTTAACCCAATGAATAGTTGCCATATCCTGCAGAGCTTCAGGGATAAACCTGACTAGGGTGGCAAGGGAATGAAGAATAGACAGATACACCAACAGAAAGCTGGTATCAGATGGTCTGTCAACATTTATACTCAGTGTAAAAGTAACCTTCATTTTTCTGCAATAATGGTTGTCTCCAAGGCTTACTGCCTTAGTCTGCTAACCTAACCTCCATTCAATCTTATTTAGGCCTAGAATGTTTTCAGCATCAGACTTACTGCTGAATAAGCTCACCCATTGTTAGTTCTTTCTGAGCTCTGTCTGGCTGGTTCAACTCAGCAGTTCTGGCTCAAACTCCTCTCCAAGCTGACTAATTCAATCTGACTTCTCTCAGCCTCTGACGAATAGCTCTGCTTGGCCTCATACTAACTTTGGCAATCTAATCTTCTGGCTTCTCATTCTCTGGCTTTTTCTGTGTCTGGCTTGTTCTTTCTTTCAAACCTCTGTCTCGATCACTGTCCCAGTTAAAAACTGCTCTCCTCCCCTCCCGTACCCTCCCCTCCCCTCTCTCTCCTTTTCTTTTTTCTTTCTCTGCACTGCTCTCCTAAGTAGCTTCAATTTCTTCTCTTCTTGTGTGAGTTGGGCACGTCCTATTTCTGACTCATTCTGTCAAGTCTTTCTCTGATTCATCACTTTTTCTGCCATTCAGTTAGACATCACCTTCAAACATGGCTGCTTCCTTCTACACACTGACTTTCCCTTTATTGTTTGGGATTACGATTCTTCGTAATTGCATCATTTTTTCCTTCAACAGCAGCATCAACGTTTTTAGTCTTCCAGTCTGATGAATAATCTGTCCTTCTTCAACTGATTTGCTGACCTGTCTCCGTGCAGGGGTCATCAGCTTTCTGTGTCTCTTTTCTTCCTAGAGTTGTGCTTTTCATGTGGAAGCTCCTCATAATTAGATTGGATTGTCATCAATTTTGATGGAACCCATAGTCCTTCCTAGGCAAAACCTCTTCCCTAACTTAACACATTCTCCAACTTCCATTCTGATATTAAAATATCTTAAAAGTATACAGATCGATTTAATTCTGTAGTTTTTTGTTTTTTTGTTTTTTTTTGTTTGTTTGTTTTTTCCTGCAATCTGGTGTCTTTCAGCCAATCTCATGGCTGAGCCACATCACTATAAGGTTTTTCTAGTTGATATTCTTGGGGTTCACAGTGTGATTAAATATCAGACCAGAGGAAGGTTTTGACATTTTCCCATGTTTCTGAGGCTTTAGGTCCTTGGCATGACTGTGTTCATGTCAACAGCACACACTCACTCAGGACTTAGTCATTCAGGACAACCTCTGTTCCCTGCTGTACTGTAAACACCACCACAGTCCAGTTACAAAGCAATTCCATTACCCTATGGAATTTCCTTACTACAGCTACACACACACACACACACACACACACACACACACACACACACACACGGAGAGGGTGAGTTAGAGTCTGTCTGTCTTTCTGTCTGTGTCCATCCAAAGTTGATATTGGATGTTTCTCTCTGTGTCTTTACCTTATTTTTTGAGGCAGGGTCTTCCACTGAACCTGGAGTACCCTAATTGGGCTAGACTGGCCAGTGGCCCAGTATTCTCTTGTCTCTGCTTTCTAGTGTTGCACTTAAAGGTGTGTACCATCATGCCTGGCTTTTTTCTTTTTCTTCTTCTTTTTAAAACATGGGTGGCTGAGAATCTGAACTCAAGTCCTAATGCTTAAATAGTAAGTACCTTACCCACTGAGCCATCTTTCCAGCCTGATCCATGCCCCCTGCCCCAATTACTTTGTGTGTGTGCACGCACATACCTATGCCCATGGGTTCCTATGTATGTAAAGGTCAGAGAACAACATAGAGGAGTCATTTTTTCCCTTCGTTATGTGGGTCACAGGGATTGAATTCAGGTCATCTGACTTGGCTGACATGCCTTTACTCCCTCAGCTATCTTACCAACCCAGCTTGCTTTTTGAAAAAAGCTTTTTGGTGTTGGAGAGATGGCTCAGAGGTTAAGAACAGTAGCTGCTCCTTCAAAAGACCTGGGTTTGATTCCTAGCACTCACAATATACCTTACAACTGTCTGTAGCTTCAGTACCAGAGAATCTGACATCTTTTTCTGACCACGGTACACAGGTATACTTGCAGGCTAAACACCCATACACATAAAAATAAAGATTAAAATAATGAAAAATGCTTTTCACTGATTACACACAAAAATAAAATAAGTATTTTAAATTTTGGGATTTTGTGTGTGTTAAATGTTCTGTCTGCATGTATATCTTTGTACCATGTGAATGCTTGATATCTAGAGAAGCTAAAGGAGGTAAGTGGATCCACTGGAGTTACGGACAACTGTGAGCTACTACATGGGTGCTGAGAACTGAACCTGGAGCCTCTGGAAGAGCAGCCAAAGTGCTTCTAACCCCTGAGTCCTGTCCCAGACCCAGTAAATCTTTCTGAAAGGTTTATTTTTATGTGTGAGTGTTTTGCCTCTCTGTGTATGTATTTACGTATGTATGTACAAGTGCATGACTGTTACCTACAAAGGTCAGAAGAGGTCAGATCCCATAGAACTTTAGTTACAGCTGGTTCTGAGCCATCATGTAGGTGTTGGAAACCAAACCTGGGTCTTCTGCAAGAACAGGTAGTTTTAAGTAATGCATTCTCTCTCTGGTTCCCTAAAAATGTAATAAAGGCCAGGCTGGAGAGCTGGCTTCTCAGTTGAGAGCACTGGTGTACTATACCACTCACTCCTTTAAAGGATACAGTTTAGTGCCTTTCAGTACATTTTCAGAGTCCTATAGCCATTACTACAATCAATTTTTGAATAATTTTTAAAAATTGTACCTTTTTATTGTCACTTCTTATTTCTTCCATTTCTAGCAGCTGTAGGCAGCCACTTTTCTACTTTCTGCAGTAGCTTTGCCTGTTGTGGACATTTCCAGTAAGTGGAATTAAGTAATAGGTGGTCTTTAAAATTTTTTTATTGGATATTTTTAAAATTTACATTTCAAATGTATTCCCTTAACTGATTTCCCCTCTGGAATCCCCCTATCCCATCTCCCCTCCCCATTCCTCTGTGAGGGTGCTACCACTCCCTTCCATCCACCTCCCTGCCCTGGCATTTCCCTACACTGGGGAATCAAGCCTTCACAGGACCAAGGGCCTCTCCTCCCAGTGATGCCCCACAAGGCCATCCTCTGCTACATGTGTGGCTGGAGCCATGGGTCACTCCATGTGTACACTTTGGATGGTGGTTTAGTCTCTGGGAGCTCTGGGGGTCTGGTTGGTTGATATTGTTTTTCCTATGGGGTTGCAAACCCTTTCAGCTCCTTCAGTCCTTCCCCTAACTCCTCCATTGGGGACCCTGTGCTCAGTCCAATGGTTGACTGTGAGCATCCACCTCTGAATTTGTCAGATTCTGGAAGAGCCTCTCAGGAGACAGCTATATCAGGCTCTTGTTAGCATGTTTGGCATTCACAATATTGTCTGGGTTTGGTGACTGTTTATGGGTTGGATCCCCAGGTGGGACAGTCTCTGAATGGCCTTTCCTTCAGTCTCTGTTCCACACTTTGTCTCCATATTTCTTCCTGTATTTCGTTCCTCCATCTAAGAAGGACTGAAGCATTCACACTTTATTCTTCCTTCTTCTTGAGCTTCATGTGGCTTGTGAATTGTATCTTGGGTATTATGAGCTTTTGGGCTAATATTCACTTATCAGTGAGTGCATACCATGTGTGTTCTTTTGTGATTGGGTCACCTCACTCAGAATAGGTGGCCTTTTATAGGAAGCTTTTTTTACAGGTTTATCTGTGCCATTGCAGGTTTTTATTGCTGAGTAGTTCCTTATATGCTTTTTTTTTTTTTTTTTTTGACAAACTCTGATTTCTCCACAATTAGAGAGTCATTTGTTGTCTTTTTTTTTTTTTTTAGCTACATTATCATTATCTTTCATTGTGGCCTGATTCGAATGTCCCTGAAAGCTAATGGTATTGAATATTTTGATGAGTTTGTTGCCCTTCTTGTTACTATTTTTGTGCATTTGTTTATGCTTTGCTGTCCAGCTAGTAATCTTCTTCTTTAGTAGAATGGTACTCTCTAGCCAGAGGTGCTTATCAATACTGATTTGTTAGCTGGTTTAAAGAGAGACCCATTCTGTCCTCCATCAGTTAACTTCTGTCAGGTGCTCAGTGGGGATATGTAGAAAAGGGGATGTTTAAAAACTATAGCCTGCTTCAGGGAATATCAGAGTGAAGGCGTAATGAAGAGTAGTTAATGGATGGAATTGGTTTGCTGGTGATAATTAGAGAGTACTTGCCATTCAACCGTGGCTCTGGGAATACAGCAGTCAAGTACTTGATTGAAACTGACTTGTAGGGCTGGAGAGATGGCTCAGAGGCTAAGAACAGTGGCTGCTCTTCCAGAAGGTCAAAGCTCAGTTCCCAGAATGCACTAGTGGCTAACAACCATCTGTAACTCCAGTTCCAGGGAATCCATAGTCTCTTGTGCTCCCATTGGCCACACCTACAGTGCACAGACATATATGCAAACAAAACACTCATCCACATAAAATAAAAATAAAGGAAACCTTTTTAAAAAATGAGTAGTAGTGAGTAGAACGAAAAAGATCAGTGTTTAGGGAAATGGAGTGATTGAAAGGGAGGAAGCCGTCAGCTCACTGGCCTCGTTGGCTTCAGGTTTTTGCTGTGCCAACTTGCTTTACTACCTGATGGATGACTTGAATTTCTGGTTCTCCTATCTCAACCTCTTTTTTTTTTTTTTAAATAAAAAAATTGTATTTACTTAGAAGCCTTCAGAATGTCAACAAAACAGCTGCAATTTTTTTCTTTTGCAATTACAGAGTGGTATTCAGTTAACAGAACAACAATTATCTTCATATAAGCTGCATCAGAGACAACTGAAGATGGGAAAAAAAAAACCCAAAATAAAACCAAAAGAAAAAAAAACAGAAAAAAATCTAACCAAATTCCTGTCCCTATATAGATACTAATTTGTGCTGTGCACTAACAAGTACCTGCTTTAAATTTCCATGCCAATTTACAACCTCTAGACTGTACCAGGCAAGGTTAGTGGCTACTGAAAATACCACCAGGACAGGGCTATCTAAAGACACATTTAGTAGTGTGTTAACTATACAAAAAAAGATACTGTACAGTTTACAATCAAATCTTACACAGCCTTACATTTCAATTTTTTTTTAAAGGAGTGAGTTGTGTACAGGGGGTTAAATGCTTTATAGACAAGAAAAAATACTGCTAAAACCAACTTATTATCATCATCTTCTTCATCTTCTTCTTCATCGTCCTCTTTCTTCTTTTTCTTGCTCTTTTCAGCCTTGACCACTCCCTTTTTTGCTGCCCCAGGTTTTCCTTTATCTCTGTAGGCAGCAATATCTTTCTCGTACTTCTCCTTCAGCTTGGTGGCCTTCTTCTCACAGGGCTGCTTGTCATCCGAGGCAGTGTTGCTCCACATCTCTCCTAGTTCCTTTGCTACATCACCAATGGATAAGCCAGGATGCTCACCTTTGATTTTTGGGTGGTACTTAGAACAGAACAAGAAGAAGGCTGAAGGAGGCCTCTTGGGTGCATTGGGGTCCTTGAACTTCTTTTTGGGGGTGATGTAGGTTTTCATTTCTCTTTCATAACGAGCCTTGTCAACCTTTGTCATGTCTTCAAATTCCCCCTTTTCTTTAGCAGACATGGTCTTCCACCTCTCTGAGCACTTCTTGGACAACTCTGAGAAGTTGACAGAAACATCCGGGTACTTCTTCTTGTGCTCCTCCTGGAAGCTTTGCACAAAGAATGCATATGAGGACATTTTGCCTTTTGGATTCTTATGATTTCCTTTGCCCATGTTTAGTTGATTTTCCTCCGTGAGGCACAGAGTCGCCCAGTGCCTGTCCGGCTCTTGCTTGCCCCGGCGCTGTCTCTATGGAGCTCAATGTACTGCAATGGCTCTATCTCAGCCTCTTAAGTGTTGGTACAGGTGCTGCTGAGGATAGAACCCAGGGCTTCACAGATGCTAAGCAAACACTCTGGTGATGAAGTACATTACCAGCTCCTTGTATAGAGATTTTTTAAAAGATTTATTTATTTATTATATATAAGTATACTGTAGCTATTGTTAGACACACTAGAAGAGGGCATCTGATCCCATTACAGATGGTTGTGAGCCAACATGTGGTTGCTGGGAATTGAACTCAGGACCTCTGGAAGAGCAGACAGTGCTCTTAACTGCTGAGCCATCTTTCTAGCCCTTGTGTAGAGATCTTAATGAAATAAAGTCATGCTAATAATTTAAGGAAAGAATGCTTTAGATAAAGAACAGTAGGTGCTGAGTCTGTGAGTTGAGTTGTGCCTAGTGAATTAAAGACCAAGAAGGAAGAATGTCTCTGCTGTTTATATGTAGAGATCCAGACTTACACATTTTGTTTGTTTCTGAGTCAGGGTTTGCAGTGTTTCTGATACTTACTGTGTGGCCTGGTCTGAACTTAAATCAAAGCACTTCTCTTGCCTCAGTTTCTTGAGTACTGGGATTATGAATGTGGTTTTGCACATTTTTTTTTCTTGATTTATGCATTGGCCATTTCAGGATGATTTCTAAACAACATGCTAATGCTAAAATTAAGATTTATTGTAGTATGGACTAAGAAGAAAGATGATAAATACAAATAAGCAAGAAGAATTATAAGGGGTACGAGGGGCTAAGTGGAAGGGAGTTAGGCATAGGATGCTGTAGATGGTGGCCATTATCTTGTATTTTACTCTGAGTGGAAGGCATTGGAAAGTTTTTGGAAAGAATGGAATAATATGCTCTGAATTGAACTTAAAGGGGCCATTTGTTTTCTGTAATGAGGGATGGGGTGTATGGATAGTTGGATGGGTGGATAGATGAGTGAATGGATGGGTGGGAGTTTGTTTCCTGTAACAAGGGATGGGGTGGATAGATAGTTCGATGGGTGGGTGGATAAGTGAATGAATGGGTGGGAGTTAAGGACAGAAGGTTGATAGAGGATACTCTTAAAACATTTAAAAAGCAGCAATAAAGGTTTGAGCTTGTTACTGGCAAAGTGGTTGAGAAGTGATTAGAGTTGTTATATTTTGAAGGCAGAGCTGACAGAATGCCCTGATTTAGACATGGTTTTAAATATACTGCCATGTACTTTATGTTGTCTTCCCATGTACAGTGGCGATCCTCCCGTTGTCTTAGTTTCTGTACATATGCAAACTATGTTTGCACAATGGTGAAATCTAATACCACTTTTTTGAATGGGTACTTGTTAAGTGATGATATTGGGTTACATTTTAAAGTAGCTATTAGATGATCAAAAGATGCCAGGTAAGCAGCTGGACATAGAAGTGCGAAATTCAGAAGTCACAAGACTGGAGATACAGACTAGAAGTTAGTTAGCTTCATATTGCAGTAGTAAAGTACCTGGGGCAGTTAACTTACGAAGAAGAAATGCATATTGGTCTATGTTCCCTAGGTTTCCCATTCAAAATCTGGCAGTTCCAAACTCTGGCTTTCCATCTAAGAAGGGATGTTACAATCTGAGAAGAGCATGTGGCAGAGGAAGCCATTTACATATTGAACTAGGAAGCAGAGTGAGAAAATGCAACCAGGGCTCTACAGCTCTCTTTGGAGACAACCCCCCCCCCCCCAATTACTTGGAGCCTCCTGTTATTTTCCATCTCCTAAGGTACCACCACATCCTCAGTTGTGCTGTGGTTGAGACCAAGCCTTTAACATATAGACCTTTTGGATATACTCATTTAAATCACAGTTATTAGTAGAGGTAAAGCCATAGATATGATCACCCAGGATATGTTTGTAGATGAAACGGACACAGTAACTCAGCCCTGAATACACTGATTTCAAGATAGGAACTAGCTAGGTTTTGAGGAGCAGTAAGACCATTGGTAAGACAGGAGGCAGGCAAACAACACAGCTCAGGAGTCACCTCATCTTAGAAGGTTTGGTTCTGACTTCTGTCAATTGATCTGATGTGTGGTCTTGACAGATTGTCTACTTTGTTGATCTTTAATTTATCTATATAAATGAAGGCAATAAAATGAAAGTTATTTTGAGAGTAAAATAAGAAATATGTAAAACACAGTGTGGTCTTGTATATAACTTTATTAATTAAATCCAGTTTGGTTTTTTTTATTTTAAATTTTGTTTTAGTTAGCAAATTCAAAACTTACCTACATTTTATTATTTTTAATTGTTTCTGTGTGTGGGTTTGTTCATGTGAGTCTAGTGTTCAAGGAAGCCAGAAGAGTCAGAGTGCCCTGGAGCTGAGATTTCAGACAGTTGTGAATGGAACTGAACCTGGGTCCTCTGCAAGAGCAGCAGGTGTTTTTAACCACCATGTCGTTGCTCCTGCCCTTAATGAGCCAATCTTCTATCCTTGTTTTGTGCCGGGGACTGAACTAGCCACTCTCCCTGAGCTTTTCTTTAACGTGTTGTAATCAAGAAAAGAAGTGTTGTACTAAAAAGAAAACAATTTAGAAGGTGATGACTAGGTATAAAACTGGGAGCTTGGATCCTGGTAACTGCAGCTCCGGATGTCATTTATTATGGAAAGGAGCCGAATGAGCATTTCTGACATCTTTGTTCATCACCGGATACTAGCTCTACTCAGACACTTCCCAGCCAGACTTCCTGCTGTTCCAAAGCTGCTTGACATAGGAAAATCAGGTAGGAGCCAAGTCCTCTATCCTTATAAGACCATCTGCTTTCATCGCTGCAGATGCTGCCCTTAGCAATTGCAACCCAACGCAACTGGAATGATTTATTCATCCTTAGGTAACAGTTGTGCACCAGCCTTCTAGCAAAGTGGGGTATCAGCTTTATACATAATGAAGCATCCAGCGCAGGTGGTAAGCTGTGCTGTAAAAGATGCTTCTGGCTTAGAAATGGCTGATGGAGATAAGCTGTTAATCTCAGATACAGCTAGAAGAAGCAAATGAACCTTGGCAATAAGAACTCCATATCCAGTAGAGTCTTGGTTTCTCAAGTGCTTAGGATCACTAATGCAACTGATTTCTTTATAATTGGTACTAAAGGTCAAACTTAGAGCCTTGTACATATTAAGAAAGCACCGTGTAAAACTTTGTCTCTTTTCCCTTCCCCCAGCCTCCCCTGAGAGAGAGCTTTGCTTCATAGTCCAGACCAACCCTGAACTCACTGTGATCCTTTGCCTAGCGCTTCCTTGTGCTGTAATGACCCTCCTTTTTTATCTTATTTTAATTGTTTTTGAATAGTAGGAGCTTGTTATGTACTCCAGACTGCTTCATGATTATTTTCTTTCTGCCTAAATTTAACAAGTACTGGGATTACAGTGTGCAACTGTAAGGGTTGGATCCAAAGATTGTTTAAATTTAATATATCAGTGTGTATATTTTAGGAAAGAGAATCAAGACCCAGAGAAGGACAGGAAATTATTTTGAATTTATATAGTAATAAAATGTATAGCCACAAGTAGAGCTTTTGTATTCCTGTTTGAAGCGCAGTACTTACCATCCCATATTTTGTTGTAAATGTTAAATTTTAAAGCATTCTCCAAATATGAGAGAGCATTTTATCATCAGCTTGCCCTGATGCCACAGACAAATCACTTATGCCCTTTAACCAAATGGCAGTACAGTTGTTTATTTTTAAGATTGTATTTTACTTTTGATTGTATGTATAAGTGTGCCTGGTGCTCATGTGCCTGGTGCTTGGATCCTCCGGAGCTGGAGCTGCAGATGATTGTGAACTCAGGTCCTCTGTGGTAAGCACAGTAAGAGCAGCACTCTAAGTGCCCAGCCATCTCTCCAGCCTTGAACTGCTCTTATCTGTGAAATGGGGATATTTAGTACCCATTATAAGTTGTTTTGAGTAGTAACTGGAAGGAAATGCATGAAAGCTGCTTAGGTAATTTTTAATAATTAGAAGGCACTAACAAAATGATGACTCCCTTCAGTTGAGCAGACAGTGATTAAACATCTATTTTGTACCAGTTCAGTTTCTAGACTCTTTTATGTTGTCTTTTTACCATGTCACTTTCTTGTTGTAGCTGCTTTTTATACTGAGGATCTAACTAGTGTGGTAGCATTTGTCCTCCATGACAAAAATCATTCTATAACCACAGCTCTCTAACCAAGAGTAGCTGTTGCCAAAACCCACCAAACCAATATCAACAACACAAAAGCCCAACAAACCAATAGAAAACCCTAAAACGAAAAACCAAAACAAAATAAAACTTCTTTCAGACAAGAATGAATGCAATTTGGGGCTAGTCTGATTAAAAAAAATAATAAATTAAAAAAAAAATATATAGGTTCTTTGTAAATTTCATATCCTGCACTTCAAGAAAACAAAACCCAAACCAAAACATGCTGTAGAGGCTGTGGCGTGTCACAAGTATACCCCTTTGCTCAACTATCTTGCAAAAATGTTCATTGGAATGAGTCTCTGGTCCGGTTTGAGGCCTCTGGGTCCTGCTACACCATCAACACTGAATCCTCAGTGGGACTCCTCTCGGATATCCTGTTGTTGCTGTGTCATGAAGACCCTGTAGCTTTGGTTCTGTAGAACTGGCTCCTTCACTTGCCCCAGTAGTTCATAGACAGGGTAGATGTTAGGGTGGGCCAACTCAGAGCCCTGGACCTGGGCCTGGGTGGAAGCTGAGGTGAGCTGCCAGCTCTCCTGTGCCTTCACCACCAGGGCCAGCTCTTGACCTCATGCCCTCTGAGGGCTGGTGACTTTTCAGTTACAGCACTTGGGGGAGCTAGGCTGTCCCCTTGAGTGGGCAGCACAGTAAAGCTGGCCCTGGTGGTGGTGGAGGCAGTGAGCCAGCCCTAAGAGTGAGCATAGGAGAGCTGGCTAGTCTGATTCTTGGCCCTGCTCCTCCTAATAGGTGCTTTTGGAGTTTCTGTTTAGAGGGCAAATCTGTGACTATAATCTTCTCACTGCAGAGAGGCTTGGATTGGTTTTCTTTCAAGTTTTTGCTCTTAGTGAATTGCTTCCTGTTTACTGTAGGGTTTAGGCTCTTTAACAAACCATCTGCTATTTCGAACCATTTTCTTTTTACCAACAAAGGCAGATAGTTCAAAGGAAAAACATGAAATTTTTCTGTAGTTCTCCATGGTTCTATAATAGTGGAAAAGCTGCAGGAACATATGGCTCCTGCTTGTTGAAATTCATTTGTGATTTGTGCCCTTAGAAGGTAGTAGTTTACCAGGTCCTCTGCTGGGCTGAATGAAGAGATACTGTTTTGGAATGAGAGTCTGTTGACATGCATTTTGACTATTTCAATTCTGGCTAGAATTGGCTGTAGCTCTGAAGAGCTTTTAGGAGTTGATATTGTTGCCCCCCCCCCCCACCTTTGGTGTATCAATCAATCTCCAAGTGTTTTTCCTTTTTTCCTTTTTCTTCCTTTTCTCTCCTCCCTCTTTCTTTTTTCCTCTCCATCCCCTCCCCTCCCCGTTTTTCTTTTTTTCGTAGTTCAGGTTGGTCTTGAGCTGTAGTAATCTTCCTGTGTCAGTCTCTCCAGTGTTGGGAATCATAGGTGTGAGCACCCTCATTCATCCTGTCCTTCATTTTTCTGTTTAGTTCTTTTCCCTGGTTCCTGATCTGATCTGTAAGTGACTGCATACACTCCTTCAAGTTGTGGTAAGTGGAAAAATTCAGTAATAGGTAAAGTCAGATGGTGGTATAGGAAATTTAGTTACATAGTGAAATAGTGTTGAATCTCCAGATATGTGGCTTCAGATCTTAACAATGCCTTATATGAGCTCTGTGACTTTGAATCTTTGTTTATGTTTGTATATGCATATACTTTTATATGGGGGAAATTTGGAGACAGGATCTTGCTTTGTAGCCCAGGCTGGATTTGAACTTGCAATCCTCCTGAATCAGTCTCCCAAGTATTGATACGATAAGTGTGTGCCTCCATTCCTGGGTTGAGCCATAGTTTCATCTCTGAAAATAAGGCTGTAAATGTTACCTTGCGTAGGGTTGTAGTGAGGTTCAATGAGAGTAAATAAGAGATCAAGTACTAAGTCATTTTTCATTAAATCTTCTTCCCATCCCCTTGAGAAGCATATGAGTAGTAATCAGACATTCATGCAAGCGACTGTGCTTGTTTTATTTAGTTTAAAAAAAAAAAGATGGAATTTACTACATCTATGGGAATTGGAAAGTTAAGGAGTTAGCAGATACATGTCTTTATTGAACCAAGATTGAGATGCCGATATGGCAATATAACATAATCTTTGTGTTTTAAAGGAGGCTAAAGGAGAGGGAAGAAGAAACCTGAAAATAGAGGTTCCAAGATGTTGGTTTCCTCGGGGTGGGGGGGGGCTCGTTCCGATGTCCCTAGTAGCTATAGGTTTCTTAGTGATGGAGCATTCTGCTTTCCAGTAAACTACAAGTAGTACCTGGGGTTTGTAAGCAGGGAGACTGCCTTAAGAATAGTATATATTATAAAAGATGGCCATCAGCCTTCCCCTCTTATCCCCAGGCCAGTCTCCCTGCTCTGGCCTGTGTTCCATTGACACTTTCCCCCAGTTTCTTAGTCCTTCTATTTTCATGTTTTCTTTCACATTCTAAACTTTATTTTATGCTGTATGTTCTTGCCTGACAAACTACTCTTTCTAAAATCCCTCAGCACTGTGTTTTCTGTGGAGTTCATCTAGAATTTTTAACTTAAAAAACAAAATCAAAAACCCCGTGTTGAAGCTTTGGTTTTGTATCTCCTAATGCTTTGTTTATAACCATTTAATCCCTTCCATGTTAGTGAAGGGCCGTTTTGCATATCTTTGGAATCAGAAGTACATGCAGAAACAGTGCCTCATTTTACTGGGCTCAGAGTTTGTGTTCTGTTGTAATTCTTGATGAAGCAAATAGCTATTAGTAAAATAAGCAAGTCGGTTGTGTGGGGAGCTGAAGATGTAGCTTACTTAGTAGAGTGGTTGGTTGCCTAGAGTAAACTAAGATTCAGTTCAGTTGGTAAACGCTTAACCGATTCCCAGCATCTCATCACAGCATTCCAGAAGCAGGAGGATTAGAAACTTTAGGTCATCCCTAGATTAGTTGGGCCAGTCGCTGGTTGGCCATTCCCTTACTCTCTGCTCTTTGTTTCTGCACGTCTTGTACGCAGGACATATTTTGCATGGAAGGTATTGTGTGGGTGGGTGGGTGTCCTTATCCCTCCACTGCCAGGCTTGCCTGGCTACAGGAGGTGGCCACTTCAGGCTCAAAGTCACCCCAAAGGGACTCCCTGGGGTGAGTAGCTAAATTTTTTAATGGATACTATAGATATGTAGTTGCATTCTAGTTTGGCAAGAGAAATGCTTAAATTGTCAAATAGAAGTGTTTCCTGAGTTTCTAGTATAGATTAAGGATCTAGAAAACTTCCAGAATAACTTCCTTGTGAATCAGGAAAAATGTGAGACTCTGAGACATTCTCTCTCAGGCTCAAAGGCTGAATGTATTTAGTCAGTTTCAAAACAACTTTGCATACATCGGATGAGCTCTTGCTGTCCTAAGAATAGGGATGGCTGTTGGGGGAGGCCTGTAGAGGACTCTGAGGCTGGATAGGAAGAGCTACAAGTTATCTGCTTGTTTGTCTAGAGCTGGGAACGGGAGTACTAGTTTTTGCCTATCTATAAAATAAGAAGTTGAGCTACATAACATTCTATTTCATTATTCTACTTTTAGTCATGGCCTAGTAGAGGGGTCACAAATCACACCAATAATTAGAGTCATACAAATTAGGTTAATGTGTGTGTGTGTCACACACGCTCACTCCTGTTGGTGTAGAAGTCAGAGAACAACCTCCAGTATCAAGACGTCTATTTTTGAAGCAAAGTTCTCATTGGCTTGGAGAGCACTGGTAATCTGCTATACTGGCTGGCCAGTGAGATCCCGAGATTCTCTTGTTTCTCATTGCTGAGATTACATAGCACACTGTCATATCATTTATCATGGATATTGAGGATAACACTTAGGTCCTTATGGTTGCAATGCAAATACATTATTGACTAAGTTTCCCTGTAGTCCCTAAACAGCTTAAATTGAATGTACATAATTGTTAACTAGGCAAAAGCCAGTGAATTATTAAGAGGAATAAAATGATTATTTCTAAGATGTAATAGAGGTACTAACTGTAGAACAAGGACCTAGACTAGGGGCTCAAGAGAAAACTTTCCTTCTTTCTTCTTCTCCTCTTCCTTCCCCTTCTTTTTGTTGTTGTCTTTTTGTCTGTTTTCCTTTTTAATATAAGGTTTCCCTGTGTAACCCTGGCTGTCCTGGGGTTTCCCTGTATATCCCTGATTGTCTTGAACTTGATCTGGTGACCAGGCTGGCTTTGGAACTCAGAGATCCACCTGCCTCTTCCTCCCAAGTGCTGGGATTAAAGGCCTGTGCCACCACCACCCAGCAAGGGAAGGAACTTACTCAAAAGCAGGTTTCCATTAGCAAACTAGGTAATATAAAGCCATTATGGCAGCATGTGCTTATGGCTGTGGTGAAGAGAAAACTGGTATAGAGGTTCTTCTCTCTAGTCTCAGAATCTAGAGAGTCACTGTGCTGCAGTCTCTTGAGACCACGGCATACTACTTTACTTTCTTCCTTAGGTAAAACAGAAGGAAAAGGCCTCTCCCCTCTCCATTCCATTGTAGTCTCCTTCCAGCATCTTCTATTGGCAGAACCTAAGAAGCACTTAGTTGGAAAAAGAAAAGTGTTGTATGCAGGGTGGAATTCTAGTATCATAGTAAAACGATGGAGAATTGGCTGGGAATGATGAGACTCTGACATAGCAAACATGAGTCCTAATGACCCAGTTCCCGAATAGCTTAGGCTGGTGTAATAAATAAACAAATAAATCACCATAAAGTTGCTTTCAGAATTGCCAACTGAATAGCATGGTAACATGTTTCCCCATCCCTTCCCTTCACATATACACCCTTTTAATTAATTGTGGATAGCTCTTTTGGAGACCATGAACCCATGCACTTCTAAATCTAAGACTCAATTATTAGGGATTAGGGGTGAAGCCAGGGAGAGAGTGTGTGGTTAGTATGTGTGAGGTTCTGTGTTCATTCTCCAGCACCCGTCTCCAAAATCTGTCATTGGCCTCTTAAGTCTTAAGTCTCTGTTCTGTTGCTGTGATTATGAAAGAAAGCATCCAATTGGGGCCTTTTTATACTTTCAGAGGCTTAGTCTATTATTGTTATGGTGGTGAATATGGTGGCAAGCATGGTAGGTGTGGTATTGGAGTAGAGGTTGAGAGCTCTATCATAATCTCTAGGTGGGGAGACAGAGAGACAGAGAGACAAACAGAGAGACAGAGACAGACAGGTACACACTTTTAAAAACTCAAAACCCACCCCCAGTGACACTTGTGACAACAGGCCTTTCAAATAGTGCTACTACCCAGTCATTGGGCATCAGATATGTAAACAATTCTTATTCAAACCACCACATCCCACTTTCTCCCCAAAGATATACAATAATGCAAAAATGCATTCTGTTCAACTTCAAAAGTCCCCATAGTCTTTCATAGTTTTAACACTTTAAAAGTTCAAAGTTTATTCTGAAACTCATGGAAGTCTCTAACTATATCCCCCACCCCCATTAAATCACAATTAAAATACAGATTACATTCATTCTACCTATAATGGCACAAGAGGAAGGGGAGCATTGTAAGGAAATTATTGGCCCAAAGGAAGACCTAAAACTAGAAAGGCAAATTTTGCATGCATTTCTGTGTCTAATTTCAAAGGTCTCTTCAAATCTCCAACTCCTTTCAGCTTTGTTGTCTGTAGCACACTTCTTTCTCTTGAGCTGGTTTCACCCTGACATCTTCAACATCATGGGTTCTCTAACACAATTCAGGCTTCGCCTTTACGTATAATGGCCTCTCTGGGCTTCCATATAGGGATACCCTGACATTTGAATGGCTTCAGTGGTTTTCCTTAGCAAAGAAGGAAGATTCACAACCTCTTTCTTGTATTCTTGATTCTAAAGTCATAACCATGTAGCTAAAGCTGCTAAATTTTTCTGCCCTCCTTCAGTAACATTTGCATCAGCTTTTGTTGTTGGTTTCCTTACTGCTTAAGCTTTTCTTTGATTCCTGTCACCTGTTGTAAGCTTAGCTGTGGGGGTCTTTTCCTGGGGTCACTGTTCTGTCTCCATTTAGCATCAGGCTTTTCTTTAGACTTTTCATCTCCTTGAGCATTGGACTTTGCTCCAACAAAACGTTTCCTGGTGCTCCTTTCTCCTCAAACTTAATATTGTGTATTTCTTTTTGTCCGACTTGCTGGTTTTCATTCTACTTCTGCATTAGAGTGACTACTGATAACAACAGGACATGGTTAAACTACGCTGTCTTTAAATCTTCAAATTATGTTAACCTCACACAGATTTTTAGGGCATGGACGAAAAGCAGCCACAATTTTTGCCAAAATATCACAAGAATTGTCTCTATGCCACTTACTAATAATATTTTCCCCTCTGAAACTTGTTGAGCAGTCTCCTCACATTTTACATTATCTTCAACACTATCTTCCATGTTCCCACTGTGATGACCCGGTGTACAGCTCCACCTGAAGCATCCAACCAGTTTTCTAGTCCAAAGTCCCAGTGTCTTATCTCCTTCAACAAAACGTATGGTCAAGCCTATCACGGCAGTGGTCCTGGTACCATCTCCTGTCTGTCACTTTTCTATAGCTGTGAGGAGACATCATGACCATAGCAAGTCTTAGAAGAGAAAGCATTTAGCTGGGGGCCTGCCTGCAGTCCATTATCATCATGTTTGGGAACAGGGTAGCAGGTACAGCATGGTGCTGGAGAGGTAGTTGAGACCTGCATCCTGATCTATAGGCAGAGAGAGACACACACAGAGAGACACAGACAGAGACACAGAGAGAGACAGAGACACACAGAGAGACAGAGACACACAGAGAGAGACAAAGACACAGAGAGAGACAGAGATACACAGAAAGACACAGAGGCAGAGGGAGACTGGGCCCGGTGTGGGTTTTAAGAACTGCTCTTCCAGAGGTTCTGAGTTCAATTCCCAGCAACCACATGGTGGCTCACAACCATCTGTAATGAGACCTGATGCCTTCTTTTGCTGTATATGAAGACAGCTACCCCATAAAATAAAAAATATAAAATCTCAGAGCCCACCCTGAGTGATATGTGTCCCAACACCTTCTAATCCTTCTAATCCTTTAAAGAAATCCTAATATCACTTCCTGGTCACTAAGAATTCAAATATATGAGCCTATGGGGGCTATTCTTATTCAAAGCACCACAGCCTCTAATAAATCACACCTCCATTTCTTCTTTTTCATGGGCTTGGTACCTGATAATAAAGTCATTGAACAGGACATCTGAATTACACAAAGGACTGTTTCGTTTTAGACAAGGCGTCTTTTGGTGATGGGCTTTTTGCTCTGAGGGATTATGATTTCAGTGAGACATTGAGTGACTGCTGAAGAAACTAGGTCAAAGCGGGTATTATTTGTGAAATTAGCTATTAATGAGGCAGTGAGAAAGTCATTTCTGCCCCTTTTGTGTCCTACAATTCTAAAAGAGGTTAATTACAGGAAGGCCCTGGAGCCATATGTTCCCTTCTCTTGGAAAGAGCCCTGTTTTAGCTCTATGCAACGGCATCTGGAAACGTGGCAGTCAGTATCTGGATTTATGACTGAGCCTTTTTGTGTACTATTCAAAGCTATAGACAGCTAGGTTTAGATAGTATTTTAGTTGTAACTTAAGAAGGAAATGTGCTGATAAGTTCCTCCTATTAGCCATAATCAGCACTAACAGTATTCTCAGATGTGCTCTAGACCCTGTGCTCTCCCTTGTGTTCCCGCCACACCCACTGTCTCTCAGTTTCTGAGTTCCTGTCAAGCTCTTTTCTGCTTTAGTTCCTTTGTCTTTGTTGTTTTTTTCCCCCTAAAATACTGTTGCTTTTCTTTCCTCTTCCCACTACTATAATTGTTTTTTGTTTAAGGCTGTTTTAAGTGCTGCTGCTTTGGACTGGCCTTTTCAACTTAACAGTGTTTGAACAAACCTCATTGCTTCCACGTGAGCATTTGTTGTAAAAACCGTAATGACAGGATCTGTATGTCTCACCTACACTTCTGGATTGTATAAAGTCTGTGAGGACTGGGTCGATTCTCTGTCGGTCGATGTAGGAGGGCCCAGCTCACGGTGTGGTGCCCTGGCTGGGCTGGTGGTACTTCAGGGATCCTCCTGTCTCTGCTGCCTTGGTTCTGCAGTTACTGACATTTACCTTTCCACGTGGGTGCTAAGGATTAGAAGTCAGTTCTTTTGCTTGCACATTAGAACATTTAGCACCTCCAAGAGAAACCTTGTACCTATTAGCTCTCACTCTTCATTTTAGCCCTTTCTTGTCATTGACACACACACACACACACACACACACACACACACACACACACACACCACACCTTTTTTTTTTTTTTTTATTAAGTGAAAGTTGCCTGTTTAGATGGGAAAGTAATTGAATCTTCTTGTGCCTTAGATGGAAAGGTGATATTTATCAAATGGTTGAATGTGTAATATAGGAGGAAAATATTGTTAAGGGGTCTAAAGTCTGGTGTGGTAGCATGTGTCTGTGATCTTGGCACTCTGGAGGCTGAGGCAGGAGGAGTGGTTAAAATGGAAGCCAGCCTAGGTTAAAGATTGAGCTTTTCAATCAAAACAATACACACACACACACACGCGCGCACACACACACACACACACACACACACACACACACACACTATGTATATATATTTGATATATAATAATTATTATTTATTATTATTATTTACAAAGAAAGGTTTAGAATTGTATCTAACAATTGCAGATAATAAGTGTGTGTTACGACTTCATTACTGTGTTCAGTGTTACTGTGATCATATTTTGTCACATCTAGCAGAGGACTTGGCACATATGGCACTTTATCCAGTTTCCTAAGGCTTCCATCATGTGTCACTGTTTGAGGAAGCTCAATATGGACTAAAAATGCTGTCCTTGTTCTTTAACTGTTAATAGTTTTGTGGTAGAGCTAGATATTTAGATTACGAAAATAGACAGGAAAATGAGCTTGTTCTCATCTATATCTAGTACTTTATATATGTAATAGATAGTTTTATATTGTTTATTTTCAGGCTAATCCTGGTAAACGTGTGTGTGTGTGTGTGTGTGTGTGTGTGTGTGTGTGTGGCATAAATGTGTATCCAGGTTCATGTGTATATTTTATGTGTCTATAAATGCCAGAGATAAGTTGGCTGTCATCCTCTATTACTCTTTACTTTATCTGTCGAGACAGAGTGCCTCCCTTGAGCTCAGAGCTTGCCGTTTTGGTGTATTTACCCACCCAGTCAGTTTGTTCCAGGGAACCTTCTATCTCTTCCTCCTTAGCTCTGGAATTACGGGAGGGTTGCCACACCTCCTTGGCATTTACATGGACACTAGGGATCTTTGGTCCTCATACTTGAACAGCAAGTGCTTTATCCATTGAGCCATCCTCCCAGCCCAAAATAGATTCTTAACCACATTATTATACATGAAGAAACTAAGGCTTAGAGATGCTAAATGTCTTGTTCAGAGTTACATGTGGTAAGAAGGTGAGATTTGCACCTGAATCTCAAACAGTAAAACCTTATTCTGATGTTTACAAAGCAAGCTCCAATTTTGGTTAAAGACTTTTAGATTTATTACATATTTTAAATATTCATCTGTCTTGGATCTTATTCTTTTCATTGCCTTAGTCAAGGGAGGTGTGAAACCAATTCCTGCTGTTATGGCACATGCCTAGAATCCCTGTTTTCAGGAGATGGAGGCAGGATTATCATCAATTTAGGGTTTTATAGGTATATGCCACAGTACCAGGAACTGGCCCAGAAAAGGAGAGTCACCAGTCAGGAGACTGGTGCCATAGACAATGGACAAAAGCAGCTAAGGCTCCATCTTAGGCCTTCTCTGTCCCTAGGTTTTGTGTTCTGTTCTTGTTTCTGAGATAAGGTCCTACTATGTAGTTCTCATAGGCCTGCAAACCACTGTATAGCCCAGGGAAGGACTTACTTCCCTAACAAGGGTCTTCTGTTTACAATGAGTGGCTCTTAGTTACTTTTCCTGTTGTGACAAAATATTTGGCAAGCAGCTTAAGGGAGGAAAAAATTATTTATTGATTGATTTATTATATTTATCTTATCCATTGTGGCAAGGAAAGCATGGTGGTGGTGGTAGCCCCGGAGCCCCATGGCAACCGGATTGTGAGGCAGCACTGTTCACATGGCCCTATCAGGAAGCAGAGCATGCATTCTGGACCTGGAGGTGGAGGTCACCTTGAAAGACCTGTTCCTTGTGACGTACTTCCTCTAGGCAGGTTCTTCCTCTTGAAAGCTCCGCAGGCTTCAAAATAATACTGCACACTAGAACTGAACGTTCAGAACATTAGTCTGTGAGGGAAGGAAGCATGAATGTGGGTGTTCTTAGCCGTTTCCAGGTATTTGTGCACAAATGATAAGATTTCTCACAGATTTCCTTCCTACACACTTAATAAATGCTCAAGTTGCGTGCTCCTGAGGTCTGATCACAGCTCTCTTCTCTTCGTTTTGTCTGTGACTATGGGTCAGCTTCTTTCTCACTCAGGTTCTTTATTCCTCTATCTATAATAACAATGATGTCAGACTGGATTATTCAGGGCTCTTCTATTTCTGTGAACGGGGCACAGGGAAGCCTGTTTTGGACACTTGCATACATGTTGATTATAATATCACATTGATTATAATATATTAAGACAGTTATCATTGGCTGCACATATACCTTATTTGCATATGAAGCAGTTCCCATTAGTAATATGGCCTTTTTAGTATTTTCATTCTGTTTTCTATGGACTTCATGTTTTGTTTTTGTTTCTCTATGTAACCCTGACCTGGAACTTGCTTTGTAGACCAAGCTGACCTTGAACTCCCAAAAGTCTACCAGCGCTGGTATTAAATGTGGGCACATCCAAGCCACGCCGGTTAGTGGAAGTGACTTCTGTTCTTCTGTAGTTGTCATCTCCAAAGCTTATTGCCTCCGTCTGCTAATCTTGGCCGAGTCCTAGAACCTTCTAGTCTGTACATCCTTATCTAGGTCTAGACTGTTGTGAGCCTTTGAGACATACTGCTGAATCAGCTCACCCTTTCTAGTTCTTTCTGAACTCTTGCTGGCTAGTCAACTCAACTGTTTTGACTTAAATCTCCTCTCTAAGATGACTAACTCAGTCTGGCTCCTCTCTGCGTCTCCTGAATTGCTCTGTTTGGCCTCCAACTAACTTTGTCAATCTCTTCTAATCTTCTGTTCATTCACTGGCTCATTCTGTCTTCAACTCTGCTCTCTCTTTGCAACCTCTCTCTGTATAACTGTCCCAGTAAAACTGCCTCCTGTCTCTCCTCCATTCCTCAAGTAGCTTCCCTCCCCTCTCGTGAGAGCTGGGTGTATCCTATTCTCTCAGATCTTTTCCTGATTCATCACTTTGCTGCTCAGGATGTCACGTTCAAACCTGGGTGCTTCCTTCTACAAATTAACTTTGCCCTCAATGTCTGGAATTAAAGGTATGTACTAAGGGCATATCTGAATTCCAGCCAGAGGGATTAAAGGTATGTGCTCAGGTTGAACCACACCACAACTAAAAACAGGCTTTTCCAGTAGCAGTACAATCTCAGGGTTCACAGAGTGATCAAAATATCCCGCAATACTGTTTTTGTTTTAAACACAGGGTCTTAGGGAGGCATGGAGCTTACTATGTCACCAAAGCTGTCCTTAAATCACCACAATCCTGCCCTCGCCCTTTAAGTGCTAGCTTGTGGACATGTATCACTGCACATGGATTTCAGTGTGATATGGAGAAAATTAAAAAAAAACAAAACAAAAACTTAGGGGGCTGGAGAGATGGCTCAGTGGTTAAGAGCACTGACTGCTCTTCCAGAGGTCCTGAGTTCAATTCCCAGCAACCACATGGTGGCTCACAACCATCTGTAATGGGATCTGATGCCCTCTTCTGGTGTGTCCGAAGACAGCTACACTGTACTAACATACATTAAATAAAGAAATAAATCTTTAAAAAAAAAAAGAATCTTGGAATCAGGTTTTGTTGTTACTTGGAACAAAGTTCTGAAATGTTTACTTATTTAGGGAAATGTTTGTGGGCCTGGCAGTTGATGTGTTTATTTGTCTGGTGAGGTCACGCCCAGGGTACAGCGTACTATTATAGCTATGGAAGGGGGCTATCAGGCTGCATCTGACTCACGGAACCGGGGCCCAGGAGACCGCAGGGAGTTTTCCAGCAAGGCAGCCTTATGAAGTTGTGGTAGAGTGTGCCTGTGTTTGTTAGCACAGCAAAACAGATATGGGGAGCTGTTGGCTTTGTTTGTTGTTGTTGTTGTTTCCTTTCTCAATAATGTCTTACTGTATATATTTGTCCTACCTGGAACTTGCTAAGTAGATCAGGTTGGCCTCAAATTCACAGAGATCTATCTGTCTCTGGTTTCTGAGGGCTGGGGTTAAAGGCATGTGCCATATGTCTGGTATACAGGGGAAATGTTTTTAAAACTATTTCCAGTATCTGACTTATTTAAAGATAAGTGAAAATATGAAACATCCTGGTTAGTTTTCATTTAGCTTTTCACAAGCTGGAGTCATCAAAGAGAGCCTTAATTAAGAAACAGCCTCTAGAAGTTTGGGCTGTTTGGGAAGGACTGAGAGAGAGGAGGACAGGGAAACTGCAGTTGGGGTGCAACATTTAACAAAAAAAAAAAGAAAAAAGAAAAAAGAAATAAAAAAGCCTGGGTTGTAGGCAGGTCTATGGGACATTTTCTTAGTTAATTTTTGATGTGGGATCACATTTAGGCAGGTGGGCCGTGTTCTATAAGAAAACAGGCTGAACTAGCCATGGAAAGCAAGCTCGTAAGCAGCACCCCTCCATGGTCTCTGCTTCAGAAACCTCCAGGTTGCTGCCCTGTTTTAGTTTCTGTCCTGACTTCTTTTGCTGATGAACAGAGATAGGGAACTGTAAGGCAAATAAACACTGTTCTCCCCAACTTGATTTTGGTCACGGTGTTCCTAATAATAACCCAAATCAAGACATGGAAGTTTCATTTCTTCTTTTTCCTTATTCCATAGATCCTGTGTACTGACATTAATTACAATAGTTTTCAGTAGATTGAAGCTAACTTTTGATCATAGTTGTCCCAGAGTGACAACTATGTGTTTTTCTAGCAGAGTGTTTTTCTTCAAAGGCCTGGTTGGAAGCAGTGGCCTTCATGTATGATGTATAATTTATTTATCCTTCCTGGTGTTTGAGACTTGTTGACTGATAAGTATCTGTGTTCTGTGCTTAACCTGTACAGGTTTGGGGTAGAGCTACACGTGAAGGTCGGCAGGCAGGCTAAGGGCTTATGCATTGATTAATTCAGTTAACCTGTTAACCCAGCTTGTATAGTCCCATTGAACTCAAGAGATCTCAGTCTTAGGAAGGGAAACTTCTGTGAAAAGAAGCTCTGGGTTTTTCACTGCAGGGAGGGTTTGTTATAAAACAGGATCCCATAACGGAAAAAAAAAATGGACTCTGACAAGACTGGATTTTACTCTAAGACCAGTCAATTTTTTTTTTAAATTCATTTTTCAAAAATGTATACGGGTGTTTTGCCTGTATATATTTCTGTGAACCACATGTGTGCCTGGTACCTACAGAAGACAGAAGAGGGCATCAGATCCCTGTGAGTGGAGTTATAGTTAGCATGCCGGTGCTGGGAATTGAACCCTGATGCTCTGGAAGAAAGCCAGTGCTCTTAACTTCTGAACCATGCCTCCTATACGTATGTCCGTCACCATTATAGCCGTATAACTGTAGACATTTCCCTGAATCCGCACCTCAGTTCTCCTGGAAAGGACAACAACCTAATTAGGGTACTTAAAGAGGTTGTGGTAGCTCATGCCTTTAATCCTAGTGTAGGAGGCAAAAGCACGTGGATCATTGAGTTTCAGGTCAGCTTGGTCCTCAGAATGAGATCCTGTCTCAAAACAAAGAAATTGTGATTACTGCCAAGCATAATAACAAGCTATGATCTTTTACAGAAGAAGAAACTGAGGCATGGTATTGATGTTTTATAAAGAGAATTAGGTGGTCAGCAGAAGAGCTTTCTGCCTCCAGAGTCATTGCTCTTCCTTCAGTTACAACATTCTGCTTCATCAGAGCATACACTGCTTCTCTTTGTACCCGAGCGATTTTTAAAATTTAAAACTACATAAAAACATGTCAAATACAAAAAAAAAAAAAAAACCCCACACACAATGGTGTCAGTCTTTAATCCTAGCACTCAGGAGGCAGAGGCAGGTGGATCTGAGTTCAAGGCCAGCCTGGTCTAAAAAGTGAGTTCTAGGACAGCCAGGGCTACACAGAGAAACCCTGTCCAAAAAAAAAAAAAAAAAAAAAGCCATTCAGAATAGACGCTTCTTCACATTGGATTTTATACATTTTATTCTATAGAATATATTTTAATACTCTATCCACCACCAACATAAGCTTCTAAGATCAAGGATGTTTGTTTTGCTCAGTGCTGTTTCCCCAGTGCTTTCCACAGTATGTGTCTGGCCTATCTTAAGTAATAATACATGTGAAAAGTCAGAGGCAGCTTTCAGAAGTTGATAGGTTCCTTCCATCGTGGGTTTGTGGGTCACCAGCCTTATGTGGCAAGCTGAGCTGTCTTGGCTGCACAGCTCAGTTTGTCTTTCTTTTTAAATAGTTGATTCTATTTTGTATGGATACATGTTTGTTGAGACAAGGTCTTTCTGTGAAGCTGGACTGATGCAGACTCGGTCTATATACCAGACTATCCCTGAGCTGAAAGTCCTGTCTTAGCCTTCCAAGTCCTAGGGTTACAGGAGTGCACTGCTCTGCCTGGTCTACACTGCATTTATATATACATAAAATCAACCAGTGGACTTTTGCATTGTTACTACCCCTTGGCTACCATGAATGTTGCTACAAAGAACACAGGTGCACAAATATTTCTTCAAGCTTGGCACAGTGACACATACCTTTAATCTCAGTATGTAGGAAGCAGAAACAAATGGATCTCTGTGAGTGTGAAGCCAACCTCGTCTACAACTCAGATACATGCCAGCTAGCTACACAGTGTCTCAGAAACAAAGTAATTACCTCTTAAACATTTAGTTTCCAATTATTTTGGAAAATACCCCAATGTAGGATTGCTGGCTTAAATAGTAATTATGCTTAAAATTGTTTTCCCTCCTTCTTTCCTTCCTTCCTTCTTACAGGACTTTATTGTGTAGCATATGCTGGCTTTAATTTCTCAATATTTTTATGAGAGACAACGGATTTCACTTAGAGTAAGGCAGTGAAGGGAACATTGACAAAAGTGGTTGAAGCCCAGGGGCTTCAGTGGGAAAGATCGCAGGCACAGTGGGCGGAGAGATGTGGGAGTAGGCCGTCCAGGCAGTCTGTGAGACCAGGGGCGGCATTAGGGAGGATGGGAAACAGCAGGTAATATCCCTATCAGAGAGGGGCGGACATTCTTCCTGACCTGATTTGATCATTCACATTTTCATTTACATTGATCTTGCTGATTAATTAACAACCGGTCCTCTATTTGGATAATAACACTAGCAAATGCTAAAAATATTCCTACTTTGACATAGGAAATATTTGCTGATGTATTATCCACAACACCCAGGAAGATACAGATGTTTTATCTTTAAAAAAAAGTGTATTTTTTAGACATCGGCCTTTATTCAAATATTAATACCACACTGTCTTTTTTATTCAGGGCCATTTTGCTTCCTAATGAACATATAATTTATTTTCTTAATGGAGCACGTTCCATTTAAGTGCTCTGCTTACATTTGCCTTTGTTAACTCAATCTGGAATTCTTAGGACATAGGGAGGGGCAAAATCTTGAAGTGTGCTTTTGATATTATCTTGAAAGTTAATAATGGTCAGCCTTATTTGTGGTCATTTTTTACCAGAAAATAGAAATCTAACAAATAGGTATTAAAAAACAACACCAACAACAAATAGTGTCTTGGCTAGGTGTGTTGGCGTACTTTTATAATTCTAGGAGGGTGAGGCAGGAGGATAGTGAGTTTGAGGTCATTCTAGGTTACATAGAAAGACCTCAATGAATAAAATAAAATGTGTGAAATTGTAACTTGTGTATGTTTTATTTTGAAACTCCACAAAAACATAAGACAAGCAAAACTTTCTAGGGTTTTGAGTAGTTTAGTGCCACTAAATTTCTGTCAGCTCTATTCACGTTACATTATTTAAAAATTAGCCATGTTGCCCCAACACCTACACCTGTGTAATAGGTAAGAAAGATATCGTTAGGTCAGGGACAATGGTATGTGTAGAAACCAACATGGCCTGAACGTCCATGGCCATGCATGTGGAGGTTAAGAAGATGGTAGCCTTTGAAGAATAGACTCTTTTGTGAAGCAGTAGAATTCCTCCAGCAGAGACTGCTTCCCTTTTTTAGCTTTCAGGGGCAAAATGAGAGATCTTTACTGTTGGCTTGTTCGTGAGGTCTGGTTTCACTCTAAACTATCAGCAGCCATCCTAGAAAACTGAACAGTTTGTTGGTGAGATGGATCAGCAGGTAAAGTGCTTACTGCAAATGTCTAATGTTCCAAGTTTAATCTAAAGGTGAAAAGAGAGAACCAACTCCAGATGACCCAGATCTCCATATATACACTGTGGCATGTGTACTTCTCACACCTCGCCTTCAAACACGTAATTTTTAAATTCGAAGAAACTAATTACACCATCTTTAGTTTTATAGCAACATTTTATATTAGTTTTAAAGGGAATTAAGTTTTTAAAATATGCTTATTCTGGACTGAGGGGATGGCTCATTGAATACAGTGCTCGTTAGTGCAAGCATGAGTCTTGTTGCCAGTGTTATAAAGCTAGGCCATCATGACAGCCACCTATAATCCCAGCACTGAGGAAGCAGAGTTAGGCGACTGTGGGACAAGGTGGCTAACTAAACTAGCTGGGATTGGCAAGCTCCAGGTTTAGTGAGAGACCACGACATGGTAAATAAAGTGGAGACTGATCTAAGAAGGGTACCCATTGTCAATGTTGGGCCTTCACTTGCACACACATAGATACATGCCTTATACATGAACACACAGGCATATTACATATGCATACACATGCCTACAGCAAACTGCCTAAGCTAGCCAGGTAGCCAGATGTGGTAGCACAGTCAATTCTAGTGAAGGGAGGAAAATGCTGAATTTTTGAGGCTTAGGCTGTCTAGTAAGATCTGATCATAAATAAGAAAATATTGATATTCTATATATAAACAAGTAAGCATGATAAACTAGGTGTGGTGGCTCGAAATCTTACTTAGGAGGCAGAGGCAGGAGAATTACAAATTTGAGATTAGGCAGGACAACATGAAGAGACCCTGTCTGACAGAATGTGTAACAGGATCTAAAATGAATAGATTAGCATGAAGGGAAAACAGAGATGACATAGCAAAAGAAGCCAGGCTAAATGTAATCCCAGTTATGTTTATTAGTAAGGATTAGAAGAAATCCAGTTTTTCAGGACTCCTTGCAAGGGTACCTGGGTGAATTTGCACCAAGGCAGCAGCTGTAGTCACTGCAGTTCCATCTTCATCTCCGAGATGTTGCCCTTGGCCAAAAAAGCTAAGCTGTCTCCAAGTTCAAAGCATTCGGCAAGTGGTGGCAAGGCAAAGCCATCAGAAGAGGGAACCAATTTCCATGACAAATATGGAAATGCTATATTAGCAGGTGGAGGCATCTTCTGTATTTCTACTTGGACATATACAGCCACACAAATTGGAATAGAATGGAACCTGTCCCCTGTTGGCAAAGTCACCCCAAAGGAATGGAGAGTCACACCAGCTGGTACAATAATCAAGGAATTGTTTCAAAACCAATTCATAAGTGAATGCCAAGTCAAAGAATCATGTACTCATTAAAATATGGCAGATCGAAGAGGGAAAAAAAAAGTACCTTTGAAACCTTAAAAAAAAAAAAAAAAAGAAAGAAAGAAAGAAAGAAATTCAACTCTAAGTTTCCTTGTGACTTAGAGCAAGACTTGGTTCAAGGTTCAGACGTGTTCATCATTCATTTTCTGTTCACACAGTTGACAGTTTATGCATATGTCTGAGATGCAAAACAGCATAATGTTATGCATTTGAGTACCTAGCTGTCACTGTGTAACACCTTAAACAAATAAACTTTTTTTTTTAAGATATCCATAAAAAGATCATTGTTAACTCTGTACTTGCCTTACAGAATAAAAGTGTTGTATTATGGAAGCTTTTCTTGATCCTTCCACCAAGGAAAATGACATCTCTGAGTTTATGCTGTAATACTGTGCTGTATTACAGAAACTGTACTATGATAAAATTATTGTAAATCTTATACACATGTCTTCCCAAGAAAAGACAAACTCCCTTTTTAAAAAACATGTATTTATTTATGTATGTATATAAGTACATTGTGTCCAGACACACCAGAAGAGGGCATCAGATCTCATTACAGATGGTTGTGAGCCACCACGTGCTTGCTGGGAATTGAACTCAGGATCTCTGGAAGAGCAGTCAGTGCTCTTAACCACTGAGCCATCTCTCCAGCCCAGGATGAACTCTCTTAAACAAGAGAATTAGTTCATAGTAAATCTGAAATGCTTCTGTGCCATTTAATCTTGAGGGGGAGCAGGGCGGTGATGGTATTTACTTGTTTACTTAATGTGTGAATGTGCACACTGTGATGTATGTGTGAAGGTCAGAAAACAATGTTCAGAAATTGGTTTTCTTCTTATGCCCTATGGGTTCCTGGGATCAAATTCAGCTTCTCAGGTTTGGTAGCAGTGCTTTTACCTGCTAAGGTTGTTTTGTTTTGATGAATAATTAATTCTGCGTTTTGAGAGGCTGTCTATAAAACTTGTTCATTCTTTTTAAAAACCCATAACCTTGAGAAGACATTCTGTATCATTGCAAAGGCATTTGCTGAATAAACAGTTAGTTGCCTGTGGTGTTTCCCCCACACGGAGGGGCCAGGGGAGAGGGAGATGCATATTTCTGTGCATGTATGTGGAGTCAGGGAGATACATATGTCTGTGCATGTGTGTGGAGTCAGGGGGGGTTTTCGGTGACCCATCTATCATTCTCCCTTCATTCGTTTGACACAGGGTTTCTCGCTGGCCTGGGAACGAGCCTGGTGGCCAGCAAGGTGATTCTTTTGTTTTTGTGCTTGCCCATGACTGTAGTGTTGGGTTTAGCGATGCATGTGTGACCATGCCCAGCTCTGTAGGATCAGACTTGGGTCCTCATGCTTGCATCCTTTCATCTTTCCAGCACCTTGTTCTGTTCTTGATGAGCTAACAAGCCATTTTCTTAGTTGTTTTAATGGACTAAGTGCTGTGGCAGTTGGAACTTGACATTTTACAGATGAGCATCTCTTTTTAGGCAGGCACCGAAGTTGAGCTTTTGCATGAAGAGATCTTTATGTTAACTGTAAAAGCCATTCCCATATTGCAATCCCTTTATCAGATTTGTAGAAGTTACAGTTCTCTATTTCATTTTTAAATTAAAGCATTCTCTAATGAAATATGGTGTACAGAATTAAAAAATGCAGAAATCTAATGTAGTCTGATTGCATTTGACAAAACAATAGAAAAAGATAGCCACAAAAAATCTGGGCTTCTTTGTAAATCATACTGATAGACATAAGGAAAAATCTACTGGAACTGTTTTCTTCAGTTTATTAAGAAAATGGTTAATGTCTAATGGAATTGAAGCCATGTGTGATGCCATAAACCTATAACACAAGCACTTGGGAGGGAGCCAGAGGAAGGTAGATCTGAGTTTAAGGCCAACCTGGTTTACATACTGAGTTCCAGGACTATATAGCAATACCCTGCCTCTAAACAAACAAACCAACACAGCTACAGTGAGTTCAGAGCTGTTCAGAGAGCTCTGGGATCATGATGTCATGTAGCCAGGCCGAGTCTGGCCTTTCAGATCTTCTAAGACTGAGTGAACGCAGCTGAGAAGAGGGGATGTGAATGTGAATACCTTTATGATTTTCTTCAGATTCTGCATTGCATAACTACTCAGCATTCTCTGAATGTCCTGCTTTCTTGTGTGATTTCACAAATGATCTTTCCTTTTCCTGTTCTCCCTGGGGAATTCCTGTCACTCATCAAAACACAGATCAATGAATGACCTATTCTTTTGAAACTCCTCTCGCTTCCTCTTATTAATTATAATTAGGTTTAGCTACATAAAACAGAAATCTGGAGGGGGCGCCGTTGATGGTGTAGGATTTGGAGCAGTTAGATGGTTTAGTGGGTGAAGGTTCTTGCTGTGAAACCTGACTTGAGTTCAATCCCAGGGCCCACATAATGGAGAGAAAGAGCAGGACTCGTACTATAATTTTCTGACTCCATAACGTACACGCACCCAGAGCCCCACACAAGGTGAACAGTGAACAAAGAATAAATAAATGTAAAAACATTCAGTAGGGGCTGATGAGATGGCTCAGGATCTATCTACCTGGTGGAAGGAAAGAACTGACTTGTAAATTTTCTTCTAACTTCCGCATTTATGTTGTGGCATGTGCTTCTCCCCTCCACGAATAAAGCATTTTAAGTATAGTGGTTTTTTGTTTTGTTCTATTTGGCCATCCATAAAGTACAGGAGTGTGTGGCTCAGGACTAAAATGGTTGTTCCATGAAATCAAAGCTACTTCTGTCGTCCTTGGCATAAGGCATTTATTCTCAAGGTCATGTCAAGGAAAAGGAGACTGCTAAATCCCAATTATCATGTCCTCTTTCCAGACAGCAGGAAAGAGTCTAGGGAGAAGAGGGCAGGAAGGAGGACTCTGTCTTAAGCTGATGCTGTCCATTTAGCAGCCCTGCCAGAAGATCTGCAGAGCATTTCCATTGTATTTCAGAACTGATTCGGTCCTGCTCAATCCATCCAGCTGGATTGTTTCATAGTATTTACCCCAGGTTGGGATTAAATTTGGGGCCTTGCATGTGTTAAGCAAATACTGTCAGTGAGGTACATTTTACCCCCCTTATTAGTAACTCCTCCCTACCCCTGACAGGGTCTCTCTGTGTAGCCCTGAATGTCCTAGAACTCACTCTATAGACCAGGCTGGTCTTGAACTTAGAGATCTGCCTGCCTCTGCCTCCTGAGCGATAAAATTAAAGTCTTATGCCATCACCATCTGGCTATTTAAATTTGTTTTAAAATTGCATTTAATTTATTTTAGGAGGGAACATGCCATGCTACGATGTGAAGTTTGGAGGACAGTGGGTGGGAGTTGGTTCTCTCCTTCCACCATATGAGTTCCAGGGATTGAATTCCAGTTGTCAGACTTGGTGGCAGATGCCTTTACCCATTGAGTGATCTCTTTTGAATATTTTCATGGAGCTACCTTTCTGCAGCCTGGTTAGTCATCTCCTCCCCTAGCAGCTTATCCTTCTTTCACGCTTGAAAAGAACTCTTGCGAGTTTTGCAAATTTCAGCTTTCTCGGACAGGCAAAGTTTGTTTACCTTCTTATTCTCACGAACCTCTCTGTCCTTCCCTCTTAGTTTGGAAGATACTACTGTATATAACACATATCCAGTGTCTATGCTGCCCAGAGCTTTCTGCATGCTTGATATTATACCAACTGAATTATATTCCCGCCTTACTATCTTCATTGTTTAGTACAGCCAGGCTGTTTGATGTGACCTCTCAGTGTGACTTTGATTTGCATATTTTTTGTGTTTATTTGCCATTTGTAAATTTTCTTAGCAGAGCTGGATTTCCCAGTCTCTTGAAAGCGTAGGTCGTCTTAGGCTAGAGAGATATCTCAGTAGTTAGAGCACACTGTTGCTCCTGCATAGGACCTAGGTAGGTTCCATTCTCAGCACACATGATGGTTTAAAACACGAGATTGGATGTCTTCTGACTTCTGCAGGTACTGGGCATGCAGGTGGTGCACGTATACACATCCAGCTAAAACATTCCTACACATAAAATAAGTACATTTAAATTTTTGATTGGTTTTGTACCATTGAGATGTATAAAATTTTTACACATTCTAAATGCAAATTCTGTATTAGACTTGGAATTTAAAAACCAGATGACTCAGCGGTCAAGAGCACTGTCTACACTTTCAGAAGTCCTTAGTTCAGTTCCCAGCAACTATATAGTGGCTCACAGCCATCTATACTGTTATCTGATGCCCTCTTCTGGCATACAGGTGTACATGCAGATAGAGCACTCACATAAAATTTGTTTTATATATGTAAGTGCTCTATCTGCATGTCTGAGGCTACATTTCAGGAGTTTAGTAGGCAATACAGAAATACGATCCCTCCTTGTTTAGACCCTTCCTCCTGCCCTCAGCATAGGTTTTGAGGAGGGATATGGAACACACAAACTCAAATGTAAAGCGTTGTGTGTGCTAGGCAAATAACCTTTTATTTGCCACATCCTTAGCTGGTACACTGGGGTGGAGAGATGGCTTAGCAGTTATGAGCATGTATTGCTCTTTTAGAGGACCCAGGTTTAGTTCCTAGTACCCACATCAGGCAGCTCACACTATAGTTCCAGTTCCAGGGGTTCTGTGCCCTCTGACTGACGTCTGTGAGTTCCCACATTCGCATGGCCGGTAAAATACATTCAGGCACAATACTACATGTGATAAATAAATCTTTTAATCTCATCTAAAATAATAATAATGCCAGTTAGTTAGCTATTTGATAAAGAACTGTATATATAATACATAATCTATAAAGATAATTCTTAAAATAACGTAAGTAGATGAGTTATTTTTAGGAGCTGGGAGAAAGGCAGGGGACTGACTAAAAAAGATATAGTTGGAAATCTTTGAATTTTGATTATAGAATTGCAGCTATTTGTATAACTGAGTGCATTTTTTGGGTTCAGAACTATATTCCTTAAAAGAGTGAATTTTACTATATGTAAATTCTACCTTATTAATAAATAATAATACATAATAATAAATTAATTTTAAAAACTCTTATATAGTATTATTTAACATTTTGAGATTAGAGGAAACTGAGAGTGGTTAGGACACTTGCTTGTGGCTTTCAATTGATGTGTGGTAATTACGGAACTTGAACCTGAATCTGTCTGACACTAGAACTTGTGGTTTTAGCTGATGTCTGTCTGACATCATGAGCAGTATACAGATTCTGCTGCAAAAGGATCATCCCTTGGGCAGTGGGGGACTCTGCTCTCAGCAGTGACTGTCTCAGTCTTGCTGTGTTTGTTTGTTTACTTTTGAGGCAGAATCTTACTGTGTAACCCAGCCCAGCCTTGAACTCACAGCAGTTCTCCCTTAGCTTCCCCAGTGTTGGGATCATAGCTTCACCTGGTTTATTCCAGTGTTAGACCCTGGCAGATCTCTTTTCTGTCATTTACTGGTTGGGACTGAATTGATGTTGTTATGTCCGTGTCTCAGTCTCCTGTGTCTGTCTGGGCTCCCAGTTTAGAGCAGCGGCAGGTGATGTGTTTCTTTGACTATAAAAATGTTTCACATTATGAACAATCAGCAGCACAGGGTGTGTTCTCAGTAGGAGAGTGCGCAGATGTTTGTAGGGCCAGTTGTGCTGCCCAGCACATGCTCTTGTCTGTTTCATGCTGCTATAACAGTGCCTCACATTGGGTAATTTGTAGAGAGAAAAGATTTATGTGCTCACAGGTCTGGAGTTGGGTGTTCAGTAATGAGGTGCAGGTGTTTGGCAAGGCCTTCTTGCTGTGCCATTCCATGGTAGAAGAACAGAGGGACAAAACAAGAGGTAGAGAAAAAGCACAAGAAACCTTCTTCCAGTATAACGGCATTGAGAAACTTCTCTTATGCTTTTATGAGGACCCTTCTCCCAGTACAACAGCATTAATCAGTTTCTGAGGGTGGATCCCTCAATGTGCCTTAAACATCCCACCTCTTACTGTTATAGTGGCCATTAAATTCCCTACACATGCTTTTTGGGGATACTACTTTCAAATCATGACAGCATTTAACAGTCTTACTTAACACTGACTCATTAGGCAGAGAACTGGTTGAGGAGAAGAAGGTCCAAGTTAGAGAACACATTCAACCATCATCCGTGTTATCTGTGCAGGAGCACCATGGTCACACACCATCATTGTTTATATCTGAGCATCACTTTACCTTTAGTAAGTTTAACATCAGGGTTTAATTCTCAGCCTGGTTGTGAAATGAGTTTTTGTTTTTCTAAATTGAGCTGATGATACACATACCTTATTTCATATATCCTCGAGTTGTAGCTTCCATTTTTAGATGAGTGTAATGACCCCATTAATCCCAGCTTTGTTTGCCAGGGCTTTGCATTGAGCATGTTTATGGAAGTTTTGGATTCTGAAAGGACCAGTGGCATTTCCTGTTTGCCTGTTCTGAGAGTCCCAGCATCCTGTCCTTGGGAACCCATCAATTCTCCACCTTTCATTCCAGAACCCTGAACAGACTTAATTAATCACAGAGCCGTTGTCATCAAGCCAGATGTTCACTGCCTGCCTTCACCATTTAACTTGTTCCCTATCCTGAGGTGCAACAAAACTTAATGACCTAAAAAATTGCCCATCTATCATGTAAACCTAGTTAGGAGAGAATTGTTTGATTTTTATGGAGTGTAAGCAATATATCTGGAGACACGTATTCAAACATGTGTTGGCTTATGTGTACGATATGGCTCTCTAAACAAGATGGGACAAATTGTCTGGTTAATAGACCTTAATGGCAGGTTTTCCATTAATCAGAATGGAGAATGTCTATTAAGATAATTAACAGAGCATTTGTGTAGGTGATAGTTATTGCACACAAATTTCCAAGTTTCTTCCTTTCCCTTGAATAAATTTGGTAAGAAGGCTTGGCTATGTTTTTCCTTTTGCTTAAGATATTCAGTGGCATCAAATTCTCTCTTTGGGGAGCATCAAGATGGCTCAGTAGCTAGAGACGCTTACTGCTAAGTCTGACAGCCAAGTTCTATCCCTGGGTCCCACATAATAGAAGAAGAGACCCAATTTCTGCAAGTTGTCTCTGACCTCCACATGTACGCATGCATGAGTGTGCAAATAAATTTAATAAAAATTCCTCCCTCTTTTCTTTACAGCTGTTGGTAGCTTTTATCTTATCTTCTTCAGGCATAAGGGGTGGGCAAGACACTTGCTCTTTCTTCCTTCCAGCAGGCTAGGTGCTCACCACCAGACACCAGGTTTTCTTGATAAACCGTAGCAGGTGTCATTTCCCAACTTGTGAGTTAGCATCATTAGAAATAGAAAGGACCTCAGAGGTCAACTAATCCATTAACATTATGACATTGAAGTCCAAAGAGAAAAAGTGACTTGGCCAGTGCCACATTAATGTCAGAGCTCTCTGTAGAATACTGGTACTAAAATTAAACTGAGCCTAAAGTGGCTGAGTTGGCATTAGACAAGTTTTATCACTTCTCTGCCCTTTTATTCCTCATCTGTCAAATGGGGAAAGAATTATATTCTACTTAGTCCTTTGTTTCTATGCTATGATGCTTCTCTTTGAGCATAACTGAAGACTTCAGAAGAGATTAGAAGACAAGATGATGCCATAGGGAATGAGCAATTAATAATCAATGCTGTTGTTTTTGTCTTTTCTTTAGGATCCTCCAGTCTTCCACAATGAACCCTGTTTACAGCCCCGTGCAACCTGGGGCTCCTTATGGCAACCCTAAGAACATGGCCTACACTGGTGAGTGGTATAAGAATGGATTATTATTGCTTTTCAGTTACTTTATGATAATTTTTATATTTGTTTAGTGAATTTTAATAGTTTTCACTCCCATTACCCATTCTCACCCTCTCCTCCATGAATGGCCCTAATTTGCTGAGTGACTTTACAATTTACCGCAGGGCTCCAAAAGCCCCAGCCTGGCTTGAGAAGCTGTAAAGGATGCACATAAGGTCCAGTAGTGATGGAGGAGGGAGCAGCAGGCAGTCTCACAATGTAGCTCTGTCTGTCCTGCAACTCGTGGTGTAGACCAGGTTGGCCTGGAACTCGCAGAGATCTACTAGGCTCTGCTTCCTAAATACTGAGACTGATGGTGTTCGCCAGCATGCTTACCAATAGAAGTGACTTTCTTGGTTAAAGAATTGATTATTGAATTATTAACAAGTGAGATGGGGAGAAATTAACACTTACTGAGTACTTGTCATGGTCTTGGCCTGTGGTAGGCACCTTAAGTAATTCATTTCTTAGTTATTTATTTATAAAATGGACTTTACAGTGTGTGTGTGTGTGTGTGTGTGTGTGTGTGTGTGTGTGTGTGTGTGTGTATGTGTGTGTATCACATGTACCATCATGGTACATGCCTGGAAGAGGACAACTTCCCGTAGTTAGTTCTCTCCTTCTACCATGTGGGTTTGGGGAATAGAACTCAGGTAATCAAGCTTTGTAACAAGTGCCTTTTAACAGCTGCACCATCTCTCTGGCCCCACCTAAATTTTAAAGTAAATTCCATGCAATGTTGCTCATTTATCACCATTTAGCAGATGAGAACATTATAGTCATAGTGGACACCGCAATTCAAATAACATTGAGCACAAGTCAGTTGATTCTGAAGACTGATCTTTTAAATTCTTAGATTCCAGTGTGGCATTTTTTTATGTTTTATGTATATTGTGTTTGGAATGTTGTTATTCCTCAAGAAATCAATTTTTAAACCAAGCATGGTAGCTCACACCTACAATTCTGGCACTTGGGAGACTTAGACAGGAGGATTTTCATGAGTTTGAGGCCAGCATATAATACCTGACATAAAGTAAGTGCCTGATAATAGTTACTCTTAGTTATAAGTAAAGACAGGTCTGGCTGTCCTGGAACTCTGTAAACCAGGTTGGCCCCAAACTTACAGAGAATCCCACTTGTCTTTGCCTCTCCAGCGCTGGAACTAAAGGCCTGTGCCAACCCTGCCTGCCTTCATTTTCCTGATATATCATTGTGCCTTTTGTTTTATTCATTTATTCTACCTAGACTGACGATAAGACTCTTAAGGTTGCAGCTTGTTTTTGTTTTTAGTATGGTGAGACTGGATGCCATGTAGTCCCAACTGCAGTTTAACTGACTGTGTAGCCCAGGGTTAACTTTGCACTCTGAATTCTACTCCTACCTTCCAAGTACTGGGGTTACAGATGTGTATCACCGTGCCAGAGTGGGTCTCAGCTCTGTGAAGGGAAATTCTGGCTTCAGCCCCCTTGAAGGCCAGACACCAAAACCAAGTTCTCAGCACAAAGGAAATTAATTTGTTTCAGAGGAACAAAGACAAGGGAATAGGAGGTGAAGGAGGAGGGAGAAAAGGGACAAAGGAGTTGGGGGGGGGGGTTAATTACCCCAGAGGGACAAAGGAGACAGATGTGGGCCACAGGCAAATGGCAGGTTATAAGAAAAGAGGGGAAACCCCATGTTAGGAGGAGATGTTTAATTTTAGTTGGTCAGGTTAATTAGGGAAGCCAGAAGGGGGGCTTTTGATTGCTGGACTTCAATACTCTGATAGCTGGACCTTTGTAGTCAGCCTCAGGAGGAAGAAATGATTAAAGAAGGAGCTAGGCCTTGGGGGCTAGCTTTAGGAATGCATTCTGATGTTCTTTTAGCAAGGGGGAGAGGAAAGGGAAAGGACAGAACCTGTCCTTCCCATGTTTTCATGCTCAGGCCTGCTAGAGCCTTCAATATCCATATTCCCTAACTTTAGTGTCTGTAAGAAGCAGTTCCTTCATTATTTATTTGTTTGTTCGTCTAGGTTTTTCAGGATAGGATTTCGCTCTATAGTCCTGGCTATTTGGAAGCTCTCTCTGTAGGGCAGGCTGGCCTTGAACTCAGAGATCCACCGTGGGGCTGTGTATCTGCCTCACAGCTGGGATGCTGAGCACTGCCTGCCTGTCACTCTGGGAAGGCAGAATGCAAGCTGATAGGGGTCCCAGCCTGTGTTTCCCTGGGTGAGAAACAGCAGGGGCTGGGATGGATGCTGTGGTTCTCAACCTCCCATGTACCCAGATGCTGCTGGTGACCGAGGAAGTTGGGAACAGGGTCCAAGAGTCTTATGTTTCCTGTATGCCTGGGACAGAAAGGAGATGGCTGAGCCCAGAACAGAATGGAATCCAATTTGACTCCTAGTGAGTGCTGAAAGTATGGAGGGACTGGAGGAGAAGCCTTCTCCAGGAGATTTAGGTCTACCCCCTCCCCCACCCAACAGTGCTCCATGCTGAAGGTCCTTGCTTTATTTATCTCCAAACTGCTTTATTTTTATGACAGTTGTTCATGCATATGTCTTATTTAGGGTGAATAAGGGATTAAATACCTTTTGCAGGAAGGGATGCCCAAGAAGGGAAGTTCATTGGCTAAACTTAGGGCCGATCTAGACACTCATTAGCATGGCCTCTAGCTTTTTACAGTTACTTTAACATTTGTCATAGTCCTCTCAGTGGGGTGTCATGGTTAAGTGCTCCAGGACAGGTAGACCCTGGCTAAGAGCTGGTTTCAATGCCTGCTATTCTCAATCATGAGAATTCCCAGGGTTTTTTTTTTTTTTTTTTTAACTGCTTAAACCTTACCAGGTCTTCTGTCTGGTGGCATGGTCTACTTGCCTCTTAATCCACCAGCCTCTCTTTTCCTGTTAAGTGCTGGGATTAAAGGTGTGTGCCACTACCACCTGGCAAAACTCAGTGTCTTTGATGGACAGGACCCACATACCTTAGCAGACCATTAGACTTCCTGTTTTTCTTCCCTTCTTTGTTTTGATCCCCAAGGATTTCATCTTCTCTCTTAAGTACTTCCTTTGTCTAAGAATAAGATGCTTGTTATTCTGTATCCAGCTTCTGAAGTTTGTACAGGAGACAGATTTTCAAGTTATCATTTCTTGTATATGGCTGAAAATGGAGGCTTGAAGTGAGACGAGTTGCTAAATATAGCACATTAAATATTACTGACGATAGCAATGACTATACCAAAAAGTTTTTAATTGCCATTTGGCAAATACATGCTAGGTAATACATAAAATATTTGCTATTAATGTTAAGCTTCATAATACTCTTTTGCAGATAAAGAAATTGTGGTAGTTTAACTCTGGCCCTGTGATTTGACTGGTAATAATAGCTTCTAAAGGGTACAGAAAAACTCGAACTCAAACGTTACGAGTTTATAGTATGTGTAATGTCTTGGTTAGGGTTTTACTGCTTTGAACAGACACTATGACCAAAGCAGCTCTTATAAGAACATTTAGTTGGGGCTGGTTTACAGGCTTGGAGGTTCAGTTCATTGACATCAAGGTGGGAACATGGCAGCATCCAGGCAGAATGGTTCAGATGGAGCTGAGAGCTCCACATCTTCATCTAAAGGCTGCTGGCAGAAGACTGACTTCTAGGCAGCTCTCGTCTTAAAACCCACACCCACAGTGACACACCCACTCCAACAAGGCCACACCTACTCCAACAAGGCCACACCTACTCCAACAAGGCCACACCTACTCCAACAAGGCCACACCTACTCCAACAGGGTCACACCTTCTAATAGTGTTACTCCCTGGGCTGAGCACATACGAACCATCACATGTAAAAAAGATGCGCTACTTTCATAGCAGTTAAAGATCAGTGATAAAGCTAAGGAAAAAGCTAAAAAATGAGATTAAAACATCACAACCAAGAACAACTTGAGGGGAGAAAGGGTTTAAACTCTCAGGGCACAATCTATCACTGAGAGACGGTAGGGCAAGAATCTGAGGCAGGAACCAAAGCAGAAGCCATGGAGGGCTGCTGCTTATTGGCTCGTTCCACATGGCTTGCTCAGCCTGCTTTCTTACACAACACAGAATGCCTCATTTAAGCATTAATGAGGGTTAGTTGAGCCTTCAATAATTAAGAAAAATGTCCTACAAGCTCATCTATAACCAATTTGGGGAGGCATTTTATTTTTTAGTGGTATTTCCCTCTTCTCTATAATGGTAATTCTTGGGGGTTCTTTTATCCCCTTTGCTCCCAAATAATTGCAGGAAATTTCTTCAACTGCTCTAGCTAAATAAATCACACAGAGACTTATTTTATTAACAAACTGTTGGCACTGTGCTTAACGGTGCTAACAGGACTGGGCTGCTACTACCCAGCAAAATGCCTTGTTACCTCCCATCTGGTCTTGCCCTGACTCCATCTAGTCCATGTGTGTCCTCATGGTGAATCCTGGTCCATCTACACTTCTTTCTCCTTCTGTGTCTCCAGGACCCCCTGATTGGGACCAGAAGCCCTCCCTATTCTCTTCTCTTGCCCAGCTATTGGCTGAACCAGCACGGTATTAACCAAACAGAGGTGACGGAAAATAATTTTTTTTGTAACATCGAGACCAGAGATGCTTGACCATGCCATTGTCTGGACTACAGCCAGATGTCTGGGCATAGAAATCAGCATACACAGTGCACAAAATCAACACTTCTCAGATAACTCTAATAAAATAAAAACCCAATCAGCACAATATGCTAAAGGAGAGGTTGTCTTTTTTACTTTTCCTTAATAAGGAGCCGTTTCTCTGAGACTCTAGAAATGGCTAGTGACCTGTAGTTCAGTAGTAGGGCTTGGGGGTTCATGGGAGCAAAAGCAGAAGAAGTCAGAGGCAGGTGGATCTCTGTGAGTACAGTCTGATCTCCATGGTGAGCTCAGGACAGCCAGGGCTACAGAAGACACCCTGTTTCAACACATGCAAACAAAAAGTAGAGGAAGTGAAGCCCATAGGTGTTAGCTAGTTCACAGGTGGAGAGAGAGAGGGAAATGAAATTCTCTCTGAAGCTTAAGATTGGAAATACTGTACAACTCTGGGATCCATTGTGTTCTGGTGAACGGCTGTCTTATAGTCAATTATGTTTCCCCTTTTCCTCTCTTTCTGAAAAGTCCTTTGCTGTGTGCTTAACACTAAGCTCGGCATTTTACAGAGAAATTCTCCGAGACATTGTTCTTGCTATGTAGTTGAACATCTCCAGGTGACTGGAGAACACAGTATGCCATATACTTTGAGTTGTTTACCTTTAGATTGTGTTATGGGTTGAATATTTGTGTTCCTCCAATAATGTGTATCTTGAAGGCCTAACTTCCAATAGGATGTTAGTAATAGAAGATGGAGCCTTTGGAGGTTAAATTAGGTCATGAAGGTGGGGCCTTCATGGTAGAGTTAGTGTTTCTATGAGCAGAGATTCCAGAGTTCAGTCGGCTATGTGGGGGCACAGCAAGAAGATAACCCTGCAAGCCAGAAAGAGCCGTCTCCAGTACTCACTGTGACATCCTGACCTGGGACTGCTAACCTCCAGATCTGAGAAGTTAATGTATGTTCTGAAGCTCACCTAACTTACAGCATTTGTTTCATTTGGCATCACAAGCTGCCTACAACAGATAGTCAGTGCAGTAAACTTGAACACCTTTTTCGCAGGTTCACTTTAGCAGTGGTTGTGACAGGACTTTCCCCCAGAAGCTTCAGAGAAAGGTTTGTTGGTACAGTTTTAGAATGTACTTAAGATTTGTATATACTTCCCTTTCCTTAAAAAAACAAAAGATGTATTTTTATTTTTTATGAGCATGAATGTTTTGCCTTGTTTATGTATATGTACTGCATGTGTGCCTGTACAAACAAGAGGGAGTCTCTCTTCTGGCATTAGATGCCCTAGAACTTGTGCTACAGAAGGTTGTGAATTGCCATATGGGTGCTGGGAACTGTAGTCCTTTGCAGGAGCAGTCAGTACTGTTAAGCATTGAGCCATCTCCTGAGCCTCCCCCCCCTTTTTTTCTCTTAAAATATTCTGATGATATAAGCATCCAAGTATCACGAGAGCTCTGGTATGTGTTCTGAGCAGAAAAGTGATCTAGAGTGTCAACATGAGATGAAAATAAGAGAGATGGAAGCTCCGAGCAAAGGACTTGCTTTTACTTTTTCAAATGATTTATTTTTATTTATCTCTATATTTGTGTTTCTTTTTTTTTCCCCCTTCGAGCAGTTTATTCAGGAACCTTGTACAAGCTTCTGCTTCTGTTTCTGCCTTTGTCTCCAATATTTGTGTTTCTTTGTGTGTATACTATATGTCTGCAGGTGCTGAAGTAAGATCAGAGGATGCTGGATCCCCTGGAACTGGAGTTAAAAGTAGTTATGAGCCATTTAACATGGCTATTGGGAACCAAGGTCTAGCATTCTGTAAGAATAGCAGGCATTCTTGACTGTTCTATTAACATCTCTTGAGACCTATTTTTTAGTTTATTTAGTTTTGTGCTCACTGGTACTTGTATGCCAAGTGTGTGTGTGGAGCTCAGAGGACAATGTCAGATACCCCCAGCCCTTGCCTTCCACGTTCTTTGAAGCAAAGTCTTCGTTGCTTGCCACTGCACTCTGATGGCAGATTTGCTGACTTGTAAGCTCCAGGGAGTCTCCTGTATCCCATCTCACTCTAAGAGTGCTGGGGTTACAGAGACCTAGTGCTGTGCCAGCTTTGATATGGTGTCATGGTTACTTTCCTGTTGCTGTGATAAAGCACTGTGACCAAGGCAACTTATTTAAAAAGTTCTTTAATTTGGGGCTCACAACTTAGGTTAGAGTTCAACACCACTGATAAGGAAGATGGTGGCAGGCAGGTATGATGCTGGAACGGTGCTCACACCTTCAGACACAACCACGAGGCTGAGAGAACTAACTAGGAATGGCTTGAGCTTTTGAAACCCCAAAGCTTAACCCCACCTCCTAATAAGTCCAGTCCTCCAATAAAACCATACCTCCCAATCCTTCTCAGACAGTTCTGTCAACTAAGAACCAAGTCTTCACACATCTGAGCCTACGGGAACATTCTCATTCAGACCACCACACATGGGTAATAGAGAGCCCGGCCCAGGGCCTTATACCTGCACAGCAGACTCTTTACCCACTGAGCCATCTTTCTAGGTCCCAAAGAATTTTTATTTAGGCTTATATGTTTATGGTTTTCTATTCATGGTCTGCATGCTGTAGTGGACTATAGGCACATTTATAGGAAGGTTGTGGCAGAGGAGAAATTTTTAAGAAAAAGTAAACCTTTACATAAACAAGTTTGAAACAGAGATCATTGGTTATAGGACCTGTTACAGAGGATGATATGGCTCATTGGTGAGATAGGTGTTGCTAGGTTAAGTCCTTGTGCAACTGGCTTATTTGAAACAATGTAGTCTACAAGTACTTTTTTCAGTAAATCCTATAACAGGCAGATATGCAGGAATTTCTCATGATATACCCTACTACAGACATAGGTTCATACAGACTCCTTCCTCATTGCCTCTGCGCTCCATTTTGGTAGGTTTGATATAGCAATTCTGTCTTGATATTTGAAACTTCCAGAATCTATGTTTTACTACTAATAGGCTGTAGAATTATTTTAACCTTTCTGAATTTTAGTTTTCTCAACTATAAAATGAGATGACTATAAAACTAGCGATTGGTTCCTGGGTCTGTAAAAGCCCCTAGTGCAGTTTGTAGCTAATGGTTACTGTAAAGCACAGCAGTGAATATGCCTTTTAGAGAGAAGAGATTGGAATGTAGAGATGGAGAGTTAGAACTGTGCAAAGCAGAGGCATAGCCCAGTAGGTAGAAGGCTCTCCTGGCATGCACATGGCTTTGCATTTGATCTCCAGTGCTGCAAGAGAAAAATCAAACCAAATCCACTATGTGATGACATCTGATAAGTCATTATACTTTTATGCATATATATACTATACTATACAAGAAAAAAACACAACAAAAGGTTTGGAAGTTGTGGTGTTTGAATATACTTGGTCCAGAGAGTGGCACTATTAGAAAATATGGCCTTGTTGGAGAAGTATGTCTCTGTGGGGTGGGCTTTGAGACCCTCCTCTTAGCTGCCTGGAAGACAGTAGTCTTCTGTTTACATTCAGAACAAGATGTAGAACTCTAAGCTCCTCCATCTTCCCTGCCTGGATGCTACCATGCTTCCTGCCATGATGATAATGAACTGAACCTCAGAACCTATAAGCCAGCCCTTATTAAATGTTGTCCTTTATAAGAGTTGCTTTGGTCATGGTGTCTCTTTACAGCAATAAAACCCTAAGACAGGGGGCAAAGAGTAGTAAATGTAACTGTGCCTGCTACCAACTTGCTAGGTGGGTCCCAAACTCATTTAGAAAATAATTACAAGATTTAAGAATGTCTGAAGCTTTTACCTTACCATTATATGAATGAAAATGTGGATAATACTGTGATCTGTAGAAATGATCTGTGTTGGAGCTGGGCCTGATACCTAGGGCATCCTGCTCTGGGCTATATATTCACTGTCTCTCTACCACAAGGTAATCACTAAGATTTCATCTTCCTTTCTCCATATTCTGTTCTGGCTACTTCCTACTCCTATGCTTCCTGGAACCAGTTACAGTGCGCTGTGTATTTTCTTGTTTCAGATTATAGCAAACAACATGTCCAAACAGTACTTCAACTGAGTATGGTAGCACATACCTATAATCTCTATATTCTGGAGGTAGAGGCAGCAGGATTGGTAGTTCAAGGCTAGCTCTAGCTATGAGTCTATCCCCCCAACCACCAATAAAACTGGGGGGGTGGGCAAGTTTCCAAACAAAACAAACAAAATCCACAATCTGACACTCATAACTCCCGCACACACCCCCCCAAACAGGTCGGCCAGGACTACATAGTGATTCTGTCTCAAACAAGCAAAGAAGTGTATCCCTTTATCTGCTAGCAGATCTTGATAATTAATAAAGCTGTCAGCCTAAAGATACAGTAAATGATCTGATATGTCAGTATGACGCAAAAGTGTCTTTTCAGTGACCAGATCCCTGCTCAGTTTTCTGCCTGTCTGTCTATGTCTGTCTGACTGTCTGACTACCTGGTAGAGCGTTTAAGGATATCTGACAGCTGTACGTCATGTGTGTGATGTGGGTATGCGCCAGTATTGGTCATCCTCCTTAACTGCTTACTACCTTATTTTTTCAGACAAGCTCTCTGATTTTCAGCCAGACTGGCTGGTCAGCAAATCCCAGCAGTCGGTCCTCCTGTCTCCACCTTCAGAGTTGGGATAACAACATATAGTCATACTTGGGTTTTTATGTGGGTTCCAAACTCAGGTACCTACACTTGCAAAGCAAGCACTTTACTTACAGCCATTTCCCTGTCTGGTGCTCTGTTCTTTATATAGAACTTCCCCCAAGGTTTTCTCATTTAAGTTTAAAACGACTTTAGAGCATAGCTCTTTCCCCAAGAGAAACAACCAGATCAGCTCCAGGGTCATACTGTATAGCAGGTCCTAACCTAACCAAAGATTTTTTTTTTAATTATAAATTAAATGTTTTTACTGCTATGGAATATGTGAATATCATGGATACCACCGTGATGAGCATCTCAGGTGAGCCAGGAAATCAAATTCAAATCCCTGAAGTTGCTAACACTCCTTTGATGTTGAAGCTGGTTTCCTCTGTTCAGAAAAGATCCCTCAGGTCACTTAACTTTTTCAACTTCATTGAAGGAGAACCTCAAGGAATGAACTGTTTTTACTGTCGTCATGGGTTCTCTCCTTACTGTTAAACCTAATAGACTGTTTTTAAACTTCCATCTTATTTGATGCTTCTGTGTCAGTTGATACTCTTAATGCCCCCCTTACTCTTAACCCTTTTAAAGTCTTTCCTTTTTTCTTTCTTTTTTCCTTGGAGAAGAAGGGGTAGGATATTTTCCTGCATCTCAGGCTTCAAGGGATGACTTTGATCTTCATCCTGATCCTCTTGCTTCTATTTCTCTAGTACTGAAATTATAGGCATCTGTCCTGATTTGTGCATTGCTGAGGGTCAAACCCAGGACAAGCCTTCTGCCAACTGAACTATTTCTAACTCCTCCTTCCCCTTCTTCCCCCTTCCCTTTGTTTGTTTGTTTGTTTATTTTACAAACTGTCCCTTTTTAACATGTATTTGTTATGGTAGGGCACATGTCAGAGTATACATGTGTGTGTCAGAGGACAGCTTGTAGGAACTGGTTTTCTCCTTCCCAGGATTGAACTCAGGTCATCAGGCTTGGTGACAAGTCTTCAGGCATGGTGGCAAGTGTCTTTACCCATTGAGCCACCTCACGAGCCTCTTCCTCCATAATGCATGCTTCCCTTGTTTTTCTTTAATCTACTACAGAATTTGTTTATTTTTGTTTGTTTTTCTTCTAGTTCTGCTGTTTCTGAGTTGTAGTTCCCTTTTAGGGTTTCCTCTGTTTACCTGTTGAAAGTTGATGTTGCCTGAAGGCACAGTTACTATCTAAAGACTGATTTATAGTGTGGTAGACACTTCCTTTGAGCTTCAGGTTAGTTTATTCTTTCAAACATCTCCATGATTGTCTCAAACATTGCTCATACTTAGTTTAAAATTTAGCATGTTACTTTATTCCCTTTAAAAGCTTCTTTGTTTTAGCAGTCTAGTGGTTTGTACCACCCCAGCCTGTTCTTTCAAACCAGAAAATACTGACCTTGATAGACTTTTCTCTGTCCTGCATGCATGTATGCAGAGGGGTAGTGTGTATGTGTGTGTTTTGCTAAGATATAGAAATCCTGAGTGAGCGTGCGTGCGTGCGTGTGTGTGTGTGTGTGTGTGTGTGTGTGTGTGTGTGTGTGTTGCTAAGATATAGAAATTCTGAATAAGCAAGGGAAAGCTCCTCAATTGCAACCAGGAGCAGGATTCAGGAAGAAGCAGTTAGCACCCTCTAGTGTTAACAGTCTTCATGTAGACTTTAGCTCTGTAGGTGTTCCAGCCCTGATATCAGGACTTTTAGTCCTTGGCAGCTGCTAGTCTTGTATCTCTCAGTCTAGATTCTGAGACTGTTGGCCCTGAGGAGTTGATAGCTCTCTGTAACTCTTTTGGTGACTAGAGTCTTCAATTTCTCTTATTATTATTTTATTTTTTTAATTAAGACATGGTCTCACAGTGTAGCTCTGGCTGGTATCTAACTCTGTATAGACTTAATTGGCTCATCTGCCTGGCTTTGGCCCGTCTGCCTGGCTTTGGCTCTTGAGACCTGTGATTAAAGGAGTGTACCACCATGGTTGGCCTTTTAGTCTTCTTTCTGTTCTCTCTTGTTTGTATCCTCCCACACTGCTATCTTTCCTTCTCCACTTCTCATGCATGCATGCACACACACATGCACACAGATCCACAACACACGCACTAGAATGCAATAGGGTTGGAGAGTTGTCTCAGCAGTAAGTACACTATCTGTGTTTGCAGAGGACCTGGGTTCATATTCCAGCACCCATATGGCAACTCATAACCACATAACTATTTCCAGGGGATTCTACAGCTTCTTTAGGCACTTGGGGCACCAGACACCAGGCAGGACACATATATACAAGCAGGCAAAATAGTCATACACATAAAATAGTAAATCTTTTAAAAATAAAACATAATAAAAAGCAATAACATTTGGATGTCATTATCTTTAGTTTACATTTATCATTGCTGCAATTAGTTATTACAGTAATAACTACCACTAGTAACTATCATTAAGGTGTCAAGGTATTTTATAAACATTGTATCCATTTTCAATTTTTCAGGTAAGTGCTGTTATCATTTTTCATGTATTTATTTAGTTACTCATATTATTTAGTTTCAACAAAGCAACATTCCCAGGTTCTTGCAGCTTTTAAGTCACCTTAAGCAAAATATAAAGAAACCTGTAAAGGGTATTAGGTCCTTGTTCACAGATAAACACTAGGGAAACCAGGAATATTAAACACGCAGGGACATCTTTTCAGTGGAAGAAATGGATACCTGTTTTCTGCCTGGAAAGCTAGGAGTGGGTGTAGTTCATAACCTGGTGACCTGTGCTATCCATGGGGCCCAGTCAAACCTGAATCCCCCAGACTCTTTCTCTCTAGGCTTTTATCTTGAGTGCTTCTCAGTCAAGAGAACTCATCCTTAGGGGAGAGGTCACATATACTTTGTAGCTTGGTAACCTCTGTGATAACAACAGATCCTCCTCCCCCGGGTTCTTAAGCTATAGAACCCTGTCTTGGGGAGGAGGTGGCATGTACTTGCAAAAGAGTTTGGTGTAGTTATGCTTTAAGCTTTATTGTGATCATTGTTACCGGGAAATTTCTTTCTAAAACTTACACTTTACTTAAATATGGCTAAAATAAACCACAGTGTCAGACTCTCAAGTGGTGGTTTTCACCTTTTCTAATGCTGTAACCCTTAATAGGGTTCTTCATGTTGTGGTAAACCCCAACTATAAAATTATTTTTTGGTACTTCCCTGTTATGGATGGTAATGAATATCTAATGTGCAGCCTCTTTGGCCCTCAGCCTGTAGGATGAGACCTGCTGCTGTAGAAGTTTGGTCCAACACTGCCTACTGAGTGATGTTAAACCAGTTGTCTCTGCCTCCTGGGGATTATTACTATACCAACCCTGGTGTTTGCAGAAATCCCCCCACAGAAACCTTTTTCCTTTGAGAATCAGTTTTGCTATGTAGCCTAAATGCTAAAATTACAGGCATGTACCACCATGCCTAGTATAAGTGTGCTTCTAAAAAGTCATCATGGGAAAACATGCACAGTGTAAGACTTCCCATTTTACACACTTTGAGAGACAGAGTCAGGAGTCTCCATGTTTACACGTGGATATGCAGAGGATAGAGGCCATCCTTAAGTTTCATGTTTCAGGAGTGTCAACCTTGGTTTTTGAGAGTCTCTCACCTTCTAGGAACTTGCCAAGTAGGCCACTCTGGCTGGCCACCAACCCCTAAGAATCTGCCTGTCTCTACTTTTCCAGCAAACTCAGCTTTTTTTTTTTTTTTTTTTTTTAAATCATTAACAGTAAGTTTAATCTCTATCAGGTCATTTTCTACTGCTGCAGTATTTTCCTCTCAGAGAACACACATTTTAGAACTGATAAAGGTTTTGGCCTTTCGAGAAGTCGGCTTTGTCTGCCCACCGTAGCCACCCTGCTTCCGATCTAGCACTGCTTTCCTTGGGCAGACAAGGAATCCTTGCCCTTCTTATACTGGGTCACTTTGTGAGGCTAATGCTTGCCACATTTCTTACAAAGGTCCTTCGGGTTTTAGGTACATTAACCATCTGTGCAGTAGAAGCGTCTGCAGTGAAAACGAGAGACTGGCGGCAGCGATGCCCACCTCAACCGCATGTGCTGAACAGGAAAGGGCCAGCTTTTTTAAAAATCAGTTTGGTGACCAGACTCAAGCACTTTACTGACTAAGCTGTCTCCTGAATCCATCTTAGCTATTTTCAAGTGTGTGATTCGGTGACATCAAGTACATTCACAGTGTTGTGTGACCACCTTTACTATTTCCAGAAGATTTTTGTTTTTGTTTTTTGAATCGTCCTAAATACAGTCTGTATCTCTTAGGAAATCCTTCCCTACGCCCAGCCCCAGGTTACCTAAGGCTACTTTCTGTTTCTGTGAATTTGCCAATGTTAGTTCATTTACATTAATTTAATCATATTTATCTGTCAGTTTGTCCCTTTAGATACCCTGGAATCTGCTTTAGCCAGTAGAAATCATTTTGGCTGGTCTCTTGGTGATGAAAACTTGCAATTAGGATACATAATTATCATATAGAGTGGACAGAGTCCTGATGGGCATATTTATTCATGCTGGCTAGTTTTATATTAAGTTGACACAAACTGGAATACTTTCAAAAGAGGAAACCTCTATTGGGAAAATGTCCCAGGTAGATCAGGCTGTGGGTAAGCCTGTGGTGTGCTTTCTTGACTGGGAGGGCCCAGCTCACTGTGGGCAGTACCATCCTGGACTGGCAGCCCTGGTCCTGAGTGCTGTAAGAAAGCAGGCTGAACAAACCAGCCAGCAGTACTCCATCTTGGCTTCTGCATCGGTTCCTGCCCTGACTTCCCAGGGTGGTTGTGTTGTATTATCCAAGTTTTAATTGTAATTACAAGGAAAATGAAAAACTGTAACCCTTTCAAAGAACCAGCAGGTACTTAAATTGGGGTATTCCATGTTGTTAACTACTGAGTTCTCCACAACTTTAGGCTGATTAAATGAATAAATGACTGGGTGATAAAATTGCAAAAACTGAAGCCTTTTTGGGGGTCCATACCTGTCTGGAAATCAGCCTCGGAGTTTGCAGTAGACATCCTGTCCTGAGGCCCTTCTGTAAAGCTCTGGTTTACATTAGTACTTCCATCTGCTCTTGTACTAAAGGTTAGGTGCTTGCACAGGCTGAGGCTCTAAGCAAGGTCAGGAAAACATGTGAAAGATGATGTATTAACCATAGTTAGACAGATAAAGCTGTCCAGGGAGCTTAGAGCTCCTGTTTTTGCCAGCTACCCTAGGGTTAAGAATTAGTACCACAGTCCAAGGCCACCATGGAAGGGATCTCGGAATGTCTAGTTCTGTTTGCATCTGTCTCCAGTCTAAACTCCATTCACACAGTCTTCTTTTCTCTCTCCTTATAGTTATTTTTTCCTACCAGCTTATAGTGAGCATAGGTAAGTTATAGAAAGCACAGTTTTGTTTGGGTGGGGTGTGTGTGTGTGTGTGTGTGTGTGTGTGTGTGTGTGTGTGTGTGTCTGTCTGTCTGTCTGTCTGTCTGTCTGTCTTCTTCAATTGCTCTCTGCTTATTTTTTTGAGACAGAATGTCACTGAACCTAAAGCTCACTAAGTGACTAGGCTGGCTAGTCTGCAAGTTTTAGGGGTCCCCTGCCCAGGTTGTATGGCCCAAGTTAGACTTAACATTAAATCCTCCTGCTTCTGCCTCTTTAGTGCTGGAAATGTGTATTTCACATTATAGATTACATTATAGATAAGGTGTTGTGAGCCATCACACCTCACTTAAAGTGTTTGTGTGTGTGTGTGTGTGAGAGAGAGAGAGAGAGAGAGAGAGAGAGAGACAAAGACACAGAGGTGTGTGTGTGTGTGTGTGTGACAAAGACAGACACAGAGGTGTGTGTGTGTGTGTGACAAAGACAGACACAGGTGTGTGTGTGTGTGTGTGTGTGTGTGTGAGACAAAGACAGACACAGAGGTGTGTGTGTGTGTGTGCACTCGTGCATGCATGCTCGTGCATGCACACGTGCCCCTGTGTTGTATGCCTGTGGAAACCAATAGTCTTCTATTGTTCTTTTTCTTATTTTTTGTCATGGAGTCTCCCATTGGAGACAGAGTTTCAGCGAGACTGGCTGGCCATTGAGCCCCTAGGATCCCCACTTCTGTGGCCCTACAGCACTGGGGTTAGAGATGCACACTGCCACATCTAGTGGCTTCTATATAGTTGTTAGCAATCTGAACTCAGGTCCTCATGCTTTTACCTTCCAAGACCTCAAAGCATCTATTTTTAAAGTGAAAACTTTGCCAAAAACTATTTTCTAGAATCTGTTTGGTTCTTAAAGAAAAACCTATAGAAACCAGTCACGATTGCCTTTTGGGTTCTATGTTTTGCTTTTGTTACAAAAAAAAAATGTTGATAGTTATAATGAAGTAAGAATCATAATTATTGAACTACTTCTTAGAGATAACTTTGCCAGCATCTGGAAGTGCCCAAGTGTGGGTATCCAGGCTCTATGATTAATTTGTACTTCACAGTAGTGGTTTTCTGTCATCCCAAGCCTAAGAATTTGATAGAAACTTAAATTCTTGACACTCAACCCCAGACTTAACGAAAATCCTGCTTATCACAAGCGCTGTAGATGGCTCTGACACACATGGCTGCCATTCAGTCCATGTTTGATAGCTGCTCTTCTCAATTCTGTGAGCTTGTCTAGGGATTTTTCCATCGTAGGATCGTAATTTTTCTGAGTTGAAACATTTGAAAGGCTGTCGTATGTCCAACAAGATGGGTAATTAACCTTTCTTAGGTAGTGAGCAAGCTGCCCCAGACCCTGGGCATGGATGGAATCTGCAGTTAACAGCAAGATAGCTCACAGTTCTATTCTTTTTTCCTTGTGCATCTTTGGAAAACCAAATGATTAGCTTCTAAAATATGCTTTAAAGGATTCCTATTGCATTAAGTCAAAAGTGTGATTGTTTGAAAATTGCTCATTTGGTAAGGAAGGTACTTGAAGTGTAAGAATTGGAGTTTTGCTGTTAGGGATCCCATCAGGAGAAGAGGCAGAAAAATCAGTAGTCCTTGGTCCTGCTTAAGTTACAAAACTATACTTCATGTCACCCCAACAGCCTCTGTCTGCTAAAAAGTTTTGTAAGTTTGTGGTGAGAAAACAGTTGATTTACAGTTGTCATGGCAGGAGGCCCAAAATGCCTGTATTATGATAGCGGTGTGGGCAGACAGAGAGCACAGGCCTTCCCTTCCTGAACCCTAAGCTGGGAGAACTCATTGAACTCACACAAGAAGTCTGAGTACAGTAGAAGTATGCTGGGGTGAGGTGATGGGTGGGGTAGTCTTTAGTAATTTAGGCTACTCATAACCCAAAGTCCCAGAGACTTGGAGTACTGAGCAAGCAGGCTGAATGACAATATTATAATCCATTTGCTTTACTTGAGTTTTCAGTATCCTACCAAGTCTACTGTCCTGTCTTTTTACATAGCATTAGGCAAGTCAGACTAGGTTTGAACTCAGCTCCATCATTTAGGTAGTGTATCTATTAAATACCAGAAGATGCTCCTGGGAAACCTGACTAGCAGTACCTAAATAAGTAAAAGGTAGAGGACTTGTCTGGCTTGTACAAGGCCCTGGGTAGTTCTATCCCCAGCACACATAACCCTGAAAAAATCTAGAGGTGATATTAGTGCAGGCAGCGTTGACTTCTTAGTTAGGCCAATGATTTAAAAACCAATACTCTCATGACTATGAGCTTTTCCTTCTTGATCCGAGATGACTATAATTCTAGGTGTTTTGTGTAACTAAGTTTTGTGGGGTTTTGTGGGACCTTGAGCCAGAACTCCCACACAGCTCTCTAGTTAGAGATGAGAGTGACCTCTGCTGTCTCCGCTGCTGGGTCTGGCTGGCCTCACGTAAGCTCAGGCGAACTGAGAAGGGAAACCCGGTTTGGCCGCTTCCGCTGCTGGGTTCAGCTTGCCTGTGTTTTCGCTGCTGCCACGGGGCACTGGGCCAGGCCAAACCGAGCCAGCGAGAGAGGTTCCAGCTAGGGGGTGCAAGAAGCTTCGTGAAAGAAAAAAAATCTCTTCCCAACCGGCAGTGTTAACAGCTCTTAAAACAAAGGCTCTCAGGCGGTGGAATGATTCTTACACGCGTTTTTTCTCTTGAGCAACCCCCCCCCCCATATATATATATACAGTTTTGAAATGGTTTTGGAGTCTGACCACCGTACTTCCTATTGGCTTGGCCTGAGGGCTTGGAAAGACCTTGTCTACATATTTGGGGGGTGGTCCTGCTTCTGCCCGGAGTGACCCGAGGTAACAGCTACCTTCTGGGCGTGGCCAACGCCCCAAGAGGCAATGTGGTGCTTATGGCATGCAAGGATTCCTGATTTTCGGGAGACTAGGAAGCTTCCTGCCGCCTCACTTTGGGAACCAGGGTATCGTTCACGGCCTAAGCCCCCCAGAGTTTGTTGTTGTTGTTTATGGTGGTGGTGGGTGTTTGTTTGTTTGTTTTAAAGAGTGGGGGTTAAAGAATGGCTCAGTGGTTAAATGTATTCCTCCGGAGGACCTAAGTCCAATTCTCAGCACCCAGCACCTACATGGTGGCTTTCAACCATTTGTAGCTCCAATTCCAGGGATCCAAATCTCTCCTCTGGTCTTTACAGGCACCAGACCACATGCAGCATGCTTAACATATATGTAGTAAAACACCCATTCACATGAAAAGAATAATAGTGAAAAACTGTTAAAGAATATAGAGGGAAATCAATGATGTCCCCTTTCATTAGTAAAGCACACACCCTGCCAGAATTCCCCCAGGAGAAGTTATTGTGTCATTGGTCATAACTAAGCTACATGGCTTTCCTGGGCTTTAGACAAGCTGGGGAAATGGTATTTTAGCCTCAGGAAGGACAGACAAGGCAGAAGCAGTTGAGAGTGAGTGATGAGGTAGCCAGCTCATAGAAGCAACCACAATGCTTAGGCAGGCAGATTAGTTTCTGTCTCACTCTGGTTTTTTTTTTTTTTTTTTTTTTTTCTTAAAGATGGCATCTTGTTCTATAGCTCAAGCCAGCCTTACGTTTGTTGTGTAGCCCAAACTGTAAATTAGCTTCTCTAGCTGTTTTCCTCATCTGTGCAGTAAGAATAATGGTAAAACCTACCTCGTGCCATCATGACGATGACTGATAGTTGCATGAAGGGTTTAGTATAAATACTCAGTGTGTAATATGTAACATCAGTTGGCTTTTACTCTTAGGACTGTTATGTCGACTCTGCAAAGTAACTAACCTATGTCATAAAAATAGAGGTATGTATGGACTGGGGCATGACTCAGGGCTAGAACAAAGTCCTAGGATCTAGCCACAAAAACAAACACCAAATACCAGGTAGCTGAAGCTCAGAGCATGGGTAACTGCTGAATTCTCACTTTCAACTAACCAAGTTGGGATTAGACTCCATCTCTGCATCTATAAAGAGTAGTTAAGTAACTTGCCTGGAATCCTTAGCTATTCAAAGCGAGGTGTTTTCTTCTACACCACACATTGCCTTTGTGTAATACTCTTAAATTTCCTTTTGCAGTCTCCACTGATTGAGTCATAATAAACCAAGCAATAAAATTCAGAAGATTCGATTTATCTAATTACTCAGCTGTTAAGAGGAAGCCATGAATTAATTGTACTTCAGTGTACCTTTAATTCTATCCAACAGGGTGCACAGTATCATTTGCATCATTTGCAATTCAGCTGGTGCCTTGTACAAGGCCCTGCATTTAGTTTAAATGTATGGAAGAGTGTAAAACCACATATAACAGTACAAACACACACACTTAAAAGCTTTTTTAAAAAATTACAAAACTTGCTTTTGGCCTGGTTGGTTCTAGGCTTAAACACATGGAACCATGTGAGGATGATGGAAAAACAGTTAAGTCACACAATTGAGTTTTTAAAGGGAGGTTTATTTTTATTGTCTTTATTTATTGTGACTGTGTGGTTATCTGCCATTTGTGTGTGTAGAGCTGGAAAACAGTGTCAGTTCCTTTGACTCTGGAGTTCCAGGCAGTTGTGAACTGCTGGTGCTGGGAAATGAATTTAGGCCCTCTGCAATGAGTGCTCTTAACTACTGAGCCGTTTTATTGTTCACTAAGTCTTAAAACCCATGGGCATTGTAACAGGGAATTTTTAACAAAAACAAACAGAGAAAGGGCTGGGTCTCTACCATCAGGACTCAGGATCTGCCCACAGAAGACTGAGCTCCCAGAACAGCCTCACAGTGCTCTTCCACCTGAGCCAAAGGTGAGCCTGACACACAAGCCACTGGCTATCCAGGGGAGTTCTTGGAGCACAGGGAGCGTGGTGTTCTCTGGAAAAGGGTTCTTTCCCGCCTGGAAAGAGAGAGGACTTAGGACCTGCAGGCCGAAGGCTGAGCTCCTAGAACAGCCTCACAAGAGCTCTCACACCTCAGCCCACGGAGACAGAACCTAGTCACTGCCATCAGAACTCACTGCCTGCTCGAAAAGAGCCAAACACCCAGGAGCAAGCTCCCTCCTGAGCCCACAGGCCCTCAGACCCTCAGGAGAGACAGGCTCCAGTCAGAGACAACAAGATCACAGACAGCAAGAGGAAAGCACAAAAACCCAAGCAATAGAAACCAAGACAACCTGGCAACATCAGAACCCAGTTCTCCCACCACAGCAAGTGGTGGATTTCCCAACACTCCAGAAAAACAGGATTTAGACTTAAAATTATACTTCATGATGATAATGGAGAACTTCAAGATATAGGTTGTCCTGAAGCTGTTAGTATTTTAATGTTAATTCCACTTTCCCAAGAAGGGATGGCTTGTCAAATGACTCCAACTGAACCTTCCCATTTTAATTAGTAAAATAAAGGAAAGCCGGGTGACTGGGCAGGGCAAGGGAAGTAGAGAGGGCAGAGGAGGGCAGAGGAGGGCAAACAACATGGAGCTTCCCAAGCACCAGCTAGACCCAGGTGATATTTATTGGTGTTAAAAGCTATGAACATTAAGGATTTTATAGGTCTAGCATCTTATATGAAGGGCAGTTTGTATCTTTGTCTATTTGATGTAATCTTGTGTAGAAGGTTTGTGGATTAAAAGTTGAACATATAAACCTGTATGAAAAGCTATCGGGCTGTAGAGTTGTGTTTGTGTGGGATTTTGGGGTACAGAAATACCCCGGGACAGAGGCAGGGAACAGGCAGTAGAAAACCGCCAAGGGAAGGGAGTTGTGGGGACAAGTTGGGCCATGATGGCTTAGAGCAGGTGTCAGAGGAGCGTGGGGCTCCGAACTAAAACTGGGCTTGAGGAGTGAGTGAGATGTCAGGGTCGGTAGAGAGATAAACCCATTCTATTTTTTAATAATTAAAAGAGAAGCGCATGAATAACTCCTTTAAACAGTTGACAGGAGAACCAGGAGAAACCACTCAAAGCACTACAGGAAAACACAACCAAACAGGTAAAGGAATTGAAAATGGAAATAGAAACAATAAAGAAACCACAAAAAGATACAACCATGGAGATTGAAAACCTAAGAAAGAAATCAGGAATCACAGATGCAAGCATCACCAACAGAATATAAGAGATGGAAGAGAGGATCTCAGGGGCAGAGACAACATAGAAAACATAGACACAACAGTCGGAGAAGATTCAAAAATAAAAAAGCTCCTAACACAAAATGTTCAGGATATCCAGGACACAATGAGAAGACCAAACCTAAGGATAATAGGTATAGAAGAGGGTGAAGAATCTCAACTAAAAGGCACAGTAAATATCTTCAAAATCATAGAAGAAAACTTCCCTACCCTTAAAAATGAGATGATCATGAACATGCAAGAAGCCTACAGAACTCCAAATAGGTTGGACCAGAAAAGAAATTTCTCTCGACACATAATAGTCAAAACACCAAATGTTCAAAACAAAGAAAGAATACTAAAAGCAGTAAGGGAAAAAGGACAAGTAACATATAAAGGCAGACTAATCAGAATTACACCAGACTTCTCAACAGAGACTATGAAAGCTAGAAGATCCTGGACAGACATCATATAGACTCTAAGAGAACACAAATGCCAGCCCAAGTTACTATATCCAGCAAAACTCTCAATTACCATAGATGGAGAGACCAAGATATTCCAGGACAAAACAAAATTTACACAATATCTGTCCACAAATCCAGCCCTACAAAGGATAATAGATGGAAAATCCACCACAAGGAGGGAAACTACACCCTAGGAAAAGCAAGAAAATAATCATGCAAGAAAACCAAAAGAAGAAAAGTACACAAACATAATTCTACCTCTAACAACAACAATAACAGGAAACAACAATCACTATTCCTTAATATCTCTTAATATCATTGGACTCAATTCCCCAGTAAAGAGACATAGACTATCAGACTGGATACATAAACAGGATCCAACATTTTGCTGCATCCAGGAAACTCATCTCAGAGACAAAAACAGACACTACCTCAGAGTAAAAGGCTGGGAAAAAAACCTTCCAAGCAAATAGTCCCAAGAAACAAGCTGGGTTAGCAATTCTAATATCAAATAACATAGATTTTCAACCAAAAGTTATCAAAAAAGATAAGGAAGGACACTTTTTACTCATCACAGGAAAAATCTATGAGGATGAACTCTCAATCCTGAACATCTGTGCTCCAAATACGAGGGTACCCACATTCATTAAAGACACCCTACTAAAGCTCAAAGCATATGTTGTACCACACACAATAATAATAGGAGACTTCAACACCCCACTCTCATCAATGGACAGATCATGGAAGCAGAAACTGAACAGAGACACAGAGAAACTAGCAGAGGTTATGAACCAATGGAAGTAACAAACATCTACAGGACATTTCATCCTAAAACAAAAGAATATACCTTCTTCTCAGCACTTCACAGTACCTTCTCCAAAATTGACCATATAGTTGGTCACAAAACAGACCTCAACAGATACAAGAGGATTGAAATAATCCCATGCAGCCTATCAGATCACCATGGACTAAGGCTGGTTTTAAATAACAACAAAGACAACAAAAAGCCCACATACACATGGAAGCTGGACAATGCGCTACTCAATGATAACATGGTCAAGGAAGAAATAAAGAAAGAAATTAAGGGTTTTTTAGAATATGCTCCAACATATAATAAGGATACATGCTCCACCATGTTCCTAGCAGCCTTATTTATAATAGCCAGAAGCTATTTAAATTTTTATTTATTATAAATAGCTTCTGGAAAGAACCAGATGTCCTTTAACAGAGGAATGGATACAGAAAGTGTGGTACATTTACACAATGGAATACTGCTCAGCTATTAGAAACAATGACTTTACAAAATTCCTAGGCAAATGGATGGAACTAGAGAATATCATCCTGAGTGAGGTAACCCAGTCACAAAAGAACACACATGATATGCAGTCACTGATAATTGGATACTAACCCCAGAAAGCTCTGAATATCCAAGAAACAATTCACAGACCTTGTGAAGCTCAAAAAGAAGAAAGGCCAAAATGTGGAAACCTCAGTTCTTCTTAGAAGGGAGAACAAAACACTCACGGAATCAAGTGGAAGAGCAGGGATTGAAGAGGGAATCGTTCAGGGGCTACCTCACCTGGGGATTCACCCCATGTGCAGCCACTGGGCCCAAGCACTATCGCTGATGCTGGGAGGTGCTCGCTGGCAGGAACCAGATAGGGTTGACTTCACATGGGGCTCTGCCAGAGTCATGCAGCTGAGCATGCTTGCAGCTAACCATCAAACTGAGCACGGGGACCCCGGTGAGGGTGTTGGGGGCTGGGGGGGGAAGGAGCTGAAGGGGGTTTTGGCCTCCTGGGAAGAACAATATTGTCCACCAACATTGTCCTTTACAGTTCCCATGGACTAGAACACCAGTCATTGAGCACACATTGAGAGGCCCATGGCTCCAGTTGCATGTGTAGTGGAGAATAGCAGTGTCTGGCATCAATGTGAGAAGAGGCCTTTGGTCCATTGAGGGCACATTTTCCCAATGTAGGGGAATGCCCCCTGAGGTGGAGAAGGTGATTGGAAGCTAGTGCACCTTTGTGAAGACAAGTAGCGGGGGAGGAGGGGTGGGTGTGGGGTGGGTGAAGGGGATAACATTTCAAATGTAAACACAGAGAGTATCTAATAAAAAAATAAAAATAAACAAACAAAAAAGGAACCCAAAATAGATTAAAGTACCTACTACATAGGCAGGAAGATCTTGTGAATTCAAGGCCAATCTGGTTTCCGTGTGAGCCCCAGGGTACCCAGGATGACAGAGAGACCCTGTCTCAAACAAACAAAAAATGCCTATTATTCTGCAAATATGTACATGTATTTTGAATACAGCATTTAGAATTTTAAATATTATTCCAATTTTCTAGCCTGTCACACAGGACATGTGTTCTTAGATTTAAGGGAAAGACTAGCTTGTGATCTAATGTATGGTAAATGTACAGGGAAGGGAAGATCTAACATTTGGGAGGGGACTATATTTTATTAAATATGAACAATAGTTTTCCCTTTGCTATATCTCTTTAAATAGAATAATGAAGTAAAATAGTCACCATGGGAGTGAAAAGAAATTCATGGACTAAACCATTAATTTGTAAAATTGACATTGTTCTTTTATCTGTTCAGAAAATAAATACATGGAGGTCAGGGACCATTTACCAACAATCTTTCATTGTTGAGGACTTCTTACCTGCTTTAGTATATAGCGAGGAGAAGGGAAGGACACCCTGGGTTGGAGGTAGAATAACAGGCCTTCTGCTTTCCATTAAGATTTCTTCATTCCACTGGATAACTCTAGAGCTATTTTTAGACTGTTTAAAGAATTTTCCCCCTGAGGAACAGTACACATTTGGCCTTCTATACTTACTTACCTAGGACAATTATATTTTGATTATCTAAACAGACTATTCTCTGAATATTTTAATGGCAGTGATAGTATTGTCTCTGTATCAAACATGAGACTTGGAATGAGTGGTCAGGAAGTGGGTGGATCTTCACCATGGAGGAACATGCTTCTCTTGAAGATGTAGCACTGTTGTAGTGTAGCTCAGCACGAGGTATCTTTGTCTTTCATATTTCCTCAGGGTAGTAGCTTTGCACCAAACACTTATAATTAACAAACATCTTTTACAGTTCTTCCACAGAAGTAGTTCTTAACCTTCTTAATACTGTTAGCCGTAATACAATTTCCCGTTTTGTGGTAACCCCCAAGTTGTAAATTATTTTTGTTGCTACTGGATAACTGTAACGTTGCTACTGTTATAAATGGAAATATGCAGGGTATCTGATATCTGACTTCTGTGAAAGGGTTGTTCAATTCCCAAAGGGGTCATGACCCACAGGTTGAGAACCAAAGCTCTAACCCTTGCTAGTGTCTGTGTAAGGCTGGGTGCTCTGTGGGTGGGCCTTGAATCCCATACACTGGCTGCCTGTATGACTAGTAGACCTACCAAAGCCAGCACTACAACCTTCACCTGTTAGGTCTGACCTATATTCTCACCTTTCTAACCTCTCAGCAAATAAGAACCTCCGATTCAGCTTTTTTTCTGGAACTGGCAGATCAGAGTCCATTCAGTTTACCATTTTCATGTGTTGATGTAGGAAAAATCCTGCAAAGCTGCAGTTGGGGTGTTTCCCATTTCTTCTGGAGTTCTCAGCACACTGCACTAAAACTGAGATTTTACTATCAGGGTCAGACTTTATAGACTGTCCCTTAATGTCTCCGAGTTCGTCTTCTCTTTAGTCCATTGTTTGAGTTTTTCCTTTGGTCTACAACAGTAACTTCCTATCACGCCCTTCATTCTCCGACCTTCTTATGTAGTTTGTCATTTATTTAACTGGAGCGTACCTTTCCAAATCATAAGGTGACTCTCCTGGTCTGGGGACATGGCTGCTTTTCTGGAGGGGCCAGTGTCAACTCCTAGCACTCACATGGCAGTTTACAACCATCTAATAGTAATGGTATTATTATACTAGTCATAATAATTGGAGTTCCAGAGGACCCAGTCCCTCTTCTGGCTTCTTCAGGTGCCTGGCATGCACTTTATACACAAAGAGATATATGTAGGCAAAATGACTCTTATTCCTTGTAACCTCCTCCCAATAACCTAGCAACCTCCTCCCCCCTCAACTCTCAAGCTGAAAGATTTTTTTCACTATTTCCCCCAATAAACTATTAGCAATTCTCCCAAAACCTGTTTTTCATTTCCTCATCAATTTGATATGTTTTGCCTATAGATTATTCTAGATGGACCATATTATTTCCCCTTTAGATTTAGATTGTCTAGAAAGGATGTACCATGGTTGGTACAGAGTAAACATTTGCTAGATGCTCCCTGTGGTGCTACTGGTGGTGGTGATTATGATTGCATTTGTTTACTTGAAAATACCCAACAAAAGCAGTTTGGGAAGAAAGGGCTTATTTTGGGGCTATCAGTTCCAGAGGGGTTTTTTTTTTTTTTTTTTTTGGTAGTTTTTTTTTTTTTTTGTAGTTTTCTGGAGCCAGTGAGATGGAATAGTGGTGAAGACACTTGGTACCAAGCATAAAGACCTGGGTTTTAATCCTGTGGCCCACATGGTGGAGTGAGAGAGAGAGCTGACTCCTTAAGGTTGTCTTCTGGCCTCTACTTACATGCTGTGGTACAGGCACATATGCACATACTGTGTGTGGCACACACACACACACACACACACACACACACACACAGTCTAAATTATTACTATTTTTAAAGGGCTGGAGAAGTGGTTCTTAACCATCTGAAGAATGGTTAAGAGCATTTACCATTTTTTCAGATAACTAAGTTTCATTCCCAGCACCTTTATCATATGGCTCACAACTGTTGGTAATTCTAACTCTAAGAGATCTTGACATTCCCTTCTGTCCTCTGTTGGAACCAACACACATACTTACATATGCATGAGCGCATACACACACACACACACACACACACACACACACACACACACACACACACACCGTGGGAGAAGGCACACATTTAAAAAAAGAATCTAGTATTTTTGTTACCACTTTTGCTTACCACTTACTTTCAGAACATCATGAAGCTAAGGCTGGCTTGACCTACAATGAGTTCTTGGCCAGCCTGGCTACCCTGCCTCAAAATAAATAAATTAAATAATAATTCTAATTAGCAACATTGAACGATTTAACTGGATGTGGTGGTACATGTCTTTAATACCAGCACCCAGGAAGAGGATAAGTCAGGTTGATCTCTGTAAATTCTATGCCAGTCTGGTCTACATAGTGAGTTTTAGGACAGCCAGAGTTACATAGTGAGATCCTGTCACTAAATAAACAAATATATAAAAATAAAATAAAAACATTAAAGGATGAACCTGTCATTTTCCTCTAAAGCAAGTCATCTGAAATGACAAAGTAGTAACATCTCTCACAGGAAGCTAAATACAGATTTCAGTCTTGAGACTGGATCACTTCGCTTCCTGGATGCATCCCTTGATTTTCTTCTTGAGAAGTGGCACATCTCTAGATTGCTAATTAACTGACAAGCTGACTACTTCTGTTCTGAAACAGATCAGGGTAGAGTGATGCATTTTTGCAACTCAAAGGATTTCTGTAACAGCGTATTAACAAAGATACATTATTTAAGCTTCAGTGTTTACAGATACCAAAGAAGCTTTTAGGGACTTAGGGAATTAATCTTTGACTTTTAAAACCAGCTTTCCACTGTTAGAATACCAGCGAACCTCTGAAAACTGCAGGCAGGCACTTATTCGCTGCTAATGTAAGTTGAGCTTGGTCATCTTACTGGGCATATTGTTATAAAATACGTAAGAATTTTTCTCAGAACACTATTTTACTACTCTGCACCATTGCCCTGGTCTGAGCCCCATGTTCATAATTGCCAGGCATTTGCCATATGCTCTCAGCTGGACTCTTTGTCTCTCTGCCCTTGCTGCCTTTCTTCTTTTCAATACAACCATCAGAGTGACCCTGTTTCAAACATTCAAAATTATAATGTTCTTCTGCTCAGAACTCTGTGTGCTGTTTGCTTCACTGAGACTGAAACCCTAAAGTCCTCACAGAAACCTGTAAGGCTTTACCTGAACTGAAGGGCATGCTCTGACTCCTTTCTGCTACTGCGCCCTGTTTGTTCACTCCAGGCACACAGGCCTCTTCACTCTTCTCCAGACATAGCCTCTACAGCCCTCTGATAGTTAATATTGTCATCTTGATAGAAAATAGAATCTACTAGGAGACAAACCTGTGAGGGTGTTTTTAGACTGGGTTATTTGAGGTGGGAAGACCTACCCCGACTGTGGGTGGCGTCACAGGTTCTTGGTTTGAATAAAAAGGAAAAAGCCAGCCGACCATCTCTGCATGCAAGTGTGACCGTGCATGTGTGACTGTGCAAGTGTGACCAGTTGCCTCACTCACCCGCTGGCATGATCCCCCACAGTGAAGGACTGTACCCTCAAACTGTGAGCCAGGATACAAGCCCTTCTTTAAGCTGTGTTTCTGGGTTATTTTGTTACAGCAAAGAGGAAAGTAACTATGTACTTCCCAATGTAGGGCCTCAGCACTAAGTAGGGGTTTTTGTTGTTGTTTTTCAATTGTTTGCTTTGTTTGATACTGTAAAAGACTTTCCTATACTGTCTACTTAGTTGCCACATGTTTCCTTCAAGCCTTTGTATATGGAACCTCTCAGTGTATTTTACCCTGATTATTGTTTAATATGTTGCAGTGATCTAACTGTAGTTCACCTCTGATATTCTTTTTGGGGAGAGTGTGGAGTTGAGACAGGGTTTCACTGTGTAAACTCTGTAGACTGACCTGGCTTCAAACTCAAGAGATCTGCCTGCTGCTGCCTCCCAAGTGCTGGAATTAATCACATGTGCCACCACTGCCCAGGCATTTCTGTTGTTCTTACCTTGCCTGAAGGTTTTCTTTTGTCCACACTCTAGACTTTGTTTTTAATATTTATCCAGTGCCCTTTCCAGCCCCTTAAGAATATAAGCTCCATGAGAGCAAGTGTGTAATTTTTATGTACTGACACAAGTCTCCAGTCCAGTGTTGAGCAGTGTTTACTGGCTGGGTGAACTTTGGGACTAGTCCTAGAACTCTCACTGTGACACTGGTGGAGTGTCTTGCACATGCAGCCCCAGCACAGGGATTGGCAAGAGGCTTATGAATTGTAGAGTAGCCTGGGCCTTATGGGAAAACCCTATCTCAAACAAACAAAGCAAAAAAAAAAAAAAAAACTCACCGACAGCCACCGTGTACATCAGACTCCTCTCTTTGACACACCTTTCTCTGATAGCCATGTGTAGCAAACCCAGTATGCTTGAGACTGAGACATTTTATAAGTTGAAATTGAAGATCACAGAAATGCAAGAAAAACCCCTCTGTGCCTTCAAAAGAAAGGCTAGAACAGGAGAAGCAGATAGGCAGGCTGTAATGAGACGGCATTAGCATGACCTGTACATCCCACCACATTGCCTCCTGATTTTACTTCCTTTCTTATTAACTAATTAATTTGTATGTATGGCTATTTTGCCTGCATGTATGTCTGTGCACAGCAGAGGCCAGAAGGGGCATCAAATACTCTGGAACTAGAGCTACAGATGGTTGCCAGTTGTTCTATGGGTCCTGGGAATTGAACCCACATCTTCTGGAATAGCCCCCAGTGCTCTTAACTGCTGAGCCATCTCTCCAGCTCCAATTTTACTTCTTTTAGTTGTTTAATTTTGTGAACAGCAAAGAGGTTTGGTCAAGTTTAAGTGACTGTGCTAGTCCTATCACATTGGAACCAGGCATCACATCACTGTCAGTGAAGGCTGCCTGCCACTCTGGCTGGTAGGGAAGGAGAACTGTATAAATAGTTGTTTTGCCTGCATGTATGTTTGCACATCATGAGTGTGCCTGGTGTCCACAGAGACCAGAAAAGGATGTCAGATCCCCTGGCGCTGAAGTTATAAATTGTTGTGAGCTGCCATGTGGGAATTGAACCCAGGTCTGCTGGTAGAACAGCCAGTGCTTGTAACCACTAAGCCTTCTCTCCAGTCCAGACTCTGATTATTTCTTTAGGAATGAATCTTAGAAATAACTATTTAAAAGTAGATTAGATTGATTACCAGTGAGGACTAGAGGGTTGGGAGTAACCAGGGGTTACAAAGTTTCGAGTTGAGATGGTAGGTTTTAGAGACATAGAGAACAGTTGTACAACACTGGGAACGTTGTGAAGTATACTGAATTACCCAAGCAATATGCTAGCTATTCTTCTGATCACTGTAACAAAATACCTCAGAGAAACTATTTATTTACTTAACGGTTTCAAGGAACATATTCTGTTATGTCCATGAAGGCATGGCATTGTGGCATGAGCTGTTGTGCTTGGTCACATCATGGCAGCAGACAGGACTCCAAGATGGGACGTGAAGCAGAGCCACAGTATAATCCTGTGCCCACTAGCTAGGCCCTATGTCTCCTAGATTCCACACGTGCTAACAGATGGGGACCAGCTGTCAAACACACAAGCCTATGGAGGGACATTAAGCATTAAAATGATAACAAGTGGTTAAAATGACACATTTTATATTTAGCACATTAGAATTTCAACAGTAAAACAGTGTGTAGGGCTGGCTAGATGGTTCAGTGGCTAAAGGCCCCTGCCACTCAAACCTTTTGGCCTGAGTTTGATGCCTGGATTCCACATTCAGCAGAAAGGAGACACTTGACTCCACTAAGTTGTTCTCCAACCTTCACACATGTGCAGTGATAGGAGCATTTATGTACACATACATGCATACAAACAAATCTGTCTAAATAGATATTCTTTTTAGAAAAATGAATATATTAGAAACTATCTGAGGGCTAGTGAGATGGCTCAGTGGGTAAAAATGCATGCTTTCACATGCACACAAAATAAGTATGATAATAATAATAAAAGAAAACTGTATGAGCTAAATAGATACAAAAGCTGTCAGTGTGAAGGGGTTGCCTTTTGGGAAAACAAGTATTGTGGCAGGAATGTGGTGGTCAGCTTATGTTTTTATATGAATGTCTATAGTGTTTCTACCATTCTACAGTGAAGAGACCGACATACTGCATGCACTGCTTTTTAAAAATAGAGTTGCAACATTTTGTGACTTTTCTCTTGAAATTTGAAAGCTGTTTGTGTATGTAGTCAGAAGTAAAGAGACTGAAAGCCAAGCTTGTGACTTAGATTGTTTCCTATCCCCTTGCCTAACTGAGGTTTTCCTTATGTGTCCGTAGGTTACCCCACAGCCTACCCGGCTGCTGCTCCTGCCTACAATCCCAGCCTGTACCCGACCAGCAGCCCCAGTTATGCTCCAGGTAAGCAACAGCGGGAGCCGCAGTGGTGAAGAGGGAGGAAGTAGGCTTCCATTTGTAACCACAGTCACCAGTTGGCCCTTCTCTGCTTTGCCCTGGAGTCAGCCAGTCCTGGCTTGATTCTCTCTGGAGTCCCCTCTGGGAACTGGGGCAGAACAGTGTCTGGGCGGGAGCAGGAGAGGAATCTCCTTCATTCTCTCTGGGACTTACGGGCGGCCCCTCTCTCTGCTGGAGTATATGAGACATGCCACCACATCTTAGAAACACTTCATCCCTCTCGAGCCTGAGGCTGCCATTGGGAATTCTTCTCTCTTTTCCTTTGTCCCTCCCTCTTTTTCTCTCCCTCTCCTTCTGGGGTGTAGACTTGGAATAGACTGAGAGACTTGCCACCAGAGTAAAGAGCCTGTGTTCAGGCTGAGTTCTCTGCTTGTTCTTCAGAGACAGAAGACATAGCACTTGAACAGAGAGATTGGAATGGGCTTAAAGGCCTGAAGGAGGGGCTCTGCACAATGGCATAGACTTCCAGTCCCTGCACGTGGAGGCTGAGGCCACAGCCTGAGGTCATAGTAAAAAAGAAAAAAGAAAAAAAAAACAACAGCAAAACAAACAAACAACCTAAAGAAAGAACATATTGGAAAGATTTTTTTTTTCCACTCTCATTTGGGGCCTAGGAACATTACTGTTTTTTAAATCGTTCTAATTTCGGGGCTCAGTCAGTGTTAACGCCCAGGAAATGTGACGAGGGGAAGGCTAGGAAGTCCTCCTTGGTTGAATCTCTATTAGTCTTCTTCCTAAATGCACCTCTCTTTCCCAAGATTCACGTGTAACTACTTACCTCAGGGTTGCAGGTGACTGATGTAAGTTCTTTATTCCTTCACTAAGCATTTGAATGTCCTCTATACTGGGATAGAAAAAGTGAAAGTTGTCATCTTTGCCTGAAGGCACTTATAGTTAGTTTTGGATTCTGGCATATTGATAGATGTATTACATTTTATTAATAAACTATATCAATATTATTTTATTAATAAATTGTACTACAATACAATGAGTGTTCTCAAAAGGACACAGAGCAGAGGTGGAACCAGTTTCTACCTTGAAGTAAGAGTAGGGGACGTCACAAGGAGCTATCAGTAGAGACTTGAGGAGAAGCAATGCCCTTGGAAGCACACAGGGGAGGAAAGTAGATTACATGGGGCAGAGCGTGGCACAGGCATGGTGGGGGTGTGGAATGCACAGACTGACAGGGACTGGATGGATCTGAACTACAGATGGCAAGGAAGAAATCTGGAAAGGCCTTCAATGTCACATCTTCCTTCCTCTCTTTTCTTATTTAGTGAATATTATGGAATTGAAAAGCCCCCGGCAAATTCTTTAATTCAACCTCCCTGTGGTCAGGACATCCTGGAAAAAAAAAAGCTGTTCTGTTTTAACTGACAAGGACTTACAGACTAGAGCCTTTGGCAGATTTCCTGTGCGTGCTTTTCTGAGGCAATCTGGAATTCGCCATCAGTTGTTCTCCTTCTGGGGTGTTTCAGGCAGAAAAGATAGGGGCTATATTTATAGACCTGAATCTGAGCCCTGGAATTACTGTTATATGACACACATACTGTAAAGTTACAGGCTCCTTCATTTATTTTTCTTCTGCTTGTTCGTACAAGCCACAATAGTCACAAACTATTCTAGGCAGGCATGGTGGTATACACTTATAATGTCAGTACTTGAGAGATAGTAGCAGAGGATCAAGAGTTGAAGTGTAGCCTCTGCTAAATAGCAAATTCAAAGCTAGCCTGAACTACATGAAACCCTGCCATCCCCCAAAGAGAACTTATTTATGCATAGTAAGTAATGACAGATGCGTCTTGCATTATTACAAAATAATGTAGTCAAAACACCCGAGAACACAACTCAGAGAAGAAAAATACACTTCAGTTCACCATTGCACAAGGTTCAGTTAATGGTGCCTTGGTCCCATGTGTTTGGGGAGAACATCATGGGGTACTGGGAGTGTGGCAGAAGGGAGCTGTCTACTTCATGGCTGATGGGAAGTAGAGAGTGGTAATATAAAAGGTCAAGGTAAGATAGCCCTGAAGGGCACACCCATGGCCTGCTTCCTCCATACATATAGATATACCATGTCCTCACAATCTATTCCAATGTAGAAGCTTCAGTGGACTAAATGATTCATTAGGTCAAAGCTCTCTTGACACACTCATCTCTAGAAACACCCTGACATATACACCTAGATGTGTGCATTACCAGGTTTCTAGATGTTTCTTAAGTCAGCCAAATTAATCACCACAACAGGTGGTTATATGAACTGTATTAAATAGTTATTACAAGCCTTATTCATTCTAGAAAGTACTGTAGGTGATGCTCACTTAAAAAAGCCGCCATTACTGTTCTGAAAGCATTAAGGAGAACAGTGACATGTGGACTAATATTTTTTGATGACAGCTCAGTGTTGAGTTTTCTGTTTCCTTTAATAAGTAAGATACACTATTCTCCTGCCGCAAATCTGTAATAGTAGGCAGCAACAATATAAAACTACACTAATTATCTGATAAAATAAATCAGTGAATTTTATCTTCAAAACTAAGAGAACATTATGAAATATCACAGTGCATAAGTGATTTTAATCCAAATACTGTAAAATCTGAGTGGGCTTTGCAACCCAGCCTAAAATTGAAGGAGGTGAGTTGTGGCAGAACTTTCTGGTGAGGTCACAAATACAGAAAAGTTATTGTCTTCATAGTCAGGCATCCTAGTGACCTCACTGGCAGTAGTCGGAGGTGGCGAGTCTGGGAAGCAGCGGGCAGTGAAGCAGAAAGGAGAGGCATGTACAGAATGGTAGTGTGCTTTCCAGAGACTCGGCTGCCAAGAAAAGAAAAACAGGCACAGTGTGAAAGGGATGTGCAGGTGAAAAGGCATTTGAGTATAAGTGTAAGTGTGCACTGGTAGGAGGGAGCAGAGAGAAGACAAGTCAGAGGTGTCAGGGTAGCATGGAGCTAGGTCTCCCAGCAGCTGTGGTGGCAACAGGGACTCTGATGTTTTCTTTCCTCTTTTGGGAAGTTGAGAGACAGAGGGTAGAATGTCCACAGTGCAGGGCGGGCAAGGACTAGCACTAGAGATAGTGGAAGGTGACCCTCTAGCAGGAAGCTGCCTCCTCAAGAGATTCAGCACTTGTGCTGAGAGATTTTAGGATTGTTTAAGGATCAGTTTGGCAAGTAGCTGACAGGACAAGGAATAACCTATGACTATTAGTCCTGGGATTGTAGTGTATGCCCTTAATCCCAGCATTTGTGAGACAGGCAGGTGGATCTCTGAGTTCAAGGCCAGCGTAGTCTGTATAGTCAGTGAGTTCTAGGCCAGCTAGGGCTACATAATTGAGACCCTGTTTCAAAAAAACAAAACTGCAATTAATTCAATGTTTCCTTTGTATCAGCAACAATTTGAAACTCTGTGGATATTATCTTGTTTTATAGTACAACAAACTGAGTACTTTGTTTTTCCCAACTTCCAATTGGGAAAACAGGAACTTACTGAAATTCAGCAGCAAGATCTGCGTTCGTTGCACCAGAACTCTTAACCGCCTGTCATTGCTGAGGCAGTGGGCGGACACTGAAGTGTCAGACAGGAGCAGCCGCTGGAGAAGAAGGCTGTGCAGAGAGGAGTCTGACACTGTTAAAGACAGAGTCTGGAAAGTGCTGCTGTGTGTAGAATATTTCATTTCAATACTAAAATAAAATATGAGAATTTACCTAAGGATTAATGCTTTAAAAAGTCAAGACATTCCTAAGCTGTGATTAAAGGAAGCCAAAAACCAAAATCTACAATAAAAAAAAAAAAACAAAATCTACATGTTAAAAAAAGCTCCACACCAGCCAGGCAAGGGGACAAATACCTATTATCTCTGCTCTTGGGAGTTAGAGTCAGGAAGATCAGAGTTCAAGGCCATCTTTAGCTACACATGAGTTAAAGATTGTCCTGTACTACATGGGAGACCCAGTCTTGAATCAGACAAAATCAGGAAGGAAGGGGGCAGGAAAAGAGGTATCAAACTGAAATTAACCCTTTAGATGCTTGTGTGACTTTTGAGACACACACTCGCTCATGGTCACACTCAGAGCTGTGTTTGTTTCATATTGTGTGATGTTTACCTCCATCTCCAGAGGTCTGATTGTTACAGGCAAGTTCCTGTCATAAAGGCTCAAGGTCAGAGGGAATAGTATAGGTGATTCTCAGCTTCTTGCCAGAGCTAGCCATCTGTGATGCATGGCAGTGCCTGCAAGGAGCCAGGTGTGCAGGTTTAAATTTCCTTCCTTACTTCAAGGAGATCAAGCAATTGCTTAGAGAGACCATATTTTTAGCAGCTTCTGTGTTCCTTAGATTCATCGGCCCATGATACAGGGGGAAAACTCACCTTCATTGGTTCTGAAAAACAGAACACTTCTTCCTAAGTGTTTGCCAATTTTAGGGATCATATTTAGGTATTTGGCCTCACAGGAGGCAAGAGTTAGCCAAGAGATATTTTTCAGAATCCCGGGAGCAAGAGTTTAACATATTCCTGACAATGCAACTTGAAAATGAAACGAAATAGGAAAATAATGTCAAAACTCTCTCATAAGAAGCATGTTCTCATCTTTTGTCTCATTAGAGTTAAACTATATGAAGTAGACATAAAGTTTTCCCGTTCCCATTTTGGAAATTACAAACCTGGGGGAAGGCAGAGGAAAATCTCTGTGCAAGTTACAAATGTGCCTTTTTACCTTTGTCTTGTAAGCTAGAGTTTCTTGCCTCCAGTTTAGCTTGGATAGGATTAAGTAACCTTCAAAATTAAATGTAAAATGCCATCTATCTGAGATTCAAACCTATTTGTCTGACCCCATAGCCTGTGTTCCTTCTGCAGCACAACACTGTCCTAGATGGAGAGTCTCTGCATTGGACTAGGTCTTTGAGAGGCCTGTGGTGGCCATATACCCTGAGCCTTCATTTCTTCTTCATTGCAAAGCCTTCATCATGCCTGAAATCCCTCCACAGTTCTTGGGAGAATTGAAATAGTCTTAATATGGACAAGCAAAGAGCAGGGCCTTGTGCCTGTTCACATCCAGGCAGTTTCAGGTCACTTCTCTGGAAGATGCTGCAGCATCTAGAGAGGTTTCTCTGCAAAGATGAACTTTCCTGGCTGGCAAGTCTCTCACCCTTTCCAGGGGGAGGCACCTCCTATCCTCTACATTCTCTGCTTCTTATGCCTGGGGGAAAGTGCTATCTTGAAACAAGTCTGTTATATAACTGCAATATGTACAACTTTGCACAAATTCCTAGTGGTAATTTCAACTAACATTTCTATCCAACAGAGTTTCAGTTCCTGCATTCAGCTTATGGTAGGAGAGCTATTTTTCCTCATCTGTATTATGGCCTATGAATGTGTTATCTTGTAACAATGGTAGATTCCCTTTCCTTTCCTCCCCAAATCCCATCTCCTAGGCTTGGGCTCCCCCAGGTGGCCTAGCAGCAGTTCCTATAGCATGCAGGAACATGTCTGATGGTGCAAAATCATGGGTTGGAGACACACATGAACCATTCCCATAGGGCAGCGATGAAGGATCTTGGCACTAAAAGGCGTTTCACACCCTAACCTGGCTGCCTGATTCAAACAAATGAAGGAAAATTCTAAGACCTGTGTGTGGCTCCTCTGTTTGCTTAATGGTAGGCTCTGAGGAACCCCTTGATTATGCCTATTAGACTCTAAAACACCAGTCACATGGCCCCAGGACCAGATTTTCCATTTCTATTAGCAGTCTGACATGTTTGAAGACCTGGTTGACTTTAGGTACAGTCTGTTGCCTTCATCCAGATCTTGAGCTCTGGCCTCATTTTTCAGAGCATTTTTCTGGATGATAGAAGGTATGGGCCAAGTGTGCCAGGGATGAGAGATCTGAGTTGAGTTCTTCGGGCAGTGTGGACTCCAGGCCCAAGGCACCACAGGAACTTCTGGGCACCTGTGAGGGTCCCAGCGGTATAACTTGACTAGGTCCTTCTTGTCGTAGACAGTAAGGGACCATAGGAGAGAATTGCCACTTTTACCACTCACCTGGGCTGCTTAGGATGTTTTTATAAAGTCTTTGAATGTTTTCTCAACGTTTAATCTTACTGTTGGAAAGTGAGTTGTTTTATACATGCACGTCTTTCAGAAGATGCACTGTGAAATTTCTTTTGCTACTGTTGTGGGCTGTGTGATCTTGGGCAACTTGCTAATGTCCCCAGGCCACAAAGTTTTTCACATCACACGATTTCAAGGTCCTTTTAAAGGCTAACATTCCATTCTCTTGTAATTTTTATTATTTCAATAGTGCCAGCTCCAGAACTGTTTCACTTACCATTTATGAGAGATGGCTTTTTGTTTGCTGCAGGGCATGTGAGCTCAAACAAAAGACAGTAAAAAGTTAGAGAAGGTTCCTCACCCTTCTATTAGAGCAGCGCTTCTCAACCTGTGTTGGGGTTTCACAGGGATCACCTAAGGCCACCAGGAAACACAGATGTTTACATTATGATTCATAACAGCAAAATGATGGTTATGAAGTAACAATGAAATAGTTTTATGATTGAGGTTACCGCATTAGGATTATATTAAAGGGTCGCAGCATTAGAAAGGTTGAGAACCACTGAATTAAAACCTTCAGTATGAAGAAGTATGGATGGAGTGAGTCATAAAGTGTTCTGTGCCAGGCCCTACATGGCCCTATGGAGATCCAGCGACCAGCAAGACAAGCTCCCTATTAGAAACTCACAATGTATTGGGGAAACATTCAACCAGGGACAGTAGCCTCTAAGACTCACAGGAACTGACTGGGAGAGTCAGTTATATAGAGAAGGGTTAGAGGGAAAGACTTCATAATAGAATTGTGTCTTTAGCTCAAGATTGATCACTTAATATATGTGTGCCAGGTGGAATGTGGAGAGAGATGTGCTGAAAGAGCTATAGTAGAATATCTAGTAAATAGACCAAACCCTTTGGCACACTCTGAGAGTGATGAGCAGGTTGTGCACACTAGTTTGGGTTGGAGGCCAAGATGATTAGAGAATCAAGGGAGATGTGTGAGTCAGGAAGAAGAGTGTTGAAAAGTAGGACCAGGGACAACCTCTAGGCCCACCCTCAGTGACCTACTTCTGCCAAGGCTGTGCCACCTGAAGGTTCCACAGTCTTCCAGAATATCACCAATAGCCTTAGACCAAGTGTTTAGATTTGCCAGCCAATGTAAGATACTTCAGGTCAAACCACAAGACATCGATGGTATTAGATCAGGGGAGTCTTGAATGCAAAGAGTTGAATCTGTAGCCTATCGTAAGAGAACCATGGAATGTTTTTAAGAGACCAGTGTGGCTATTGGAGATTAGAAGGGACAACTTACAAAGACCAGACCCAGAGCATTAAGAAGCAGTTGACATGGCTACGTAAGAGGAGATTAGGGCTTGAATTGGAGTTGGCCACAATTGTAGGGATGGAAGCAGAGCCACCAGAACTAGAAACCATTAAGACTGATGATATTATCAGTACGATCAGTATTGCCAGTTTACAACACAAGACAGAAACCCAGACAATTAAGTGACTTGCCCAAGGTCTCACAGCTAATAAGTGGCAGAGCCCAGGCTAGATCTCATTTCCCAACTCAGTACATGGTTTAGGGTGATGGTCCCTTGCTGCCTCTCTTTGTAAATGTGCTTAACAGATTGTTCTAGTGTCAGAGGGCATGAGGGTCCCATATCCAGGAAGTGAACAACTCAGCAGCTAGATCTTGGCAGGCTCATAGGCTGCCACATGATTTTGCTCTGTTTTTGTTTTTCTCCTCTCTGTCCTTTTTATACATCTATAGTAATTACATAAAGTCTTAAGTGAATGGCTTAATAATGTTTTCATGTGATACACCTGCACTTAGTGATCACCTAATTCAAATGATAAAACATTTTTAAGAAGTAGTTCCTTTTTGGCACCCCAAAACAGGCCTGCCTGACAGAGAGCTCTTTTTATTGCTGCACTGCTAAGAGTCTCAGTTGGCACTGGTTTTATCCAGCAGCTGAGCTCCGCATTGCTACGACCATCAGAAAGGATTACTGTCGAGCTGAAAAGAGATATATGGACAGTTAGTGAGGAGATCAAGTTGACTGTTAAAAACTTACTTTTATTTAGTTTCCATGTGTATCTGGTTTTTTTAATTATTAACTATTTAAGCATTAAGGAAAAATACAGAAAATGTTTATTTTCTGTATAATAAAACCAGAAGAAACGTCTGGTTCATTTGTAAAATGTAAAGTTTAGCCTACGTGATTGCTTAGGAAAGACAATCAATGACACAATGGCACTTGCTTCTTTCCTGTTTGAGATCTGCAACATTATTTTACTGACATGCTGTCTTGTTCACTCCCTGGTTGCTGTGTGGCTGAGTTGCATCCCCAGTAGACTGTAAGTACCCTGTGTGCAGTGATGTAACCCACGTGTGTTCCTGTCCACCGTGGCGCTCCCCTCGGTGCTGAGTGCAGTTAGGCCTCGGTACTCTGTGGCTAATTTTTTGATTTAACCTCAGCTGTCACACAGTCCTTCAGGCAACTGTCAGACTTTGGGCTTATAATGAAAACTATAACTCTGCCCCACTCAGAAGAGGAAGGAAAAAGTCAGAATAGAACAAATTGGGACCTCTAAATTCTCCAAAGTGTTGCGGCCAGATTGAGACCTTTCGGCTCGTGGTAGAAGCCGACTGGGCTCTTAGGGAATGGAATTGCTGTTTCACCTCAGGGCTACATATTTGACACAGTAGTAATTTGTTTGTGGATGGTTATCTCCAGCCACATTGATTGCCAATCCCTGAGTTTGGAGACATTGTGATAAGAGTTTTGACACTAATTGGATCCTTTATTAATTCCTTTCATATTAGCATCCCACCCTCTGGAGACAGACGCCCAAGGTGTTTATTTAAAGTAGGTTCCCCCAGCAGAAGCTGCACACTGTCCTGGGCGTCTAGTGAGGGCTCTGGGCTCTGCATGGAGTTGTGTTGTCTCCGTTTCTCTTTCCGGATTCTCCTTTTAGTGTCACTTTCCTGCCCATGATTTCCTTCTCATCTCTCAGCATTTGCTGTATATATCGCGGGCCATTAATGCAAGCAGAGTCAGCTTATGGAAGTACATTCTGATTCTAGTTCAGAAAAAAAAAACAAAAACAAAAAAAGAAAAAACAAAAAACCCAGCAGCGTCCACACCCTTCCCCAGCCATTCTAACTCTGATAGAAGGAACAGAGATGTTAGCTGTAAGCCAGGCATCTCTGGAGGCAGCAGACCCTGTCGGAATCTATAGAAGCAGTATACTTTCCTACAATGCTTCCCTGACTTTCCTTATCCACTCATTAAAATACTTCAGGTTCATCTGATTGTTGTCAGTCCATCCCCCTTACTGATAATATACTTTAGAATACTGTGTCCAAAACTTCCAACAACTTATTAGAATGGAAAAGATACTATGAAGAAAAAAATTAATCATTTTTTAACCTTAAAATAGAAATTTGGATCAAAAAATGTGTCTCCTCTGGTGTTTAAAAGAATAGTTTTCTCTTTATTTCCTTCTTTCTTCCTTCCTCCCTCTCCCCATCTCTCTTTCTCTCCTTTCTCTTTCTTTCTTCTTTTTTATAAAGGCATCCCCCACCCCAACCCCATTTCCTCTCTCCTTCTCCTCAGGATACCATGACGGTAAGTTTTTTGAGTCATTCCCCACTTTTAGAACACTTAATGAAATTTCTCAAGCTGAGCTTTGAGCTATCCTGTAAAGTCTCTATGGATCTCAAACTAATTTCTGTAACATACTATGTACCTAACCCCAATTTTGACATGTATTTTCATGATGGCCAAAGGACCATCTCTAACTCATGAGGACTGTCTCAGTTGGAGCATCAGTACTGTCTATTGGGAGATATTCAGACATATACAAGAAGTATGTCTGTTTGACCGTGGCTGGTGTGCAGAAGGAGTTGGTATGCCCCGTTGGATGGCTAGAGCTTGAGGCTGCCATGCACAACTCAGGCTGTTAGAAGAGATGCTACCCCAGGGAGGCTCATATAAAATGGTAGTTATTTGTTGGCTTCTCTTTGGAGGCAACTCACCCCTATTAACCATACCTCAGATAAGTTTCAGAGCACAGGGAATTTTTTAAAAACTAGGTTAATTTGGCTCACTACACTGTCAAAGGCTTCCAAGTTGCTTCATGTTAATAAGATGATAGAGGAATATACCCTAAGCTTTAGAGCAGAGATGGTGAGAAATGGTCATATTAAAGGGCATCTTCATGGTTTTTATCATAGGTAGAGAAATCCTGAGCCTTAGCATTCACGTGTAGGTTTCCTTGGATCTAAGTCATTTGGAAGCTTACTTCAGCACTCCTTCCCCCTACTGTCCCATCTCAGAAAGGCTGACTCATTCTGTGTGTCTGAGCAGGCTCCTTGAGTTATGTTTCTGTCTAGCACAAGACCCTTGCTTTTGTGTCTGTAATTGGTGATGCCCACTTCTTATTTCTGCCTAATGCCATTCTTGTGTCTTCCCCTTAAGCCACTCTGCTGATGAAACAAGCCTGGCCACAGAACTCATCTTCCTGTGGCACTGAAGGCACCTTCCACCTCCCAGTGGACACCGGGACAGAGAACCGAACTTACCAAGCATCCTCTGCGGCTTTCAGTAAATACAGCCTGTCTCCTCCTATCCCTGTTCCCCCTGGTTGGGACTGCTTTGTTTGTAGCAAGAAAGGAAAGGGAATTTTTTTAAAATGGCATTTTTAATGTAAACAGTTTTAACGGGTTCTCCTTCCTACTCAGGCAAGAAAATTGGACTTTGACATTTAAGAAAAGTGATCATCTTTGATTGTGCCTTTAGCTTTAGGATACCATCCCACAGCAGTGAGAAGGGAACATTCCTGGGCCAAGAACTTGGATTTGTGAGAGACTATTACTGAACTTTAGGGGGAAAGGACCAGGACCCATTTGAAGGTTGTGTGTGTCTTTGAACAGAGTCTTCCCATCCATTCACTGGATCTCGTGACTTTAACATTAACACTATTGCCACCTGGGCCAGATACGTTCTTTCCTGTGCATAGTAGGATGTTTAGTAGGATCTATAGCCCCTGTCTGTTAGATGCCAGTAACAAAGCACATTGTCACGCCCAAAAATGTTTCTAGATATGTGTCAATATTCCTCTAGAAAAGTATCTTCTGTATAGGAAACATTGCCCTAGTTCATGTAAAGCTACACTGTGGGAACATGATATGACATGGACAGAAGCCAGCAGCCAGATTGGTCATGATCATCCTGAGGCTCAGTGGGGTAACTGATGCTGTCACTTTTGCAACTGATTGGTAACACAAATGACTCCAGTGAGGACCCTCATTTAGAAAGTACTGAGTGGAAGACCTTGTGCCTGTGGTAGCTGTCAGCCATGGGAGAGGTTAGCTTTGGATATGAGGAGCACTGATGTCTGAATTTATGCCAGCAGGCCCTGGACAAGCTTAGCAGGATGTTATAGGAAAGTAACCTACTAGGAAGGCAAAGAAAAGTCATTGAATTTGTTATCTTTTCCTTTAAATATCCAATGTCATTGCTTCTCAGCTTTTTGGTTGAGAGCAAGTATAAAATGTCCAGTGTTGGAGCTAGAGAGGTGGCTCAGTGTTTAAAAGCACTTGGCTGCTCTTTTCAGAGGACCCACGTTCAATTCCCACCCACATGGCAGCTCACAACCACCAGTAACTCCAGTTTCAGGTGACCTAGTTCCCTCTTCAGACCTCTTTCTGTATTAGGCATAAATATGGGGCACATATATGTACACAGGCAAATTAATATACATAAAATAAAAACAAATCTTTAAAAATAAATAAATTAAATATCCAATGTCAAGCCTGGCATTATGGCACATGCCAGAAATCCTACCACTCAGGAGGCAGAGGTAGGTGGATCTCTGTAAGATAATAGCTAGCCTAGTCTACATAATGATTTCCAGGCTAGCCAAGGCTACATGATGAGCCTTGTCTTTAACGAAACACACACCAACAAATGCCATTTTCTCCCTGTTGTCACTGTCCTTTCCTGTCAGCATTTACTAGCTCAGCATGGCATACCTTTTTGTAGATTCTGTTTTCAGGATCAGCCCCCTCATTCAATCAAAACTATAGCCCTATGAAGTTTGGATTGACTTTTATCCCTTTTTGAAAGCAGAATTTCAAAAAGGTAATATGTCCAATGCCGCATAATGACTACGGTGGCACAGCTGTAAAAATGGTAACTTTTGAGCCAGAGCTCTATTCCTGATTCTTCATGACTGGCTTTACTCTTTCAAATAAGGTGGACATGGAACTAGCCCAGCACCTGTACTCCCAGCACTCACGAGGCTGAAGCAAAAGAATCTTAAGTTCAAGGCCAAGCTAGAACACAGCAAATTTTAAGTTACCCTGAGCCACACAGTGAGACTTGATCTCAAAAAGAGAAATGGGCAGCAGTGGGGGTGGGGGCTCCTGGTGCTTCAAGTAGGACTGAATGAACATATGTAAAATGATGTAATGAACTTCGTAAAGGTAGAGGAATAAAGGCACAGTGCGACAGAAAGAGGCCTGGGGTGAGAGAAACAGGACTCTAGACTTAATTTCATACAACTTTGGATAATTCATGGCTGTTTGCAATGGTGGCCTTGGCCTAGGTCATCTTTAAAGTCCTTGCTAACTACTGGCCTCTTGAGTCTCTCCCTCCAGAGTTATTGCTTATATCCTTCCCACAAAATCCTCCCTCCTAGCTGCCCTCATCAGTAAGCTGGCCTTCAGGCTCTGCTCACATATCTTTAGAAATAGTGGTCTCATTCCTTCCAGAGGTTGCACTTCCTACAGCTTGAGTGCCTTGCCTTCTGTGCTGTATCTTCTAAAAGATACAGTCACATGTTGCTCTCCCCTCCTAGACACGCTGTCAAGTTTCTAGATGGGACCAAAATGTAGGATTTTCAAGCAAGTAATACATAAATGGATGTAATTTTTTTAAATGGATTTGAGATTGATTGACTCATGCAGGCACACAAAGGCTCCTGCAAGCATTCAGATTTCGTTGTTTTTACGTTCAGGGCACTTTGACAGATTCATACCAATTTAACCAATACACTCACCAAAGCCTGTTCATAATTAGCCATCCCTCTTATTTATTCAGTACTTTATTGTTTAACTACCAACAAGGAGACATAGAGGTCAAGGCAGGATTCAGACATGCAGTGTTATTTTGTCTAGACTTTGTCCAGTTGTATAACTCTGATAATCAATCAATCAGTCAATCAATCAATAAACCAATTAGTGTAAAAGGTATCCTTGATGTGAAGATCAGTGTCTTTGAACGTAGGCAGGGCTCTACAGCTGAAAAAGATTTATGATGGTGAAGCAGAATTAGGAGCGGGCTATGGAGGCTTTATCTTGCTAATGCACACCATGTCTTTAAAATCTCCTGTTTGGTAGAGCCTGAGACCAACAACAGACAGGAACCATAAACAAAACCTCTTTAGAAGGCAGAGTGGTCACTTCTAGTGGCGCCTTTGTCTCATGACACTGCCTTTAGTGAAACAGGGATACAGAGGCCAATATACTAGATGCCCAAGACTTGTTCTGTAGAGACAGTCAACTCAGAACCAGCTCCTCCCTGAACTCTGGAGCCAGCTCTGTGACTATAGATGTGCCATGCAATGTTGGGAAAATTACTGGATTTCTAAATTACAAGCTCTTCCTCTGAAAAGGAACAGGTGGAAATGTAAGCCTCAAATGTCCTTTAAGGGTATAGCATCCCAAGGTTCCTATTCTGTGACCTTCAGATTTAGCATTCATTTCAAAGTAGTAGGCCTCCAGGCAATGAGTTGGGTCTAAATTTTACTTGAGTAAAAATCCATAATTTTCAATAAGCCCAACAACTCCTTTTCCTTAGATACACAAAGTGACAAACCCTAACTTTCTGATATCTAAGCCTGGGATAGTAGCCCTAGATTCTCAGTGTTCCCCAGGATGTGGACAGGGTGATGGCCTCATAGAAGTCCTACTGAAATACTCAGATTTAGAATTTCAGCATCAGAAATGCCCTCTGAAATGGTCTAGTCCAGATGAAGATATTTGAGGCAGTACTGACTGGAAAGAATCTCAAGAAAAAGGCCTGAGCTTTCATGGTTTCTGCAGCCTCTGGGAATTTCTCCTGCCCCCGAGGATAACCTTGAAATGCATTGTGGTTCCTGAGTGCTTCTTTGTGCGGTCACTCTGTTTAGCATCTCTCATCTGTGACGTTCTCATCTTAGAGATTTCTAAGATCTCCACCTCTGCCAGGGAATTTAGATACTGATTTGTATTCTGAGTGTGTGTGTCTTGTTTCATAACATGAAGGTGGAATATTCTTCTACAAGGTTATTCTTAGATGTATAAACCAAATTCTACTGCAGTCTCTTAGAACCTTTTGATTCTCTGTAGAGGGACAACCCAGATCCTTTATAATGTGATTGCTTTTGTTGCTCAGATGGGGGTGGTACACCTTCCCTAGGAAACTCCATAGCATGTTCTCCAGTCACACAAAAGAAAGCTACCTTCATTGCTGGCTTGTTAAAGAACTATAAAATTTTAGGATCTTAGAACGCTGGAGTTGGTGTTCCAAGCTGAGCCAACTTAGTCGCAGCTTAGCTCTTGCTTCTTGTAGTTTCTGAGAGCAGTCTGTGCTTGTGTGCCCAAGGAGAGGACACTTCCTACTGTCCCTGTGCACTGAGAGAGAAAGTAAGAGCTAGCCTATATGGACCCTATCAGTCAGTCAATTAGTTGGCCCCCATGGTGCTTGTAACCACTACTCTGTAGGTAGTGCATTTGGAGACAGGTGGCTTCTGGTTCCTGGTGACCTGAATAGAAAGACAATAAGTTCTGGCACATCCTCCACATCTCAGTTTTGACTTGTTTTTTGGTGTCTTTTTTGCTTTTAGTTTGCTGTGCTGGAGATCATGGTTTTGTCAAGGTTCTGCCACTGAAGTTACAACCCGCACAGCTTGTTTTGTTGTTGTTTTTTCTTAATCTTTAAATTAAGGGTCAGTAAACTTGTCTATAAAGAACCAAATAATAGATACTTAGGTTCAGGGTTGTATGGTCTCTGTAACTATAATTTTGGTAGGAACAGTTGGTCCACCCTGTTGGTTGGCATCAGCCTGTAACCCTAGCTACTGGGAGGTTGGAGTAAGAAGATTGAGAGTTTGAGGCTAGACTGAGTTGTAACGTGAGTTCAAGCCCAGGCTGACCAATTTAATAAGATTCTATTTAAAATAAGATTAAAAAGAGGGCTGGGGATATAGCCCCAGGGGTATATTACAATATTACATGCCTAGTATGTGGGAAACCATACACACACACACACACACACACACACACACAGTGTAACACACTGTAGTAAAGGAAATTTGAAAAGTAAAGTTTTGTACATATCCTATCTTAGAAATAAACTATTTACACAAATTAAAGACTTCTTTTCCCTCCTAAAACTAAGGTCTGGGGATTTATCATTGCTTAACCAAACTTGGGAGAAAGCTGGACCCTAAGTCCACATCTTCCAACAAAAACCTGCTCCACCCTGTACCTTCCCCCATCCCTGCTCCTTTGTGTAGAAAAGGCTCTATGTAGCTAACAGAGTCTTTGGTAAGTCTTATTGGAAACTAGCTTGGGCTTTGTAATAGACCCTGAGTGAAAAAATGAAGGGTGAAGAGAGAATGGGGGAAGCAAGAAAGAGGAAGATAAAACCACAGAAGATGTCCTGAGATGCTGGGTAAGGAGCCAGAATGAGAACAGAGTAATAAGAAATGGAGTGGAGGAGCTTCTCTAAGTGTGTACCTACTTTCCCACACAGGCAACTCAGAAGCCCAGGCAGGCTGTCAGCTGAAAGGGCCCCAGAGAGACTGTTTGCTTCTAGCTTCTTTTTTGGATGAGAAGCCTGGAACCCAAAGAACTAAAACATACCCAAATCATACTTGCAGTCCAGGACTGAAGGAGCTGCCTGGGGCCAGGGCTTTGAGCGTAGAAGCCTGATCTTTTGTCTGTCCTGTGTTTCCAGCTGAATTCAGCCCATTCTTGTTCGAGGAATTGTTACTGAACCCTGCTGCCTTCAAGCAGTGCTGTTCACCAACTAACTAGACATCTCTTTTATTACCTTGGTACAGGATATACTGCAGGGACACCATACAAGGTCCCACCGACCCAGAGCAATACTGCTCCACCCCCCTACTCCCCATCACCCAACCCCTATCAGACGGCCATGTATCCGATCAGAAGTGCCTATCCCCAGCAGAATCTGTATGCCCAGGTAGGTACATGTGGAGGACCTCTTCTTCAGGAGTCTCCAGCCAGGACGGGATGGCATGGGATGGGGAAAAAGTTAATGGGCCTGGCCAGCGGTCACTGTAGTGTCACTGAAGCAATGTTCTGCAAGACTACCTATTCTGCCTTACTCCCAAAGGGTGAACTGTGAAGGCATTTAGGTTAACAGAGCCCCAACTGTCAGAGGGACGTTAGAAATCATCTAGCATAACTCCATTTTTGAACAAGTTGGGAAGCTGTGACTGTAACGAGGAAAGGCTTGTCTAAGGTGATTGGCTGGGGAAGGCTATGTTTTCACATACATGTCTTGATCTCTCCTCTTTTAATCTCGTAGCTTCCTTTCCTTAATAAAACCTGTGAACAAAGTAGGAAAGAACACATATATATTCTTGTGTGTGCTGTAAGCCCTCTGTGACCTGAAGGGAGTAAATTTTTAATGCGCATTATTGGCCCCGTTTGGACTTCTTCTGCCCGCGAATGTGTGTAACTGATACAAGGCTGCAGCATGGCCATGACACAGTCTTCTGAAGTGACAGTTCTACATGAGGCATAAGTAGTAAGGAAAGTACTTTTTGACTTTAAAACCTAGCTATGCTGCTAGGCAGTGGTGGCACACGCCTTTATTCCCAGCATTCCAGAGGCAGAGGCAGACCAGTCTCTAAGTTTGAGGCCAGCCTGGTCTACAAAGTGAGTCCCAACACATCTTAGGACACTACACAGAGAAACCCTGTCTTGGGGGAAACAGCTGTGTTGGTGCTGGAGAAATGGCACAGTGGTTGAGAGTACTTGCTGTTGTTTTAAGTGGTACACAGACATATATGCAGGCAGAACACACATTCACACACACACTACATGTTTAAATAGCTAATATAAAGCATTTTTTAAAGTAGCTAAGTTGTAGAGAATATCACAAAACTGGGGCATGACAGTGTTTGCTTCTAATCCCAGTACTGGGAAGAAGTTCAAGGTCATCCTCAGCCACGCAGTGAGTTCAAGGTCAGTCTGCCTGGAAGATAAATAAGTAAATAAGTAGAGAAAACAGCAGGCTTGAATCAGCTTTTCTCCAGTATGACATAGTATCTTAGCCTATGCCCTCCTACCTCTAAGGTTACGTACAGTGAGGGTCTTACTATTTATTATTAAGGTCAGAGAATTTCAGAATTAATCTCAGATGCTACTGTCTGCTCCCAGGGCTCAGCAGGCCCGTGAACTGAATAGCTTTCCAGGTGCAGCCATGTGGCCTGGAAAGTGGGACATCACTTCAGATTACTGTCTCCGTCCTCACTTTAGCTCTAAGGGGAGCTAGGAAGGGACATCTTGGGAAATGCTACCAATAAGGATGGAATGAACATAAACAACAGCATTTGCACCAGTGTATGGATGCCATTAATAATTCTTCCACTTGTGTTGTGGTGCTCCGGTGTCTCCATGCTGAAGAGCTGACTGTGTTCCTTACTGTTAAACTAGGAGAAAGGTAACACCTTGGAATCATATTTTTAAAAATTTAAAATGTTAATGCTGGGACTAAAGGAGAAAATCTCTTACTCAGCAATTCACCATGGCAACCTAGGGCAGCAAGATGGAGTGAAGAGGGCCATACTTTTTCCAACCAAGCTGAGCCATAGCACGGAACTGACCTCACTAACAGAATGAGACACAACAGAGCCCCAGCCTAGACCTGTGTCCCTAGGCCAGAGCTTCTCTTACCTGGTTGCCCAAAGCCCAGGGAAAGCAGCTCCCACCCTCCATCTCCTTTCTTGCTTCCTACCGTTTCGCAGAACCCATGTAACCGTAGCCTCTCTTCTCAGGGAGCCTACTACACACAGCCTGTGTATGCTGCCCAGCCCCATGTCATCCACCACACCACGGTCGTCCAGCCCAACAGCATTCCCTCTGCCATCTACCCAGCTCCTGTTGCTGCCCCCAGGACCAATGGTGTGGCCATGGGCATGGTGGCAGGCACCACCATGGCAATGTCAGCAGGTAAGAGCATCTGCCTAAGCATCCTTTGCTCTCTTGCAGGAATTCCTCACACTGGAGAACAGTCATGGAGCTGGCTGCAGCCCAGCATCAGAAATCCTGTGCCAGGGTAGGGGCTTTCCAGGAAGACAAGGAAGGATGCTCTAAAACTTGGAAATGTAGAGTCTAAATTATTCATAGGGATAAGAAACATTGCACACAAGATGGGATATCGAGCAAGGCCTGAGTAATAGATGAATGGGAGCTAAGCAGAGATGAGAGGAAGGGACGTGCAAGCAGTAAGTCCTCAGGAAGGAAGGCTTTAAGGCACATAGGAAACGGGGCGAGTAGGGGGGCTGCACCACTGCTGAGGCCTGGACTGTAAAAAGCTCAATGCTTTCAGCTGAGAGAACTAAGCTTTCCCTAGGAAGACATGGGGTTGGGATTGAGCTTTCTAGCTGTAGGCTGGATCGGGAGAAAAGGAATTTAGGGGAGGAATGTTGAAAGCAGGCCTCTAGTAGCAGCAGGGGTCCAGGAAGGAGCACACAAGCACTCTGCTGATTAGCTGGGAGGAACATGAGACCCTTTCCCATAATTAATTGTAAGAGCTGAGAGAAACAAGACTCCCTGAAAACCCTTTCTGGTCACTCAGGAACCTTGGGGATAAAGGTGGGAAGTGCAGCCTTAGAAACATGGACATGCCTGTAACAGGCATGAAGCAAGTTTTGAAGAACCAACTAAGTTGCCGTCTGAAATAAGAAAGAGGGTGCCATGGTTGCTCTGTAAGAAAGCAATTTGCTAGGTACTTGCTCAGTGCCAGCCTATTGTTAGGGTCCTTAAGGCAGAACAGAGCCCTGCCCTTAAAAACCTAGGTGAGTTTAGAAAGAAGATAGAACTAGAAAAGCTGATAGTTGCTACTCTGTGTATGCAATAAAAGAAACATGCCAAAAAAGGAAAGAGGTTCTTAGAATAATGATTCAGTGCTCACTCGGCAATCCAGGTGGTGGGGACATGAACAGGAAGAGCATCCATGCAAAAGACTGCTTTCCTCCTCTCCATTCCTGTACCCACATCACAACCTCCTCAGGTTTCCTCTTCTCTCTCAATGCTCAGGCACCCTGCTGACCACACCTCAGCACACTGCAATCGGGGCACACCCTGTCTCCATGCCCACGTACAGGGCCCAAGGAACCCCTGCGTACAGCTACGTGCCCCCGCACTGGTAAAGCCTGCAGCCCATCCAAGTGAGTAGTGTCCAGGGTCAGGGGAAGGGATGGAGGTGGGGACACATGTAGGAACTGCCTCAAAAGTCCAGGCTTGGGTTTGCAGTCATGTAGAAGGCAACAGTATTCACGTGTTACCCGCTGCAGGTTTGTTAATGTCACCCTTAATCGCTATCTCTTTACAAATGTCTCAGCTTTCGTGACAGTTTCTGAGCTTTAGCTCTATTTTTTTAGGTAAACAGTTTAAAATCACTTGGCCACTTAAAATTGTGGTGGGGCTTTAATGCTTGTCCTCTGTTGTTGAAGTCTATGTTCTTTGTGAAGTCTAGAGGTTCAGTTCTCCAAATGAGGTCTTACCTAAATCATATGCCAGCTCTGGTTATAGCCTAGTGGAAACCGTGATACCCAGCTCCCTCACTATCCTCAGCAGCTCAATATAATTCCTTTGGACAGAGAGCCTGCTGCTCCCCTGGGAAGGCATGGAGGGCTCCATTTAGGGCTCCCAAGCTGGGGAAAGAGAGACCAGTGATTTCTCAAGTGGCCTGTGGAGTGTCACTCTCTTTAATAGTGTTCCTTTCTTCCCCAGATCTGGAGTCACATTGTATGCAACTACTCGAGTCTTACCGGTGCTGAGCAGTCCCCTAGCAGCACCACCTCTATTTGCAAGAAGAGACAACGGAAGTGCAAGGGTCACTTTATGCATCTTTAATGGTTTTGATTTTTATTTTTGGTTTTTGTAAAAGCTGCTTTTTCTAATCTCCTAGGAGCCTCCCCTCGTGCCTCCCTCTTAGCCACTGCCCTTCTGGCTCTAGCCCTTCTTCCTACCTAACCAGGCCCAGTCCTCTCTGAACTTCGTCCCTTCCCTGAGCATCCTGTCCCTGGGATCCCCGTCTTGTAGCAAGCAGAGAGCGAGGTTTATTGTGGTGGTTCATCAAAGGCTAAATTTGTTTGGAAAGCAGAGCAGATGTGGCCCTCCATGTGGAGATGGAACCTGGAGCTGTTGAGAAGGCCACATCTTTGTCAGATTGTCATTTGCTGAAGCAAGATTAGTTCAAATACAAAGAAATGTCTTCTAAGAACCATCACAACAGACCAAGAACAAACCCACCTGGTTATGTAGGAATGTTAGCAGCTTCATGTCCCCAGGCTCAGAACCTGGGAAAGTAGAGAATTTGGGGAAGGGCAGAGGGAGGGAAGACACTGGGGAAGTCCTGTGAAGAAGGGCAGGAGGGTGCCCAACTCTGGTTTGAAAGGTCTCTGGCCACATTGTTGGGCCTGGACTTTCTGATTTGCACAGTGATGTTAACTGACCTGGCACTTCCTTCAGAGATGCTTTGACTTCAGACCTGCCAAGTAGCTGCATGGTGGTGGGAGCCCAGCATCCGGAGGCTTCTAAAGGCCAGGTGTATGCATAATCCCACACTCAGCCTCGGAACCTACTCTGAGGAGCTTCCTCCTGATGAGAGTGGGAACTGGTGGCATTTCTCTCCCTTGCCCTTCTGCCCTTCCCAGTGCCGGGGCGCACACGTCTGTCTGTGGGGCTGGCAGGCAGGCCAAGCTCTTGGTTACCTTGTGCCATGTCACGGCCAAAGTGAAGGAACCACATTCCAGGTGGGAGCTGGCGGTTCTGAAGGTCAGGATAGTGAAGGAAAAACAATAGCAATAATCATTTCATACTCATGGAACTGAAGGGACCTTAGCGTTCATCATCTCATCCATTCCCCTATCTGACAAATGAGGAAACTGAGGCCCAGAGAAGCAGAAAAGACTTCTCTGAACCTCATTGTAAATTAGCATTAAATGCAGCCTTCCTACCTACTGGCATTTTACCTACAAAAATTTTGCTAGGGATGGATTGGCTTGACTTTGTAAAAATTAAGTCAGCAGTGCCCACATCTGGTGAGCTCTGGAATGACCTCTGGGCTTGTTTCTGCTGTTTTCCCTCGCGGACTCCAAAGGTGGGGGTTGAAGACTTAGGCAGAGGCCACATAGGGCAGATGACAGAAATAGAAATTACATTTGGAAAACCTATGAAGACATCTGGAATGTTCACCCTGAACCTGACTCCACTCCAGGAAAAGGAGTAGGTGGGCTGGCTGGAAGGAGAGGCTATGCACTTAGGACAGTAGCTCTTTATCCCAAGAAGAGAGGAAGAATGGGAGTCACCAAGAGAGGTCCACATGGATGAGGCCAAGCAGATAGTCACATCTGGGAGAAGAGGTACCCCCAGGACAAGGACGTTCTTCCTTGTCTCGGACAGGAAATGGATTGGCCAGCCTCCCTCCTGTGCCCAACTAGCAGAGACAGTATCTTCATTGGGTGGAATATCTCACTGTGCAAAATTGGATCACTGGTAATATTTCAGACTTGAATTATCTTCATTTTAAATTCATTTTAAACTTGGACATCACTTTCCTATTTCCCAAATTCCCCTAAAGGAAAAAAAAACAAAAAACAAAAAAGGAAACCCTTGAGCTGAAATGGCCTCAGAAACAGTCTGACTGTCCCCAGGAGATCAGAGTTCATCAGCATCTGTGGCAGAGAGCCAGAAGTTAAGGCTTCTACCTTCCTGGTCTTCCAGGAACTTCAGGACCAAGAAAATTCAGCTGTTCTGGGGTGCTGACAAGGTTTCGTTTTAAAACAAGGTTTTCCAGTGTTAATCTGATTTTATAACACCTCTCCCTGTTCTCTGTGGTTTTGTAGAGGTGGATGGATGAAGGTTGCTAGAGATCATGTCTAACATGGTAAAAGAATGCAAACTGATAATGGTGGTGATAATTGTAGGGTACCTGTCAGGTGCTTCATGGGTTTCAGAGCACTTCACGACCTTTTAAACTGTCCCTGAGAGCAAGCAACAGGGTCAGTTATTCCACCCACTTGACAAATGAGGCAACAGATTCTAAGAAGAAATGAAATGGCCCAAAGTGAGCTGAGTGCTGGAATCCTAGCAGGCTTCCGAGACCCTACAGTCTCCAGGTGACCTGGTGGAGGAGAAAAAAAAAACAGACCCAGGAATGGTCCCATTCATAAATAAACGCTGTTCATGCCCCCTCACTGTTCAAGTGGGTTATCCCTGAGAGATGAAGGCATGGCGCCTGCTATTTAATTCACAGAGAATCCAAGGCTCAGAAAAGTTTAGGGACTTTCTGGTAAGGAATCCCCTGCTGGCTCTGTTGTCTCCAAGCCTGATCCAAACATAGGCTCACATTCTGAAGCATCTCTTCCCTGCACCCCACCATAGACCTAGTCTATGAGTCAAGATCAGAAAAGCCCCACCAGGTATTGACATGCTGTAGTCTAGAAAAACTAGACCTACTAACTTCTTTAGCAAGAGCACAAGAGCCCCAGTTCAGCTGGCCTCCCACTATTGTTTGACGGAGATCTACAGGTTTGGCCAAGCTTAGGGAATCACGGCAAAGGGCCTGAGCCCCAGGGCACAGGGTAGTGTGTGCCTCCGGCTAGGTGAACAGATTCTGGCAAGGTGACAGGTAGCCAGCAGGAGTACTCTGGGTATCATCTAAACATTCTGGATGGCGCAGTGGTCAAGGCAGATGAGACCGGAGCTAGAAGGGTGAGGGGTGTGCACATGACACCGTGAGCTGCCACACTAGCATCACCACATACAGACACCTTGTTCACACCCCTTTCCTCCTCAGTGCAGAGCTGAGGGAGAGGTGCCTCTGCTCACCAGCCTCCCTCATCAGCATTTGGTCACCTTCATCCACCCTGGGCCAGAAGTCTGGAAACTGGGCTACTCACAGTGAGTGAAAGCCTGGGAGTCTCTTGTCGAGCTTAAACACAAAACAAACAAACAAAAGCCCTATTGTTCTTCTATGTGATGTAACACCTTTTCCTTCTCGTTATCCCAGCAATGCCCTGAAGTGCATACCCCTTCCCCTGAATATTCATCAGGGACACACACACCATTCTGTCTAGACCTCTTTTTGTATGTAAAGTACTTTGACTTTGATTGCCAAAACCTCTACTTTAAAGATGGAGGCAGGGTATGCATCACGATGCTGTGAAGGGGTCATAGACTTGCCAAAGGACATATAGCTCATGAGTGAACGAGCCAAGATTTGAACTCTTCTGATCCTCTGCTCTTGTTGCTGCCCCTACTGGATCTCTTGAGTGTAAGCTTGCTTGAAGAAGGAAGGGGCCACTTGCTACCCTGCACAGAAGCGTTTATGGAGACTTGGGGAGCTCTGGTCCATCATCTGAGCAGATTTTTAAGAACTTTTGCTTTGGGCCGAGACCTATAATGGGCCCTGGAGACCCAGAGCTAGATCCAGCTGGTAGCACAGAAAGGAATTTGCCACAAAAGACCTAACTCAGAACACTGAAGGTGACAACTGCCCGGTATTGAAGATGATTGAGGACAGTATCTGTCTTTCAACAGAGTCTTGCATCTGGGAAGCCTGCACACTCTGGCCATCTGACTCCTGTCCAGATCCAACAAGGTACTTTAACGGGGCATGGCATTAGCCTGAACTACTGAAAGCATGTCTGGACTGGAATACCAGGCTTACTTGAGAACCAGAGAAAAACATGTGTTCTGTGTGTCCCAGTGCTTTCTGGCCATCTAGATGGTTCTAAGTTGGAGACCTAGCGGTGTTTCTTTAGAAGGCTTGATGCTGTTCTAAATAGCCTTCAGAAATGAGTCATGGAGAGCATAAAAGTAGCACAAGTCCCTTGGTCACCAAATTCTGGCATCCTTATTGTGCAGACATGACACATCAAATAAGGCATTGGCTGACCCAGGCTTAGTTCCCTGCATATCAGATATCTGGCCCCTGCTGTGGCCTCTGGTCTTCACAGCATTCTGGCTGAACCAGTCATCATCCCATATGTGACTCATGTTCAGCGAGCTCTGCCTTTCCATCTTGTGTTAACTTTATCACTGCTGAGTGTGTTGCCCCAAGTATCTTGTCAAGCTTGGGAGACTAGAAAAGGCCAAGCCTGGGTTGGAGGGGACAGGGGGGAGCAATTCAGTGGAAGAGACTTAGTTAGGCTCACTGGTCAGACAACACCAGAGCCTCTAGACAGACTTCTGCGCATATGCCAGGCGAGCAGCAAGGTCTGTCCTTTTCCTACCCTGTCCGCTCTCCTAGAAAAAAGCATTTGTGAAATTTGGCATTATGTGGTTCCAGGACTCAGCTTTCAAAATTCCCAGTAGGCCAGCTTCAACATTCCATGGCCAAACTTGCCTGACCTAGACTTGGGTCCCACTCTCTCCATTTCTCCTGTGGGTATTTCCTAATTTATATATCCTTAATGCCAGTCAGAAGGCCAGCTGAGAACATAAGAGTTGAAACTGGTTGCCACAGAGCCAAAGAGGGACATAGAAGACAAAGAAGCACTTGCTTTACTGTGGCTGGTACTTTGAGTAGTCCTTAGGTAGCCCTGCTGTGCCAGTGTGACCCTGTATCCATTCCAGCCTGAGGGACATTTTTCTTTCCCAAGAGAACAGATTTAAAACAGCTTTACAGATAGCAGTGGCCCACAGGGATCTGCTTTGGGCTTGACCCTAGCATCCTCTCTCCTTGACCCCACCTCAGCCATCCTCCTCATGCATGAAAGTCAGACTTAATGAAGAATAGGACTGGCCCAGAGACCTCAGGTCAGCCAGATCGACTGGATCTGTCTTGTGTACCAAGCTCCTTAAAAGGTGATGCTAGGCTCGGCCTCCTGCACCTTGGAGTTGTCTTTTATCTTTGAAGGCCCAGGGCCTGTCCCCTTCCTGTCTTCAAGGCATCTGCACCCCTCTTTCATATCACATGACAGAGAAGCTTGTTCTCATGGCATGTACCATCCCTGTGAAGAGAGCGTTGTGTATGATTTTGTATTTTTTAATTCATTTTAACCTACAGGTTGGAATCTAATTTTTAAATTTTATTGGAACTCACATTTTAAAACAAATAAACATTTAAAAATAATAATAATTATTATAATAATAAACCTTTGACCGGTGTCTTCCAAGTAGTTTGATCAAATAATTTATAGGTGTTTTCAAAACACAGCCTGGAGTATAAAGGTCGGAAAGCCCTGTGGCCATGCTCGTGTGTATGAAGTGTAAATCTGGCTTTGTTGTTTTGGATTCCTTTGGGTTTTGTTTTGTTTCGAAGATCAGATAGTGATCGCTCTGAATGGTTGAAGCCAAGAGTTTGTAACTATGATATTTACTGTAAGCTGTAGAACATTCAACAACTATTAAAAGAAAGTTTCCAAAAAAAGAAAAAAAAAAAAACAACAACAAAATTCAAAACGTGGTTCTTGGGTGAAAGAGGCATAGACCTCCTCCAGCCAGTGAGTCCTGCGCTTCTCCTCCCCCCAGGGAATTCTAAGCTTCTTTTTTTTTTTTACCTGTTCTGAGTTCACACCTGGAACCCCAGTACTTTGGAGGCTGGGGTAGGATTGCAACTCATCCAATGGTTAGAGCACAGGCTGCTCTCACAAAGGGCCAGGGTTTGAGTCCCAGGACCCACAGTGGGAGCACCATTAATACACATAAAATTCATACACACATACGCATTTATATATGAGTGCATGTGTCTCAAAAAAGAAAGCAAGCAATGCTGTGTCCCATGTCTTCTCTGGACTGGGATGGGGTACAAGGAATGGGAGCTATGGGGTGGCAGATTCAGCACCTGGACCATATAATGTGATGGAAATCCAGGGAGGCTGATAAAGGGCTGACATCTATTAAGGCTGAGTGTAGTATACTTGTGTGTCAGGGACCCCTAGCACCACAAGAAAGAAAAGGGGGAAACCCTGTGGTTTGTCGAGTGGCTTGTGGCTGGTGCTTGCTGCTCACTTCTGCTTGTTGACCTTTGAGGTCCTCACGCCTTGCTGCAAGGGAAGCTCTGCTCTTTGTCCCATGTGGGAGGGCAGTTAAGGAGGGAAGGGTCTTGGCTAAGGTGAAGTTGGAATTCATCCTTGGTCTGGTTCCAAAATGCAGGCCCATCTCAGAGGTGGTTTCTTAAAAGACAGGGTCTCCTCTCAGAGCAGTGAGAGTGTCAGGTAGGAAACCAAGGGGAGCGTGGTGCGTTATTACAGGACTTATACAAATCCACAGGGCCTCATACAATCCTCTCCTGTACATTGAATCTCCTGTCCCTTCAGGATGATGCACTGCCAATGCTGCTAGGGCTTTGTCTTGGTTACTTTTCTATTGTGAAGGCACCATAACCAAGGCAACATACAGAAGAGTTTATTGGGGCTTAAAGTTTCAGAGGATGTCCACATGGGAGCTACAAGGAAATGGCATGTTGGTTTTTGTTTTTTAGATTTTTTTTTTTTTTTTTTTGTTTTTTTTTTTTTTTTGTTTTTCTTTTCAAAACAGTTTCTCTGTGTAGCTCTGGCTTCCTGGAACTTGCTTTGTGGACCAGGTTGGCCTCAAACTCAGAGATCCGCCTGTCTCTGTCTCCTGGGTACAAAGATTAAAGGTGTACTACCATGCCCTTCGAGACGAATGCTTTTGAAACCTCAAAGCCTGCCACCTAAACAAGGTCATACCTTCTAATCCTTCTCAAACACTTGCACCAACTGGGGACTAAGCATTCAAGTAAATGAGCCTAATTCTCACCGAAACCATCACACACTTCTTGGGCAACCAACCACTTTTCTTTCCTAGGACCTAGCCCTCACAGTTCATGTTCCACAGCTAATAGGCCAAAAAGGCTCAGCATACTCAGCTGTAATAAACGTGGCCAAAAGTGATCATTCCATAAGTTGAAGCTAGGTGTGTGCCCCTGTGTTTACTCAACTCAGTTGTATTAGGTTCTATATGGGTTTAAGACTTTCCAAAGGCACAGAGCCACTGGGCTTGCTTAGCTTGGGTAAGGCCCTGTCTTCCGTCCCTAACGCTGCAAGATCAGTTAAACCCTCCATAGTCGGGATTAGCCAGAGGCCACCCACTGACTAGTAGTACTTTGGCTGGTGTTACAGTGGAAATTGGTACACCAATCCTCACTTAGCCCTCCTGACATCCTCCCAGCCTTTCGTTCTGACCATGATCCATTGCGGACCTAATCAAGGTAAGAGAGGAAACCTTATCTGAGACAGGATAGAACATCTTAGGCTCATTTCTGTCACAATGGTTGGGCAGAGAGCTAGCGATTGGACCCTGCTGGTTCTTCACTCCACTCACCGAGAAGAGCTGCAGGGATTTGTAGGAAAGTTTTCAAGGAAAGGTGAAGGAAAGGTGGGGCTGTGGAGAATAAAAATGTCACATCTGCATCATACCTCTGCCTTGATGTTGGGAAGAAGTTGATGACCCAAGAAGCAAATGGAAAAGCCATTCTTTCAGCAAGCAGGGGCAGGGTAGAGAAGTGTTTATAGTGACAGAGGTGTCCTAACCAGTCTGGAAGCCTGAACATGGTGTCTCTGCCCCGATGGTATCTGAATGTGTCTCTAATCTAGCCTTCCCAGAAAATGGCTGGGGTCCCACCTCCTACCTCACTCTCCAGGACACACTCTTATCTTCACATGCCACACCAAGTAGTAAGTGGGGTCCATGAGTCGGCTGGCTGAAGGGATAGGCAAACCCTGAGATACATCCAGTAAATGGATGCCAAGTGTGCGGTACCCTGCAGCCATAGGGGCCATTATCTTGGATACACAAGAGACCCTGTCTACTCCCAGTTTACAAAAATCCCACAGAGTATCCTGTACCCAGAGGATGTAGGGAGAAGCAGAGATAGGTGGGCTTTACAAATGTCTATCCTGTCAACAGTGGCTTTTTTTCCTTCCCTCCTTTCCTGCCACTGCTAGGCCCACCCACCTACCTTGATCTCTGCCCAGAAGACTTCTGTCCTCAGTGAAGCCACCTGGTCCCCTCTTCCAGGCTAGGCTTTTACACCTCCAGTAGTGTTTGCATGTGCCATTCCCCATATTAAATAGTATACCACACACTGATAAAACCCTAACTTAAGGTCCTACCAGCCATGGCAACTTTGGTATAGGGTGGTGTCTCCTGTATTGGTCCAGCTCTCACCACATTCCTTTGGAAACACAAAGACCCCATCCATCCCCATGGCAACCTTCCTGGCCTCTCAGCCAACTTAGCCCAAGTTCCACGCCCGTTCTTGGCTCCCAGGACCCTGATGGCTTTCTTACTGCCAGGCCCTGGGGTCTGCCCTAAAACCGTTTTCTAAAACACGCACCCTCTCTGCTCAGTTGTAAACGTCCATCTAAGTGTAAAATAGTCTTGTCACTCAGATCTGTCTCCTGAGAGTTCCAGGGCTTCATATCAACACTGTGACACCACTAGGTGTCCTTACCTCACATCCCATCTGCCCTAGGAATCTCTTGGGTCCTTCTGTTTCTCCCTGTCACTTGTTACCCAGACAGCTATAAATAACAACTTCCTGTTCTGGGTGTTTCTGCACTTTACACTGTGGCTAAACAGGCTAAGTCTTTGCCTCTTTCTGACCACTTTGGGGACCCTCAGCCACTACTGGTCTGGCCTTTGCACATGCTGCTCCCATTTCATGGATCACACTCCCCTCCCACACTGGGAGCTTCCTCTAGAGCTGTTGCCACACACCACATCATTCTCGTGCCCTTGAAATATATTAGTTCATGTCAAGATGTGTAAAATATATAAGATTCTAAACTGAAAAAAAAAGGAGCTCGTTCATAATTTTCATAATGATTTTATATTGCAATGAAAATATTCTGGATATATTGGGTTAAAAAAGTTTACCCCTTTTTTAGAAGACTTTTTGAAATGATCATGGGAACACTTCAATCACATATATAGCTCAGCCTGTATTTCTTTGGGAAACCTGGGGACCTGGGTGAGAATGAGACGAGGAGCCACCTATGCCTGTTTCCCTGGTCTCAAAGGTGCTGATGAGGGAAGGACAGCGTGTCTCTCGCCTGGCTAGGGCCCTGGAAGAATGAGGTGAGCAGTTTTTCAGAGAGGATACTGGAAACGGAAGCACCTCATGACAACATTTTCCACCTTTTATTACTCAAGTGTGTGGGGCTGGAGATGTAGGGCCAGGGCAACAGCAGGTTTCAATAAATAAGAAATGGGATGGGCAGTGGGCCCCGTGCCTGCACGGCCCCACATAAATAACGAGGCACTGAGCCAGAGCGGAGACTAAGACAGGATGGATTGAGTCACTCCTGCTACCCAAAACTCAGGCAGACACTGTACCACAAGGGCATAGAAAACCACAGAGCACAGGCACTCCCTCTCTTCCCATAGCTCCAGAGCTTGAGGGCAGCGGGGTGGACTGAGGCTCTGCACCAGAGAGCCCTGTCCAAGTCAAGTCATTTTTCACTTTCATTAAAAATAGCAGGGAAGGGGCAGGCACATGCATTAAGCCCCTTCTGTAGGCATCACCATAATAGACAGTCCCATGGGAGCCATGAAGGCCAAGGCCCAGGAAGCAGCAAAAACAGGCCAGATAAAGCTACTAATGGGAGGGTAGTAAAGTCAAGCTCCCCGCAACAGGACTCAGCCCAGAATCTGCAAAGAGCTGGAGAGGTCCTGGAAACTGAGCTCTCCTCCCCCAACGTCACAGTCAGTACCTAGGGATGAGCCCAGGATTGGAACCCAGGTACTCTGCCACCAGTACAGGGCTCTTTTTTACCCCTTCCCTGCCAGAAGAAAGGGAGTCACATCCAGGGTCCAGGGCATGGGCAAGAGTGATTAGATCCCAAGGCACAAGCTAGGGACCAGGTACAGATAGCACTCCTCCACCAAACCAGACCCCTAAGGGACAGAGGGCTCCTATGATGTGTTCAGGGCAGGCACAGGGTTACAGCACCCTGCATGGAAGTAACCGGGGCTGCAGGGATAGGGTGGGCTCTTGATCTCCTGCTCACGTGCTGTGCCGCAGGCTGCCTCCTCAGTGGGGCGGACGGTCCCACCTCCAGGACTTGGCCTTTGCTGTTTTGTCTGCTAGGCCTTTGCATCTTGGTCCTCAGTCCCAGCTGCAGCTATCCCTCCTGCAGGAAGCCTTCAGAACCTCCCAGGACAGGGCAGAGTGTCTGCTTCCAGACAGCTCATCAGATGACCAGGTTGCTTTCACTTAGCCGGACCACATAGCGGTTCTCCTGGAGGTCAGGATTGAAGGGTCAGAACTGAGTCAAGAGGCCACCTTGGGCTTCAAAAAGTGGCATTTACCCAGAGCTCCCCATACTGCCTCGACGGGCCTCTTTTCTGTCAGTGTTGACCCAGGTGCTAACACAAAAATCCCTCTACCCCCACCACTTACCTCAGTCTTGTTCTCTACTGGGGGCTTCAACCACTTAGTATGGCTTCCACCACTTCCCAGCAGTGCCCGCTGCTCGGGGGGAAGACCAGGCTGTGGGGAGTCGGGGAGATCACCCTCTGAAGGCCCAGCCTCCGTGATGGTCTTCACCTCAGATAACAATGAACTGGTCCGCTGCTCAGGAATGCGAGCCACACGGAACCTGTAGGTAGGTATAGGTGGTACCAACAGCCCTCATCAGTGGGGAATCCTAGCCAAAGAAGGCAGCACCTACTCGGTCATCCTGAAGTTTCCAAGATCACACACAGGTTGAGCCTGTTAGACAACTCAAGAGTCCTTCTCAGCTATTTGTGTCCAGCAACCCCACATCTAGTTAGATACCTTGGCGTAAAAAGTCCCAGGTGTGATAACATCAAGACCGTGCCTCAGGAAGAGCTCAATGTGAGCACAGCTGGGAATGACCTTTTTGGTCACCTACACTACCCACAGATGCCCAGGAAAAGCTAGTGAGCACTACTACACTGACCCACAGACTTGCCTATCTTCAGGCCATCAAGTTATCCCAAACTCAGCTCTCTGCCCACCTTACCTGCCCACAGACAAGATGGTAATCTCGCCCTGACGTCCTGGCTTGGCACTAGCCTTGGGAGCCCTGGATGCAGCAGGCGGAAGGGTGGGAGCAGGAGCGGTGGCAGCTGCTGCCTCAGGAGACAGCAGCACCTCTGGCCACTTCTGGCTACAACGGGAGCAGCAGGGGCCAGAGAGTGAGGCCAGGCCCTGCACAGTGTGGAGGTGGTGATGATGTGGGCAGATGTGTGGCATGCTGGGGGAAGCCGGCGGCAGCCTGTGGGAAGAAGAGTAGAAATGGTCACTGGAGCAAGCCAGAAAAGGATCAAGAAAAAGGACAAAGGTGACATGAAAAGGAACAGACCCAAGAGGAGATCCCCAGGAGGCGAGCTGATTATCTGAGGGCCCCACCCCTCACCTGGGTACAGGCCTGTGGCTTGTCTGTACCAGCTGTTTGCTGTGATATTCTTTCAACAGCTCCTCCAGGGCCGCTGCATTTTCTGTGGGCAGGTGGAGTCAGAACCTAGCTCCAAACTGAAGGAGCACCCCACCCACACCTCGGCAGATAGCCCCTGCCTATTCCCACATCCCTGACCCAGGGCCCAAACTGCGTGCCCTTCTCCATCCCTTACCAACCAAGATCAAAGGCAAAAATGCAGCACCCAGGGTCAGAGCCCCTGACAAACTGAGGCTTTGGACTGGGGAGGCAGAGCTGGGCAGGATTTCCCCCAAGCATTATCTAAGGCTCTAGGAGACCCTCCACTCCCAGGCATAGGATGAAACAGAAGACACTCTTCACCTTTCTTCTCAGTGATCAGGCGCACCAGGACTCCAATAGTGTCCTCATTGGCATCCTCTGTCCTATAGGCGGGATTGATCCCTGAAGAAAAGAAAAGGAATCCATGATTCTAGAGAAGATGGGGCTCAAGGCTCCCAAGCTACACCAGGATCTGCTGGCAGAGGGCGCCAAAGACCTTTCTCGGTGTTGCAGCAGAATCTACTGTGGAGTTCAGATGACAAGACAGCTAAGTCGATCACCAGTGGGCTACCTTGACTCAAAAAAGTACGCTGTCATCTTTGTTATTCTGCACCAAAAACTCCAAGTGTTCAGTGCTCTCAGGACCATCTGAAAACCACATCCATGCACCAGCCTCCTCTGGGTAGTCACTGGATCTTTCTTAGCCTCGGGGAGCTATGGGCTCTCCATGCTCAGAACTTCCCAACACCTCTCCAGGCCTATTACTTCTCTGCACACCACCCTGTCCATAAAACTATTTAACAGCCTTGGGCTTAAGCCTCGGGGGTGTGGGAATGGGCCGCTGTGGTAGGTTCTAAACCAGTAGCATATTTCCAAAACTGTTTGCCCAGGCAGCAGCCAGTGGCTAAAGTTACTAAGCTAGCAAAAGTATAGTCGTAGGTGAAATGGCTCTGGTTTGCTACCTTCTACCCACTCCCTCTATGATTCAGTGTTAGGAGCTGGAGGGGCCTTGGAAATCGAACATGGGAGATGCTGTATTACTCTTGACTTGGCCAGAAGGTTCCTGATGGTCCACAGCAGTGCTTGTCTGCCCATGAGATCTCTACACTTCAACAGGCATTGTAAACAATGAAAGTAATGAGCTCAAGACCCTCTCCCTCTGGTTTCAGTATCTCAAACTACAGTGGAGCTGAAACCTGAACCCTGTGTGGCGCCCACCAGAGCAGTGGCTCTGCCAGCCCCACCTGATGCAAGGCATTCCCCTGCTTCAGACCAGAGGCCACGCGTCATTTTGAACTGAACAACTACAGCTTGTGGCCCCTACCGAGTCCCAATCCTACGGTGGAGCAGGGCCTCACCCAGAGCAGGAATCTTACCAACACCACTTCAGCCACTCGCTGTTTTACCTCTGCCTATTGCCACAGGTCAGCCCCTTATCATCCTCCACGTCAGGCTGCACTGCTGTCGTACAGCACCTCCAGGAAGCCTTCCTGACTAGTCCTCTCCTGTCAGACCCCTAGACCAGGAAGGCTCCCTGCAAAGCCCCTAGTCTCCCTACCTGGACCCAGCCATGTCTTACCACTGCCTCCTCCACCCGGGCTGGGCCCGACTTCCTTTTGGGCTGTGCAGTGGTAGCCCTTCCGCTTGAGCAGGTTGCACACCAGAATGCCCAGAAGCCCCATGAGACAAAAGACAGGAACGATGGCAATCACTGCGTACTGGGCAGCCGTCTCCTCAGGACCGCCTGCCCGAGTGCCATTCCCAGGCTGCCGAGGTTCACCGTTGCTACTGGCACCTGCTGCTGCTTCGACACCACGCCGAGCCCGCCGCCCCAACTCTGAATACCACAGAGGATGAAAGCAAGGAAGCAGAGGAAAACATAAAAAGAAGTTGCTAGGCTGGTAGTGCCCCTTCTCAGCCCCAGAAAGGCTCTCTGTTTGACCTGCTGTGTCTGCCCACTTCACCACACACAAGATGGTGATCTGCCTTGCTTGGGAGCCTTGGCTAGGTCTGGATAGGAGGCTGGGAACAGAAATGGTGGCAGCAAATCCAAGAATCTGAGCATGAAGCTGGGGGACCCTGCCACACTAAAAAGACAAAGGCAGCTTCATGCCTTTCTTTCTTGACCATCCAATCAATTACCCAGTGAGGCTTCCTTCAGCCCAGCCTACATCTGCCCCTCATACGAGTGTATGGAGTCAACAGATCTACATGGTACACTCCTGGGCAAAGGGACATAGGATCTCGCCTGCTCACAACAGCACATGAGTTAGTAGCCTCAAGGGGTGACTGGCTCAGTGGTAAAGGTCACATGTATGTGTAAAGGCACATGTGCACGTGCACATGCATCTTTAGGGTTCTTATGGAAAGAATAGGGGCAATAGGACCAAACAGGATATGAACCCCTAATCCTAATAATGGCGCCTGTCTGATGCTGGATTGTCTCTACTACTCTAAAGTCAGTAAGGTGGGTGGCCAGATATTACAGGATAGTTTCTGGCTGCCTGTTCTCCTGTAGGCTGCCAGAGGGCCCTACTTCTCTACATGGCTGCTGCAGGGACTCCTGGGCTCAAGTTCACTGACCCCCCCTTCCTAACCCAACCTCTACCACTCACCATCACAGTCACCAGTACTTGGAGGTGCCTTGGAACATGGCTGACACGGAACATGAGGAACTCCCTGTGGCCCAAACCACCTGCAGGGAGGGAAGATGTCACTGAGGTCCAGAAGTAAAAACCTGTCCTTAGAAAAAAATTGGGTTGCTTCCTACCAAGTGCCCTCAATGGTCCCCGTCATGTCACAGTTGGGAAGAGAGGCCTACTCAGGGAGCAGTGGCCCACCTTCCTCCCATGCTCACCCATGCTGACAGTCTCCACACATTGTATTCTGAGTTGCTGTGCCAGCCCGGGCCTCCAACCTCTTGTGAAGGCTGCATTGGTGATGAGGCTGGCATGGGTAGGAGTCCCATGAGTCAGAAAAGGTGCCTGGGGGGCAAGTTCTGCATAATGTGCCCTGCCCTGGATCCTGTGGGAGAGGAGGAAGATTGCAAGGCCTGAAGCCAGGCCAGAAGCCCCTGGGCATCCAGACCTAGGCTCCCCTCTGCCCTCAGGAATCACCCTGGGACAGGGCAGCACATCGCTCACCAGGTCAGGCTCCTTGCCAGGTGGACACAGCCAAGGAGTTATCGGTGTTGGGGTGGCCAGGGGCCAGGGCAGCAGCTGGAAGAATGCAGGTAGAGCACAGAGGACATGGTGACGGAGGAAGACAATGTTAAAACACCATCAGGGTCATCTGCTCGCTACCTGCTTCCTGAAAGAGCATGAGTCGGACTACACAGGCTCCCTACCCAGACTTCAGGGGTTCTCTTAGGGCCTGCCTCAGCCAGTTCTGCTGCACTGCCAGTGTCTAGATAAAAAGAGAACCATATCTACTTCTAGAAAATACTGGAAAGCCCCAGACAGGATCAGGACCTCAAGCCCTTGAGCCTCTGAATTACAGCTCTTTCAGATGACTTACACCTCCTCACCCCAGACAGATGAGGAGGAAATGCTTCCGAATTCCTCTGAGATTGTCTCCCTTCCTGCTACACGCCTCCCCTCACCCCTGAGCTGGGCATGTCATTAACTACCCTCTGTTTATCATGCCTAGAGCCAAGTCTGCAGCTGGTGCTTACTTACTATTCTGGGCCTGGAGCTGAGTCTGAGACCACATCCTTCTCCGTGACCTCTCCCCTCCCAACCCCGTACCAAGGCCACCCCATTCATACCTTGCACCTAAACACAGCATACCACCCACATTCCATAGAAACACTCATCTAGATATGGATTACTAGCCCCTCTCTGATGAGCTCCCTTTGCTTCCCACTCAATCAAATGAACTACCTGTCTTGACTCCTGCTGTGGGAAGACCTGGTCCTCCAACTTAGCTCCAGCTACTCGGGCTAGGAGGCTCCAGGGCCAGTTACCCTGAAGGTAGATTGTCAACCCAGCACCTGCTAAGGCTGTAGGCTACCTCCTGGAGGTCTCCCTGAGCTTCCAGAATTACAGCAGAAAGACCACCACACAGATCAGACCTCAAGGTGCTGCCTGAGGCTACAAGTCTGTAGGTACTCTGACTCCAAGCCCAGAATAAGGGCTTCCTTCAGTTAATACAGTTCCTACATCCAGCACCTAAGTTATTCAATGTCTTCCAGGTCCCCAGATGTCTTCCTAGCCCTGTCCAACACCAGCAGGAGGTAAGCACCTTGCCCTCAGCTATGCCTGATGCCCATGTATGAATTTCTAGGGAAAATTATATTCCCTGGTTTGTATATCATGAGTAGAAGAGATTATGTCTGTCTCTACAGCATCACTACCTAATGCCAGGTAGTACTAGTAAATGCTTCATTGGGTCTGAAGGCCTTGGATTCTTCCCAGAAGAAGACAAGCATTTAAGTTCCCCCTGAGGCTCCGCAGCAGGGCCTGTATCCTCCCCTTTTGGAGTGCTGATTGCATACTCAGATTCCAACTATTTTAGCTTCTCTGGGCCCTTCCCCAACTCACCACAAAGAGGCAAGACAGGGGCCAGCACAGCAAGGTCCGCTTCATCATCAGGCCCTGGAGTGACATTGACCTAGGGCAGATAAAGGAAGCTCAGGAGAGCAGCCAGACCAGGCAGGCAGCTGCTGTCTCCCTCCTGGCCACATTCACAATGACAGGAGTGCTGCTGTGTGCTAAGCAAGCATTCAGCCCACATGGCAGGATTCGAGTCTGAGCAGAGGTACAGCTGACATGTTTAGGGCCAGCCTTAGGCCAAGGCTGGAGGGACACTGTTGGCTCTCTAGTTCAGGTTTCCCAGAGGAGGGAGTGCTTCCATATACAGCCAGGTGCCCTGAGGTATCAGAGAGGGCCAAGAGGAAAGAAGCTCTGGAAGGTCTGAGCTGTGGGTTAAGATGAGATGGCAACTGGAGAGATGGCTCAGCGGTTAAGAGCACTGACTACTCTTTCCGAGGTCCTGAGTTCAAGTCCCAGCAACCACATGGTGGCTCACACCATCTGTAACGAGATCTGATGCCCTCTTCTCATGTGTCTAAAGACAGCGACAGTATACTCATATACATAATGATAAATATTTTTAAAAGATGGCTACTGCCTCTAGCCCTGCTATTAGCCCCAACCTCTCACAGCGCCCAGACCACTCTCACACTGCCTTAATTCCTGCAGGCTCAGCTACAGGAAGGCCCCAACCCTTCACACCTAGCTCAAAGGCCTTTATGTGGAAGTACTTCCAGAAGTCTGGCTCACTCTGTCACCTGTTCTACCTGCCTACGTGTCATGGCAGACCTGGGACTGTCATGACGCCTATATGCCAGACATGCCTCTGCACTAGGAAATTAGGAACACCAATGTCCACAGAGGACACTATGGCAAACAGATTAAAAGGCAATGTTCCCTCTCCGAGATGTTCCAGAGAGCCATTGATGCCAGCTCCCCAGGCTGAGTGACATCCCCTCTGATGCCCAGACAGCACTACCTCTAGAGAAGTCTCTAGCTAGTGGTCAAGGTTGGAATGGTAGAAAGGATTCAGATTAGGCAACACAAAGTTCATGTGTATTTCCTGGAGACCTGGCTTCAGGGTCCTAGGCTAGGATAGGGTGTTCATCTAACACAAGCTATGAGCAACCTCTGAAACCCAAGGGTGCTCACAGGCTAGCCCTCCTCCACACCACTGGACGAGGGGTCACAGGCTGTTTGATGCCAAGCCTCACAGAGGACTTATTACTTGCAGGAAGTTCCAGGTCACAGAGCCCCCTCTCTGCTAGGAACCACGCTTCCCAGATGGAAATAAGAGTGGAGCAGAGAAAACCTATCTGCCGCCTGACCTGGGCCTGGCCCCACAAAGACCTTAGCAGGGCCAAAGGTTCCAGTTTCACCCAGGGGATGGGATGGGGAGGAGCTGCTGTCACATCATCCAGGGACTCTCCAGATCACTGGCAGCAGGCCCCTCTTGGGCCTCAGGCCAACTAAGGGGAAAACCAGAGACAGGGAAGGCCAGGCTCCAGAGTAGGTAAAGTCCACATGTGGCAGTCAGCACTCAACAGGTGCACTCCTGACCCATCCCATGACCCATCCCATGACCTATCCTTCCTCAAATTCGATCACAAAAGTGCCTTCCAGGTTCTGCACCAATGTCTTAACTCTCCCTGGCTATGTGTCCACTCAAGACCATCTCCTACGGCCCTTCCAGTTCATCAAAGGATCTCACCACCACAGACATGACCAGAAACCCCGTCTTCAGGTTGTCCCATACCATACTTCCAGACCCGGCAGCCCTTCATATCCGCAGGCAGTTTAGAGGGCTAGGACAATGGGAGACAAGTAAGAGGTAAAAGCCCAGAGGCAAGAGACCACCCAGGCCCTAATTGCACCTGCTGGGTGACCTGAGCCACAAGAAGAGACTATGTGGCTGTTCATCTGCAGATAGACCAGAAACCAAATGATCTGAAGACTTTCTGGAGGAAAGTGAGGGTCCAGAGGCCCAGTCTTGAAGCCTGAGCCCACTCAGGGATATCTACCGACAGCCGCCGCCCAGCACCCCTGCCTTCTAATTATGCACCTTCTAATTACCACAAAACTGGCACTTACTTCAGTCTGGCTGCATGCCCCCTCTCTCAACCAGACTGAACCCCTACCCACACCCTGCTTCTGCCTGCTCAGGCATATATGCACACGTGTGCACACCTGCTGTTTCAGCCTCTGCCTCCTAGTCCTGTAGAATCCAAAACACTGCCCTGGAAACCCATGGGAAAACAAGTTCAGAGAAGCCCCTAGGCTAGAAGGGGTCAGGTGAGCTCTTCCCCATACTTCTCTTGTCTAGAAGGCCAAACCCTCAGTGATGCCCCAGGGCCTAGCACCTCCAGGAGGACAGATGCCAGAAATGGGAACCCTGCAGCCCAAGAGTAAAGGGTAATGCCCTCAAAGCCCTTCCAGCTCCAGGGTACCTGAGAGGGGAGAGTTACCCTAGCCATACAGGGTTGAAGAGGCAGGGTTCTAGCAGAGAAGGAAGTTAGCTCAAAGGCCACTCCTCCAAGTCTCCTATCCCTGAGCATCCTCATAGCTACTAATTCCTGTGACACTTGAGCCCCTAGCTTCTCTAGCCTCAGTTTCCTCATCAACAGGATGGGTTGTTTATCTCCTGTGCAGAAGTCTGTCATGAAGCTTAACCCAGGTAATGGGCTTCAAGTGGGTCATGGGTTTTCCTCCCCACACCCCCATGGGGTGGTAATTAAGTATTTGTTGGCTTGTTTGTCACAGCTTGTCCCCCAACCAGACAGCAGCCAGGGCAGGGATGTCTGCTCTATTCACCACAAAGCCCAGCACCTAACCCAGGCATGGAACTTGATGCCTCTACCAAATGGGCTCAGAGGCTAGAGGAAGGAGGGGCTTTTTAAAACCCAGCCCTCTAGAAAAGTGCCCAACAATCAGAACAGAATTCCTTGAGTACAAGCCAACTAGCAGAGCTACAGCAGGGACCCACACTGCCATAGAGGCTGCCAAGGAGGAGCATGAGGCCTCAGAAAGAGGAAGCTGTACAGCCTCAGGCAGCTTCCTCTTTCCTAGAACCGAATCTGTGGGTTTACCCCTGGCCTCAGCTAAGGCCCCCCAAAACACAGCCCCAGAGATCCCCCAGGGCCTCTGTCCTCTTCTTCTGACCTCTGGGTAACATCATCTGCAGCCTGAGTATCCTGACAGAAGTGGGTGTGTCCTGAACCAGCTCCCCCACCCTCAGAATGGCTTCTCAACTTACCTCTGAAAACCTCCTTACACAAATACGCACCGTATGCCAGCCACCATAAGTTTCTTTCTCATCTCCTTGAAGCTTCTTTCAAGTCACAGAGATGAGTTACCTGCTGTTTCCTCTGCCCAGAAACCCCTCCTATCACTTTTGGCCAACACCTACTCTTCCTCCAGAGTGTAGTTCAAAGTCACTTCCTCCTGGAGGCTCCCCCAACCACTACCTCTCCTCAGCTATGGTGCCATTTGCACAGCTTCTTTCTCACCACAAGCTGTCCTTTATGCCCAGTGCTACGCTGGGTGTGTGCTGTACTGGAGATGAGAAACAGAAGTGAGGTCTTCAGTAGACCGGACTAGTCATGCCAGAGAAGGAGGGCCAGAGAGAGCACACACCACTGGTAAAGGAGGTCAGAGGCGGGGTTGCTCTTGACTTGGTTCTGAAGCCCTCTGCTAACCCGGGGAAACATTACTGAACACAGCGCTGCCCTCCTCTGTTCTCCACTGGCTGCGAGGCTATGGAGCCAGTGCAGAGGGCTCGCGTGAGCACAAAAAGAGGATCTCAGCATAGGACTGGCAGAGAGTAACCCTGCAAGATGTACACACTACACTTCACCATGTGTAAATGTTTAGAAAGGAAATGCACATCTGACCAGCAAGTGTGAAGCACAGGGAAGTTCTCTTTTGTACGGATGATCAGTGATTAGTAAGGTAGGGGTGGGAGGTGTAGGAGAGGAGCCTGGGAAGACTGGCAAGCAGAGTCCAGGTCATGCTGAGCTTGTACTTTTCCCAGAGCCTGTGGGAACCCTGAAGAGTTAAGCAGAAGAAACACTGAGTGATTTGCCTCTAGGCAGGCAGGTGAGCTAGGCTGCCAGCCAAGTGAGGGCACTGAGGGAGATGGTGGTGTGCCCAGGGCCCACCTGGGGTAGGGCAGGTAAGAAGGCAGATTCTGCTTTCTAGCCTGTGGCCTTCTCTGCAGCCTCTAGAGGCAAGGGTTGCTTGGAAACACAGCTGGACACAGGCCTTCCTCAGCAGTGGCTGCACCAGGCAGCAACAAAGACAACATCAATAGAGAAATCCAGGTTAGTAAAGGACCCAGCGGTTCCCAGGCAACTGGGGCGAAGTAGGGCAGTGCCCACACTGGGCACCAGTTAAGGCTGCTAAGCATTGCCGGCTTCCCTAACAGAAGGGGGCCAACCTCAACTGGGGACTACCCCTCACCCTGGCTCACCTCAATCCCCATAAAAGAAGTGAATATTCCCTCTCAGAACTGGGTAAACAGGTTGGGGGAAGTCACCTGTGGGGGGGTCCCACAGCCCTAAGTACTAAAGGCGGGACAGAGGCCAGAACTGCCTCATCTCTGCCTTTCCAACTCTGAAGCCTAGTTCTGACTGCAGGTAGACCCTTTCAAGAGTGCTTGCCAATCTGGTAGCAGGAAGGCTAGTGTAAGGTGGCTCAGGTGATGGTTGATTAGAATAGACTTAGCAAGGCCCAGAAGAGGTGTGTTCCCCACCTAGCAGCCTCAGGACCCATGCTTACGCCTGCAGTGTGCTACTTTGTGCAGATCACACAGAAAAGCACTGGAAACTATAGGAAGCAAGAAGACAGGAAATCTGGGAATTCCCAAAGGCAGGAAGAGCGGCTTCCAGGGTTGCTATTGAGGGTGAAGACCCAGAGTCAAATAAAAGCTGTCTAGAGGCTATGCAGAAAGGGCATCCCCACACTCTGCTCTCTTCCCAGTTCTGGGCAGACATGACCATGTAGGTCACTCACTCTTCTCCAACGTGGACCCTCAGAGTCCTATGCCACCCACACTTCCAAGCAGCAGAACTGGGCACGTTTCTGTTCCTCAGACCTCCTGGCTGCCACTGGGTCTATCTTTCAGCAGCTTCGGTGGTAAGGGGGCAGAAGGAGCTGAAAGGGCTAATTGGCTCCTTAAGGCTAAGAAAAGGGCTGAGGCAGCCAGATCTGGCTCTCCCAACTCCTCCAGTCTGAGTAGGAAATGAATGCAATCTTCTCACTCCTGCTTAGCACAAGTCTGAAGCTAGAGAAGAGTGTCTGTGACTAGGCAGTCACCCCCGGGACAGTACGCAGCACCCCAAGGACCCTTTTACATGTCCCATCTCCTCTCCAGGCTGAGAACCGCTGGATCTTTCAACACAGGCTTCCATGATCCATACTTGCAAAAAGGAGGCTGAGATACTTGAATAACCTGCAAGAACTTGGTCTAGGGCCAGTAAGACAACTCAGTGGGTTAAGGCACTTGCCTGGGTTCAACTCCCAGAATCCACATGGTGGAAGGGAAAAATTGATGTTGTCCTGACTTCCACACCACCACCCTGTCAGCACAGAATAAACAAACGCATGTAATAGTGGTTTAAAACTAAACCGGTCTGAAAGGTGACGCGGTTTACCAATCCTGGAGAGGAGACAAGCAACAGTCAGCTCTTGCTCATGGCACCCAAACCGGACACTCATGGCTTTCAAGGGCCTGCTTTAAACCGCACTAACCTTTAAACCGCACGACCATACCTGGACCACCTCCTTTGGCCCTAAGACAGGACAGCAAGGGCCCAGAAGGTGCTGGGAAACACTCAGTTCATCTCTCATTCTTGTTGCTACTCCTCCCACCCCCAGAAATCAGCATGGCTGACCACACACCTCCTCACTGAATTGATGATGAGCCAGGATGGTCTAGAGACTGCTCAGCATAAGCAGTGACTCCATCATCCCAACTTCATTGACTGGAGCACAAATTTAGGGAGAGACTGAGGAGAAACCATAGAACTCCTGTTCACCCTCCAGTTCTTTAGGCTTGGGTGCTGAGGAGGCCCCACCCAAAGGAATGGTGCGGAGGTCTGGGTGGGCACGCGTATGACTACAGAGTCAGCAGGGATAGGGATGGGTTCTGGAACAGCCCACCTAGGCTGAAGCTTTGGCTCTGTGACTAAGTGGATCTGTGACCTTGAACAGGTCACTTGTGATTCAGGGCCTCATAGGATGTGGATATTTGGGATCTGACCTAAACAATGATGGCTAAGAAGAACGTTCTCACACCATAGCCTCACCAGGGTCACAGGTGAACTCAGGCTCAAAAGAGTGTCCAGTCAAGGCCACCCGGTGCTTGGGTGCTGAAGCTCACTGTGAGGAACCCAAAGTCAGTCTCAGCAACATGAGAGGTCCTCCTGCCAACAGAGGCTTGTGTGTGCATGACTTCCACACCAGCTGAGACGACAGGGTCAGGAAAGTTACAGAGTGAGCAGACAAGTCCAACAGTTCACAGGTAGCCCATAACTTAGGGCAGCTGTGCCTTCTCAGCTGACCTCATGTTGGGGGAAGATCCAGAATACACTGGCTAACAACAGCAACTCTTTACAAGTAGGCCTGGGCCCAGCCCCCACCCTGGCCTTCAGGAAGTTTACCTACCAGGGGACCCACTGGGCCATCAGTCCTCCATCTCCTTTGGCCCTTCTCAGTAGTGAGGAGGCTGCCTGAGCGAGCAGCACGGAGGCAGAGTACGAGGCCCATAGGCTCTGAGTTCCCTCTCACGGCTGAACATGCATAAGCCAAATCTAGTCCCTTCTCTCAAACTCACACAGGGCCCCTCCATCCCCCTCCATCTGTGCTAACCAACCAGGCACACACGGGCAGTTTATTTATAGAGTGCTCGTCTTTCCCAGGGTGGCCCAGGAAAGAAGTCTAAACTTCAAGGCCATAGACCTGGGTGTGGATCTCAGTGGCACTAGGGTCTCAAAAATGCCTTCTCCGATTCCTGGTTTCCTTGCCAATGTCGACAAGGACTGAGGACTCTCTGGAGGACAGGAGCAAAGATCTGAGAGCCTCAGGGGCTGAGCACACAGCGGGGCTGCAATGCTGACTGCTGTTCCTACCAGCTTAGCATGTGCAAGACTCTGGGTTCAATTCATGGTGCTGAAAAGGCAAAACTAAATGGGAAAAAAAAGGCAGTTGGGCCAAAGAGAGAGCCAAAGCTGAAACAGAAGTTTGCAAAGCGGTGATAGAGCCTGCTGCCCTTGCTGTCCAAGTGTCCAGGGATCAAGTGGCAGGATGATAAGTGGACAGGAGAGCTACACCTGTAATGCTAGCGCCTATGTGCTCCGCCATCCCTGGAACCCCAGTCTCCCTGTGTGTGCAGGGGCTGAGCCTGCCAGCTCTGTAAGTTGGACCCCTCTATGCTTCCTACCAATGGCAGACACAGGCACCTCCCTCTAGCAACCACCACACCAAACAGAAACCCAGCTTGGCCCCACTGTCATCCCCAGAGGCCCAAGTTCCCACAATGGTTTGGCTTGGGTGGAGCCTACAGTAGAGCTGGGGGGCTCCACAGAGGCTGGACCAGAAGGGAAGGTTAACCCTTAGTTACCCTTCTCTCTTCTCTCCTTCTCCTGGCCCTGAGCTATTTCTACCTCTTTGCTGGGGATGGAAATAACTTGGGCTCAGCCCCTGGAGACCAAGACAGCTATTTTCATCAGCCCCAAAAGCACAGCTCCAGTCATTCCAGGGAGAACTGAGGAACACCCTGGTCCCCGGTCCCAACTCTAGGCCAAGCATCAGCAATGATCAGAATGAGAAAGGCTGTATGGGAAGAATGGGGAGACAGAGACCCAGACTGGGTAGGGTACAAGCGCAAGGTCACCCCATTTGTTCCCCACCACAGCAAATGAGAGGCAAAGATAGAGAGATGGGGACATCTTAAGTATGATGAAGGTCACTATCCCCGCTACCCCTAAGCTGTGCTGCTAACTCCAGATACTTCAGAGCCAAGTTACAAGTTTTCAAGGCCAGCTGCAGGCTCTAAAAGACAAGAGATAGGTCTTTCTGGTGATCTTTGGCTGGGGGTGGGGGGACGACACGAAGTCTAAGTCACCCACTTACTTGCAATTTGCCAGCCACATGTGCATGCAAATCTCACTACAAACTCATAATGGGGCACCTGTGCCAGGCCTGCCAGCCTAAGTCTGATAGATGGGAGTTCAGATATGCCGAGAGCAATTACCGTGAAAGTGGTAGACCTCTCCAAGGACCTCACAGAGTCAAAAGGCTTGAATTCTAGTACTGGCACTGACCTGACTCTCTGTGATCTTGGACAAGCCACTGTGGTTCTCTGGGCCTCAGTTACTCTCTCTACAATAGTCTACAATAATGTGTACAATGATACACATCTTAGAACCACTGTAAGGATTCAGTAAAACAGCACATTATGAGGTGTTTAACGTAGAGCCTGTCACTGCCCCCTCCAAGTTTCAAAGCCATTTCCAGAGGGTGACAGAAAGCAGAACCTCCACATACTACTTGTATCATGTGGTACTCCATTGCTACTGTCACCTCTAGAGCTAGGGAGCCTACATGCCACCCATTCTTGAATTGCGTTGACCTTTTCCAGAGATCAGGCAAGATCTCCAAGACTAGATCAGACCAGACCATTCATTGCAGGAGAACAAATAATCCCTCTCTCTCCAACCAGGAGGCTAAAGAAAAGAGACCTGAGTATTGGATTGAGGTGTCAGTGTCTAAAGGACCAGGTGGCCTTACAGTGGGAGCCTGAGGTCTTCTTGACCAGCTGTGGGCAAGACTGTTCCCAACTGTTCACCAGCACAAGGGAGCCTTGGACCACTCCATTGTGTCTCAAGCAGAAGCCTGCCCCCACCCCCACTGCAGTCTTTCTGTCTGGAGGGGAGAGGAGAATGGGGAAGACTGACCCAAAAACAATAGAGGATCCCAAACTGATGATTCACAGGCTACTCACACCTCTCTGCAGACTGGGAGACTGAGGCTCAGCAGGGGAGATTCTAACAACAAAACAGAAATACCTGGTGTGGCTTACTAGAAGCTGGGGGCTTCAGTGGTGTGTGTGTGTGTGTGTGTGTGTGTGTGTGTGTGTGTGTGTGCGCGTGTGTGTGAGAGAGTTAGTGGAGACTGAGACCACTTCAGGTTTTCTCCATACCAGAGGTGCTAGCCCATCCAGCTTTGGATTCCTCTGCTAGGTCATGTCTGGGTGCAGATAACTCACTAAATTGAACTCCTAAGTGTCTTGGAGAGAGACAGAGATCTTAACTCCCTAGACTCCTGATCTTCCTTGCCCCCTCAATTGCTGGAAGGTGTCGGATTTCTCCTTGTCGCCTTACTCTGTCCTAAGAAGGCAGTCTCAGTCCCCCCCCCTTTTCTCCCTCCCTCATTGGTCCCACATGCACCCTGTGACCCTGTGCTTAAGCTATTTAGGGTTCCTCTCGTCTACCTTATACTCACAATTAGCCCGGGTCATACTACAGGCCATACACTGTGAGCCCAGTGACCTGGGGTCTCTCACATACACAATCATACTCACTCTGCCAGTCTCACACACACAGAGCCCCTCTGTGTGGCCCGCTAGGCTCCGCGTCACCGCCCAGTGTCCCAGCCACACGTTCGCCCGGGCCAGGCCGCCTCATGCGCCGTGTCACCCACAGTCACCGGCTGACACCGTTCAGAACACCCCCCCTTCCCGGCCGCCCCGCGCTGCAGCCGCACCGAGGCGCCGCCGTCCCGTCCCGCAGCCGGCCTTGGTGTCAGTCCAAGTTTCCCGGGCTCCACCGACCCCTAGCACGCCGAGTTCCGCTGCTTCCTCTCGCGCACCTTCTGACAGACTGCGCCGCGCGCGGTGCCGGGAGGACGCGCAGCCGAGGGGCTCCGGGACGCGTAGACAGCGCCGGGATGGGACAGGACGGGGCAGGAGAGTGAGGCTGACGCATCCGCCGCGCCGGAGAACTTCCCCAGAGCAGCGGAGCGGGGCTGCGGGCCGCGCGCGCCCTCCTTACCTGGCGGGCAGCACCAGCTTCGCTCCGCGTCCGACGCGGCGCCCGGGCCCCGCTAGGCGAGCGCTCCGGGCCGGCCGCGCACCCTGCGCGCCTTTTGAATGAATCGCCGGCCCAGCCGGGAAGCTGCGCGGCCCCGCCCCCCGCGTCACGGCTCCTGGCCCCGCCCCCAACGTCAGAGCTCCGATTTGCGGCCCCTAACCCCGCGCCCCTCAGCGGGACAAGGGCTCCCGATTCTCCCGCCCGGCCACGCTGCTCCGCATCGCCACCTCTCGAGCTTCCTAGGAACTGCAGGGGCTACGACTACGATGCTCTTTTGATGCGTCTGTTGGGGCGCAGCGGGGAATGGCGGGGGTGTGTGTGCTCCAAACCAAGAAATCTGGACTTGATGCAGCGAAAAGGTGCTTGAGACGTGAATGCTGCACAGATCCTGTCACCATTGCCTGCGTAACTAGTGCCACAGCTGCCACTTCCTGGGAACTCATTTTACTTTGGAATTGGTGGCGGATGAGAACGAGACCCAGGCTGGTTTCTAAAATCCCGCACCTAGTTAATAAGAGAGTCTACAAGGAATGCTCACCTGGTCAATTCTTTTGGAACCTGGCCTAAATACCCCCTCCCCCATGGTAGCTGGTCCCTCACCCAAGTAGGTAGGACAGGTGACACTCCTCTCCCCTGACACCAGCTGTCCCACATCATCACCAATGCCAGCCATCACAGTGCTCAGTGGAGGCCAGGAGGCCAGGACTTGGGAGGCTGAGGCAGGAAGCTCCTGAGTTCCAAGCCAGCCTGGGCTACATATGGAGACCTTATCTCACAAGCAAGGTCTCAACCCCCGCCCCCCCCTACATCATTCAAGGGATCCAAGGTGTCCAGAAGAGCAGAGCTGAGAAGAACCCAGAGTTGGAAACACAGAGGCCTGGCTGGAATCAGGATAATCACAGCTCATGAAAGAGGTGGAGGAAGGTAAATAAGTCTGTTGGGAATAGATGGGCTGGGTGGGATTGTAAACAAATTAAGTCATAGAATCTGAGCCACAGAAAGGAAAGGAAAGGTCAGGTCCCCAGAGCCTGGGAAATTCCAGGAGGCGAACTGGACACCTGAGAGAGAAGGGGGGGGGGAGAGTTTCCATTTCCCTGGGCTGAGCCCAGGTTTTGGGGACAGGGTAGAAAAAGTTCCAGGGTACTGGTGTCAAAATCATGAGCCCAGCTGGCCTAGTGACACGTGCTTATAATCCCAGAGCTCTGGAGGTAGAGACAACCCTGAGTTCTGTGCCACCCTGGTCTACTGAGTGAATTGCAAGCCAATCAAGGATACAAAGTGATACCCTGTCCTGGATAAAAAAAAAAAGACCCCAATATATTCAATGTCAAGTGTGCTCCCCCAAATCTGGGGACGGGGTCTTTTTCAGAGCTCCACATCACTGTCCACGGAGGAAACCCACTGGGGAACAGTGAAGTGCTCAGAGTTGCTTGAATGTTCTCTACTTCTGATTTTTTTTTCTTTTTTCTTTTTGAGACAAAGTCCCTCTATTCAGCCATAGTTATGTATGTAGATGGAGTTGGCCTCAGACTCACATAGACCCAGCTGCCCCTGCCTCCTGCATGCTGTAGTTAAAGGTGTGTTCCACTATGCCCATTTCCCTAGATTTTATTTCGTTTAAATTTTTATTATATTTTATGTGTATAGCATTCTGTGTGCATGTAAGTCTGGGCACCATTTGGAATCTGAATGCCCAAGGAGGCCAGAGGAGGGCATCTGAAGTTATACATGATTGTGAGTCTCCATGTTGGCTCTGGAATTGAACCAGGGTCCTCTGGAAGAACAGTCAGTGTTCTTAACCCCTAAACCATCTCTCCAGCCTTTATTTTATTCTATTTATAACCCCATGTTTTAGAGACTGAACTCAGGTCACAAGCAGTTTACCAACCTAGTCATCCCTCTGCCTTTTTTGAAATGTTTTATTGGCATAAGGACATGCTATATCCCAATTTTCAGATTTCAAATAATGCTATTTTCAGTCCCTTTTACTGGTCCAATAGGGATGAAGGCTTAGGACTGACAACTAGTCTGACTTTCCCAAGACAGCCTGGGCCCATCCCTACTAATAGCTCTCTGGGAAGCTTTGGTTAGTATCCACCTTTGAAAACTGGGGCACCGAACCTCTGAAGGTCACACTCCATCTCTGTGGATGTTGTCTTCACAGAATCGATTCCCAGGAGTACACATGTCTCATTCCTGCACCCTTGGTTCGGAAGGAGCCTAATTATTATTTACTGCTGGTCGGACTTACTGGCTCTTTGTCTAGATGACAGTGACTCCCAAGTCTTTCCCAACAGGAACTCTCCCCAGGAGTCTGGAGACAGAGAAGGAAGGGTGACAGCCACACATTTAGAGCTGGCTTTTGATGCTGCTTGGAGAGTCACTCAGCTCCCGAACAGACTCGAAATCATAGGTTCTCTAAGATCCTGGCATCTCAGGTTACCTCACCGAATTTTGGCACTCAGTCCCAAGCACTGAGACTAACTACCTCGTGTAAAGCCTCTCACACGGCACCTGGAGGAGGCTGGTGCTTCTGCACAGCATTGTGGGTACCACGGGACTTTGAGACCTCAACAAGTTGGAATGAGTTTTCATGGTGACCCACAAGCAGGGGAAGGGTAGAGGGACTCCAAGTCTGTGCCAGGACTGTTGAGGTAGAGATCTTGTGTTGCAGTTCCAGTTACCAGGATATGGTTGTTTTGAGAAATCTTTGAACAGGTGGCTGCAGGCGCCCCCTGCTGGCTATATTGAAACCCAAATTACATTTCCAGTTCCAGAACAGCACTGGCAACACAAACTTGAGAATATCAAGTCCCTTGAATAAAATGCATAGAATATTTGTATACTCACTGTCCAGTCCCCTCTCCATACTTTAAATTCTCTCTAGATCACTTGTCATACACAGCACAACACAAATGCTGTGTAAACAGTTGTTATGTTATTTAGGGAATAAGAACAGGGACAAAGTCTGGACCCACTCAGGACAGATGTGACTATTGTAAAGTCTAAAATTTCCATCCACTAGCTATGGTGACTCACACCTTTAATCACAGCACTCAAGAGGCAGAGGCAGGAGAATCTCTGTGTGTTCAAACTCAGCCTGATCCATATAATAAGTTCCAGGACAGGTAGGACTTCGTAGAAAGACCCTGTCTCAAAAAAATCAAAACAATTATAAAATTTTGTTAATAGTTAATTTGAGTTAGAAGATACAGAAGCCATGGATCCCAAAGGCCAGCACTAAAGTTACAGGCTTAAGTTTTTTTTATTTATGTATATGTGTTTTTTTTTCTGCATGTATGTCTCCACCACAGAAGAGCAAATAAGACCCCATGGGACTACAGACAGTTATAGACAGTTGTGACCCACCATTCGGGTGCTGGAATTGAACTCAGGTCCTCTGGAAGAGTAGCCAATGCTCTTAACCACTGAGCCATCTCTCCAGCCTCAAGCTTAAGTCTCAATGCATTGCTCTAGCAAGGCCCCAGCAGGCCCTGTCCTACCTACCCTACCTGGCATGCCTTAGATCCTATGAGTGTACCCTAGATCAATAGGAAGGGCTCAGGCCACTAGAGAACTGAGGTTAAGACCAGGATCCACTGCGGGGAAGGTGCTAAACTGGGGCTCTCTGTGTCTAAGGACTCACTTGGTTCAGCCTACATTTAGATCTAGACCCTAGGCCAGGTCTGGACCCCACTGGATGGGATTGTCCTGACACACGCCCTTTTACTGACTCCCTCAGAGGCCCAGGATTCTGAGCTGTCTTCTCTGGACTTAGACCCTATTTTTCCACCTGGCTGTGCTCAGAAAGGAAAAGATGAGGGCCTCTTTGTCCCTTGCAGGGTGGAAGAGTCTGAGAAGAACTGACTATAGGCTGTGGGGGATGGTGGGGTTAGTTCTACCTAGGCCAGACTTGCAGCCCAGTTCCATATCAGATCACGGGTCTTGAGGTGCTGGGCCATGCCTAGGAGGGAGGCAGCCTAGAGGGGAGGAATTAGGAGAAACTGAGGAATACATGCTTTGGTGTCACATGGTTAAAGGTCAAGCCCTAGCTGTATCAGCGACAGGCTGGGTAGCCTTAAGCACGTGTCTTTATTTCCCTGCATATAGTATTTGCAGAGCCCCATGTTAAGAGCAACTTCAAGAGGGAGACTGGAATTTGGAGCCCCAGTCTGCCTCCTCCCCCAGTGCACACACCTTCTCTGCCTCAGCACTTGCTCTGGGCACCTTCCCAAAACACAGCATCTGGGGCTCTGCCTACATTTATCGCCAAACCTGCTCCCTGGCCTTCTGTGCAGGTCTGTCCTGTACTCTACCTCGACCACCCTTGGAGGCCTGTCTTCTTGCCTGTGCCCATCAAGGTTCCTCACTGGCCATAATTGGGCCCAAAATAGCACTTCCCCTTGCTACTTCCTGCAACCATCTTGTGGCTTAAGGACAGAGAGACAGAGAGTTGGTGTTTGGCAAGCATGCAAAAGATGTGAAGGGCTCTCAGAGGTCAGTGGGGTGCACAGAATCAAAAATTTGCCTCCAGGTACCAGTGAGCAGAGGCTAGGGCTGCAACTTGCTTTCTAATCCTTGGGTACCCCTCTCTCCTCCCCAGACTCAAGACCAAGACAATTAGCCAGATTTCTGCTGTCCTGCCAAGCTCCCTAGACCTCAGTGTGCTGAGGCTCGCCCCAAGTGTGAGCCTTTTGTCTCTTCTCGTCCTGAGACATTTCCTGACTTTTCTGACCACGAGAAACTTTCAAGCCTAGAGTTTATTCCCTAAGGTCAATCCTGCCTTTCTGGGTGATCACTAAGTCCTGCTCCCTAAGGTCCATTTCCTTATGAAGAAGTCTAGCTAAATCCTGACCTTTGTCTCTAGCTCAAGGGAATCTGCAGACACAGCTCCTTGAAGAGATCATCTTTGGTTCCACCTCAGTCCCTCCGGGATCCAGCAGGAGTTACTTACTCCCCAGAGCAGTCTGAATGTGAGTGCGACACGTGTCACTGGCCACTCTGCTCGTCCACAAACCTTGTGTGACCACCCCCTTCTCTCCCACAAGGCACCAAGACCTGAGGGTGTGAATCCAGTTCTCATAGGTGAATGACCTCAAGGAAGAAGACACTGAGCCCCTCTGCACCTCAGTTTCCTCGTCAGAACAGGAAATAGTAGCAACAACCTTTCTGGACCATTCTAAGGCTCGGAGGAGCCCAGCTGTGGCTTTCAGCAAGCAGCCAAAGGAAACCGACTCTACCGTTCCCTGGTATGGAAGACCTACAACTCTGTAGCTCAGACGCAGTGCTTGCCTAGTATGGGCATCACCCTGGCTTTGATTCCAGCAGCAAATAAAATCAGTTGTGGTGGCACTCAGGTCTAATCCCAGCATTCAAGGCAGGAGGATCGAAAGTTCAAGGTCATCCTCAGCTACAGACACTGTCTCAAAGAAAAAAAAAAGAAAGAAAGAAATACGGCTGTGTCTCAACCGGATTCTCCAACCTTTATTCCATTAACACAAATTCAGCGTTTATTGAGCACTTACTGTATGATGAATGCTACAATAAGTAGGCTTAGGGATGAAGCAGAGAATGTGCCCTGCCCTCAGAACATCCATCCTAGCTCCTTCAGTCTTCTCTCGTCCTATCTGTACAATGGATCATTCACACCACTCTCTCACACCCCCTGCATGTTCCTGCTTCATAGCACACCCCGGTCCTGCTTCCTCTCACCCACAATCATGCCCTTTAAGGCAGTTCTCTATGCTGTTTGGGGAAACCACACCCCACAGTGTCTCAAGCCTGGGTGGCCATGAGGACAGCTGTTGGGGTGATGGGGTAGTTCTTGGCCTTTATTTACACCCACTGAGCTGTACACTGGTTTGTGTACTTTCTCATACATGTGTTACATATCAGTGGCTTCCTATAAAAATACTGGTACCTGGGTCCTAGCTAAGGTTTTAATTTCATTGGCCTTCGGTGGGCCTGTGCCCCCGGAGAACTACAGTGAACAACCCAGGTTGTAATTTTTCCAGAAGCCTCCCTTGGGAAGGAGGCTGAGGCCTGATTCCTCAGGACCGCCCTACTCACAGCAAACTAGCACAAGCTGAGCGCCTGACCCAGAATAGCACCTGCCCTCAGGCCAGCCCATGCCCAGGCAGGCGGTCTTCCCAGCGGCAGTGCAATGCGCCAGCCCTATTCCCAGGGAGGCACTTACTGACGGATGGCCCAGCCCCAGCCCTGTGTATCTAGTCCTGAAAGTGAAGTCGGCTTTGGGCCTCTGTCAAGGGCAGAAATCCTGGAGTGGCAGAAATGGCTGAGGTGACAACCAGACAGAAATGCAAAAGGCTGGACTAGTGGCAGGGAGGAGGAGCCTGAGGTGGACCTTCAACATCCACATCACTGGGCTCTGCTTGCCGGCTCAGGTCTCCAGTCTCAGGCACCCTTTTGATTTTAGGGCCAGAATGGACCTCTTTGTATTCTAAGAACTATACGCATCCTGCAGGATCCCATTACTGAGAAGGAAATAACTCAGCCTGGTCACATAGCTGGTATCAGTCAAGATTCCAAACAGAAGCGGTTCCGTCGTGTTCCTTCCATTCCATCCTGAATTCCACAAGAGCGTAACCATCTTCTCACAAAAAATGCTGCTAGCAAGATGTCCTATACACTTCCTGTTGTGTTGAAGACCCAGCAGATCCCCGAAGGGTGCATATGTGTTAGTAAAGCATGCGCCTACACTTTCTCCCTTTTTCTATTTTTTGGGGTGTGTGTGTTGCCATGTAGACCATTTTTGTTTTGAAATGGAGAAGGGGGTCTCACTATGCAGCACCGGTTTACTTAGAACATGCTAGGTAGACCAGGCTGGCCTTGAATTCAGAGATGCACTGGTTAGTGACTCCCAAGTGTTAGAATTATAGGCACCAACCACCATACCTGGTCTAAGCTGCTTCTGAACTCAAGAACACCCTGCTTCAGTTTTCCCACGTGCCAAGCACACAGTCTGCCAACCGATGTATTCGTTCAGTGCAGAAACAGAATTTGTTATTGAAAAGTTATTTTGTGTGTATGGGGTATTTTGCCTGCATGGAGGTGGCCATATGCATGCAGTACCCCAGGAGGCCAGAAGAGGGCATTTGATCCCTTGGGACTGTGAGCTGCTGGGGATTGAACCTGGGTCCTCTCTAAGAGCAGTCAGTACTCTTCACCACTAAACTATTATTGTTCCGGTCCAAGAAACAGACTTTTTAAGGCAGCCATTCGGGTTGAACTAAGCAGGGATGAGGCATAACTTGCCCTTTGCTGTGAGGACCACTTCAAGGACCATGGGGACAGCCTGGTGTGAGGAGCTCTTTGTCCCTAGAGAGTGGCCCCGTGCTGCTGGGCATTTGGATTCTTTACAGTCTAGTTTAATGACACATCTCTATGGACCAGAATCAGTCAGACTTAGGTGGTAGTTCTGCTCCATAGGAGCCTAAGACAGAAACTCTACTGCCCCGACTCCATGTCTGACTTCCAAGCCCAAACCTAGGCCGACGTGGACGCCCTAGACTGATGCATTATTGATACGCATACGATTTGTAAGGAATATGAACATTCAAAATCCTCCCATTCCTCTGATGAGACTGAAGCCCAAACGGGGCAATGACCTGCCCATGACAACACTGCAAGTCAGTATCAACCCTTTACCCCGGGACTTCTTTATCTCCTCCCTTTGGCCCAAGTGAGTCAGGAAGCCCTTGTCCTTGGGGAGACAGCTGGCAGGAGGCCATGATGGCCCAAGGCCGGGGGGAGCCATCATTTGGTGTTTCTATTTATTGACTCTTTAAATTTCATCATCCGAGGAGAGTTAATACATGGCTGTTTGGTAGCAAGAGAAGCATCATCTAAGACCACAAGGACCCACCCACCCCAAAGAAAAACAAAATCAAACAGAACAAACAAACCCTATCTGAAACCAGACCTTTGGAGTTGTAGCTGAAGCAAGAGTCTGAGGGTTGGTGTGGTTCCCCGCAGCCTGACGGTGAGGGTGAGGGTGAGGGTGGGGTGTCCTTCCTGAAGGGGCTGTGCTTGGCAGGTTGGGTATTTAGAGAGGGACTCAATTCGGTGGTCAGAGAAAGGGGACTCATAGGTCACCCACAGGTGACCATTGTGCCAGTGCATGAGACATGAGGAGACAAGCTGGGGCTTGGGCCAGCCGAGAGGATTGTCCCAGACCTACCAATGTTCCCACATTAAGGAACCTCAGGCTTCACCTTGGAAATGCTAAACCCTGGGACGCTCCCCACTGAGAGTGACTGAGCAAACTTTGCTTCTGGATTGGGATGAGCGACCGCATCAGGGAGGGCTGGAGTTTATGTTAAGGGACAGTGTCTTAGTGCCCTGAACATGCAGTGTGAGTATGAGTGTGTGTGTGTGTGTCACAGATGGGCATTGGTCCTTCCAGGACAGCCTGGTCAGGGCTCCAGGGTGACCTCTCAGGCAGGAACAAGCTTTTCTCCTCCTGTCTTTTCCTCACACTGTGTCCTGCCCCAGGTCACTGCATAAATAAGTGCTTTGGAAAGTGTTCATCTAAAAAGTCACATAAATACTGTACATAGGAAAGGGGGTGGTTCTGCCCCTCAGCCTTCCCACTGCCCCAGAGAGCTCTCCATATATTGCACACGGCCTCTCCAGCCCTGTGGGGCCCAGGCCCAGCTGTGTCTTTGGTAGAAGCTTCAGGGTCAGAGGTCCTGGGCAGCCCCCACATCTCCACCCTGCTCCCAAAGGGGAGTACCAGGGTAGTCGGTGGGTAAGAGAGGCCTCAGCCTAGCTGGTGGCTGTCCTACCAGGGATGCTTCCACAAAGAGGAGGCAGAGTCCGCGTGGCATGCCCCTGCTTGGACACTCTGCTCAGGGTCTACATGTGGCCTGGGAAGAGACAGGCAGGCTGAGGGCAGGTGGACAGGTGAGTTCTGGGCCACAGAGTCACACCCTCCACAGGAGCAGGTGGTTTGTGCTGTCATCTCGGCCCACGGTCTCGCTGCTGCTACCGCCCCCGCTGCTGAGCCGGAAGTCCTCAGAGCCGTCACCACCACTGATGACCAGCATTTTAGGCCTGGCTGAGGCAGGGCCTGGGCGCCGAGGGGAGTCCCGGTGATCAAGGGATGGCAGCTTCTCAGGGCCTGGGGGACAAGGAGAGGGACAGGGTAACCTGAGGCAACCTGTCCTGTGCTACCGTTGCTTAAACTTCTACATCCCAGAAGACACACACTTCCTGTGGGAGATTCCCACTTCCTGTTAACCGAGGATTTCCACACTGAAAGAAACGTCTTCTTACTTGGCAGTATACTTCTTATGCCTATGTGTGTGTACACCATACAGTATGCATGCAAGTGAGCTACACTGGTTGGGTATCTCCCTTGACCAATCTGGTTTTATTTGTTTTGAAACAGGATCTTCCTATGTAGTCCTGGCTGGCCTGGAGCTTGCAGAGTTCCACCTGCCTTGGCCTCCTGGGTGCTGGGACTAAAGCTTTGTGCCACAAAGCTGGAGAGCCAACTGGTCTGAGTGTTGGGAACTGAACTTTGGCTTTTTTTTTTTTTTTTTTTTTTTGAAAAAGGGTTTCTCTGTGTAGCCTTGACTGTCCTAAATTCACTCTGTAGACCAGGCTGGCCTCGAATTCAAGAAATGTCTCCTGGGGGGCTGGAGAGATGCTCAGTGGTTAGGAGTACTGGCTGCCCTTCCAAAGGTCCTGAGTTCAGTTCCCAGCAACCACATGGTGGCTCACAAACCATCTGTAATGAGATCCGATGCCCTCTGCTGGTGTGTCTGAAGACAGCAACAGTGTACTCACATCTATAAGAATAAATAAACCTTAAAAAAAAATGCCTCCTGAGTGTTGGGAACAATGGCACGTGCCAATCCCACCTGGCTAGTAAACTTCCTTAATGTAAGTAGTGGATGTGTTCTCTGCTAAGAAAGCCTAGCGTATTCATGGTGTAGGAAAAAGTCTTCGCATGTTCCCAAACAAAAACAAAAGCCCAGAAAAATTAAAAAGATAAAAAAAAATTAGTAACTTGTACTAAACACATAACATATGCTCTGCACACAGGTGAATGTGCTACACTTTTATGTGGCTGGCTGCACACTGTAGGTCTGTTTATACTCGGGACATGTGAGTGACGTGACTCACTGCCAGTAAGCTGGCTACAACTTCCCTAGGTGATAAGGGTGTTTTCAGTCCCATCAGCCAGAATGCTCTGTGTAGCTACAATACAGAGGACCTTATATGACTAAAGATGGAAATGGCTAGGAGTTCATGTCCCCAGCATCCATGTCAAAGCCCTGAGTGCAGGGGGCATGTCTGTAAACCCAGTACTGGGGAAGCAGAGACAGGAGGATCCAGGGACCCACTGGCCATTCAGCCTAGCCGAACGGATGAGCTCCAGGTTCAGTCAAAGAACCTGATCTAGTTTTTAAAAAGGAGGAGGAGAAGGAGAAGAAGGAAAAGAAAGTGGAGGAGGAGTTGGGGAGGAAGAGGAGGGGGGAGGAGGAAGAGGAAAAGGAGGAGGAGGGGGAGGAGAAGGAGGAAAAGGAGAAGGAGGGAAGGGAGAGGAGGAAGAAGAGAAGGAGGAGGAAAAGGAGGAGGGAAGGGGGAAGAGGAAGAAGAGAAGGAGGAGGATGCAGAGACAGGTGCATCCAAGACAGCCAGGTCTACACGGAGAAACTGTCTCAAAACAAACAAACAAACAAACAACAATGACCAAAAACCAAAAAAAAAAAAAAAAAAAACCCAAAAAACCACAAGCCCGTTTACCGTAAACACTGAGCAGGGCGTGCTAGCGCAGCCTTGTCTACCGTGTGTTTACTACAGTTCTTTATTCTCTTGTCCTGGCTCTAAGAGCAATAGGCTATACCATACAGATCTCACCTAGCACAGCCCCGTGGGCTCACACCATCTGGTTTCTGTAAGTGAGCTATGACACACACAGCAATGAAATCATCCAAACACACAGCTCTCAGATCATGAGCTGTTGCTATGTAACGCATAATTGCACCTGATGTCCTTTTCCGGTTGACGTGGCTCAGCTCTTTTCTAGATCCACACAGGGTCTATGTTAGGCTCCACTGTCTCCTGTTCCCCGCTCATTTCCTCTTGGGAACAAGGTTTCCTGTGCTATAAAAGCATCGTGACCTCCGAGAAGTACCTCGTTTTCCTATTGTTTCACTTTCTAATCCCACTTCCTGTCACTCAGACAAATATGCCGTTCTCTCTCTCCTCTTTTCTGGTGCTCTTTCTACTTCCTGTTCTGGGCATCGCCTCCTGAGTCCATTTCCTGTCCGATACCTCATTTCTAGCTCAGCTTTATTTCCTGAGACACAAAGAAACAGACACAACAGAATATATTTTCCATGAATATCTGTCCCTGATTAGCTTCTAGCTCACTTCCTGACTCCTATGACACTTCCCTGGACAACAGCTTCAAACACACGCTTGCAAGCACTCAGCGCATGCTCACACACAAGAGCACCCACACAGTTTCATCTGAGGGCTCTGCAGCCTATTTCTTGTAACAGGCTTCACGCCTGGCTCTCTGCTCTCCCACCCTCCTAAAGCCTCCCCTGGCAGAGCCCCTGGATGGGAGAGGAATGTGCCGACCCACCTGTGTCTGGGGCGGGTGGTGGGGTTGAACAGAGAAGGTTGAAGCCGTCAGGCAGCTGGACTGCAGCCAGGAAGCGGACATGGCCAGTGTGCCCCTGGCACAGGCCAGCAGGGCTGAGAGGTGCTCGTGGGCAACTCACGGTGCTTGCCGAGGTGGGTATAGTCAACACAACCCCAGCACTGGTGCCCACCCACAGCAGTTCCTCACACACCAACAGCGCTGTGATCCTCAGGCAGGCTGCCTTGTGTTGCCGGATGATAGCGTCTGAGCCTGGAGGGTTGTGGGGGAGAAGAGCATTTTTGGGCCTGTCGGCTGACCTTCTCAAAGCCTCCCCTGGGATGGGAGTGGAGGGTCAGTACCTGCCAGCATCCTGTGGACAGGAGGGGTGACATCTACCTCTGCCAGCTGCTCAAAGGTGTCTGGATGGTAGAGACAAACATGGGCACTACCTTTCAAGGTCACCCACACACCCAGACTGGAGTCCACCATGCAAGCCACACTTCGGCTGGCATCCTGCCCCACGTAGAATGTGTGCTGTGGAGAGGACGGAGACCAGGCGGTGTTGGCAAAGCTGCCCAGGGTCCTCCTGCCTGAGCCACACCCCTGCCCATCCCACACATAGCTCCGCACAGTCCTCTAGACACCTGCCCCAATTGAGAGCTGAGGCAGTCTTGGTCCTGGGCCTGGTTGTTCCATTTCAAAGCTTTGCCCACTTAACCCTCCAGAGAAGTAAAAAGGGGTGCCCTCTCCCTACAACACTTGAGTGATTAAGCTTGTGTGAGTGTAAGACCAGCCATTGGTCTCTCCCTGGATAGATGAGGAAGTGTTAGGCTAGATGGAAAAGTCATACCCTAAGAAGGCCCGTGGTCACATACTGACCCCAGGCTTTAACCTTCAACTCAGGCAATAAAACCCAAGGAAATCGGTGGCCCTAGGTTCTGTCCAGTCTTATGGTTTGCATGTAAACAAAGCAGGACCAAGGACCAGAGGTTTATACGGATGCTGATATCAAGGACCCTCTCTCCTGCGAAGACCCCGATATTATTGTACAGAAATGATACAGCAGGGACATAACTGAGAAATTCTAACGTTTATGGGAACTTGCTGTCTTCCTCACTAGCTAGAGTAGAAATAGGAATAGGGATGGCTAGAGACTGGCCTGGTGAGGGTCAGAGGTCAGCGAAAGGTCCTAACAGCTACACTGGATGCTTCTTTGTCCCTCTGGTCTTATCTCCCTCTTCTATGACCCCAGCTCATCCCAAATCACCAATTCTGCCCCCCACCCCTGCTACCTCCAGCTGCAGTGTGTCAGGGCTCAGGACAAGGACCCGGTTCTGGCAGCCACACCACAGCCGTCCACCTACAGACACCATCTTGGTAATGGGGCTCCCCTGAGAACCCAGGGTCAACGATTTGAAGTTCTGAGGATCCCAGAAACGCCCTGAAGAAGGAATGGGTTAAAAAATCATAAAACAAAAATTTAGTGCAGTGCCAAATCTCAGTCTTCCCTGAAAAGATGTGGATGCTCCCATTTATAAGAGAAGATATGGGGGCCCTAGGAAGTGCCCAGAGCCCCATATGTGTAGGCTTGTGGCTTTTCCTTAAACAAGAGCTCAGTTACCACCAAGGGATAAGGGCAGGCGTGTGTGTGTGGCACCTACCTGCTTCTCTTTGGTAGACTACAAGTTCTCCATTGGCCAAAGACACAAACACCTGGTTATTCAGATACCTGAGAAAAAGGAAATAGTGAGATACTTCTAGAGGCTGAAATGGGTATCCAGGGGTCAAAGAAATCATAGGTACAATGGCTCTGGCTTCTAAGAGATCACCCTTTGTACTCTGATTCTCTACTTTCAAAGTTGGGGGAACCTGAGGCCAAGAAGCCACACGAAAACACCCATACTAACAGTTTGGAAGACACACAGCTGGCCTTGGTCTAAGCCTCTGTTTTGTATCTTCCTCAGAAAGGGGGAGCAGCAGAGCTGAGGAGGATGAACAGAGGCAGCCTATGTGCTAGCCAAGAAGACTGGGGTGGGAGGGGCAACCCGGGGCCTTACAGGATGCAGGTCACGGCGGCAGCATGCTGGAGCTTCATACTGTTCCTGCGATCGCGGATGCTATCAGAGGACTGGTAGACGTGGACACTGTGGGTTAGGGGAACGTCTTTGACAACTGGTCAAATCTACCAGTCCCAGGTACCATCCCTTCACCGCCCTCTCTGCCTCTACCTCCCCTCCAGCAGGCACTGACACAGGCACTAATTTTCTTGGGCTTTGGTCCCTCTGGGACCTCAGCTGGCGGAACCTCCGAGACTAGACCCACCCCCACACCCTCACTTTTGCCCTAGGACTCTCCTGCCCCTACCAGCCATCCTCAGTGCCCAGCCACACAGAGCTCTGGTAGGCCTCAGGATCCACGCTCAACAGGTCCTCAAGGCTGCCCCTTGTGAAGGAACCACGGCTGGAGCGGCGAAGGGCTCTTCCATCCATTGGGCTGGCACCACAGGGTCCGCCTGGCCCAAAGGAGCCAGAGAGTGACAGGAAGCCAGGTTCTTGCTCTTCCTCAGAGCTGGTTGTCTCTGCAGTGGCCTCCTTGGAGCTTGGTGTCTCTTCATCTGAAGGGACAAAGATCTCTATCCCTATTCCCCTCCACTGGGCAGAGATCTGACATCTTTCTAGGCCTCGGTGTGTCCCTCCTGGTCACATCCCTCCTACCCCTGGACCCTGTGTCTGCTAAGGCCTTTCTCCTGCTTTCCCCTGCTCACTCTCAGCACACACTACAGGTTCCTAGACCTCGCCTGACTATCTTAAGTCCAATTACATCTAGATGGAGGGACTACCCACTCTACCCAATCAATACCCATCTTTCTTAACTGTCTCCAGGTCTCCAGGACCTGTGTCTGACTCGCTGCCTTCCGAGTCTTCATATTCCCATCCCCCACTCCAGCTTTCGCCTCCACTGGTATCTCCTCACTCACTGTTCTCTCAGTTCCCACCCACACTCACTGCCAAAGCTGGAGGAAATGGTAGATTGGCTGGCTTGGCTCTGTAGTGTCCCGGAGGGGCTGGGTGAAGATTCATCATCAGAGTCGCTGTCAAAGGGCACCAACTCGGGCTGGGGGTCACCCTTGGCAGGTCCTGGATCCATTTCCAGGCCAGATCCTGAGATGGAAATGTGTAGGCAAGGCTGAGGCCCTGGCTCAGCCAGCGTTGTCGCTGCTTCCTCCTCAGCTGTGGCCTCGACATCTAGCTCTGGCCCAGCGGACTCCAGTGTGGTCTCTGGGGGATTCCTCAAGGGCTCTGGCTGCTCTCTAGAGACATAGGAAAGAGATGCCACTAGGAGGCGCCCGAGATAGCACCCTAATCCGACCACGCCCTCGGACAGCCCGCCTCCCGGCACCACCCACCACCACCGGATCCAGATTCAGGGTGTACCGGGCCAAAGGCAGGCGCCACAGGCTCGCCACCAGGGCCTCACCTCGGGCTGTGTGGCTGCAGGCCGGGCACCGCTCCGATACAGAGAATGCGGGCAGAGCAAACTGCGATGCAGGCCTCCACGTCTGGTTCGGCCCTCAGGCTTAGCAGGCACACCTGACCTACGTAGCCGTCACTGTTGCACACCCACACCTCTGGTGCCGGCTCTGGGCAGCTGCTGAAGGTGGGTGCAGCACACGAAAACTGTGGGGAACCCCAGTGTACAGGGAAAGAGGAATGTTAGAGTTATGTCAGGGCCGGAGAGATGGCGCAGCGGTTAAGAGCACTGACTGATTACTCTTCCAGAGGTCCCAAGTTCAAATTCTGGTAACCACATGGTGGCTCACAACCATCCGTAATGGGATCTGATGTGTGTCTGAACACAGCTATAGTGTGCTTATATAATAAATCAATAAATCTTAAAAAAAAAAAAAGGATTTGTCAGTACCAACAGAGGGGTGTCAGCAGAACAGAGGGGTGGCAGGTTTATATACACCTCTACACCATGCTACATGTCAAATGCACACTGCTGATACAAAAGCCACCCAAACCTGTATGTACACATACATGTACTTCAAATGGAATCATGAATGTATGCATTTAATTAATATGTGATTCTGGTACTATTGGTTAGGTATGAAAACTTACACAAATGTATGACCTAGACTTCAAACCTACAGCCTTTGTTCATATGCACATGCCTGTACACGTCACACACACGCAATGTGCACGCGTATATACTCAGACACGGGGAGCGATCACAATGTTTATAATATGTATGTGAGATGGTACACCAAACAAAAACTCATGCACGCTTAGCTTTGAATGGACATATCTACATGGCCCACATGCCTGCACACACCTGCATGCCACTTCGAGTTTTCATGATAGGGATGGCCTTCAGGAACTCAGGGTCCAGACAGCTTTTACTGGATGCTGTAGCAGAGGAAACAGGGCAAAAGGAGAGAAAACCCTGCTTAGCACCCACCTCACGCTGGCTCTGCTCCCGCCCCATTCTAGTCTCCCTAGGGCGGACCTGGTGCCAGCTCTGCCAGAGAGGTCGTGGTTACTCCCAGTTTGTGTTTGGCCTCAGCTTTCCTTTCTGTGCACTGAACAGCCCCAGATCACTAAACTACAGGTCTAATAACTCTCCAGGACTCAGCCGAGCCTACACTGAGGAAGAGAAAGGTTGTTTGGTTGTTCAGGTCTATACTGGGGTCCCTGTCCTACACGACTCTGTCCGGGAGTACATATCCTACCAGGGGGAAGCTGGGCACCAGAGCCCTGCCTGCTGTTTCACTGGGGAAGACTCAGTCCACCCTCCCTATGTGCTGCGGGAGGCGAGGAGGCCAGTTCAGAGTTCTGGCTTCCACAGTCAGGACTGGCGGGGACTGTGAGAGAAGACACCAGCATGAACCCTGGCTCACCCAGCTTCCTCTTGGCCTCATCAAAGGCCTGCTCAAAGCCCAGGCGGGCATCAGGGTGGGGAAACTCGAAGATGTAGGAGTCGGTGCCCTCGGGCCGGGTGGCACACAGCTCCAGCTTGGTAGGTGGGAAGGCAAGGGCATAGCACAGCGCCTGCTTTTCTGACAGGTCCCGGTGCATGGCGGCTGAGAGATCCTTCAAGGCTTCATCTAGATTCTGTGGGAAAAGAGCCCAGGCCTCAGGCCAAGGTCTCACCACGTGGGCACTTGCACTGAGGAGACCCATCTTTTCCCCCCGAGACAGGGAAGGCAGCCTCTTTCCGCCACAGACAGGGCTGGGCCTTTCTCCCCCTCCGACGTCTCCTCCCTCAGACCCGGACCTGTTACTTCCCCTTAAGTGGAAGCAGGACTATAATTTTCCCCTTCAGATAAGTGACAGGACCAACTGCTCCCTCAGGCAAAAGCCAAGACTGTCTCTCCCTCAGACAAGGTCAGGGGAAGTCCCAGCCAACACTGCCTTAGCTCAGGGCACAGACCTGGTGGGGGAAGCCGAGGCTCTCTGAGAGCTTGCTCATTTGGCTCAGGGTCGCCAGGTCCTCATCCAGACGGCTGATGGCCTTCTGTATGGTCTCCCGATTGGTGGCCTGAGTTGCCCCTGGCGAGGAAAGAGGAAAGCCGTAGACACATAAGACAAGGTCCAGCTTGGACAGACACACTCCCCTCACTGCACAGCCTTCAGCTGGACACGGGGTGGGCCTGGCAAATGGAGAGCTTCCAGACCCAAGCTCTCAGAAACAAGGTAAACAGGCAGCTTTCAGGAGAAAAGAAAACCAAATGGTCCTGGGAGGAGGGGACTGGGCCTGGTATAGAGCCACATGGCACAGAGCAACCTACTCTTGGAGAGCTTGCTAGGGCTCTAAGGAGGACCTGCATGGATATGTGGGTCTGGTTGCATGAAAACTAAGCCGGCTCTTCAAAACCAGCCCCTCATATGGGATGAAAAATGAGTCACAAAAGCAGAAAAATGGATACACAGGCAGCCAGACTCCGGAAACCCAACCCCTCTCTGACAAGACTCCAGTCAGCCTCACCCTTGATGATGTCCGTGTCTTCCAGTGGCACTTTCCACAGCATCTTGTACTTGCTGGCTGTATCAATGACGCTGGCTGCTGTGTACCTGTGGGTAGCCAATGGGGTGCTCTGGCTGGGGCAGGGAGTAGAGCCCACGACAGATCAATGGCTCTCCTGCCTGCACCACCCAGCCCCACCCTGGCCACTCACAGGCTCATGGAACTGCGCCTCAGGGAGCCCGACTTCCGTTTCAGGGTGGTACAGACAATGAGATCCGTGAACAGGAAGAGGGACCGGTCCTTCTTGCCTCCAATTGCCTTCTGTAGGGTCCAAAGTGGGAGTCAGGCTGAGTGCGCAGTCTAGAGACCTACCTATATTACCCTAGTGCCCACAGGGACAGCAAGTCCCAGGGAGGGGTAAGGGCTCTCCCCCGTTTATGTGGAGTCAGGGTTCATGCAGGGCTCCCATCCTAGTGGTGGCGGGGCGCAGGAACCCGAGGGCAGCAGGCGCCAGAGAGTGGACCTGGGCGGGTTGAAGGTACGTGAGGGGAACCTCTTACCACTTCAATAACCATCTCCTGCCTCAGGAACCGCCGCAGGGGGGCCTGGAGCTGTTGGGTAGGAGAAACAAGGGGTCCTAAGAACCAGTTATTGACCCTGCAGCGACCCGTTGGCCCACTCTATGAACGGGGTCGGCTAGAGCAGCATCCTGTCCTCTCTGGCATCACTGCGCTGCCAGGCCAGGGCCACAAGGTCAGACGGAGGAGGAACAGGACACAGAAGGGTGGGGCCCTGTGGTCACAGAAGCGGGCAGACCACAGACCTCCTGGACGTGAATGGCCACAATCCAGGTGACAGTTGCAGACACTGACACAGACAGGGCAAGATGGGGGCCACATACATCCTCCATGCCCTCGATGTGGGCTTCAATCTCCTGCAGCACACGGGCATGCCGCTCCGCCTCCTCAGCACTCCGCACACCCTTGTTGATGCGTTCGGCTACTTGCTTGATGTTCCTCTGAGCATCCAGCAGCAGTGGGTGGTCTGGATGGTCCTCCGGCGTGTGCTTCAGAAGGTCCTGAGGTGGGAGGGAATGGGGACCTGTTCAGCTGCCCCTGAGGCATTGAAATGACAGCCGGAGCACGAGAGACTAGGGTACAGATATCAAGGAGGACTTTCTTTCCTGCCGGGAGTCTGAGACCAGACACGCTTTCCCCGTCATGCCTCCCTGTCCAACCAGCCCCATGCCTACCTTCACCAGAAGCTCATAGCGTGGGATTCTCTGCACAGGCTTAATCATGAGGTCGGACAGCGCCTGCTTTTCCTTGTTCTCACGCATGCTTTGCTGAAACCCAAGGTGGAGGGGAGAGAGCTCCCATGTGAGGACTGATACATCAGGAAGAGACACCCTCCTAGCCAAGTCCCTCCAGGTGAGCCCAAGGGCAGAGTCTGACACACTTGCAAGCACCTCAGTCAAGAGCTCCGGGGATGCCCAGCGCTAGCCTGACAGGAGGTTAACTTCACCCCTACCCCAGTCCACGTACCTCCAAGAACTTGAGAAAGGCTGGCCTGGCCTCCTTAGCTACACGCACGGCATCCTTTGCATTGAGGAAGTTGTCAATATAGGCCGAATAGATGTTCACTAAAACGTCTTTGGAGAACTGTGGGTGAAGAGGCAGGTTAGGCAGGCTCGGAGCCCCTCCCCCACTCACCCTGACCTAGTTTCCGTCTATTTAACTTGAAATGGTCAGGCTTGGTCTTTTCTTTCCCAAAATGTGTGTGCATTGCATGTATGACATGTGACTGAATGAGCGTGTGTGTGTGTGTGTGTGTGTGTGTGTGTATCTTTGGTGTTTGTGCACAAGCACATGTACATGTGCTTAGATGTGTGCTGAGCCCAGACCCGGTTTTGTTTTTTCCACTTCCAGACAATCTATCACTGGGTCTCAATCCCATTAAACCAGGTAGCCGGGCCTCAGAGCTTGCTGGCCGTAGGAGTGAACAAACCCGTTCTAGCTGCTGGGGCTCTGCCTGTGCCGTCTGTTCCCCCATGAGGAACACCCCTCCCAGCCCATTCAACCCACCCTTGTCACTGAGCTGTAGCCTGCTTTGATGCAATGTGCTTGCTGCCTGACTTAAGGGCTCTCTCCCAGCAGAATAAAGCCTGGTTCAGGACAGGGTACACGCTGGTGGTTAATCCTGCTGCTTGGCTGGTGGTTAGGTGCTAGGTCAGGGGACTTTCCTCCAAGAGAGGACAATTTGGTTCCTGTCTCAGCCGCACCAAGGACAGACTAAGATACAGATCAGGAGTCCGTGAATCCCTAAGGAGCCAACTGTTCCTGTCTCTGGACAGGACACGGCCGAGGCTGAGCAGATGAGGGAGAACGATTCTCCTGGGAGGGCCTGTCTTGGGTTGAGGCTCCTTCCTGTCAGCCCACAGACAGCATCCAGTCCAGACTGAGGCTGAGCTTAAGTGACACCGAGGGGAAGATGACAGCCCTGAATCCTACCTAGTGGCATCAGTTTCTCTGCAGCAAGGATATACTAAGATCTATTAAAGTCCCGCTCCGCCTCAGAGCAAGCACATTTAAACAAGCTCAGGTTCCAAAGTAGAGAGGACTTTTCTTTCATAAAGACAGGGTTCTCACGTTGTATCCCTGACTGGCTTTAAACTTGGTATGCAGACCATTTCTTTTCAGCTCCTAGAATTTTCTGGAAGGATTCTCTATAGTGTTGCTTTTATAACTATGTGGCTCTTAAGTAACACTTTGAGTTTAGCTATGATTTATCAGCCATCATCAAGAATTCTTGGGAATTCAAAAATGTAACTTGAAAGTTTTCAAATATAGTTACACTTACATAAATAAACGCCAATTTAAGACGAGGCAGCAACACTATGTTTGCAGGAGTTTAATAGATGAGATGTTTTGTTTGCTTGTGTGTGAGTGTGTGTTTTGTTTGTTTGGTTTTGGTTTTTTTGAGACAAAGTTTCTCTATGTAGCCCAGGCGGTCTTAGAATGCCTTCTGTAGACCAGGCTGCCCCTGCCTCCCAAGTGCTGGGATTACAGACATGTATCACTACTACCCAGCTTTGTTTTGGTTTTGTTTGTTTTGGTTTTGCATTTTCTTGGTTTGCTTTAAACTTTGCTTTTGTGGTTCTTTTGGAAATTCTGAGCCAGCACTGAAGGACCTTGAGAAGCTCACTGGACAATGTGGCTCCTGGGACAAGGAGTAAGTGGCAGATGACATGCAAGACCAGGACCCTGGTACATCTACTACGCAGGATAGTGCCCAGTATGCAAAAAGCGCTGGACGGTATGAACTATGGCTATTTAAAAAAAAAAAAAGAGCCAGAACTCGGTAAGCACCAATGTCAAGGCCACATGACCGTGAGGTCCAGGTCAGCAGCGGTGCCAGCCTCCCCGTCTAGGTCCCTTGGTCTATGGCGGCAGTCCATGAGGCAGGGACACTCACCGACTGGACAAGCAGGGCTCCCACCTTCTGCTGGGCGTGCCATGTCTGCACGCAGTGCCGCACCTGCTCCAGGAACTGCTCGTGATGCTCCAGCAGCTCAGGGATCTGGTCGAAGATCTCATCCACCAGAGATGGGTCGCACAGCAGGGAGTTCTCTGGTTGCTTTAGTGGCTGCATGTAACCCTGGGGAACACACGGGGTCAGTCCATCTTCCTCCGAGGTACCTTCACCTCACCCGCACAGGTCTGCACAGGGGGAGCACCCGGGCCTGCAGCTCAGCCACTTGCCACTGTGCCTTCCTGGCTAGACCAGGAGCTCAGCAGTGGGGGGTGGGGGGGGAGACCCTGTCCCCAAATGCTACCTATGACATGCCTAGCTCAGGGCTTTGTCAAAGGAGGAGAAGGCGCACAGGGAAAGCATGACGGATTCATAATGAGATCTTGGAGGGAGGAAAGCAGGAAGACCGGGAGATGGGATGCTTTGCAGGAGACAGCCCCACCTCGTTAACTCAAGAAAATATTTACTGTTTTCCAGGCACTGTTTTAAGAGCTACTAGACAGCAGTGAATAAGAAAGACCCAAAAGATAAACACAGTGGTATACGCCTGTAATCTCAGTACTCAGGAGACTGAGGCAGGAGGATCACCACAAGTTCAAAGCCAGCCTAGGCTACATAGTGAGATCTTCTTTCAAAAACCTAGCCAATGATAAGACCTAACAGAGCTTACATTTAGTCAAATGAAGCACACAGTAAACAAAACCACATTTCACCAAATCTAAGATATAGTTATTCTTAGTTACTTTCTAGGGGGGGAAAAGCCGATGCCAATTATATTATGACATGCTGCGTACTATACAACACACTCTGGATTCGTTGAAATGAGAAGGTCTTCTTGGGTTCTGTGTTATAGGCAGGGCACTGGAGGCTAATTCTGAATTTCCTAGAGGCCTGTACTAAAGACTAGTTTAAAAAATTTTTTTAATCTCCTGGGCAGTCTGTGACTAAAATTTCTGTTTTTCACTACAAATGTACATTTAGTGGTGTTTCCTAAGCATGAACAGCAATGCCCCCCCCCCCCCCGCAGTTGCATGGCAAGATCGCCATCTACTGGCCTATGATGCAACTGCAAGCCAAAAAAATGAAGGAGTTTATTGAAAGACATATGTGATGTTACATTTATAAAATAACATTTATATTGAACATTAAAAAAATCTGGCTTGTTTTGTAAAACAAGATTGGAAAAGTCAAAGCTTAACAGATTACTCTTGGCTGGCTGAAGAGCCTGAAAAGACTTAGTATGGCTTGAGTAGCTCACAGCTGGCCTCCTTATATGGGCTCTCTGGCCAGTACTAGCCAGAACCTTGGCCAGTCAGGATCTGTGGTTCCTCTCAGAGCAAAAGTGACACCATTCACCTGGGTCACTTGGCAGAGGAGCAGGCACATCGTAGGAGCCACAAATCCCCATACCAGAGAGCCAGAAGCTGGGCAAGGGTACCCACGGAAGAAATAAACAAGCTTGCACACAGTCCGCCAGAGGGAGTTAAGGACTCTGGAAGCAGGAGAGTAGAGGGTGTGGGGGCCAAGGAGGGAAAGGCTGCTTAGGAAAAGGAGGTGTCTTAGCTGGAAATATCAGGGTTCAAGACAGGATTCAAGGATGGAGGTGAAACCAGAAAAAGGGTATATATAGTTATGGCCTGGGTTCAAATCCCACCTCCTTTTGGCTACTGACCTTGGTTTGTACCTTTGTTATTTTATTTGTTTTTATCTGAGCTGGCACACACATACACACACACACACACCAACACACATAAACAGCAACACACACATATACACCCCAACAACACACATACACAAAAAGCAGCATGCACATACCACAACACACACACACCCCAACACACACACACACACACACACACACACACACACACACCCCGCCCCCACACCCACACAAACACACGTAAGGCAGTATGTGAGATGCTACACCCATCTCTCTTAAGATATGCATTTGGGACAGGTGCTGTCACAATTCCCACTCTACAGCCAGGGCAGGTGAGGCACAACTGGGTCCATGTTACACAGCTGACCAAGAAGTGTGAGCCAGCCTCCAGAACCCTGGAGGGACCGGTTTTCCATCTACACTCCTGGGTTGTGGCACCCCAGCCCTTGGGTTTAGGTGATACTCTCCTGTTCGCCTCTACCTCTCCCCTCCCACCCAAAAATCTCAATCTGGCTCCTTCGACTCCGGTCCTGCCTCACAGAGCCCAGAGGATTCTGAGTCCAGGCCTGCCTGCTCTGAGTTCCACAGCTCCTCCTCCTGCTGACAGGCGTGAGAGGCAACACCACCATCTTTCAGTCTTCACTTCGGGAAAAACAGCCTCATTTTGCCAGGGAGACCAAGGCTTAAAGAAGTGAAGAGACTCAAACTCCAGTCCCCAGTGGGGGACAAGCGACTCAAAGCCTGTCTGTCTGTCTGACTGGACTGCCTCTAGCTCTCACCGGGGGATGGCCATGGGTCCTTACATGATTATTCTTCTTGTCTGAAATCTTGAGGATCTCTCCTTAGGTTGTGTGTGTGTGTGTGTGTGTGTGTGTGTGTGTGCGCCCATGCCCAGAAGAGACCCTATCCCTTGCCCAGCTTCTTGCCCTTCTCCTTGGCAACCACACCAGCCACTACTGGTGCTGACAGTGGCTTCTCCTGGTCTTTGCTTCTGTTGTGCCCTCTGCCTGTTCCCCTCAACAGGTTTTCTGCTGAAATCCTACCCACCTTTTAGGTCTCTTCTGTGCACCCTAAACCCAGAGCCATATTCCCTGAGCCCACACTACAGGGAAGTCCTTATTCTATGTTCTTAGATCATTGAACATTTTGATAAAACCAGAGGCAATGTGTGTCTTTTATAATTTGTCACTGTAACCAGTTTCTTTCATGCTTTTGAAACAGGTCTTCATGAACTCCCTTGGATTATCTATCAGGCAAAGATGACCTTGTATTTTTGATCCTCTACCTCCACCTCCTGAGTGCTGGGATTACAGGTGTGTACCACTAACCCTGGTTTATGCAGGTCTAGGAATCAAACCCAGGGTTTCCTGCATGTTACGGAAGCGCTCTTTATTACATCCCTAGCCCTATTTTTGTCAGTTTTAAGTGTTTAGATTAGGGCACACGCATTCATACTGTTGTGTAAATGCCAACTTCACCTTGCAGCCGAAAACTCTGGACCACTGAGCACTACGTTACCCACATCACCCTTCCCTGCCCCAGCACCCCCGGGTACCCCCGCCACCACTTCACCTTCTCCCTCTGAAAACTTGACTTCTGCAAACTTGGAACACACACCATCCAGCACTGGCTGTTAGGTGAGTGGCTCATTTTACTTAGCGCTGTGTCATCCAGGTTCTTCCGTGTGGCAGCGTGTGTTGGAATCACCCTCTTTTCTAGGGGAGTACTACCCATATATGCCCACACACCCTTGAATCCTGTGTCACCACACCAACCATGTCTGGTGACTTGTCTGGCTGGTGAGGGTGACTCTCCTGAATAGTCCACGAACTCCAGGGAAAAGACTCATGTCCCTCAGACTCACAGCTGAATGGAGACCCCTGCACTACCCAGAGAACAGTGTTCGGCCTACAGAAGGCTCGGTACAGGTATGTGGAAGGGCAGAAGGGGGAAGAAGGAAGGGTGAGTGGTTCAGGGTCTTTCCTGGGGTCTGCTTCACCCCGAGCTGTGGCAGTTTGAATAAGCTCATCTTCAGTTGTGTTTGTGGGCCCCATTTCGGCACATACACCAGGCTCTGGCCTCAGCAGTACCCATGTAACTGTCAGCTCATCATCCCGCCAGACTTCACCTCTCCCAGGCCTGTTTTCCCACCTCACGCCCCCTTCCCCCAGTTCCTGGAACCCCTGACCTGAGCAGCTTACCTCCTAAGTGTCTGTCCCCCTCAGTCCTTCCTATGATCTGCACCCTGACTGGAGGAGCTCTGTGGCCCTGGGACAGCTTTATCTCCTGCCACCCATCTTTCCAGTAGTCATGCAGACTTTCCAACCACATGCCTTCCTGTCTCAAAACCCTCTGATGACTCTCCAGGAACCCCACTGTGGTCCAAATCCTTCTCCTGGGGTTCAAGGACCCCATGGCATAACCCTTGCTGGCTCCTGCAACACCATCCAAGAACCAGCCCCTCATACTTTGTACCACGTAGCTCTCTAAACGCACGTGCCAAGCCCTCTGCAGAACTGCACCTTCTCTGGGGAGCTTTCTCTGACTGGTCAGGCACCTCCCACGTCTCTACAGCAGTGGTTTCCAACCTGTGGGTCAAGACCCCCGCAAGGGTCCCGTATCAGATATTCGACATATTATATATTACGCACTGCGATTCGTAACAGCAGCAACGTTAGTTATAAAGTAGCAGCAAAGTAATTTTATAGTTGGGGTCACCACAACGTGGGGCTCTGTCCACGACACGTGGTCCACAAGGATCTGTATTAAAGGGCCGCAGCGTTAGAAAGGTTGAGAACCACTGCTGTAAAGGGACCCATGTATTCAGCACGTTCTTGGGCATTGTTGGGCTTCTTGTATCTGGACCAGGGTCTGCCCTAAGCAGATACTTAGCATTTCTTCCCAGTCACAGCTCAAGGCTGGGTCCAGGACTGCCGAGGGGATGTGGGAACTAGATAGCGTAGAGACTCCTACTCTACCTGGATCCTCTACTCACGCCAGCCCTGCAACCTCGGTCGCTTCCGGGCTCACAGCGCTTTGGTTTCAGTCGCTGTCCATACGGGTGATCCCACCTGTCTGATGCCCACACTTGGGACGTTGCTCTCAGGCCTGGGGCACGGTCTCACCTGCATTAGGGTGCGCAGCGATTCTACGTACGATTGCTCTGTGTCCAGCAGGGTCATGGTCACATGCTTCCTCATGTCCTGTGGGGACAGAAGTAGAGGGTGAGTGGCCCTTTGTCTCCTTTCACCTCTGTCACCTTCAGCGACGGTCAGGCATACCTGCACACGGAGAGAGCCCATTGGTCCTTTCCCTGGCCTTCCCTGCTAGCTTCCTGTCACACAGTTTCCCAAAGCATCCCTGATCTTTGTTCAAGCATTCCCTGCTGGGAGCGCTCCCCTGAGTCTCAAACACACCCTTCCAAGTGGGTCCCCGTTTTCCTACCCCAACAGGTTCTAGACAGAGACAAAAACCCAACAATAATAAACTCTCATATTTACAAAGGAAGATGCCTCTGGGCTACACCCACTCTAGAGACTTACTCTGGAAACACCAAGTTCCAGCTTGCTGCTATGAGGACATGTTTGACCTGGCTGTGTGTCACAGCATCCCTCAGAGTAGACGCTGTCACTTCCTGCTATAGAAGAAGAAACTGCAGCTGAGGGAAGTGATGTTGGTGCTGGAAGCATCAGGGTTCTGACGAGGCTGGATCCCAATTCTCAACGAAAAGGTTACAGAGCTCTCTTTACACCAGCCTCTAGCTCACTTGTGTGACCCACAGTCTCCATCTCGTCTCTTCCCGTGTGTGTGCATGTGTGCGGGCATGTGTGTCTGGGTGCATGTGCTCAGGTTCACTTACCAAGCATGCATGTGTGCACATAAGAAGTGAACGAAGTGTCTTCTTCTACTGCTCTTCACATTGATTAATTAATCAACACAGAGAAACTCACTGAACCTGGAGCTCACTGTTTCAGCTACCCTAGCCGGCCAGGGAGCCCAGGTCTGCCTGTCTCTGCTCTCTAGCACTGGGGTCACACACACACTGATGGGGTCACACACTGATGAAGACACACACTGATGGGGTCACACACGGATGGGGTCATACACACTGATAGTGTCACAAACACTGACAGGGTCACAGACACACTGGTGGGGTCACACACACACTGGTGGGGTCACACACACTGATAGTGTCACAAACACTGACAGGGTCACACACACACTGGTGGGGTCACACACACACTGATGGGGTCACACACACTGATGGTGTCACACACATTGATGGAGTCACAGACACACTGGTGGGGTCACACACACACTGATGGGGTCACAGACATACTGGTGGGGTCACACACACACTGATGGGGTCATACACACTGATAGTGTCACAAACACTGACAGGGTCACAGACACACTGGTGGGGTCACACACACACTGGTGGGGTCACACACACACTGGTGGGGTCACACACACACTGATGGGGTCACACACACTGATAGTGTCACAAACACTGACAGGGTCACACACACACTGGTGGGGTCACACACACTGATGGGGTCACACACACTGATGGTGTCACACACATTGATGGAGTCACAGACACACTGGTGGGGTCACACACACACTGATGGGGTCACACACACTCTGATAACGTCACAGATACACACTACTATGTCCAGCTTCTACAACTGAGAATGCAAACACAGGCCTTTATGTTTATCCATCTCACAAACTCTCTCTTTCTGAGGCAGGGTCTTATACAGACCAGGCTGTGGAGTCTTCCCTAGTGCTCGGCTTGACAGGCATTTACTACTGCATCTGGCTTACGCACTTGCTGTAGAACAAGCCAGGGCTTGGTGGACATGCTAGACAAGGCCTATACTCGCCGAGCTACAACCCCAGCCTAGTCTCTCGTTTTCACAACAGGGATGCTTACACACACAGCATGTGCACACCACAAGGCGCTGGGTTCCTGTCCCGTCAAGGTAAGCTCTATCCTATGGGAAGACTTTGTGAGGAACTCTTGGGAAGGTCTGAGCTGGCTCCACCCTCTCCCCAGGCAGAGCTCACCTAGTGCCAACTTCCACAGTCCCCGGCCTTCTCCAGGAAGCCCTCCCAGACACCCAGCCCACCAGCCTACATCCTGCAAGGACTCCGGAACCCCGTACTGACGCTTGGGCTCTAGACATCAAGGCCCTGCAGATTCAGGATGCTCTTTCTGTGCGGAAATTCTGGAACGGGTGCTTGTGCTTAGGAACTCCTCCAGTTCTGATTCCAACACCCCTTAATCTAGACCCTCAGCCGGGGACCTGCCACGGCCACTGTTCTGCCCACCGTCCCGAGGCCGCTATGCTGTATTAGTATTCGCTTGTTTGTTGAGACAAGGCCTTGATCTCTCTCAGTACACAGCCCAGGATGCCTCAGTCTCTCCAGCAGGAGCCACAGGCTACCACGACCTTCTCACTTTGCTGGCTATGGTAAGTTTACCTCAGGTGCTGCTCCTCCGACCCTGGAACTGGGGGATCAGCCTGGTCCCTAATAACAGACTAGGAGGCCCACAAGTGTACTCCCACTCTGAGCTCTACTGAGGCATGGGTGACATCTCCTTGGGACACAGGAGGCTGGCTTACTCCACCTCTGTGGCTCTATGCCGGGTTGTGCTCCTCAGGCTCTCCCTCAGAGACCCCCAACTAGGAGCAGGCCATTTATACTGGGTGCTTCTGGGGCCCTTAAAGTCTTAAAGCAGCTTTGGGGTCTCCCATGTCTGCTCCTGCGCTGGCAGCTCCCAGAACACCCCAGTACCTCACAAGTATGTGCAGCTCATTTCAGCCTCCCACAGACCCAAGACACAGGTGTCACCCACCACACAGATGGGTCAAGTCAGAGAAGTGACATGACTTGCCCAAGATCACATGGCCAGTGACAGACACGGCCCAGAGCCTCTTCAGACACCTCATGCAGAGCCCTAGGGTGCCAACAGCCTATGTTCCCTTTACCAGCGACCTCAGACCACAGAACTCCTCGGCTCTGCTCTTCCTGGCTGTGTGAGTTTGGTGGCCCTGCTGTCACACTCCTTCATGAAATAGAATTTAAAAAAAAAAAAAAAACCCTTTGTTCCTGGTACAAGCTCCATGCTCTGCAATGGGGACAGGGAGGAGTCTACACACAGCGACCCTAACTGTCCCTTCTCGTTCCACTTCCCTGAGACTTCATGGGAAGTTTTCCGACCATCAGGACAGCCAGACCAGGTTTTGGGCTTCACCGCTACTGTCCCCTGCCCACACTCACTGGCCGGGAGGCTGGGGTGGTAGTGGGAGCTGACGCTGCAACGCTGCCTCTCCCGGCCTTCTCCCTGCTGCAAAGCACAGTGGGCTGTCACCCAGCTGTCAGGTAAAGCACAGAAAACAAGGCCAGCTCCTTGTCACTGCACGGAACACCCTCTCTGCACGTGTCCAGACACGGGAGCAGTGCAGGGGGGCCGGGGACAAGGGAAGCAGGAGATGGAGGGACAAAGCAGCTGTCAACCAGATCAGCAGGCCCACCTGTTCCAGGCTGGCCAGCCCCTCAGCCTGCCTCCCTCAGGATCCCTTCAACAGCCACAGACAGGCCCCTGGCATTGGGACCAATGGGACCTGCGGGAAAGTGGACACTGCAGGAACATGGTGAGGGGAACTCTCCTGTCATTAAACCCTTATGTACCAAGTGTGAAGAAAGACACACAGAGAGAGGCCATGAAGGCCAGATGCCCCACATCAAGACGAAAATGAAGCCTAGTTATCCAGCTGCGAGGTAGGCCCTTCTGCCCAGACTCTGGAGCACTGGAGACACATACGCACAATACACTACAGTACCCGGATTAGGCCTAGTTCCCAGAACATGGAACAGAGTCCTGGCCCAGACAAACACAAAAAACAAGGCAGCATCCCTGGAACCTGCCTCCTCCAGTCTTCAGAAAGGCCTCTGGAGGAAGGAATGGGGACACCACCTTTCCTACAGGACCACAGCATGACGGCTCCAGGTCCCAGAGTCCCAGTGGCAAAGTGGCAGCGCAGGCTGCCGTTGGCACATACATCAACCCCGGGGAGGTTGGGAATCTGGTTTTCCTGGGGACCTAAGGTGCCCCAGGAACAAATCTGCTTTCGCCTGACTCCTTGGACAAGAGAGTACTGTCCTGGGCCATGACCCTTAGCCACCAGAGAGGCCAGAGTTGGCCATGGTGGTTGGCCATGGAGAGGAGGCTCATCAACCTCTCTGCCTTCATCTGAGGTCAGCTCTCTCCAAGCCCAGCGATGACAGGCAGGCAGGGTACCGGTGCGTGATCCAAGTTCCAGGCCCTGTTCTCCAGCATCTGCCCACGCTTCCCCCATCTCCTAGGTCAGCGGCATCCTAGGCCAAGACCCAAGTTCCCGGCTGCCCTTCCCCCTCCCGGTACCTGGGCCTCCCCCGGCTCCTCCGCGGTGTCAGAGCCCCCGCCCCCGCCCCCGGCGGACTCCCCGGAGGCGGAGGCCGGGCCCAGATCGCGCATGTCTTCCAGCGCGATGGTGAACTGGGCCAGGGTCTTCACCATCTGAAGCATGCGGCCGGGCTGCCGCCGGGGCGGGAACTGCGCAGAGTCGGAGGGCCCCCTCCCACCCGCGCTCCTCGGGGGGCCTCAGCCCCGCCGCGGTGGTGGTGGCGGCGGCGGTAGTAGCAGCGTCGGTGAGGGCGCAGCCCGCGGTGGTGCTGCGGCCTCCTCCGCGCAGGGAGTGCGCGCGGCGTCGCAGGGGGAGAGTCCCGCCCTCTGCGCGCCGCCCCTTCTCCCCCAACAAGCCCAGTGCCGCCGGACCTCGCACCCCCGCCTCAGGACGCAAGTCACACATACCCGCGGACAAAGACAAGTTCGCTGTGTATCTAAGGCTCGCACTGAGATGTACGCTCGGGAGCCATGGAGGAACAGGGTTTAGGAGAGAACAGGCCCAGGTGGAGGGTAGGGTCAAGTGCAGTCTCACAAACAGATCCCCAGATCCTGACACCCAGCTGCCTGACCCACCATCTCTCACAATGATGAGAACTTTCTTGATCAACAACTACAGCATGGTACAAGCAGACACCCACCCATGGAGGCATCAGATGCTTGAAACCTCACTGGCCCAAAAGGGCACTTGGGTGTGATAGAAGCTGTCACCCAAATCACCCAAATTAAAGTCACCCCTATCCCTACTACCATCTTCCCCAGCTCAGTCAGTTCTGTACCCGGCTCCAGTCTTGTTCCCATCCAGTGCTTCTCCCCATGACCTTCACTGGGGAGGGTCTCTGACCCCCCCCAACCCCCATCTGCCCTCAATCCAACTTCATGGCATTTATTTAAATGTGATCCTCAATCCTCAGGCTACTTCCTCAAATGCCAGACAAAGCTAGAACCTACTCCAGGACCCACTTAAATAGGACTGAGGTGTGGAAGGAAACAAGTTTGACACCAAATCCCATTGGGCCCTAAGAAGGGGCTCCAAACACCCTGAAGTTGTGCCTTACCTCTGTGCCTAGCTCCACTTCCTTCAACACTGAGGTTCCCACACGCGCACGAAACTCCCATCTGAACTTTCTCTCTCTGGATTTCCTGAGCAATGGGGTAATGAACACCATCACTCAAGCCAGGCTCACCCCTGTTCCCACTCCTACACCTTTCTTTGTTTCACCCCAGCCAGCTCTCTGTGTCTAGAAAATACACCTCTCCCTTGCCTAGAGGCATTGACCTAAGCCCGTTCCCTCTCATAGCAACCAAGCCAGTGACTTCTTTTCACTTAAGACTGTTCTACCCAAATGTCACCTCTTCTAGGAAGCCCTACTGAGTCCTCAGAGTAGGTGTTGTGTGTCTGTTCTGTTCTCCAGGATCCTTGGTTCTCTTAACTACCGTCTGTAATTAATGGGTTGCATTAATTGGATTGATCCCCACCTTCTCCCAGGAGACTGCTGGCTCCCAGAGGTAGGGGTCCTTTGTAAGCCAAGGCATTGAACACATGTGACAGACGGTTGGCTAACAAACTAGTGCCGATAGCCCTGCTTTCCCCTTCTCCAGCCAGTCTACACACGGTTCTGGGCATCTCTTTAGCATGGAGGTCCCTGTATCCCTCTATCCAGCCTTGCTTCCTTAGCCCTGAGTCAGCAACCCATTCTAAGGAATTAAAAAAAAAAAAAAAAGCTTGAATCTTTTAAATCTATGTGTGTGGGTGTTTTTGGTGCCCAGGGAGACCAGAAGAGGGTGTAGGACCCTGGCACCCAAACCAGGGACCTCTGTGAAAGCGGCAAGTACTCTTACCTGCTGAGCCATCTCTCCAACCCTGGAACTGTTTTTTAACAACCTCCTCTAAGGTCTTGTGTAGCCTAGGTTGGCATCCAACTGTCAGCCAGTGAATAGAGGATGACCCTGAACTTCCGACTCCTCTGTAAACAGCTTCTCGGTTCTGGGATTGCAGGCATACACTACCATGCCTGGTTTGTAACATGACCCTGCTGGAAACCAGGGTCTTGTGTATTCCTTGCAAGCAATCCACTAACTTAGCTTGTCCCTCGCACTTTTAAACTTTGCTACAAGTACTGAAGATTGAACTTGAGGCCCGAATGCTAAGCCAAGGGCAGGTGGGCTTTTTTTCTTCCTGTGATGCTGTTCCTTTGAGCCTGAGTCTTCCTATATAGCTTAGGCTAGCCTCAAACTCATGGTCCTGCTAGGAATGTAGTTTAGCGGCAAAGGGCTTGCCTAGCCTGTGTGAGGTTATGGGTCCAACCCCCAGAACTTAAAAAAAAAGTGTATATAACTTTTGTTTAGGCAAGATAGCATACACCTATAATCCCAATACTTGGGAGGTAGAGGCAGGAGGCTCAGCAGTTCAAGGTCATCCTCAGTTATATAGTGAGTTCAAGGCCAGCCTGGGCTACAAGATGTCCTGTCTCAGGGGCAAAACAGAGCAGGTCTGGGAATATATTTCTTTGGAAGAGCTCTTAATTGGAGTACAAAGCCCTAGGTTCAGTTCCTAGCACTGAAAACAAGCACACAAAAAGCCTCCTGATTCTCCCACCTCCTTCTGAATACTGGCATTACAAGCATACGCCCTTGTGTCTGGCACAAATGAATTATATCTCAACTAATCCTGAAAGGGCAGGCCACCAGGCTAGGATCCCATGACAGCAGGCACAGCACAGATGGGTCACATCCAATACTGGGTAGTGCTAACTTAATTTGTGTTGCATCAGTGAATGGACAATCTGTGGACTCGCTGTGTTCCCTGGAGGGATCGTGACAGGCTCTTTTCTGGTCTCTGGACTGAGAGTCCGGCACCTCCTAGGAATGTGCTGAAAAGCACATTCACCTCTCTCCCAAAGGATCTCAAACCCTACCCAAGGACAGAGCCAGAAACCAGCTGACCGCATCTGCCTTTTCCCTTCCCAAGGGACTGCCTTGCCCACACTTCCTCCCCACAGCTTGCTCCTCCTCCTCAGGATGGGCATGCTGGGAGAGGATAGAAAGAATGCCCATGTCCAGGGGCAGGGCACCCAGGTCTCAGAGGCCCATTGCTTGGTCGCTCTGTAGTCATCTTTGGCTATCAAAATACCTCCTCCACGTGGCCCTCTCTCAAACTACCTGATGATTTCTTCTTAGTGGCTGAGAGGCAGTACACAGTTTGGGGGTCCTGGCCAGGTGCAACTCATCTATCCACCTGTCCCTCACCAGTTCCCCCAAGACCAAATAAGAATGCGTCCACCTCGGATGGCTTCCAGGCTTAGCAAAGGTTACCTCTGCAGGGGGAAGCACTCACAAGAGGCTCCCAGAGAGGAGAGGAGCCAGGCCTTGAACACAGCATGGAGGTCAAGAGACACAGGAGTACAGGGGTGCAGGGAGACACCCCTGGGAAGCCTCCACCCCCTTACAGGTGCGGCTTAATGCCAAAGGCTGTGCTGCTCTGTTAAGGATGGTTACAATGCTATGAATAAATTTGGCCTCACGGACTTATAGGTCTGAATGCTTGCATAAAGAGCAGCAGAATTAGGAGGCGTGGCCTTGAAGGAGGAAGTGAGTCACTGTGGGGGAGGGCTCTGAGGTCTCCTACGCTCATCCTACATCCTCATCCTACACAATCTCTTTTTGCTGCCTGCTGATTAAGGTGTAGAACTCTCAGCTGCTTCTCCAGCCCCGTGTCCGCCTGGACGCTGCCATGCTTCCCGCCACGGTGATAATGGACTGAACCTCTGAGACTGTAAGCCAGCCCCGATTAAGTGTTTTTCTTTATAAGAGTTTAGAAGAGTCGTGGTGTCTCTTCACAGCAATAGAAACCCTAAGACAATGGCCAAGCCTGTCGACGTAGCACTGGAGGAGGGGGGGTGCCGGTGAAGCAGAGAAGCAAAAGGGTGCCAAGGACCAGAGCAGCAGCTCAGGAGCGGAGGCAGTGCATCATTAGAGCCCTTTCAGGACAGGGTCAACTTGGGTGAGGCAGAGGGCATCACGTACCCAGCACCAAGTCAAGGCATGGCTCTGTGGTTCTTCTGAGCAACGATCTAGGGTGCTGATTCAATCACCTTTTAGAGCTCTGTAGATGTTTGGAGTAGGGCCATGGAATTTAATTAATTTATTCATTATATGTGGGGGTATATGTGCCACAGTCCATGGTGGAGGTCAGAGGGAGGCTTTTGGGAGCCAATGCTCTTCTCCTTCACCACAGGGGTTCTGGGGACTGAATTTGGGTCTTCAGGCTCGGCAGCAAGAGATTTCCTACCCGAACCATCTTGCCATCCCTAAGAAGAGTTTTTATAACTATGAAAGACTGTCCTGTTTTCCATACCACATCCCTTTCCCACCTCAGACATCTTCCTTCCCCACCAAAGAGCCGTCCACACCCTCTTTGGTTAGGGGAAGGCAAAAGACACTTGGCAAGAAAGGGCTTAGCCCCACCAGACCAACACTCACTCCAGAGCAGACCACCAGGTCCCTGGCTCTGAGACCACCCTCTGGCAGTCCCAGGGAACCCTGGTCTATTGACCTCTCCCAGGTCTGTTGACAACTTCCCCATCCATCTCTGAGGCAAGCGGGGCATCCTGCTGACTTGCTTCTGGACACCGTCCGATCCACCTGCCTTCTGAGACTCACCAGGCCTTCCGTGTGGTTCTGCAGCTCATGTTGGACCATTGGAGGAGCAGTTATGACAAGGGCTAGGCCTAGAACGGACTAAGGAAAGAGTAACGGTAGGGATGAACACCTGGAATGGCGAGAAATGTGTGTCACAGACTGATGACAAACCATCGACTCAGGGGTAGACGAACATGTGACCGACCACGCTTAGTGGATAAGCGGCTGCTCTGATTTTGATACCGTTTACCTGACTAGTTCAATAACTACTCACCAAGCACCGAGCAGCTACCTACCAACTAAACATTGTGCCAGGATTACTACTATTATTACTATTTTAATGTATGAGTGTTCAGTCTGCATGTATGCCTACATGCCAGAAGAGGACGTCAGATTCCGTTATAGATGGTCACGAGCCCCATAAAGTTGCTGGGGATTGAGCTCAGAACCTCTAGAGGAGTAGCCAGTGCTCTTAACTGCTGAGCCAACTCTTCAGTCCCTGTGCTAGGAATTTAAAGATATGGCTGGCTGGGCATATGGTCAAGGCGGTAAAAGTACTTGCCATTCAAGCCTAATGACTTAAGTTCTATTGCCAGAACTCACATAAAAAGCCAGGTGAGGCAGCATCCACAGTGCACAGGGCAGTGTAAACAGAACAGAGGCCCTGCCTCAAAAAGGTGGACGGTGAGAACTAACTCCAAAAACCGTGTCCTCTGACTGTCACGGGCATGATGTGTCATGTGCACAGTCTACCTGTATATCAGAAAGAAAGAAGGGAGGGAGAGTGTTTATGTTCATACCCAGAATTTCATTAGGAAATCAGGACCTGAAGGAAATGACCAAAGACAAGGGCAGCTGGGGTGTAGGCCAGGCTAATACAGTTGCTTGCCTCACAAGCATGAAGCTCAGGGTTCGATTCCCAGCACTGCATATACCTGGCATGGAAGCACATGCCTGTAATCTCAGCACCTCGGAGGCAGGAGGATCAGAATTCAAGATCACTTTTCATAAGCAAGGTGGAGACCAGGAAGGGACACAGGAGGCCCTGTATCAAAAGAGCAAAGACAACTCCCAAGAGAATCACCGCTCTGGAAAGTAGGTCTCATCAAACTCCATGGGAGGGTCTCCAGACCTGCCCAGCTGTCTTGACTTTGTCAAAAGATCTTGGACCCGAGAACATGGGGAGCCTGGAGGTTCTCTCTCCATGACAAATACGATTGCACGGGTCTCGGAACCAAGACTCATTGCTTTGTAAGTGCTGCTTCCTTAGTGGCCAACCTACATCAGAGCTGTTTCTTGTCACTCTCCCATTTTATAAACCGGAAACGCCTAGAGAGGCTGGAAAGGGCTAAGACCCAGCTGGCTGCCTTCGAGCTTGCAAGCTTCCTGCACTTCTGGGACCCACTGGCTGCCTGAGTCACCTTTCTCTGCTCTCTTCTTTCCGAGTAAATGACAGAAATGGGTTTCCCCGAGTCAGGAACGATTTTGAGGATAAACTCAATGTTGCCACAGGTCATGCCTGGATCAAGGACAGTTCCTGGCAACCTGTCTGGCATTTCTGTCCCACTCATATCCATGAAAATGGACTTGGTACTATATATTCCCAACGCAGGCCATCTATTTCCCCAACAGCTGCTGCCTCCTCTGATCACCATCAAGGAGACAAAAGTTGCAAAAGGATTTCGTAGTATGGAGACCAACATGGCTGGCTATGGAGCCATGTATTTCAGGTCCAAATCCTCACTATACCACTTAGTGTGTGTGCTGGGTAAGACTCTTCATTTCCTGGGGCCTCGGCTTCCCGCCACCCCTTCCACGATTCATCCCCTCCCCTTGTTTCCCTAGATCACTTCCTCCTCATCTCAATAGAGCCTCCATTCTGGAAGGAAAGGCCTCTTAAGGTTTCTTAAGGCCTCATAGGCAGCTGGAAGAGAAATGTCCAAGCCACAAAGATCTCTGAGGAATGGCTGCCCCGGGTGAAGCTCTGAGGATCACAGGGCGAGCTCCAGGGCCTACAGAGCTAAAGCACCTTCCTGCTTCAGAGGCAGAGTCCTGTGTGCAACGGGAGACAGGATTGTGAGCGACAGGAAATATGTCCCGCGTGGCTCCCTAGTTATCTGTAGCCATGAGAGCACAGCAATTCACGGTAGCCAACCATGTGGCTCCAGGCAGAGGTTAAAAACTGAAGGGTCTTTCAATAATGATCAAAACCAGCTACCTTCCACATAAACACAAACAGAAAACAGCAGCACTCTGGCTGGCCCTCGATTACAAAGCATTTACTGTGTGTCAGACATGGACTGAGTCCTTCCCCATTACTCTCTCCTCTCCTCAGTCACCCCAGGTTCATGTGGTCCTTTGTTAGACCCAGAACACTGGCAGAAGTGAGGTCACATGGCACCTAAAACCCGCTCTTCTGGCTTGTCCCAACACCAACCCCTTTTTGTGACATCAGGGCTTGAACCCAGAGCTTCTCACATGCCAAGCAAGCACTCCACCACTGTGGTGTTCTTTTGTTTCTTTTTATTTAATTTATTTAAAAATTTCTAGATTTCATATTTGTGTGTTGCCTGCACGTATGTATGTGCGCCACATGCATGCTTGGTGCTCTCGGATGCCTGAGGAGGGTATCAGTTGGATCCTCTGGAACTAGATGGAACTAGAGTCGTGGACGGTTGTGAGCTGCTATGTAGGTGCTAAAACCCAAATCCAAGTCCTCTACCAGAGGAACACGTGCTAAAGTGTTGAACCAGGCCTCCAGCCCCTGTTCTTTTCTTTTGAGAGACGGTCTCACTACACAGCCCTGGCTAACCTGTAACTTACAAAAATCCTCCTGCCTCTGTGTAGCAAGTGCTGGGACTAAAAGCATGAGTCACCACACCTGGCTCCCTCTAGGCATTAAAAAATGATATTTTTAACTTTGACAAGGGGTCTCACTAAGTTGCCCAAGTTATCCTTGAACTAGCTGTGGCAGACCCTGAACTTTACTATCTCGGCCTCCCCGGTACCTGGGATTCTGGGCTTGTGCCATGAGGCCTGGCAACCTGATTACTCATAAAGCCCGGCCTACATGTTGGGAGAGAGCCTGGGCCACATGCCATGTACAGGTATTCCAACTGAGAGGTTTGACAAGGCCCCAGCCAAACATTAGTATTAACTGCTAAGTCTGAGAGGAATGAGTCTAGCCCAGACGCCACCTGACGGAGGCCTAGTGAGGCAGACAAGGACTCCAGGATCCTGCAGACAGTAAGAGGCAGTGCTTGAACTCAGAGCTCTTGTTATACTGACAGAGAAATGAAGCCGGGGAACCCACATTTCATCTGTCAGGTTGTGACCCCAGCATGGGCAGTAGTAAAATCCAGAGATCTACTGGCTGTAAGAGGAGCAAAAGGTAGCCCTCCATTCCCAAGCTGGGGTTCAGGCTGCCTTCTCATGGCTAAACCTGGCTGACCCATCTCTCAGCCTAGAAGAAAATCCCTGACCACAACACTTCTGGCCCATCCCAGACCCCAGGGTATAGCATACACTGCCAGGTCCTCGATGGGGACTTGAGGTACAGTTTTTCTCCATAGTCCTATGTAGGCCTCACACTGCTCTTGAGTGCCCTGTGATAACTCCCAGTCCATTCTTACTCAACATGCTACAGATCTATACTTTGCCGAGACAGAATCCAGGAGCACCTCTCTGACTTCCCAGGAGCACCAAGATCTAGGAAAGACCCCGGTTCCCACAGGGTTTGTGCTGAGAACCCAAGTTGGGCTCTAACCCCAAGCAAATGGTGTATCAAAGCTGTTGAATGGCTTCGCCAGGTTGCAGAGCACATAACCAAGAAGTCAGGCCAAATCTGGGGCACCCTGAATTAGGAAGTGGGGGTGAAGGCTGTATTCTTTTTCCTGGATGGAAATCAGAGGAGGTGTCAATGTCTGCCTGCCCCAGGACTACAAGAACAGTAGAAACAGGAATTAGCATAACATAGACACATACTGGGTACATAATATGTATCTGTCGACTGGCCTTCTTGCTTTGTGACTTAGTTTATCCTTCTGTAAACAGATGAAAGAGGTGGGACAGTTCAAGAGGGTTCTAAATTGCCCACTAGGTTTCTGGAGGGTGCCGAGGTCAGACTGGGAGAGAAGCATAGCTGATTAAGCCCTATTAAGAAGCTGGGGCTCCAGGGCTGCACTTCCACAAAATACTCCTAGGTGGCAGCAGAGGCCTGCAGGACTGGGATTGTAGGGCATGTGGTTTGAATTTAACAGCCATGATTTTTTTTTATGTATTTCCCCCCTTTTCGTCCCCCCCCCCGTCAATTCACCCCCTTCAGTTTCAAGAAGATACAGCTGAACCTTCTATGCTTCGAAGGAAAAGTTTCTTATCCCAGCTAACAGAAGTAGGAGATGGGGGGCCGGAGGGGACGTCGGACGTAAGCAGACAGGAGAAGCATCTGATGAGTCAGTTCACTCTGAATGCCACCTCCTCTGCCCATCCCCCCCCCCCCCCGCGTACCCACCATTTTACAGGTCAGGGGCCAGTCATGAGTATGAGGCCTTGGAGGTAGGAGCGACACTTGCTAATAAATCTGATGAGTTCGTATTTTAAGAGCTCCTAGGACATACCTCCAGCCCTGCACACACGTCTGTGCCCTGCCTTGGCTTAGAACCCCAGGAGACCTCCCCTAACAGCTCTAAAAATTCATTCTAATATCCGAACCTTGTTCAGAATGCCACCCAGGCCAGCCAGGGGCCCACACAGTCTGAACATCCATCCTTCTTGTAGCTGTAAATACCTTTCCTCCAGCACCACCTTCCCTACCTGGGACAGTCCAGAACTACAGCTCAGCGGCTGCTCTAGAAAGAATGGCTCCCCCCCCCCATCTTCACTCATTTTGGTAGCACAGAGGAAGGCTGGGGTGAAGGATCGTGGGAGCGGAAGTTTCTAGGGTTTGATTCCAGCTCCTCCAATTCCCTCCTTCCTTCAGACCAGGCACATATGGGGGGGCTCCATTTGTACACTGTTGAGAGAGATGGGGTGTCTTGCCTGTAGGACGGAAGATGACTCATTGGGCCACGAGCCAGGCACCCTGGGAAAGGCCAAGCCAGCCTCAGGCCAGAGCCCCAGGGAGTAAAGGACAGGACCTGGCTGGGCTGTGTATAAATTCTAGGGACTCTCAAAGCCCCACAGCCAAAAGAGGCCATCTTCCCTACTTAGACAATGCCAGAAATCCTGCTCAGGCCAAAAGGCCCAGGGAAATGAAGTGGATGGCTTCCGCCTGCTGCTGTGCCCCCCGACCCAGTGTGCAGCCAGTCTCTCCCTCCTCAGCCCTGGGTCCCATCCCCACGTGCTCCTCGCTATCGGCCGGGCCAAGTTCCATTTCATCTATGATCCGCTTTTTCCAGGGAACCTTCAATCTTCTCCCTCACCCACCTCACCTCAGACCCTGACTCCCAACCTCAGTCCTTCCTTTTTATTGTGTTATAGGCCTATGAGGTGCCAGTCTAGGATGCTACCTAGGGCACCGGGGGACAGTAACAAGATCAGGGAGCTCCAGAAGGGCAGAGGAGGCACTACTAAGGCCCAGTTCCCACAGGGCATGCACTCAGCCCACAGGTGTGAATAAGCAAAGACCGCGTGGATCAGCGGGATGAATAGGCACGGTGAGGCCACAATGTCTACGATCAGATCAACCTCCCGAAATGAAAGGGCAGAGGAACCATTTTCCCCCACCAACACCCTTCTCTCTATGTGTTTTGTTATCTTGGTCTTTCTGAGACGGGGTTTCTCTGTGTAGCCCTGTCTATCCCGGAACTCACTTTGCAGACCAGTTCTCACAGAATCCTGCTGGTCTCTGCCTTCCGAGTGCCAGGGGTTCAGGGTGGGTGCTGCCGCCGCTCAGCTGGGGCCACTCCTTTCCGCTGGATGTATGGTATTGCTTCCCAACACAGTGTCTCGGGACCTCAGGGTTTTTGTTTGGTTTGGTTTTGTTGTTGGGTTTGGGGTTTTTCCATTTTGTTTTTTTTTTTGTTGTTGTTGTTGTTGTTGTTTTCTTGTTTTTGTTTTTTAGAGAAGGGTTTCTTGGTATAGTCCTGGCTGTCTTGGATATAGCTCTGTAGACCAGGCTGGCCTCAAACTCAGAGCTCTGTCTGCCTGTCTCCTGGGATTAAAGGCACGGGCCACCATGGCCCGGTAGGGCCTCAGGGTTTTAGGGTCTCTTCACTTGGTCAGAAGTACCCTAGCAGCTAGGATGTACCGTGGCCTCACCTACTTACACATTCCAGGGAACACTGTTACTAACTGGTTATATTAACCCTAGCCGGACTGGCTCAGCCCAGACCCCACAGAAGTTTCTGTTATCACATCAAGCCAGTTTGCTCAGCTTTGTACCCAGTGGGGGCTCAAAGATTCCTGCAAGTCATGGGCCACCACTAGGCCTGGGCCACACTGGCAGGCGTGTTCTCTACCCGACCACCAGCAGCTTGTGATTCTAGGCCTTTTTGTGCTTTTCCCATCCATCACCTAGTGACCAGCCTTAAGGCCCAACAGAGAAGCTCCTAGAGGATGCTTATCTGAAGTTCAGCCAGTGTCAGAGAGAGGGGTTGCTCTTCCCATCCCAGGACCAAAGTCCACCTTTAGGAAGGCATCCTGACAGCTCAGATGACCACCCCTGAAGCTTTAGCTTGTAGCTGTCAACAGGAAGTGGCACTGCTGTTAACTCCTTACCATAGAGTTTACAGAATGCCAAGGCACTAAATCTAAGACGCCATATCCACTCAGCGACAGCACCGAGACCCAGCACAAGTCGTAACTTGCTGAGTTCTCAAGAAGAGGCAGTGGGCTGGACCAAATCCTCCCTCTGCCACTGACCACTAAGTGGCTGGGACTTTGGATAAATCATTTAACTTTACAGAGCCCGAAGACAGGAAGACAGCAAAGATCTAAAAATAGCAGGTCTATCTATGGAGGGATTCCACTCTCTGCTGACTAAGCACCTCATAGGTGTTGGCTTTAACCTCAAAATAAGCTCCTGGGTGGGCCCTATTATTACCTTGTATCACTGAGGACAAGGCAGGACTCAAGATCTCTCAAGCAGACAGGACTCCAGCCCCAGGGAACTCTGAGTAAAGAAAGAAGTTGGGACAGTGACATCGGTCCAGATTGCCAGGAGAAGGGCTCCTTCCAGCCAAGGGCAAGCAAGCCTGAGAGGGCCAGCCTGGGCTCTCTGCATATGGACGCCACCCACACAGCCTGCTTCAATTCCAACCACAGGGAGGGTTCCTGAGTCATGGCCCTGGTGGAAGATCTCTGAACTGTTACAAAGGAGTCCACTGTGTTATCAAATGAAAGCAGGAGGCATTCATGTCCGCGTTCTGCATTGTCTCTGTGTCATTTGAAAATAAAGAGACAGATAAAGACAGAGAGAAAGGGGGCAAACCTGGAAGAAGAAGACAGCAGAATGTCATTGGTGGGCAGGGCCCAGGGCATGGGGGCAGGGCAGAAGAAGATACAGCCAGGGACACTCTGGACGGCTAACTGACTCAGGAGGACCAGTCTGCACCCTGACTTTCCTCATCTATAATGCAGAGAGTAGAAAGCACTTATTTAGCACAGTACCAGGAATCAAGCACTCGACACACACTGGCTGTTAGCAATAAGGCTGAGTCACTCCATCAGGAAGAAGGCTCTGAGGGGCTCTTGTAAGGCAAGTGTCTAAGATCGACCAGTGCAGTCTCCTCCAAGATAGTCCCTGGCAGTCTTTGCTTGCGTACCCCCAGAACTGAAGAGCTCACCACCTCCACTGGTACTCTGGGGACATCTTACCCTACGGAAGAAGGGTGAACATGTGCTGGACCCTCCAGTCTCTGGGGACCAGCTCAGATTGTCAAAGCCAATGGGGTGTCTGGGATCTCGGGACGATCTTCCTCTACCTACCATTCCAAAATGTTTTGGTCTAAGGTTTTCCTATGGGGGGTGAATCCTCAAGGAAGGCTGGAGGAGGCTTTCTCGGTGGCTCCAAAGCTCCTGCTTAGATGGTCACCTCTGTTCCTCCCACTCTGTGCCTCAACAGAGAACCATTTGCTGGCAGTCCTATCGGTGGCCTTTTCCACTTTCTTGTTTGGAAAACAAATGAGAAACCAGCTGGGTCCGACCTCCTCCCCAGCCTTCCCCTGACTCCCTAGTCCCTGAGGGTGGGAGGCCCTTCTGCCTCCTCCCTGGACAAGGGCCTTGTGGAAAACCCCAGAGGAGAGGCCTTGTGAGCTGGCTGTTGCTATGGCAATAGCAGCCCTGGAATTTGACCATTGGGGCCCTGGAGTGGGAGTGAGGGGTTGGTATAGGCCATGCTGGGGGCAGGGAGGAAGGTCCAGAAGCCTGAAGCAGTAGATGGCAATCCAAAGCCTCTCCATGGACTCAGTATCCCCATCTGTAAAGGGAGAGAGGAATGGCTCCTAGGATCTCCCTTTTCTATTCTAACTGATGGGTGGGGAAGACAGCCAGGGCGAGGCCAATTGTGCCCTTTGATAGATAATTAAGGACTCCAAGGGACAAGAACTCATTAGAAATCAAAAGCCAAGTCCAAAGCAGTGGCAGAGTTAGTTAGCTCTGGCATCCCTGTGTTTCCAGAGAGGACGAGGGTGCCTGCTCTGGGTGGGGCATGAGAACACCTCAAAATTGGCTATGGCTGGACTAAGAGCTCTCCTGAGACAGAGTATAATGTGTCTGCTCCCGGTAACCCTTGCCATTCCTGGATCTGGAGGGCGGGCAGAGAGCCTGCCCCTCCCAGCTTGCTGTGCCAGGCTACAGTGGGTATTTTTAAACAGGCGCCCGCCCCTTGGCCTTCCCACCTGCCCACTCCAGGAACACAAGGAGCTCGGCTGCCAGCCTTCTGCGTACTTCCGACAAGTTCCAGCAAGCCTCCCTCTGTATCCCTCCTCCCCCTGCCCCGTCAGCCCAGCAGTCAGGGTGCTATCCAGGGTCCCCTCCAGCTACAATGCTGGAGGCTCAGCGAGGATGTGGAACTTCCCCAGAGTCAAACAGCACAGAGAATTTGGGACTGCTGTAACGCCAACTTGTGCCCTCACCTCCAAATGCCACCAAATTCTTCTGGTGCCACCTCTATCTCCTTCTTCATCCTTTCTGTCCCTGACCCTCAAAAAGTCACAGCCTCAACTCCCCCCAGACCTTCACAGCCCCTTTCAGAAAGGTAACACCACTATGACTCCTCGGCTCATACACCAACCACAGGAGGAAGCAAAATGAGTTGGTGCTATTAACACTCACCGCACAGCAGGATCAAGTCCGCGTAGATCAAACAGAGATGTAAAACAAAAACAAAAGCCATAAGACATCAGAGGGATGGGAGACTTTCTAACCAGGGCTCCAAAGCTAACAGTCAGAACGGCTTGATAAATTGGACCACATTTAAAAACAACAATAAAAAACCTTTCTGGGCCAGCAAGCTGGCCCCGTGGGTAACGTCGGTTATGCCAAAAGCCCGCTGATCCCCAGAACCCACTCACAGAAGATGAAGGAAAGCTGATGCTATAAAATCCCTCTGACCTCCACACGCACACTCTGACATGTGCTCTCACACACTGACAGAAACGTCTTAAAACCTACAAAAACTAAAAACAAAGCCTTCTGCAGAACAAAAATATACTCCATATGAAAGACAGAAATCAGATGAGAGGAAAAGACATTTGTAACTCATAACTCAGTCAGAGAACAAAATCCTCCCTCCCAGAGTTTAAAAGCTTCCTAGAAATGGCTAAGCCAGGCGCCAACAACCAACTGAGGGGGTGGACAGGGGAAAGTCTGAGAAAAGTTTGAGTTAGGATGGGGTGTCAGTGATGGGGACACCTACTGGACTGGTAAGTGTCCAAAAGTTGGATTAGTGAGGCCATGCTTTTTCTCATCGCTAGAGGCAGGAACAGGTAGGAAACATCAAAATGCAAATCATGTACACATAATGTTTTAGCAATCTCATGCCCCAAGGGACTCCACTCCCACAACAAAATGTCGTACCTCAGCTCTTTCGCTGAAGCGTTGTTTAGAACAGCAAAAGACCTGGAAATAGTCTGTATTTTTAAACATTACCATTATTGTTACTGTGGTGGTGTTGCTTTGCACTGTGTGTGTGTGTGTGTGTGTGTGTGTGTGTGTGTTGTGCACACACTTGCTCAGGAAATAATGCTGACTCTTGGAGACTGAACTGAGGTCATTAGATTTGCCAACAAGTGCCTTTACCCACTGAGGTCAGCCTTACTTAAATGTTTTGTTTTGTGGATACTGTTTTGTGATGTAGCCCAGGCTAGCCTCAGATTTAAAATAAATAGAACACGGAAGGCCCCTATGAACGGCTTCTTCCTCTTTCTCTCCTTCCTCCCCCTGGGCAGGGACTGCTTGGTGAGCTCCAGTCTGATAGATCTCTGTCCTGGCTCAGGTCACCTCCTGGTATCCCTGGCACCAGTTCCTGAGGTGGCTGCCCCTGAGCACCAATGTGACCAAGAACAGGCCAATTCTCTGAGTCCCAAGGGCACAGCCTCTCTCTGGTGTCTCTTTCCCATCCCCTCTCCAGTGCTTCTCAGTCTCTCAGGTGACAACACAGGGAAGTCCAGGTGTTCACTTTGCATGCAGACCAAGGCCTGCTTTTACCCCTTCTTCAGAGGCAGGCAGAGCACTTCTTTAGGCCAAAGGGCCATCCCCATCTACTTTAGGGCTGCGCTTCCACTGGCTGGTGCTTCGAAATGAGTCCCCACTCTGCATGAAGGCCTTGGAGTCAGAATTTACAGGGCGATGCTGGCAATCATACCCACTTCTGGGCCCTGGGTCTGCTAGGAATAGGAATGTCTACCAGTGAGAATCAGGCAGAGTACCAAGGCCACAGGGTCTCATCCCTGCTCTGTACCCAATCTGAGCCCCTCTCCTAGAAACAGCTGCATCAGGGGCCTCAAAGCCTTCCACAAGGAACTCAGCTCAGCCTCCTACCAAACGGTTCTAGGCCACTGTCAGTACCCCGTCTCAAAGCACCGTCTCTCCATCTCTGAGGTCCTTCCTCAGGCAGGGCAGGACTCCACTCTCCAGCCCTTCCAACGTGCTTTATGGTTCACCGCTGATCTCCAGACCAGCCGCCAGACGTTAGCGCACTTGGCTCTCAGAGCAACCCTATAATGGGTACCGTCATTATCCACACTTGGTATGTATCTACGCCATGTGCGGAACCACGGTGAGGTTAGGGGCTTGTGGTCACACAGTAGAGATGAACAGGATTTGAAAAAGGAGGAAGCCACGTGTCTGCAGCACCTTCCCCCCCCCCCCCCCAGGGTCTCTAGAGCCCAGGCTGGCCTTGAACTTTCCATTGTTGGCTAAATGACCTTGAATTCCTGATCCTTCTGTTTCCACCTCCAGAGTCCCGGGGTTACAAGAATAAGTCACTACACCTAACTTCACCCCATGTTCTTCAAGAAGTGGGGGCCTGGTTGTGCGGGAACCAGGTAGGCTGGCATGGCCACACGCTTGCCGGCCCTCGGGCTTGTTCCTAGAAACCTTCATTGATACACTCAACTCTGACAAAGTCGTTCCAGATTCTCTCCCAAATCACCTCAGAGAGAGAAAACAAGATTCCCGAGGCTTCTAAAGAATGTGTCGCTCACTGCCTGCCCCCTGACCTATACTTAGACGACTTTTCCTGCTCTGAAAGTGTGGCCTGCTACCAACCCAGTAGTAGTAGTAGGCATATAGACTCTTTCATCAATCGCTGTCCTCCTGACCAAGTTAGCTCAGGCTAGCTCTAGAGGGCCTGGGGGTATCACCAGGACAAGTAAAGTATTCTGTCAAGCTCCTCTGGAGACCTAGTCCCATAAAGTCTTCCTACCCACAGCACCTGGCTGGCGAAGCTGAGTTCAGGACTGCTTTGCTTTCTATATATACCACACTCAGGGATTCCCTCTGCCCTAAGAAGCAGTTCCCCCATGGAGCCTAAGGCAGTTCTGGGCATTGTATGGGGAGGAGTGGTCCAGGCAGTAAGACACACCCCCATCTTCATGCCACTAAGTGGCTGGCCTGTGTCACAGTCCTGTGCCAGGAAGCCAGCAGAGAAAGGGTTTGATTCTTTTAGAAAACTATGGGGCACTGCCTGGGAACAAGTCCAGATATTCAGGCCTGGCTGCTGAGTCTCTGAGGAAATACAGACTTCTTCTCCAGAGCAGGGAACTTTCACTGCACCCAAACACACCAGGCTGCTCCAGCCTAGAGCTCTGTCTTCACAATCCTTTCTGCTCTGAGGGCCCTGCATACCTCTGGCTTGTAAGACCCTTTGGCTCTTCAAAGTAGACCCTGCCTCCCCCAAATCAGTCTGCCCAACCTTTACCTGCCCTGATCTCCTGAGTCACAGTTCTCAGGTTTCTTGGGGCTGGAGTCTCTTCTTATTCATGCTGCAGCCACAGGCTAACCCAGTGGACAGCGGCTAAACCGGGTTTTAATGATCACCTAGGTTACCTGGGTTCATCTTAAGCTGATCCCAGAGTTAATTACCAGGACTGATTAGAAAAGTTAGGAGTAAGCCAGATACGGTGGCCCGTGACTTTAATCCCAGCACTCTGGTGGCAGAGACAAACCGATCTCTGTGCATTTGAGGCTAGCGTGGTTTAGAGAGTTCCAGGCCACTCAGGCTTACATAGTAAGATCTCAAAAACAGGAGAAAAGAAGTTAGGAGTGGTGGTGCAGTCAGCCCACCAATCACAGCGAGCATGCTGGGCTTCTCATGGGAATGAGCCCCTCTTCCCTCTGTCCTGGTTCTGGAGTCTATTTCCCAGCCCAGTACACTGTCGAGTATCCAGAGGTTTCTGTATCGGAACAAAGTACTCTGAAGCATCCTCCAGAAGGATAAGGCCAGTTTGTGTCACTTGCTCACATGACAATCTTATCTACTCCAATATTGCTGCTGGGTTTTCCCTTCTGATGCTAGCACAGGTTGTGGGTATGGGAACCTGTTAGGGACCTAAAACGGGTGTGTATGGTGTGTACATGACGCATGTGTGTTGTTTATCTCTGGCTTTATTTGTGTTGGGTGGGGGAGGGGATCTGCTGGCAAGTCACCCCTCAGTGAGGAAATGGTTTTGGTACAGGCTTACCCTCCAGCCTGTGGCTTCTGCTGGGGCTTGTCTCTTCATGTCCGGCCCTAGCACCGATTTGATACCCACAGCCCAGGCCTGGCCATGCAGAAGGTAGTACAACCGGATGACTGAGAACCCAGGACTTAAAACGTGAGAGACAGTGCTCAGGGCTGGGGGCCCAGAAGAAGCCAAGGAAGGAGGCCTGGATGGGAGAATCAGCCTGAGCCTCTCTGGGCTCTTTATCCAAATACGGAAGGTTTTTTTTTTTTTTTTTTTTTTTTTTTTTTTTTTGTTGTTCTCCATTTGAGTCACCCCGGCCATGGCCCAAGAGATCTACTTTCCAGATACTGCAGGCAGGACTAGGCCAATCCTGCTGGGCCTACCAGCTCCCCTTCCTTAGCCATCTCAGCACCTTCCCAAACTCCAGAGCCAGACCTCTGCCTACCAGCAGGGATGCCACACCATTCAGCTATGCTCCAGCATCAATACAAGAGTCCCTGTGCCTGTAGCCAGCCTGTCAGTGCTAGTTCCTGGGACCATGGGCCGAGACTCCAGAGGACGCTTCATGCCATGTCCTGAGCTCACCATAGCAACGGCAGTTCTGAAAGTCAGGAACCTGATGAACGTCTGTAGACGCTAGAGCTTTGAGGGCTGTTGAGTATGAGCTCCTTAGCCAGATACTCCGCTGTCCCAACCTGCGGGCTACTCACAGTACACTGTCCAGCTCATCTGGGCAGACTGGCAGTCCCTATTCCCCACAGCGCCATCGCGAGGACTCAGCGGGTAAATACAGAGAAAGTGCTCAGATCTAGCTGATGAAACATTGTGGTTGGAGCACTTGCCTACTGCAGGAGACCCGCTAGATCTCTTGGATATGAAATCAGTAAAAAACAAACGAAACATCAGAAGTGCCCAGACCTGTGTTTGGTCAAACTCCTGGCAAGGTTTTCTATGGTGACAATTCACACCCTGAGCAGAGCCCACAGTCAGTTACTATGGACCTGAGGAAACTCACGCCCCAGCCTTGAGGTAAGGTCAACCTAAGTTACAAATCCCACCACTCATGACCTCCGAGACCTGAGCCACACATCTTACTGCTTCTAGCCCCGGGGTCGGCTTGCCACCATGCCCCTACGGCTCTTGTGCCAGCTTCCACTTCTTGGTCCCCAAAAGGGCAAACACAAGACTGGCATAGGTATAGAGGGCTTCAGAGAAGCTTGGGGCAGGGCTCTGCTGGCTGCCGCCTCCTCCTCCTCCTTCTCCTCCTCCTCCTCCTCCTCCTCTTCCTCCTCCTCCTCCTCCTTCTCCTCCTCCTCCTTCTCCTGCTCCTCCAGCTTTGGGGCCAGGCCCGGGACTATTTTTAGCCAGGGCTGAATTTAGCTATTCCCTCGGAAATTCCACGCCCGCCCCAGGCAACGCCCCCGCTGGCCTTGGGGAGAGGCCTGGAAGTCCAGGCCAGAACTGAGAAGAGGGATAAGAGCAGCAAGGAGCTTGTAGGGGTCTCAGAGGCATCTAATGTCATTATTCTCCCTTTACTCTCTGCCCAGCTTTCTCTCAAGGCCTCCCCAGGGCCACAGTCCAGCACTGCTGTGGTCGGGGCGGGGGGGGGGGGGAGACAAATATCACAAGGGTTCTTAGCTTTAACCTTAGGTCCTACTATGGATAGATAGTGTTACCAGGCTGCCTACTAATCACCACAGTACTTACTCCACCCCACCTCTTGATAACCTGAATATTCAAGAACCACAACTGGGATTCCCACTTCACAGGTAGGAAGACTGAGGCAGGGTGAATTGGTCTCAAACCATGCTTCTTGAATTGAGCCTCTTCCAAAAGAGCTGACTAGAGGTGGAGCCCGGCTGTTCCCTGGGAACCCGTGTGTGGTAGGGTACCTCCACCCGGCAGGAAGCCTGAAGCTGGACAAGGGGTAGTAAACTGGACTCAGGGCTCTTCACCCTGCCAGAATGCTTCAGTGAAGGACATGGCTCACCCTTCGCCCGCCTTTTCCGACTCAGGTACAGGAGGGAGTCCCACTCCCTTCTCCCAGCTTCTTACAGAGCTTCTGGACCTAAATCCATCTCAGTCTGGACCTCCACACACAGTCTTTTCTGGCACATCCTGCGCCCCTGGGCTCAAGCGCGTCACCACCGCCCCTTCCTCCAGTCGGACCCTCATAGGGCACCATCACAATGTTGCATGTTTCCACTTCAGACCCTCATCCTTTATGGCTCCCACTGTCTAGGGGTGAGACCTAGCACCCAAGGCCTTCAAACCGGCCTCAGCACTTACGGCTTCTCTCCATGTGCCGGTCACACAAGACCTCTGTTCTCCATTGGCCTCTGACACCGTACAATGGCTTTCTTTTCCTGTCCTGGCTCTGACTAATTCCCTCAAACGCCAGTGGACCCCACTGCTTACCCTCCAGAACTCTGCGACTGCGCCCCCCCCACTAACATCCCCCACCCCGGCAACCCACACGCTGGGCTGGAACAACGGCGGGAGCCACAGACTGAGCTGGAGCGGTGGCCAGAGCCATGGGGAGGAACGCCTGAATCTGCTTCTCTACCACAGGGCATCAAGACTTTCACTTTCTTAAAGCAGGGGAGGAGGCAAAGCTGGTGTCTAGAGTCTTTCCAGATGGGCGACTCTGGCACCCAAGGCTCTACCTCTCTTTCTCTTCCTTCTGACCTCCTGGTTTGTCAAGGCTTTGGCGTCTCAACACACCCACCCAGGGTTGACGACCATGTACCAGAACCAAAGCCAGCAGCCAAGAAAGATAGAGTCCACAGGACTTTTATTGGGGGTGGGGGGAGGGTCCTTCTCATCTTCCCTTCCCTTCCACATCTGTTCCTTAACCTCCTGTGCCCCGTCCTGGGAAAGAACTGAATGTTTGTCCAGGGGTGGGGGAATGGGGTCTCGGCAGTCCCAGGAGGCCCAGCTCTGGGGCTGGCTGGTAGCCAGGAGCACGGCCTCCTTCTCTTCTGCTCCACACTGCTGCAAAGAGCAGGGCCTGTCACCCCCTGGGAACCAATAAACAGGAAACTGACACCAAGTTGCACTTGCTTGCTTGCCTTGGTTCTCCAGCCTTACCATTGGCTCTAGACCTGCCTGCCTCCCCCTGCCTCCAGAAACTCAAATCAACCAACAAAATCAAGTTAAGAGGTCTGGGGTTTTTGGGGGATGGTGGTAGTGGTAAGGATGCTTTATGTCATAACTAAAGGGTTCTAGTCTCTGAGAGTGACAACTCAAAGTACACACCAAGTGGCCACATTTCTGAGAGCTGTCTAGCCCTGGAGTCCTAGGTAGAAGGTTTTATGAATGGTATCTTTTTGTCCTCACAATTCCTCAGTAACTCCATCTTATAGAGCAGGAAACCGAGGTTCACTGCTGAGGTCCAATGTTAAATATTAACGTATTAACATTGTTAAATATCACCCAGCAAGCAAGGCAGAGGTAGCCACCAGGCACTCAAACTCTGGGGCCAGAAAAAGAAGCAAAGGGTCTGAGCCCCTGGGGCCTGCAGCTCTGACTCAGAGCAGACTTTGGCTGGGCTCTGTCTCCCAAACTTTGTTAGGCCATCCCAGACAAGCTGCATTTGGGGCTGGTGGGAAGAAAAGAGTCAGAGCTAGAGAGAGGAAGTCAAAGATCTGCAGGCTGGCTCCTCTCTTTCCTCACCAACTCTAAATGTCCAAACTACTCAGGCACTGTCCTCTGCCCTAATGGCTGAATCACAGAATCTCCGACTCACAGCCTATCTTAGACACAAAGGGAGAGATAAGATTGCTTTGCTTTTTAAAAAAGTTATGGCATCTATGTATTTGTGTGCGTGTGTCCATGCATGTTACACAGTGCCCACATAGGTCAGGGGATAACACGCAGAAGTTGGCTCTCTCCTACAATATGAGTTCTAGAGATCAAGCTCAGCTTGTCGGGATTAGTGGCTAGCACCTTTACCTGCTGAGCTATCTTACCAGCTTGGCAGAACTAACATGTCTCGAGCATTACTAGGTAGCAACAGAACATTGGTGTGGACCTTGCCCCATCCAGTACACTGTGGGAATTTCTAAGTGCTTGTTTTAATTCTGACCACATGCTAACTTCAGGATGAAACCCACATCTCTAGCACATAGCTCCCACTTTTTCATCTGTCCCTCAGCTCCCAGATCTGCCCTTGGTGAGGAAAGTCTAGCCCAGTCATGGCTTCTGTTCCCTCCCAAGGTTCCCGCTTTCCCTGCCTGCTCTGGCTCTGAGCTCTTCAGCAAATTGCCCCCCTTGGGAGATGCTTCACTTCGATGTCTAGTCAACAAACTTTAGGCTAGCCACCTCTAGAGGCCAAGCCTATTCTCAAAGGACTCACTGACATATTTGTCCCTGCCCTTCCAGGCCTGGGCCCAGCCCTCCTCTGAGTTCCACCCACTTCAGACATTAGAACCCTTGCCGAATGCTCCCTGGATCCAAACCTTTCCTGTGTGTGCCCGCTGGCCACCGAGGGTTCAGTGTTGACTGCCTCATGAGTAGAAGACAAAGAAACATGGATTAAATGCAGCAGGCCTGAGACACCCCCAGGACCAGCTCCTATAGGGGACCTTGGTGAATATGATGTCTTACAAGGCAGGGGGGACTCTGCAAGTGCTAGTAAGGGTCCTGAGTTACCCAGGTGGAAGGTCTGGGTGACAATGCCACCTATGCAGCTGGCTCTGAGACTGAGTTAGAGGCCACACACTGAGAAGCACTGGCACCCAGTGACTACAAAAGGCAAGGGGACTTATTTCCCTCCAAACGCAAGAAGGAAACAGCTCTTCTAGTACCTACAGTTTAGCTCCACGAATCCCGTATCAGACTTCCAACCTCAGGAACTATAAAATGCTGTCTGAAGCCACCGGCCTGTGGTCATCTGTTACTGCAGCAACAGGAAACCGACACACCATCCCATAGCAGCCTCCGTTTGTCTTTCCCACCTCAAGTCTCTCTGCAGCCACCTCAGCCTCTCCATACCCAGAGATGGTTTTAAAAGTCTGCCGGTCTGGGCTGGAGAGATGGCTCAGAGGTTGAGAGCCCTTGCTGCTCTTGCAGAGGACTCGGATTCGGTTCCCGGCACCCACAGAGTGATTCACAACAATTCACAACTTCAGTTCCAGGGCATCCAACCCTTTCTTCTACCTTTTTTGGGCATCAAGCATGCACACAGTGCACATACATACATACACGGAGGCAAAACACTCGTACACATAAGACAAGCATTTAAGAAAAAAGAAAACCCTGACAAAAAGTCTGTTTTTCCCAAGCTGAGCTAGAAGTACTAATGTCCTGTGCACAGAAGCATCAGTGTTTGGGGTACAGGCCTCAGAGAGCACCATGGTCTTTCCCACATAAGAGAAAAGACCCTCTTGGTGGCCGGAGAAGTCAAAGGTGAACCTGGCTGCATAAGAGGCAGCAGCTAGAGAGTGGGGCAGAGCCCTCAGCAGTCTATGGTCCAGTCTGATAGCACTTCCTGGTCTGCAAGAGGTGCTCTTGCACAGAACAGCTGCTGCAGCCCCAGCATCCCTGGGAAGCTTAATCTTGGGGCTCAAGGTCATGAAGGAACTTATGGTTCCAAGGGCATGCATCCCTGGTCTCCTAACTCCTTGGGCAGACCTCTCCACAGTTTGCCAGACCACCCCCGTGAACCCTATAGCTACTGGAGGGCCATTTGGGAGCTCAAACAACCTACATGTCATGAACTGGGGCTCAGAGCCCAGCAGCCTGGCACCGTCTTTCTGCCTTTGTCCACCCCATGAAGCCTCAGAGGCCTGAGAAGTGGTAGGGTATCAAGTTTTGGGGGGAAGGCATCCTCTCTGATTGGCTTATGCTCCCCAGAGGACCCAGAGCCCCCATTTCAGGGCCTGCCAGCAAGGCGCCAGGCTTCCTGGGCACATTTCCCAATGAGTGTGCCAGGGTTACAAGTCTTTCTGGGAAACACAGGCTCCCCCTTCCTCCGGACTGCCACCACCATGTCTGCCAACTTGACTCACTGGGAATTCTGAGGCCAATATATGACCTGGAGGCAGGACACCTAGGGCCAGATTACTCGTGAGCCATGAAGCCCTGGGCAAAACTCTGCTGGCTTGGAGCCTGCTTGTTTCCCTTACTCGGCTTGAGACTAGACGGGAGGGCCAGGGCTGTTGTAGTTGGCAGAAGCTCCCTGTTCCGGGAGACACAGGTTAGAGCTGGGGAGGGGCCACAGTGGCTGCAGTGAATGTCACACATCTGCTGTACATGCTATTACCAGCTGTGCCACTGGAGCCCGAGGTGCCCTCTCAGTCTTTGAGTTAAGCCCCTGTAGGGCAGCAGGTAGCTTTGTCATCTTGCCCTCCTCAGTGACCCCTCTCACACTTCACCAGCTGCTGGAGTAGAAGGTAGGAGCTCCACTCTGGGGCCTCCCAAGGCAGAAAGACAGTGCCAGGCTGCTGGGCTGAGCCCCAGTTCATGACATGCAGGCTGTTTGAATCCCAAGATGGCCCTCCAATAGATATAGGGTTCGCTACTTCCTTTTACCCTTTCGGAACAGGATCTTACTCTACAGCTCAGTCTAGCCTAGAACTCGCTATGTAGACCAGGCTACTCTCGAACTCACAGAGATCTGCCTTCTGCACCTTCTGAGTGCTGGGATAAAAGGCATGTACCACCATCACATCTGGCGGATAGTATCACCCTGTTCTCTTAGGTACTAGACGTCTAGACTCCTTGGGCTTCAGTGAAACGCCCCCTTCCACATCTCTGCCTAGCCCAAGCTGGCATCATTGCTTACTTCTGTGGCCTCCTGGCTGGCTTCACTGCTTCTGTGCTTGACCCTGCTCTCTAGTTCCACCCAGTAGCTTGGGTCATTATCTTACTCAGCGCCCTCTGACACTGCCTAGCTCTCACTTCAAGCCCTCCCAATGGCCTACAGAATCTACCCACATTACCCAATGTCCATCCTCGGGACCTTTGCTGTTCTTTCCTTTCCACAATATGCCTCCTTTCACCCCAAACCCCAGACCCCAAGAAAGCTACCTGACTTCCTCCCTCAGTTCTACAGATGCTACCACCTCCGCTCACCGGCCTCTCTAGACCCCATGAGCTAAAATAGTACCCCAGCCTGTCATCTCCAACTTGTTCACCCTGTTTTATTTTCTCCCCACGAACCTTCTGTTATCTGACAGTGTCCTCCTTTGGAGATATGTGTCCTTACCAGTCTAGAAGGGCCATAAAAGCAGGCCTCTGTTTTGGGAACTGCTGCCTTTCTACACTAGAATGGTGCCTGACTCAGAGACCGGGTGCTTGGGATGTTATATATAGTGCACAGATGCTAAATTCGAACTTCTAGTGCAACAACTTGTCCAGGAGAGCCTCCTCCTGGCCTCTCTCATGTCTAGCCCTCTTCCCAGAACCCCATTTTTCTCCTAGGTTCCAAGGCCTCGATGCAAGCTGCTTCCTCACCAGCCAGCAGGCTGCCATCCTCAGCTCTTAGACTCTCAGATGAGCGCCTCAGCTCCCAGGCTGCCTTGGGACGGGCCCCATCCCACTGCAATCAGATGGGAGGAAGGAAAGCAGGAGGGACGCGTCCCTACACTGGAAGAGGGGGGCTGGGGACAGGATTAGCTGCAGCGACTCAGATCCAGCTGGTTCCAGAAACGTCGGGCTGGAAAATGTCACACTCAACTCTGGTCCCTCCCCCAACTCTTCCCTGCTGGGTGGGCTCATTCCTGGAGAGCAGCCCTTCTCCTCCAATACCACAGGGTCCTAGGAAAGAAGGGGGCAGGGAATAAGCCCTGAAAAGGACACCATGTTTGCCTGTCCTCCCCCATCCCACCCTCCTGCTGGGTGACAAGACTTTAATTATAGATATTTGGGACTACTCAGAATTCCAAAAGTCCTTATCACCTCATCCCCTCCCCACGGAAGCAGTTTCCATGGGGGAGGGGTTGGGGGTTAGGAATCACAGCAAAGAGCCAAGGAGGGGCAGGAGGGAAACGTGCCTCCACAAGTCCCCGCCAAGGGGGAGCCAACCAGACAAAGTGGTGGGAAGGGCTGCCGGCCCAGCCCCGCAGAAGGCAGGGATAGCTGGGCAGGCTGAGGTGGGTGCCAGGGCTGCTGGTGAGTGGGAGAGGAACAAGGCCAGAGGTTCTGGGGCTTGGGTCCAGCTCTGCCTGGCCTTGTGGTATGACCTTGGGCTCAGCATTCTCCCTTTTTGGTCCTCAGAATTCTTCCTACCCAACACCAGGTCCTGGTGAATTAAATAACACCACAAACACATTGAGGTTGTAACAACAAGACTTGTGATGCCCCTACTGTTCCTGACTTATGTCCCTCCTCAGATGACAGGCCAGTCTCACTTGGAAACTGGGAATAACCCCTTGACCCAGACTCTTTAAGACACTGATAAGCTAGGATTCAGAGAGACTCCAATACTCTGAATATGAAATCTTTCACTCAACAAGAAACCATTGGTGTCTGCCACAAAATGGGCCCCACGCAATGAACAGCATCCAGTGTCACGGCTACTTCAGTATGCCAAAGTCTCATGAACTCAGCTGTCTACAGTTCCCAGAGACAAGTGACTACCTGTTTCTGGGCTACAGATGGTTCAGGTGTCAAGGGGTACCAGGGAGAAGAAATGAACTATCTAAGATTACAGAGGAATGTCTTGCTGTAAAGGGTGGTCCGTGAATAACACAGTGGTAACTGTGGGCCTAAGTGGAAGAAGCCAGAGAACTGGAACAGGAGCCATAGACTGGGTTATACAGCAGAGCCTTGGTGAGCCACAGGCTGGTCACACTGAACTCCCCCTACGCCATTCCCTTAGCCAGGCTGCAGAATGAGCCCCTCCTACAGAACCTCAAAGAGCAGGCTTCCCAATTCCTCAGTGCAAAGATGGGAAAAGTAAGTCCTAAAGTTGACTGCCCGGGTCCAGATAGAGTCAGAGGCTAAGCAGTGCACGGTACCCAAGCTTCCTGACTCTTTACAACATGGAGAAGTTCTGACCTTGAGCATGAGGAACTGACCTCGTGCTTAAGATGAAGTCTGGGATTCCCTGAGACCCCGTCCTCTCTCTCTCTCTCTCTTTTTTTTTTTTTTTTTTTTTTTTTTTTTTTTTTTTGAATACTTTACATTGGCTTATGCTCTACAAGCAGAATATGACAACTCCTCTTGTTCCCTCTCATTCTGAAGGCCAAGCCACACCACCTCTACCCACAGTGCAGGGATCGTTGACTGGAGCCCAAGCTTGAGATAAGGAAACACTGTCTACTTAAGAGGAGCCAGCAGGAAGGGGGGAGTGGACAGCTGCTCCCCATCTTTCTGAAGCCAGAAGGAAAAGGATAGCAAAAAAAAAAGAGATCGAGGTAGCAGATGGAAGAACTTCCAGGCTTAATGTGGGGGTGAGGAGTGAGTCATGGCAAATGTTTTCTGAACCTAATAAAGTCTACCAGGTGACCCCAGGCCCTGTGCTTAGACAGCAGTGGGGGAGGAGGAAGCCAAACCTGGCCAGGGAGAAGAGGCTGAGGCAGCAGAGCCTGCTCTGTCCTCCCTCCTTCCCCTGGGGAGGGAACGGTCACACCACCACCCACCTCCAGAGCCTTCTGGGCATTAGTTCATTGTCTCCCCGGAGACAATCCATGTAACAGGGATGGGACAAGTCCTGTGGATCTCCAGTTCTTCTAATTACAGACTCACCCATCTCTCTTCTAAGGGGTGAGAGGGAGCATCCAACTGGGCCTGGACAAGTGGGAGGACCTGAAATGTCAGAGAACGCCTCTTGTAGGCCAGGAGAAGCTTGTATATGAGGGGGCAGCTCTGCATCACAACTCCCAGGCACAGAGGTTGCTGGAGAATGTGAAACAGGGCAAAAGCCAGTCCTGTGAAACTCCTTCCTCTTTGGCCTCTGTGCCTGTCCCCCAGACTCCCTAGGCAGTCCCTCGGCTCCCATTACACTCCCATAGGACACTATTACATGGAAAGGGAAGCTGGGCCTCTCTACTCCCACCTTCCAAACATAGAACTGGCCCTGGTGCTCAGGCTCCGCTAATGGGGTCTCAAGAAGGAAAGCTAAGTCCAAAAGTCTCCTCTGCCAACTACTTCTCTGTCCATCCCTACCCCATAAGGAAGTGCAGAGCTGGGGCAGAGGAAATAGAAAGGAGGGAAGAGAGACAAAGGCCAGGAGTTAGAGGGGCCCTTAAGAGCTCCTAAAAAGCCTAGTGACCAAATTAGTCCAGGGTGTAGGGTTTCCCAGCTTCTGAAGTCAGCAACACAGTGGGGAGCTGAGGCAGACCACAGTTGACTTAACCCCAGGCCATGCCTGAGCTCAGCTTCCAGCCCAGAGCTGCAACTCTCCCACACCAGGGCAGATGTTGCCTAGAGCCAGTCTGAATCCACAGCCAAATCCCAGGCGTAGCTGAGGTAAGATAAGAGAAGTAAGAGCTGTGTGGAGGGTGGGAATGAGCTTCCCAGGCCTGGGATTACCGGAAGGAGGTGGGAAGGTGAACAGATGCAGGCAGGCAGGATGAGGGGCCAGAGCATCCACCCCAACTCACAGAGCAGCCCTGTCTGCAGGGACCAGAACTACTCTGCAAACACTGAGCCTCAGCAGAAGCCTCTCTGTCACCACACTTCCCTAGCAACTTTAGCTCAAAGCTCCTCTAACTGAAGACTAACGTGTTGGCATGGGTCCTGTAGACTGCCCAAAGTCACAACACAGACTCTCCCATCATCCACATTTCTCAGACCCGGTTTTATAAACGAGGAGGTTAAGTCACAGGAAGGCCGATGTCAGAAAACTAGAACAAGACTGGGTTTGGGCCCCTGAAGCCTTCTGCTGCTCCCTAAAGTAGGGCTGGTCCCTAAGTCTCCCAGGTTTTGGAATAGACTTCAAGGCAAAAGCATGTTAGCTGGCCTGAAGAGCTGGACATTGAGGCCAGAGCCTTGGCTCAACCTCATCACCCCCATCCACACTTCTAGTGCGTTTCTAACAAAGAACCATGGGAATCTCAGAAACAAGCCTCTGAGAAACATCCCAGGGACCTTTGCAACCACCACCAGAACACCATGGGGCAGACAGACAGACCTTCTGACACTAGCAACATCCTGAAGCCCCTTAACAGAAGCTGGGTGCCATTAACTCTATTCCAGGACTGATAAGTACCTTTGGGCCTGAAAACCTGCCTAATGAGTGCTCACAAAAGCTCCCGTCAGAGCTCATGGCTCTCCTGTACCCTCCCCCAATCTCCTTCCACAGGACTTACCACTTGTGGCTTGCTACAGCACTTGCTCGCTGGGGCAGGCTCTTCTGGAGTTGCCCTGCCAGCCCCAGAGGGTTTGGTCTCAGTGGAGGGCGGTGCGGAGGGAGGTAGGTCCACAGGACCTGGAGCAGGAACGTCACCAGAGTGAAGGGTCAGCATGTACTGTTTGGTGACATCCTCAAGTGATGGTGCCTGCAACGTGGGATGGCCTCGAACGGGAAAACCCACAGGCTCTGGCACAGCCACAGGGGGTCCCACAGACATCCTAGGCTCAGGCACCACGATAGGTGTGAAGGTGTCAGGCACGCTGGCGTGGCGAACATGCTTGGAGGAGGACCGAACTTGTGCCAGGCTACCAGTGTGGTCCTGGTGGCCCTCCTCTCTCCGAAGCTCCTGGTGACTGCTCCGGGCTGGGCGCTTCTTGGAGCCTCGGCGGGCCAGCCGAGGGGACAGAACATTGGTCAGCTTGGGGTCAAGATGGAAGTCATGGTGGGCAGTGGAGGAAGTAGGTGGGGCAGGTAGGGACCTCTCTGACTGTGCCCACTGCTCTGCAAGGATAGGTTCGCTGCTGGAAGGAGGAAGCATGGGCTCCGCTTCCCGAATGGGCTCCCCTCCTGGGCCCTCAAATCCAGTCCCAGTCAATTCCCCACGGCGACTAGGGTCACTCAGAGACTTTTTCTTAGGGGTTTTGCCAGCAACCCTGTCTTCTCCCATACACCCCAAGGCACCGGGTCCCTGAACAATACTCTGAATGATTTCCTGATAGTCCTTGTTCTCTTCACTAACCACAGACCAGTCACTGTGGCCACTGGTCAGGCCCTCGTCCATAGTTGGGTTCACTGGAAGCCCTGTCTTAGAGTTCAGTGAGCCTAGAAGATTGCTGTCCACAGAGAACCCAGAGGGCTCCTCAGAGGTGGCAGCCCGATGACGCTGTGGAATCGGATCACTCAGGGATCTGTAGGCCTCACTTGACTCCCCATTACTTAGTTCAGTTCCATTAGGGCCCGAGGGTGGAACTTTTCGCCTCCTGCGGAGGGCGCCTGGTGTTGGAGGGGTCTCAGAAGACACAAGGGCCCACCCACCCAGGCTGTCTTCTGTCCCGGCCCCACGGTGGTGGTTTGTCTGAGCTGAAGTTGAGGAAAGGGGTCTCCACACCCCTGCAGGATCTAGGCTACAAAAGGCAGCACCAAGAGGTTCAGGGTCTGCTCCAATGCCCTCATCTGTCAGGAAGGACTCAGGGCCAGAGAGCTCCTCCTGAGACCGCTGCCCTTGGGTCATCTCCCCTGCCCAGTCAGGACTTCTAGGGCGGACATCACCTCCATCATCCTCCTGTGCACCCATACGCTGTATCTTCTCAAAAACCTGACGGGCTTCCTGCACATACTGATCCTGGACCACAAGCGGCAACGGATCCTCCTCTGCCCCAGAACCTGCCAGTAGGAGCTCTGAGGAGCTAGGCTTCAAGGCACTGGTGCGGAGCAGGCGCCGGGCCATGGGCTTCTCTGAGCAGCTGAATGACTTTGCCCTGCGCAGGGTAGCTGTCAGGTCCTTGAGGGTGGGCCGGGTGGTGGGTGATGTTGGACTTTGGGACATCGTGGACTCAGATTGTTCCATTGGGCTACCTGCTGATGGTGAGTCTCTGCCATCTAGGGGGCTGTTCCCAGGGCCCCCACTGGGCTTTCGGACCCTGAGCTCTGAAAGGTCTGAACGCAGGAAACTGAGCAGGGTCAGGGTTTCGGAGGCAATATCTGGATTCGATAGGGACTTGCGTTGTCGGTTCTTGTCTAACTCCAGTACTCCATCCCTCAGCGGCCTGGCGGTGCCTACAGGTCCCTTACTACGGGACCTAGTCTGGGGCCGCAGAAGGAGCCCATCTCCAGTTCCAAAACTTGGGGATCGATATACACCCCAGCTCACAGAACTGCGGTTTGACCACAGGTCATCATCCTTGAGGGTCTCAGTGCTGGAATAGCGGCTACTACCTCGGGAGCCAGCCGGGCTGGCCAGGTACGCGGGAAAGCTCACCTTAGCCACACGGAAAGGTGCACCCCCAGCGTCGGACATAGGCCTTAAGCTCTCTTGGGCACCTGGGACGCAGGGCTGGGTGCCAGTACCCCACTCCTCCATAGAGGTTCTTGGAGACGTCGGAGGTTCGGGACTCCTGACACTCCCTGCTGATCCCAAGCCCCCCGGATTTAGCTCGTCACTGTCCTGGCTGCAGCCGTGAACCAACCGAGAGCTTCCAGGCCGGAGACCTCTCCCTCTCCAGCGACGGCCATCCTCACTGTCTGGGTCCTCCTCACTGCCCGAAGAGTGACCACCGATGTAGGCCGGACTCTGAGGCCCAAGCTGCGGCTGCGGTCCCTCCTCTTCCTCCTCACTAGAACTAGCAGCCCCGCTGTGGCAGACAGGATAGGAGGAGGCAATGGAGGAGGAGGAGGAGGCCCGGGCCCCGGCCTGCGGTTGGGAGAAGCTATGCCAAGAATGTAAACCATCCGCCGGACGCTGCGCCCGCTCCTGTTGCTGGTGCTGCCGACGTCGCCTCCCCTCGATCCCGGACACGGACAGAGGCCGCGCAGAACGCAGGCCAGCCAGAGGAAAGCACGTTCGAGGAGGTGGCGTCGGTGGCTGCCGGGGATCGCGAGTTGGGGGCTCCCACGAAGCTCTGTCGGGGCTGATCGACCCCAGGGCCTCAGAGTCTACACTGGGTCTCCTGGAGCTCGGTCCGCCGAAGAGTTTGCGCATCTCGGTGACGCTGGGCCAGGCCCCACGCTCAGAGCCTTCCGCTGCTTCTTCTGTGGTGCCGGAGGAGCAGCCCCCGTCCCGGGCACCAGTGGAGTCGTCGTCCAGACGCGCCGCGTCGAAGCGCCGGGAGAGCTGGCGCACCGATGGCGAGAGGCTGCGGAGCGGGCGCGGCTGCGCGGGGGCGGCCGGGGGCCCCGACGCCAGCTTGGACACGCGCCGGGAGGGCTGGCCCGGGACTGCCGCCGCTGGCCGGCACGAAGTTCGGCGCCGCAACCCAGGGGTGTCCGCGTCCTCCTCCTTCGGCCCCGGTCCGCCGCTCCAGTGCTCCAGCAGTTTGAACGAGACGCTGCGATAAAGTGGGGGCCGAGGTGACCCGTCCGCCATGGTTGGTGGCAGTCACTCCGGGGGGGCTGGCCTCGGAACGCCGCGGCCAACCCCCCCTGCACCCCCACTCCGAGGGCGCGCAGTGGCCGCGGTCCGAGAGCCTGGGTCCTGCACCCGCAGCGTCCGGCGGCTCTGGCGGAGACGTTGAGCAGAGGTTTAGGAGTCGCAGATCAAGTTTCTGCTGCTACAGGAGGCAGGAGCTCCATCCTGGGCCGCCCCTCTCGTCCCTGCAGCGACTCCAGACCCAACCTTAGCCTCTGCGGGAGAGGCCAGGAGCATCGCGGTCCTGCAGGCGAGGGGCCGAGGGCTCGGTTCCTGCACTCAAAGTCCCTCTGCCAAGCCCGGCGGCCGGCCTGCCTCCCCTCGAGCTCCCGCTCCGGCTCCCTTTCCCTCCCCCTAAGCAGCTAGCTCTCTGCTCCCTTTTGTTGCAAATAAACTTTGAGGCAGAGAAAAGGGGGCGGGGGGCGGGGCCTGGCGCCCAAAAGAGGGGGTGGGCTCCGGGAGCGCGCGAGGCTGGGAACACTGTGGGGGGAGGGAGTCGGGGAGGAGCCGCAGTAGAAACAGGATGCTAGAACATTTGTAGACCTAAACGACCCTCTAGGGGAGTTCGCTGGGAAAGTCGTGGGCTGAGCCTCCCCTGGGACTCGTTCAGACACACAGGAGCTGAGAGTGGACAGCTCTGCAGAACCTAGTCCCCTCAGTTCAGCCTTTCACTTGGGAACCTCTGGCGCAGGGGCTCCAACATGGCAACCCAAGACCCACAAACTCAGGTACACACCGAAACTCAGGTACACGCAGAGACTCTCCCGGCCGGAAAAGAGGTGGGGCCCAGGGAGACGTAGGTGGGGCAGGCCCACCAGAGCGCTGGCGGCTACCCACCTTGCTCCGACCACGCCCCTAACTCATCCTTCAGCGGCGAATCCCGCCGCACCACGCCCATGTCCCGCCCCTCACTCTCCCACTCGCTCCACCTATATCCCACCTCCCTCTGGCTTGTCCCTCGCTGACTGTCCCGTAACCCACCCAATGTTGCTCTAGGAGTCCCACCACTCAGGACCCTGACACACAACTTCCCTCGCCATTTTTCCAGCTGCCACGCCCCCCCACCCTCTAAGGCCTGGCGACCTCTAATCTCTCCAACTCCGCTCCCCACGCCTTTCTGCGGTCGGGGTACGTGGCTCTCGCGCCCTCTGCGGGCAGGATTCTCTGCTCTCTCCAAGCTCTGTAGAGATAAAACTTATTCCACCCACAACCCTAGAAGAGTTAAGGAGGTTTCACATGCTTACAGGCGTTCCCCGCCCCCTTTGCCAAGCACTCTGCCCTTTCTTTGGCCTCCCGCACAAAAAAAGTGTTTGCACGGGAACGCCCTCAACTTCCCACCGCCAAACCTATACTCCTACCTGTGGCTGCTCCACCCTCAAAACCAGGAAGGTGTCTCTCCTGCTGCAACAATGATCTACCCTAGAGCTCCCCTCCCCGCCCCTGCTGCAGTCTGGCAAGTCTAAAATTGTTCTGGTTACTGGGATGTCAACTTCCCACCTCACCTGCTTCTGTGAGGTCTTTCTTTGCCAAGACAGTTTAAATGTAGAACTCTACATCTAAATGAATGAAAATATTAGCGAAGTCTGAGGTAAAGGGCAGCTCTTGGTGTGACTCAAATTCAGACTTTAAAGTCGTCAATCATCACGCTCCTTCAGACATCTTGATAAGGAGGTTCCTTCTCCTTTAAGCTCCAGCAGCCTTTCTCTTTGTGGGTGGTGGACAGAACTCAGCCTCTAGAGGACAGTCTAGTGGGCTTCAACTTCACCCAGCTCTGTTATATGTAGGCCCCATTCCTCCAACGCTCACTTGGTAAGCACTTAAGGTCAGTGGTGAATGCTTTACCCAACCAACCCCAAAGATACTCAGCTCCAGTAACATGGAGAGCAAGACAGGGAGAAGGCAGAATGCTAAGAGCAGACAGCCTCTAACACAGTGGGTCTCAACCTTCCAGATGCTGCAACCTTTTAATACAGTTTTTCATGTTGTAGTGACCACGTCATAAAATTACTTTCATTGCTATTTAATAACTGTAATTTTGCTTTTGTGAACCACAATAAAAATATGTGTCTTTCAATGATCTCAGGTGACCCCTGTGAGAGGGTCGTTAGACCCCAACGGGGTTGGGACACACAGGTTGACAACCATTGCTCTAGCAGGACCCCAGGCCAGATTGCTGCTCACTCAGCCCCCAGGGTAAGAAGGTAATTCTCTTAGTTCTGAACCACCCGTTAATTTGTAGGAAGTCTCCAAGTATGAAGATTACCCTCCTGAACTGAAAGAAGCCTCCTGCAAGTCCTTCACCCCATTGTAGCTCACTCTGCCTCAAATTAGTGGGCAAGGAAGAGAGCTCAGCTGGGTTTGCACCTCTCTACTCTAGCTTGCTGGCTGACAAAGCAAACAAACCGGTAGGCGCGCGTATTTGAGCCTCAGCTGCCTTGTCTGAAAAGTGAGGAGTGGGGCCAGCTTCCCCCTAAGCAAGTTTAGGTGTGTATGAAGTCACATCTCCCTCCATAGTGATGGCTCCTCCAGCTTGACATGTTCTTTTGTTTTGCTGAGATCAAACCTAGGGCTTTGGGCACGCTCAGTAGTCCCTTTACTACTTAAGCAACGGCCCCGGCATTGAGGTGTGTGCTTTTCCAGCTCCTTCACACTGTTCATTTCTTTTACTTTTGTTTTGTTTGTTTTTGTTTCTCCTGTCACACAGGATTTCTCTGTGTGACAGCCCTGGCAGTCCTGGAAGTCATTTCAGGCCGGCCTCAGACTCACAGAGATCCATCCACCTGTCTCTGCCTCCCAAGTGCCGGGATTAAAGATGTGTGCCACCACTGCCAGGCACTTTTAAATTTCACTTTCATGTGACTTCTGAGACCGGTATTTATCCCTTGTCACAGATGAACAAATGAAGATGTATGGAAGCTAAAGTCATAGACCCCAAAAGCCTGGTCACCTACACTTGACTGTAGTAAGCTGGCCTGGCCTGGCCTCTGGCCTGACTTTTGAGGAGGGAGTATATTTAAGGATCTTGGCTGGGCTGGGTGGCATCCCACGCTAGCCACTTTCACTTTTATTTTGTTTTATGTGTGTGGGTATTTTTGCCTGCGTGTATATGGTGTCTCAGATCCCTTGGAGCTGGAGTCACAGAAAGTTGTAAGCTGTGCTGAGGGTGTCTGTGAGCCCCAGGCTCCTCCTCTATGAACGAACAAGCATAATGACTGATCGATTATTAACTCAGCAGGCTACCCTGTCTTTGGGAAAATCAATATGGAAAGGTTGGATGGTCAAGGTGCTGGACAGGGCGGACCTCGGCACTTAGTAAACCGTGAGAACCAGAGAGCTTTAATACGTTTAATAAACAAACCGGGAGACCTATCTGGAGAGGAAGATCTGGTGTCTGACTGCTTTCCAAAACCAGACAATCTCTCTGAAACCACTAGTACCTCCATCAGCCGACCGAGAGAGCACAGGATTCCGTTAGTCAGCCTTACGTTCTTGCCAGTTACTTGACTGATTCTCACCAAAAAAAACAAAAAAAAAAAAAAAAAAAAAAAAAACCAACCAACCAACCAAACAAACAAACAACAACAAAAACCCAAACCAGCCAGGACCGTGCTAATTACAGTGACGTCTCTGCCACCCTCAGGATCTCTCCTAAGCCATCCCAGTCTCAGACTCTTTGTATAACTGAGGCCGGCCTTCAGCTCCTGCTCCTCCCTCCTCTGCTCTCATGTGTCAGGGTTACATGCACCACTGTGCCTGGCTTTTGTTTTGTTTTAAGATTTATTGTTATTTTCGAGCACCAGTGTTTTGTCTGCATGTGTGTACGTGTGTGACTACTTCCCGAGGAGGCCAAAAGAGGGCTTCACTTAGGAGCTGTCACATGGGTGCTGGGAACCGAACCTGGGTCCTCTACAAGAGCAATATGTGCTCCTAACTGCTAAGCCATCTCTCTAACTCCTGCTTTTTTTTTTTTTTTCTGTTTGATTTTATTGCATCTACACAGTCCGCAAAAGTACTTTCATTTTTGTATTTTTGTTGATGTTGGTTATGTTGTTGTTGATTTTGTTTTGTTTTCTATAGCCAAGCTGGCCTCGACTTCCTGTCCTGCCTCAGCCTCTAGATTTCTGGGGATCATTACAGGCGTGCATTGTCACATCTGGATTTTTTTGTTGGTTGTTGTCTGTTTCTTTGCTTTTTGGACAGGGTCTCACTATATAGATCTGGCTGTCATGGAACTTGCTATATAGACCAGGTTGGCCTCGAACTAACAGAGATCTGACTGCCTGTGCCTCACAAGTGTTGGGTAAATGTCTACTCTACCGCATTCATCCCACCTGGATGCTTGTGTGTGCGTGTATGTGTGTGTGTGTGTGTGTGTGTGTGTGTGTGTGTGTGTGTGTGCTGCTAGGATTGAACTTTTAACCTTGTACACTCTAGAGAAGTTCTATAGCACAGAATTATGTCCCCAGGACACATCTCCCCCTTTCTTTGAGACAGGGTTTCACTTACTGAAACTGTCCCTGAACTGGTTTTGTAACCTAGTCAGGCCTTGAACTCAGTCCTTCTGCCTCAGTCTCTCAAGTCGCTAGGATTTGTAATCATTTTAGTTTTTTTGAAATAGTGCGTAGAGTCATCGGGGGAAAAAGGGCTTGCTGCCAAGACTGACCTCCTGATCCCTAGGACCTAACTCCTGAAAGTTGTCCTCTGATCTCCACACATACAATAAATAAAATTTAAAATTATATAGAAAATATAATTTAAAAAAATTTTAAATGCAAAGAAACAAAGGCTCACCCCCAACAATCTATGTAGCCTGAGCTAGCCTTCCACATGTTATGGTTATACCTGTGGGCCAGCATCTCTGCTTTATTTCTTTATAACTTCATAGAAAGAACATTGCCTACAAAGAATTTGGAGGGACTTCTTGTTCCTTAATATTATACGGCTAAGTTTAAGCCTTGCATGTTGCTATAATAATTCTAGATGCATGTGTATCTAGTGTATTGATCCATTGTCTTAATGGAGGATCAGGTGATGGTGGTAGGTATGACTTTTGATAGGTGGTGTGAACTTGTGCATGACATTGGGACTCGAGGACAAAGGTGTTGTGACAGAAGTGTGTAAGGCATCGCGACATTACGAGGCACTGTGAAGCCAGGATGGAACATCCCTGTTTTGTCATCTGTGTTTTCTGTTCTATGACATGGATGTACTCCCCCTCAGCCTCCAGCTACCGTGGGGCTAACCTTCCCCAGGTGGTCAGCCATCTTTAAGATTCCCCCTGGGTATTTCTAACCCTTGTTCTTCGTTCCCAGCAGGTTCCAGCATACATCCTATCCCCATCCCAGTTAAAGCCTGCCTTTCACCTAGGGATGACGGAATCTGACTAAAGGACTCATTTAGGCTCCGGTGTGTGTGTGTGTGTGTGTGTGTGTGTGTGTGTGTGTGTGTGTGTGTGTGTGTGTGCTCACGAGCGCACTTGAGAGCTCATGCGTGTGATGGCTTAAAAATTAACAAAAGCAAAACAACAACCACAAAAACACATTTATTTCTCTCTCCTATGCAACAGTCTTGGCAAATGGACGTGAAGAGAGCTTTCTCAGCTTCTTGCTGTTCAGAAGGGACCTTGCCCTCCATTCGTGACGGTGCACCAGCAGTCCCCTCCACCTTGTAAACACAAGAAAGGTTGGGGTAGAAGACCTTTTTTGGAATTTGCAGTGCTATTCCAGGACCTAGCTCGTCCAACCCTTGATTGTCTGAGATGGGGTTTCACCATGTAGACCGGGCTGGCATGGAACATGATATCCTGTTCCAGCATCCTGAGTTCTGGTATAACAGGCATGAATTGACCAGTTCCCGAAACGCAGGTGTCATAGTTTTGTGGTTGACATAGAAATTCTGAAGGCCCAGGCATATTGAGCCAAGTTTTGCTTCTCTGTATGCTTCAGGGTTGGGAGAAAGCTTCAGACACCATGGTCCCAGGGGTGAACGAACACATTGCAGCTAGTGCCTGGGGCTTCCCCTGGGGTCTCAGACTCTTTGCCTCTGCCACTTGGCTGTGAGCTTCTGTAATAGATCGTGGGGCTGCCTCCGAAACTTCTGTTGTGTGAAGTAGAAGAGAATAGGGTCCAAAACACTGTTGGCACTGGCGAAGGGCCGAGTGCCTTTGTAGGCAGCAGCAAAGGCCTCCAGTACGGGGCAAGAGACACCAGGCGTGGAGCGCACAGCCAAGTAGGCTGTCTTGGTGATGTGGAAAGGCAGGAAGCTGATGGCAAAGACGGCTGCCACCACCACAGCCATACGGGCCGCCTTGCTGCGACGCTCTTGGGCCACAGGACCGGATGGGCCATCTTGGCGACACAGACGGCGGGCCATGCGACAGTAGCAGGCCAATAAGGCTGTGAAAGGCAGCAAGAAGCCGATGACCGTGAGGGACATACCATAGGGCAGGTAACGGGTGGACAGGATGGGCGGGCTCAGGTCATAGCAGACAGTGCGGTTGCGCTGGATGCCCGTGGCAGCAAAGACCGCTGTGGGGAGGCACTGGGCTGTCACAGCCAGCCACACGACTCCACATACCACCCAAGCAGCACGACGACCTCCACGCTTGTGCCAGGGAGCCAGGGGATGGCAGATGCCCAGATAGCGCTGGAAGCTAATGCAGGTGAGGAACAGGATGCTGCCGTGTAAGTTGGCATAGAAGAGGAAGCGTACCAGGCGGCACGCGAGGTCTCCAAAGGGCCAGTGGTCCCCTCTGGCGTAGTTATAGATAAGTAGGGGCAGTGAGCAGGCATACAGCAGGTCTGCCAGTGCCAAGTTCAGGGTGTACACAGCGGAACGGGTCAGGGCCCGGCGGGATGCGCAGATCTGGGCAATGACACAGAAGTTCAGCGGCAGGCCGACCACCAGTACTACTGAGTATACCGGGGGTAGCAGCAGTCGCTTGAAATCCTCACGGTAGACGCAGGTGGTGGGTGGCAAGCCTGGAGCCTGGATGGTGTCATTGTCCTGCTCCATAATTGCCGGTCTGCTTTCCCTATGCTTGGAGAATCTGCGGAAGTAATACACACCCTTTCAGCGGCATGCTCACTTGGCAACCCAGTTGGCCCTGTGCCTTGCTCTCGCTATCCGAACAAATAAGTCCTACGTTGTCTCTTAGTCTCGTCACCCCACAAAGATCCATACACGTCATGGAACTGTGTACTCCTGTAGAGATCAAGCTTGAGAGACATTCAAGTCTTTGTTTTTTAGAGGCAGCGTTTCTCTGTGTATCCCTGGCTGTCCTGGAACTCACTCTGTAGACCAGGCTGTCCTGGAATTTCCCAGAGATCCCCAGACGCTGCCTCCTAACTGATGAGATGAAAGTCCTGAGGCACCACCCTGACCCAAGTCAATTTCTCTCTGTGCTATTTATTTCCTCTCAGCTTTTCCTCATCAACTTCCGCTCATCCCCCAGAACCCTAGGCAAACAAACCTCTCTTCTGTGGGAGTGGATTGATGGGCTTCAGTTCAAATCACAGTTACTTCCTGTACTGCCTGCATGGTCTTTACCTTCTGACTTCCTTATCTGAGCAGTAAGGGAGCATTATCAATGTGTTAGAAGCACACACGGGGCTTCTCCCAAGCTCCCTGAGGGTTAGGGATGCACTAATGGTATGCTTACCTGTCTCATGCAAGATGAAAGATGTTTTAGTCGGTCGGAAGTACCAGGTTTGGTGTTCCTTGTTGTTTTCAAGGCAGGTTGGGTTCAGGACAGAGAGCTCTGGTTGCTCTTACTTTACCCCTGTGGACACTGCACACACACACACAGAGCTCACTGAGGGAAGCACCGACGTCCTCAGCCTGAATTCTGCTTTGGTAAGCCATGTTCTTTCAGTCACAGTTTATCTGTAAAACAAGAGAGGTAACTCAGGTGCTCCCAGGAACTTCCTTGGGGGGGGGACCTTTGGGGACTGGGGTTGTGTACAGGGTGGGGTGGGGTGGGAAAGTTGTGTGGATGGGGGTGGAGTTATATAGATTACAATGGGGGTGGGCTTGTGTGGATGAGAGATGGGGTTCTCTTGATGGGGTGTGGGGACTGGAGCATCTCAAGTCAGCAACTGCTCCTGTACCTAAGCCAGGAGGCTCACAACTGTCTGTAACTCCAGCCTCAGAGGATGTGGTACCTCTGGTGCCCATGGCAACTGTACACATATGAACATGAACAAGCACACATGACACAGATGGCTGAGCAGTTAAAAGCACCGGCTGCTCTTTTAGAGGATCCGGGTTCAATTCCCAGCATCTACATGACAACCCAGGACTGTCTGTAACTCCAGCTCCAGAGGATCCGATACCCTCATGCAGACATACACGTAGGCAAAACACTGAATTAAAAAGAATAAAAATAAATCTAAAAGACAGGAAGGAAGGAAGGAAGAAAAAGAGACCCAAGGTGCTCCCCGGTGGCCACCAAGGGAATCAATCAGGAATGAAGTTGGCCAAGCTTTACAGTGAAGGGACTAGATATGGTGAGGGGCCACGGGGTCAATGTCAGTGAGTTAGAAACAAAGTCAGACCCAGATCCACCACCCACAGACACTGAAGACAGAATCACACACATTCAAGGTCATTCATTTGTGCATTCATACACCCTCTTGCTTTTAGCTGCCTGTTAGATACACATAGGCAGAGACGGCATTGTGAGCTTAGCTACGGTGTGTTAGTTAGAGGGACAGGCCAAAGTGAGCCACAGGATGGAAAGGACTCAGCAGAAAGTGTCTGCTGTTAAGGCTGCCAGCATGAGTTCAACCCCTGGGACCCAGATGGTGAAAGGAAAGAACCAACCCCAGCAAACTGTTCTCTAACCTTCATGGGCACACCATACAAGCAGTCTACTCACAGAATAAATAGATGGGTGGGTGGGTGGATGGGTGGATAGATGGATAGATAGATAGATAGAAAGAAAGATAGATAGATAGATAGATAGATAGATAGATAGATAAATAGATGGATGGATGGATGGATGGATGGATGGATGGATGGATGGATGGATGGGTGAGTAGGTGGGTGGGTGAATGGATGGATGGATAGATAGATAGATAGATAGATAGATAGATGGATGGATGGATGGATGGATGGGTGAGTGGGTGGGTGAATGGATGGATAGATAGATAGATAGATAGATAGATAGATAGATAGATAGAGGGATGAATGATGGATGGATAGATAGATAGGTAGATGTCAATAAATAAAGAAAAAGACCTTTCCCAGAAAAGGTTGATATGGTGACTGAGGAGGGTTTTCATCAGTCAGGCAGAGAGGAAGGACCCCTCTGCCCCAAGTAGGAACAAGGTGGGGCAGGAATGAATGGAGGGGGCCATGTCCCTATCCTTCCTTAGGGAGGCCCGTGACCGTGTGACCACACTCCCAGAGACAGCCTTTAGCCACAGTGGATGAAACCGCAGTGTTTTCTTGTTTCACCAGTACTCTCTGAGAGGCTGGTCCTTCCAAGATTCTACCTCCACCAAGAAGTACCGAGAGCTGCAGAAAAGGACCTTTGATACCTCAGGCATCATCTGCTCCCATCCTCTCCATCTCTGAGGCTGAGTGTTCCCACTTCTCGAGGGACGAGTAGAGGGAGGGACCCCTTCACCCCAACAGTGGGCAGCAGCTGCTGTTGGCTATCACATGACATCCACTCTGGCCCCCTCAATCCTAGACTAGCTCCAATCCCAGCTTCTCTCTGGACTCCAGCTATCTACCTGCAGTGGGAACCTTCTAAAAGATTCCTCTGCTCTTGGGAAACACCTAAGGCCCCTGGCTTTGCCTGAAGGCTCACAAGTCCTCCCCACACTCCCCTCATCCCGCCCCTCCTCACTCCTCACACTGTTCCCTACACTGCATAGCCACTGGAAACTGAGTCCAGCCTTGCTGGTCTTTTCACAAACAAGTTCTTAATCCACAACCCAAGCATCTCCAAATTCAAAGCAGCTCCAAGCTCGTGAGCCCATCTTGTCCCTCCTTTGAGTCCCCCAGCTGAACAGTCTCTACCCAGCTTGCCAAACTGTTCAACTATCCTGTCCCACGCCATCCAAGTGCGTTGGGGTACTCAGGACACTCAGACGTGGAGCTCCTCGCGCTCTTGTCCTCAGCCACACTGTAGGCATCTCTGGTGTGGCTTTGGACAGCTTCCTCTGCTTCCTGGCCCTGCTGGCTCTGACTGAAATAGCCCTTGGATTGGGGGGAGGACCTCCCTGCCACCCCCCACACCTAGGCCTGGCGGAAACAGCCTGGAGAGGAGCACAGAGCTGAACAAAAGTCATCCTTCCCAGAACTCCCTCTCTAGCCGTGGGAGGAGGGGGAAAGGGGACAGAAAGACAGATAGGGCATGGGCAGACCCGGCGGGTGGCTTTCCAAGAACCTCTCCCTCAGAGTTCTCTGTTGAATGTATAGGTGGGTTATCACAGTTCTTGCTCTTTCCCTTAGCGGTGACACCTGAGCCACCAGGATTGTATTCACTTCTCTGATCCTGTACTCCTGTCCCCATCCTCCATCCATTTGATAGGTCATCTACTGACATGCCTGGCTTCACCTCCCTCCAGGTGACAATCCACTTGGGAACTTCTTACCTAGCTACTTCCCAGTCTTTACTTCCCACGCGTCCTTTTCACCACAAGCCTTTATTAAACACCTACTGCGTGCTGTCAGCTGGCCCAGCATCCCTCTATTAGCAGTTCCTACCCCTTCCACACAAAGACCAAGGCTCACAGAGGTGGGGGTGGGTACATGAGTGAGGCTTTGTAGCTGTTGGATGAGAGGTGCTCTTCGGGGCAGAGGCAGCATCAGAGGGGAAGATGATGGGCTTTGGTGTGGAGTCGTTGAGGCAAGGGTGGGGGCAGGGCAGTGCAGGGAATGAAAGCCAAGCTGGTAAGTGGGGAGCTCATATCCTGCCTCTGCTCCCACTCCCATCTGTTTCTCTTAGCTGCTGTCTAGAATGTCACAGTTGCCACCTGCATTTGAAATGCCACAGTGAGGACTCTTCCTACTCGATCTCTTGTGGAGGAGCCCTTGTAGAACGTGGATGCCGTCTGCGCACTGAGCCTGCTCCAAGCCCACTTTACAGGACTGGGAACCAAAAATCTGGAGCAAAGTGAGGTCAGAACTGAACTTCAGGCAGACATTTGGCCAGATGGGTACACATTGGGCACAGTTAATTTGAATGTGCGCCCAAGAAATTGAAGCAGCCACGGTGAGCTGGCTTTCTTCCCCGTAGCTAGCTCCTTGTGGTGTTCCCAGGACAGTTTCCGGTGGCACCAGGTTCCGTCCCAGGACTGATGCAACTCTGAAGGCTTAAGGGAAGATGGGGTGCTGGCCCTGGGACAAGGCAAGACTTGGGTCAGACCTCTAAATGATTGTGGCTCTTTCAAGGAATGAAGTATTCCCTGTAATGAGAGCCTGCAGCCATGAGATGGCGCCAGAGGACAGATGAACTGGATGAGGACACGGTGCCTACCCCTGCTTCAGCAGCTTCCTGCCAGTGTGGCACTGAGCAAGTCCAGGACATGTCCCCAGCCCCATTCCTCCGGCCTTCCTCAGGATTCCTCCTATTTATCCATCTCTCTGTCTGAGCCTCACCCTCTCAATGCACTTAGAAGCATCTTCCACCCCTCTCTACCCGAGTTAGCTGGCTACACCACCAGCAAAACCACCGCAGCCCTTCACCCCACCAAGGGACAATCTATACTTGCTTCCTTTCCTCAGTCCAGGTGACAGCTATGAGTTCAGTTCTGCAGCATCATCAACTGGATGTAGACATCAGGAAGGACTGTCTCACTGCTCTTGATGCTACTTAGATCGTGTGGTCTTTGTGTCTAGAGGGCCGAGGAAGCCCTTAGGTCAGAGTCGGGAGCTGGAAACCTGAGTCACCACCTCCCAGCAGTCCTTTGCTGCTGCTGGACCTGCGAAGCTTCCCAACCTTGGGCTGCCTGCCTACCAGGAAACTAAGCTGGGAAATCCCCTTGCTGTACCACTGCCCCCACGAACTGTGAATTGAGCGGCGAAGGTACAGGATCGTAGGGTCAAGACTTGGCTTCCTTCTTCTGAGTCAGGCTGAGATTCACCATCTGCCCGCTCTGTGGCTTAGGGCCAGCTTCCCACCCTCTCTGATCCTGAGAGACCTATGGTAGCTGTGTTCCCTTCCGTACAGAGACATGATGCCCTCCGTCCCAGGCCTCACTCAGACCTGACCCGGAGTGCCCTGGAACCACCTGCATTCAACTTGATGCCAGTCCCTGGCACTTGGAGGGACAGTTCAGGTCCCACCAGGCTAGAGTTAGCAAAGCCAGCACAAGGCTGCAGGGAGGCCAGAAATAGGTTTTCTAGTCTCCCTTTCTACTTCTCCTTTCCCCTTCTGCTCAGCAGGGACCATGTGGAACTGAAAGCTCCATTCTGGGTATAAAGGAGAAGCTGCACACGGGGCCTGGGGCCTCTTCCTTTGCTTCCTTGGGTAGGGGGTCTCCCTCCAGCATCTCTAATAAAGCCTGGCCCTGGAGCTGTGTGGGAGGAACCCTACTCTGTGCCTGAACCCCAGGATCTTCCAACCCTTCCTCTCTCTGTAGATCTGGCTACTTGGACCCCTCAGTAAATGCCTGCTGCTCAACCACGAGGACTTCAGTTGACTGCAGACCACTGTCCCCTGATCTGACTACCCTCCAATAATCAGGCTCCAGGTTGTGGCTGGAAGAGAAGGCTGGGGCCTAGCTTGGGACCTGCCAGGCAGGCAGCTCTGGAGAAGCCCCCATTTCAGAGCCTTGCTCAATAGTTGAGGAGAGGGGTTTCTGTTGGGCTTGCAAAGCTGGGAGGAGTGAGGCTGGAGCTGCCACAGCTGTCTGGATTGTGTGCCAGGCACGGTCCTGTGTCCCAGAGATATAACCACGAGAGAGGAGACTGTCAAAATCCAAGGGGACAGAGTAGAGAGGAGGACACACAGCCCCCGAGGATACTGTGGAATTTCTGGATCCAGCTAAGCCTGAGGCTTTAGCTTCCCACTGGCTTCCAGTGATACGTGCTGACAAAGTCTTGTTATACCTCAATCCACTACCTGGTTTTCAACCATCCAAAGCCAGTTTTGGTGGTGAAGGTCTGTAATCCTTACATCTGGGAGGTAGAATTAGGAGGGTTGGGAGTTCAAGGTCAACCTCAGCTGCTTAACAAGTTGTAAGGAGGAGCTGGGGATGAAGCTCTATTAGACTCTTTGCTTAAGGTTCATAGAACCCTGAGTCTATGCATAGCTATGGGGAGATGGAAGCAGGAACAGCTGAAAGTTAAGGTCATTCTCAGCTACGTGAGTTCAAAGCCAATCTGGCGTGCATGAGATTTTAGTTAACCCCCACCCCCGGTTCTTTCAAGGAGCAGAGTTTGGTTCCTGGACTTTATATCAGGAAGCTTACAACAGCTTATAGCTCTAACTCCAGGAAATCATTCGCTTCTGACCTCCACAGGGTAGACCAGGCTATCCTCAAACTCACAGAGCTTTACCTGCCTCCCAGGATTAAAGATGTGCACAACCATACACAACTTCAAATATGTGTGTGTGTGTGTATGTATATATATATATACACATACATATATATCTATATATACACATATATGTATATGTATGTATATATATAATTTTTTAAAGATTTATTTATTTTATGTATGTGAGTCCACTTTCACTGTCTTCAGACACACCAGAACAGAGGGCATCAGATCCCATTATAGATGGTTGTGAGCCACCATGTGGTTGCTGGGAATTGAACTCGGGACCTCTAGAAGAACAATCAGTGTTCTTAACCACTGAGCCATCTCTCCAGCCCCTAAATATATATTTCTAAAGCAACCATCTTGCCTGCAGTTCTGATCTGGAGCAGGGCCTCTGCCTCATCTCTCACAGTTTTGGTCCAGAATTTCATCACCCCTGCATGGGAAACTAGAACAGGAGAGCAGGTGGGGACAGAGGGACAGTCTGGTGGAGCGTGGTGGCATTCACGGTTTTTGGAGTGACCACTGTCATCTCTGTAGCTCCTGTCAGGACATGGAACCCATCTGGGCTGCATCTGCCATGTGTTCTAGACAGATTCTTTCTATCTTTGAGCCAGCATCGTCCTGGATACTCACTGCTAACTTCTCAGCTGTTCAGTGGAACCAGAACCTTACATGGAAACTGCACACAGTCAGGTGGCTACTGCTTCGATATGGTGTCTCCCTAAAAATCTCATAAGTTAAAAATCTTTGCCCTCAGCTGGTAACACTGTGGGTAGGGGTCATCGGGCCACTGACCTTTTCAATGAATCAGAGCTTGCATAGTTCCCATTGGATGGGATATTAGGAGGTAGGGCCTGGTTGGAGGAATTGGATCAATAGGGTGGGTCTTAGAAGGATGTGTCTCGTCCTCCTCTTCCTCCTTCCCTCTGGGCTGCCACAGGGAAGCAGCTTTGTGCCACCTGCCACTATGTCCTACACTGATGTTTCTGCACTGTTGTAGCCCCACAGCTCTGAGGCCAACAGACCACGAACCCACACAAACACTTAAATGATTGTCTCAGATTCTGCACCGTGATGACTAGGCTTAGACACAGTGGTGACTTGTCCAAGGTGACAGTGAGTCAGTTGGGAGCTGAATTCAGATTTGAGTAATGATAAAGTCTGTGCTGGGAAGAGAGGGGACATTTCCCTTCCAGAAACCTGAAGCCGAAGAGGCTGAGTTTGCCAGTGCACACAATAGAGCCGTCGTGGCACTGTTTCCTAGGAATCGGTTAAAACAATAGAGGCGAGGAGGCCCACAGGTCACAGAGCAACTCCCTCTCTCTTCTGACTCGGTGAGACTCTGGAGACAAGATCTGCTTTGCTTTTAGGTCTCTAGGTCCCTAGAAACCCTGGGAAAGGTTAGATGAATGAATTCAGTCCATGTAGATAGGCCAGAGAGCTCTATCCTTAGCTATTGAGTTCAGCAGATTTGTGTGTGTGTGTGTGTGTGTGTCTGTCTGTCTGTCTGTCTGTCTGTCTCTGTATCTCTCTCTGTGGTGTCTATATCTGTGTGTCTGTGTTTGTTTCTGGGTGTGCCTGTGTCTGTGTGTTTCTTTGGGTATGGTGTCTGTGTTTGTGTCTGTGTGTATGTGTGCATGTGTGTCTGTGTGTGTGAATATAGTATCTGTGTGTGTCTGTGTGCCTGTGTGGTGTGTGGTGGTGGTGATGTGTGTATGTTTGTGTGTGTGTATGTGTTGTGTGTGTGGTATGTGTGTGTGAATATAGTATCTGTGTATGTCTGTGTGGTGTGTGGTTGGTGGTGATGTGTGTGTGTGTGTGTGTGTGTGTGTGTGTGTGGTATGTGTGCCACTGCATGCATATGGAAGTCAGAGGACAACTTCTAGGTGTCAGTTTCTTCCTTCCACCATGGGGGGCTTGGAGACTGAGTTCAGGTTGCTCGGTGGTAATCTCTTTTATCTACTGAGTCATCTTGACAAATGACATATTGTTGGGTGATAGAATAGCTCATGCACACTGGCGTTCGGAACAGAAACCTGACAGGGGCACAGGGACCTTGTCCTGAACTTTGTGCAGCGAGCTTCCGCTTGACTTACAGTATGTGGTTTCGGGGGGATCAGGAGCAGCAGAGATAAAGTGTATGTCTAGGCTCCTCCCGGAGCTATTCCTGTCTGGCTTTTGGGCAGTTCGGGATGTGAACAGTCCCAGCTGAAACAGGGAGGAGGCCGCCTGCCCTCTCAGTTCTCTGCTTTCTGACATCTCGGGGGTGCTCTCACCCCAGGATCCAGCCTGTGTGTACCCTGCTAGTGAGGTGGTGTCCAGCCTGTGTGTACCCTGCTAGTGAGGTGGTGTCCAGCCCTGTGTGTACACTGCTAGTGAGGTGGTGTCCCTCAAGCATGGCACATCAGGTTGGCTCATCCTCACTCCCTGCTAAGTGTGGCTGGACTGAGTCCCGCTCTCTCCCTCCCTGCAGGGCTCTCCAGCCTTTTACTTGACCTGGCATGACCTCATGCTCCTTTCTTCAAAGCCTACTTTATCTCTTTCCTGTCGTCTACTTCTTCAATCCCAGCAGCCCTTCGATGGACTGGCTTCAACTTCCCACCACCCAATGAACCGTCTGCTCCTCTCTTTCCTTGTGACCTACAGTCCTGCAGGGCCATTCGTCCTCCTACCCTTCCTCTCTTAGCCCCCTATGCTGGTTTCTTATCCCCAGCCAGCACTTCCCTCTCAGCAAAACCTTTCCCTTGACCTCACATGTTTCTCCAGCTGTTTCTCTTCCTCCCTCATAGTCAGACGTGTGGGCAAGCCCTTACTTCCTGCCTACACCCACTTCTCACACCCTTGTGGTCAAACACAGGGCACAGTGAGCAGGAACAGCAGGTACCCTGTACCCTAGATGAGGTTGGCAAGATGAGGCTGAGGAGCTCATAAAGAACCTTCCAGATGAACTGATGACAAGGACAGGAACAGAGGATTGAGGGGCTCAGGGACTACAGTGACTTTGTCTTGACATCTGTCCCAGAACCACTTGAAGCTGATGTAGGGCCAGGGGAGAACTGATCAGTGGCTTCCAGGAAAGAGCCTAGCTCTTCTCTGGACAGTATAGGAGGGAGACGGGAACTTAGAAAGAGGAAGCAGTACCTAGAGTGGTAGTGTTTGCCTTTAATCCTAGCACTCAGGAGGCAGAGGCAGGTGGATCTTTATGATTTGGAGGCCATCCTGGTTCATAGAGTAAGTTCTAGGACAGTAAGGGCTGATACACAGAGACCCTGTCCCTAAAAGTGAAAACAAAACAAAACCCTGTCTCCAAACAACAACAAAGAAAGAAAGAAGGAAAGGAAGAATGTAGGAAGAGGGGGAGGAAGAAAGGAAGAGCAACAGGACCTCTGGAAATAGGTGACTCAGGTACCCTCTGGAAGAGCTCAGTCAACCTGTAGAAACTGTCTCACCTCTATCCCCATCACTACGCCCAGTACTTTGGCCTGGTGACCTGCTCCCACAGAAGCGAGGTAGTGGCTGGGGTTTCTGGGAACTTGGAAGATTCTAGGACTTGGTCCCCTTCAGATCCATATTGGACATCTCATCGATGACAGCAGAAGGTGCCCTTAGAATTCATGAGTTCTTGATGCATCCACGTTTGCAGGACAGGAAACTGAGTCCAAGGGAGGAGCGGCATTTGGTTCTGGGACAGCAGGGCCTTCTAGTTGTTAGGGTGGGTGTCAGAGCAGCTGGCCGGTGAATCCCAAAGACGTTTATTCTGCTGGGCTGAGGCAGAGTGGAAATGGTAGAAGCCTCTGGCCCCTGCCTTGCTCTGGTGTCCAGCATGACTCCCGGGGGACACACACAGGATGTGCCTCTGCAATACCAGGCTGAACAGGGCAAAACAGGAAGGAACCCTGTGCCATCTGTTCCAGAGTGCTATGGACATGGTCTGCTTTCTTCCTGGATGGCAGAGCTCAGCACCACACCCAGCCCCTTGGAGTGGGATGCCTCATGAACACCGCTCAGCTATGCTATATCCTGGTCCTGCATCCCCCAAGACCTCCAGGGTGGCAATGTGTTCTGCTTTTAAAGCCTACAGACTTGACTAAGTCCCTGAGTATCTTGTCCTTGGTTGATCTGGACCCTAAGCACGGTGGGGGAAGGGCTGAGAGAGTCTACGGAATGGCATGAGGAAGATAGTTACTATGAAGCCCTGGGTTTGATCTCTGGCACTGCGTACACGGTACGAGGTGGCTTACAGTTGCAACCCTAACATCTAAGAGGCAGCAAGAGGAGAATCCATAGTTCAAGATTATTCTCAGCTACAGAATGAGATTGAGGTCAGCTTGTCTCCCCCCACCCCCCAAATGTCCTACAACCCTACGAAGATGAGCCACTGGAGCCCAGTCATTGCCTTTTTCTTGTTGGGAGAGTTGAGGTCCTGCTCCACACCAGCCCTCAGTCTCTGCTAGCCCCAGACCTCTGTGTTTTCATTTGTCAGCTCGTCCTCTGTCTATGAGCCAGCAGACCTGGGCTCAGCAAAAATCTGGCATTCTCACTTGTCTTCCTGGCCCTCGCTAGCTTCCGGAACAGAGCTGAGTTCCATGGAACCCAGGCCTTGCTGACTTCTCTCTTCTTAACACCCACTGGGCTGCTCGCACGCGAACAGGATCTCCCAACCTCAATCTGTTCTCAGTTCCTGGGACCAGCTGTGCTTGTCTTTGACTCTCTTCTCACGCTCATAGTGGGCAGACTCACGCCGAAAGAAAATGCACCAAGAAAACAGCAGGTCCTGCCCGCAGGAGCTCAACGTGGACAGGAGCACTTTCCACAATCCTAAGCAGACGTCAGTGTGAGTCCTTAATCAGAAACGGATTCTGCAGGCAGGGAAACCTCACCAAAGAAAAGTGGAGTAAACAGACATGGGAATCAAGAGCGTTTCAAGCAGCGAAAATGGAGCGAGCAGAGGCCCAGTGCAGCCCTTGAAGGTGGTGAGGAGAGCGGGAGACACCGGTTTCCCAGCAACCGTGGCTGGAAAAGGCTAATGAGGAGACAAACAACAATGGGTCTTTCATGTGCCAGTTCAAGCCTCATAAAGACCCTGAGAGATAGGACTGTCATGACCTCCTCAGGATGAGAAAGCAAGGCTAACACAGAGGTTAGCCCAAAGTAGATAGAGGAATGGCTATGAACTCAAGACTCTACATCACTACATCACCACCACTGGGCTAGGGAGGATTTGGGCTGGCAGAGAAAGCGACCTTAGGTTCACTCGCTATTAGAGATCTGCTTCCTTCAGGGAGTTTTCAGAACCAACTAGAAGGAATCCACGGGAAGCCCAACACTCAGGATGTTCTCTGAAGCAGAGCTTCCCGACAGACCTGGGACGCCCATCAGCTTCCAGCATACCTATGCGGAGGGATATCTGCCTGTCCAGTGGTTCTTCCTATCCAGTGCTAATCTAACTCCACCTGATCCAGAGCTGACCAATCAGAGCATCTATCCAGACACCTCGCTTTTGGAGATAACCAATTAGATTGTGCCTCAGAATTTCTTTTTCTTCCTTCCTTGCTTCCTTTCTTTCTTTCTTTCTTTCTTTCTTTCTTTCTTTCTTTCTTTCTTTCTTTCTTTCTTTCTGTCTGTCTGTCTGTCTTTCTTTCTCTTTCTGTCTGTCTGTCTGTCTTTCTTTCTGTCTGTCTTTCTGTCTTTCTTTTCCTTTTTCTTTTTTCTTTTTTCTTTTTTTAATGTGACTAGCACAGAAGGTTTTCTGCTGTCAGATTTGAGGGCGGTGAGAGCTTTCACTTCTGGAAAGAACAGACGTGAGTGTGAAGGAAGCCAGCAGAGGGGAAGGGAAAGAACAAAGACCAAGACCTTCTTTTACATGAGCCGATAAACTTTTCTGGCCCAATGAAATGGATCGGATAGTTGCAATTGAAGCAACCTTTATCACCATGACACCAAATACACAGGCAACCACGGGAAAATGTATTCGCTTGATTTAAAAAAAAAATAAAGAAAAAGAAAAAGTAAAGAAAAAAAAGAAAAAGTATTTGGAAGTCTTGTCTGGTTATGAGTTAATACACAGCCAAGTCTAGCTTGATCTGCAGAGTAAGTGCCAGGCCAACACACACACACACACACACACACACACACACACGCACGCACGCACGCACGCACGCACACGCACACACGTGCTCGTGCGCTCGAAAACGGACAAAACAAAAATCCAAACTCAGAGAAAGACTCGAATAGATATTTCTCCAAAGAAGATATGCAAATGGTTAATAAACACTGGAAGGATTCCCAGCCCCACTAATCACCAGAGAAATGAGAATTAAAGCCAGGAGATACTCATTATTAAAGAGGGGCTGGGCACAGGGGAGATAGTAAAAATGCTTGTTTCTAGAATCCATATAAAAAACCAGATGTGGTGGCACGCATCTGTAGTTCCCGAACTCTAACATAAGACAGGAAGTAGAGACAGGAGAATGGGCGGGTGGGTCATTTCTGCTCAGCACAACAGTGGAAACAGGAGGAGAGCGTCTCAAATTGGGGTGAAGGGGGAAAGCTGACTCCCACCAAGTTATGCGTGCTGTGGCACAGCTCATCTCCACCCACACACCAGTGCACACACACACACACACACACACACACACACACACACACACTAAAATATGTATACATACATACATACATACACACACATAATTTTTAAAGCCCAAACTACAAATTATAAAATAGCACAAGTTGGAGAGGTGATGGAGAAGTCCAAATTCTCTGCATAACAGACGCGAATGTAAAACGGTACAACCACTGTGAAAATCAGTATGGAGGCTTCTTAAAATAAACAAACACATGCCTCAAGATTAGCAGTTCATCTTGTAATTCCACTCTAGAGTCCAAACCAAAGCCTTAAAGGGGGAGGAAGATATGATAGCCAGCTGTAATATGGGTGAACCTTGAACATGCTGTGCCAAGTAAAACAATGGCCACTCGGACTTACGGGAAGGACTTATCCAGAGACAGAGTAGACGTGCAGGGGCTGGGAGGGGAGTGAGGAACCATGGCTTCCTGAGTACAGCGTATCTTGTGCTGGAGACCGGGTCTCACTCTGTGGCTGAGGCTGGTCTCAGGCTTGTGGCCCAGCTTGACTTTGGATACCATTTGGTTGATAAAGTTCTAGAGATGGATGCTGAAAGTTACTGCACAGCGATGCATATTGCTGAATATGGTTGAGTTGTGTACTCTCAAGAAGGGTTAGACGACCTAGAGAGCTCATCAGTAAGGACACTGTCTGCTTTTGCAGAAGGCCTGGGTTCAATTCCCAGCACCCATATAGTGCTCACAGCCAACTATGATCCCAGTTCCAGGGGATCTGATGTTGTCTTCTGACCTCTACAGGCATCTAGGTACACATACGATACACATACATCAATGCAAGCAAGCCACTCATATACATAAAGCAAATACAGTCGAAAAAAATAGTCTGATTTTTTTAATTTAAAAGGGGTTAAGCTGGGTGTGGTGCCCTGTACCTATATTCTTGCAGAGCCAGGAAGTCAGAAGATTGCTGTAAGTTCAAGGCTACCCTGGTCTGTATAGTGAGGTTTAGCTAGCTAAGCCTATCTTGTGAGACCCTGCCTCAAAACAAAACAAAAATAAACGAAGTGTTAAGGTTTGTTGTGTGTAGTTTTAAACAAACTCACAAGGAAACAAACAGAAAAAGAAAAGAAAGGCTATGAGACCAGACAGCATATCCATTCTCTGGGATAGCCCTCCATTGCTTCAGCAGAGCCTTGCAGAACTTTGGAACAGAGATGGCTGTCTTTGAGCAAACAGTCTTGGAAGATAACGATAGCGTCGCGTCTGTTGACTGTCTGGAGCAAGAAAGATGCCTTTCTCTGAGACAAAGTTCAGGCAGGTTGACTGCCCATCACATAAGCCACAGTGTCGAAGTTCCAGGTTCCTTTCTTGTTCCCCCCAGCCCATGAACACATAGGTATTATTTGGCTAGCCCTGCCTTGGCCTGTGGGGTCTTGAGAGCTGGTCCCAAAGGCTGATATTCTCCCATCCTTGTTGCTGTGAGGAACAAAGTTTCTTTATCTCTAACATGTTTATGCCTTTGGCCAGCATCCATGAAGCTGGAGCAGGCTAGCATGCTGGCTTACTCGTATGGTAAAATACAGGCCCTTTGCAGGTCTTGATTCTCTTAGTATCAGAACCTCAGATGGGAGGGTATAAGAAACCAACTTTTATGATGCAATGATCCAACTCAGACTTTAGGACTCTCACCACTGAAAGGTTAGTTTCTCTAGGATCCGTCACGCTTCTCCACTTGGAGGCTGCTTCTTTCTTTACACGTCAGTTGCCAGGAAACTCAGGGAAGCTTCTCTATTTACCTGCCTTACAGTTAGCACCAGCTCAGCCTTCTGTGGTACGGTTTGGATCTTACATGTTTATATTTTGAAGGCTTGTTTCCTAATTGATGAGACCCCACCCCTTCTCTATTCCTCTGTCTCTCTATCATTGTCTGTCTGCCTGCCTGCCTGCCTGCCTGCCTGCCTGCCTGTCTGTCTCTCTCTCTCTCTCTCTCTCAGGGCATCTCGGATATTTACAATACAATTTATAACAATAGAAAAATTACTGTTATAGAGTGGCAACAAGATAACTTTATGGCTGGGGTCACCACCATGTGAGGAGCTGTATTAAAGGGCTGCAGCCTTAGGAAGGTCGAGAACCACTGCCCTAAAAGAAATTCTGCATCCATTAGCGCTTGCTTCTTTCGCTCTCCCCTCCAAACTAGTAAAGTCCTTTCTGTGTTTATGGATGTGTTGTTTCTGGATACCTTATGGCAATGAATCATACATGTGCTTGTTCTGTGTCTAGCTTACACATGGAACACCGTGTCTTCAGTGTTCACTCTCGTGGTAACATAGATCAGACTTTCAGTCTCGTTGCTGAATGATATATGGATATGTTATATTTGGTTTGTTCATATATTAATTTGTGGAATTTAGGTTACCTCTACTTTTGCATATTGTGGATACTGCTGCTATGAACATTTGTGTACAGAGTTTAAAAACTGGCTTGGTTTGGGGGCACACGCTTTTAATCTCAACACTTGGGAGGCAGAGGCAGGCAGATCTCTGAGTTTAAGGCCAGCCTGGTCTACAGAGCAAGTTCCAGGACAGCCAGGGATACAGAAAGAAATCGTGTTTTGGGAAAACAAGCCAACAAACAAACGCAACTCTGGTTTTCTTGAAACTCATTCTTTAAACCAAGATGGCTACTGTCCAGCTTTAAATTAATTTTATTCTTTTATTTTATGTGTATAAGTGGTTTTGTCTGCATGTATGTGCACTACTTGTGTGCAGTTTCCGCAGAAGCCAGAAGGGGACCAGAAGACACCGGAACTGCAAGTACAGATGGTTGTGAGCCACCACGTGGGGCCTGGGAACTGAACCTGGGTTCGAAAGAACAACAGCCAGTGCTCTGGTGACCCAGAGTCATTCCTCCAGCCTAAGGGCTGTTTTAAAAAGTGTTTGCTTGTTTGTTTATAAGCGTGTGTGTATGTGTGTGTGTGTGTGTGTGTGTGTGTTCATTCACCCCAGGAGAACAAGGTCGCACTGGACCCCTTGGAGCTAAGGTTACCAGTGTGTGTGTGTGTGTGTGTGTGTGTGTGTGTGTGTGTTCATTCACCCCAGGAGAACAAGGTCGCACTGGACCCCTTGGAGCTAAGGTTACCAGTGTGTGTGTGTGTGTGTGTGTGTGTGTGTGTGTGTTCATTCACCCCAGGAGAACAAGGTCGAATTGGACCCCTTGGAGCTAAGGTTACCAGTGTGTGTGTGTGTGTGTGTGTGTGTGTGTGTGTGTGTGTGTGTGCTCATTCACCCCAGGAGAACAAGGTCGAACTGGACCCCTTGGAGCTAAGGTTACCAGTGTGTGTGTGTGTGTGTGTGTGTGTGTGTGTGTGTGTGTGTGTGCTCATTCACCCCAGGAGAACAAGGTCGAACTGGACCCCTTGGAGCTAAGGTTAGCAGTGTGTGTGTGTGTGTGTGTGTGTGTGTGTGTGTGTGCTCATTCACCCCAGGAGAACAAGGTCGCACTGGACCCCTTGGAGCTAAGGTTACCAGCTGTGATCTGCCTCACATGGGTTCCTGATCCTGATCTGCAATGGCGGCAAGCATCCTGTCTGCTGTGCCGCCTGCCTAGTGCCTGCTTTGCTTTTGTTTTGAAACAGCTTTACAGCTTTACACTTGTGTCGCAGGCCATCCTTGAGCTTGCTGGTCCCTCTGCTTCAACGTCCCAAGTGCTGATGCTGCACGCTGTAGCCACCGTACCCAGGGCATGGAGGTACCTTCACTTTTCTTGGATGTATGCCTAAGAATGAAAGTACTGGTTCACACGATAATTTTAGGTTTAGGTTTTGGGGAACCGTTTAACTGCATTCCTAAGAATGGTGCAACTTTATGTTCTTACCAGCCGCAGATGAGAACTCTAATGTCATACCTTTGCTGAAGGCTTTATTATCTCTCTGAGACACGGTCTTGTGTAGCCCAGGCTGGCCACAGGTGACCTAGAAGGTCTGACCTTCTTGTTTCTACCTCCCAACGGCTGGGATTACAGGCGTGAGCTGCCGCGCCCCGTGTATGTGTGTGCAGGTTCAGGGGCTCCCGCATGCTGTCTGTACGCTCTACCCACTGACTATATTATTTATTTTTATTTATACTAATACACTGAAGCTGTCTTCAGACACACCAGAATAGTGCATCAAATCCCATTACAGATGGTTGTGAGCCACCATGTAGTTGTTGGGGATTGAACCCAGGACCTCTGGAAGAGTAGTCAGTGCTCTTAACCACTGAGCCATCTCTCCAGCCTCCCCACCAACTGACATTTTAAATTCTATCATTTGCCTCGTAGCCACCCTACTGGGTATGGATTGGTGTGTTGTGATTTTCACTTGCATTTCCTTGGTTGTTCCTTTGGTGTGTGTTTCTGTCCATAACTTTGCCATTTTTATTGTTCATTTATTTATTGTGTATTGTATTTCTGTTCTGAGGCCTCACATTGTTTGTGGAATAAGTACCCCTTGCCGTGAGAGCGTCCTGGGTTTAAACCTTCCTTCTGCTTCTATCAGGAATATGACTTTGAGAAAGTGTGACACTCCTGCTTCCTGTTTTCCTGCTTATGAACCGTTAGTTGCTGTATTAACAGATGGGTTTGTAACAAAGCTGAGGTGGGAACCTCAGTGGATCTCACAATGAACCTGGGAGTCAGAGGAGGACATTTTCAGTTTGGCCAGGGGGCCTGGTCCAAGAGTGTGTTTTGAACTTAATTTTTATCTGCTTTACTGCTGGATGATCTCACAAAGAGGGATTAGCGTCTCTGGGTCTCTCCTTTCACTCCCATGTGGAGACATCATCACCTCTGTCGTGTGATGGGGACATAGACAAATCTGCCAGTGGGAGACTCCGCGCCATGTCAAGAATTGGTGAATGCTGGGTAGGTTCTGACATGTTAAAGTTTTGTTTATGCGTATAAGTATCTTGCCTGTATGTATGTATGTATGTATGTATGAATGTATGTATGTGTGAATGTATGAATGTATGTATGTATGAATGTATGTATGTGTGAATGTATGAATGTATGTATGTATGAATGTATGTATGTGTGAATGTATGAATGTATGTATGTAGGAATGTATGTATGTGTGTATGTATGTATGTGTGTATGTATGTATGTATGTATGAATGTATGTATGTATGTATGTACGTATGAATGTATGTATGTATGTATGAATGTGTGCATGTATGTATGTATGTATGTATGTATGTATGTATGTACTGCATCCCTGCTTGGTGCCTCCGGAGGTGAGAAACAAATCTCAAATACCCCAGAACTGGAATCACAGAGGGCTGTGAGCCACCACGTGAGTGCTGAGAACCAAGCTGGGTCCTCTGTGAAAGCAGTGAGTACTCTCAGCTTCTGTGCCGTCTCTTTGGCCCAAGCTTTGATCTTACGAGTCTTGTATTTTGCTTTAAATTTCAGCTCTGTCCAGGGAAATGCATCCTCCAGGGTGCTCTTCCCAAGCACCAACAAGTCGTGTTATATACATGCCTTCATTTTACCTGCCCTAGGAGCTGGTCTGGTAGGTTCTATGATCCCATTTGCAGATAGAGAAACTAAGATTCCAGGAGGTGTGATAACATGTGTGATCCTGAGAACTACATATCGGGGAGATGCTGGTGCCTGGATTCCAGCCCAGCTGTTTCTAAGCCTCTCCTCTTTCCTCCAGGATCTATTGCTCCTTAACACTTCTGCCATCCTCAGGACCTCATTGTAGCAGCGGTTTCTTTGTCTCTGGTGTAACAGAGACATCGTTTCCCTTGCTTTGGACTAAGAGCTGCCTTCATTGTCACAGAGAACTTCCACCTGTCACAGGCCATGGAAACCAGAGTTGTTATGGGATGCCTGGCTCAGCTCACAACTGCTGCAAACCTCTCTGTTGTTAATTACATTTATTTATTCTCTGTGCATACGTGTTTGTGTGTGTGTGCACTTGTGTGTGTGTGCTGGCCTCAGCAATATATGTAGAAGTCAGATGACAACTTTAAGGAGTTGTTTCTCTTTGTAACCATCTCTCCTTCTGGGTCAGGGATTGGACTCAGGTCGTAGGATCTTCAGGAAGCGCCTTTATTCACTGAACACTTTCATAAGCCTATACTCAAACTTTTGATCCCATTCCCCCCCGCCACCTCCAGCCTTACGTTCTTAAGAGGACAGTGGTTTTCTTAGTTCCTAGGGCTCTGGTATCCAGCACTCAGCCAGGTACAAACACCACTGATGTGGTCTGTGCCATACTCACAGATCAACATGTGCCTGTCTCCCACACGGCTATCTGCCTCCCGTCAGATCCAGCACTGGGCAGGGGAGAAGATAAATGTGCCCACGTGCCCAGGCCAGGGTTCTGATGCAGAGAGACACCAGCAGTCAGAACAGAAGAGTAGGATTCTGGGCCACCAGGTCTACTCAGACTAAAATAGAAACCTACTTCAGAGACAAATGGGGGAAGTGGCCCAGGTCAGGTGAGAGAACACACTACACAGCCAGACCCTATGGACTCCGTTCCATGAGAGAGTGGTCCCAGATCCTCTCCCCAAATTAGAGTCAATCGGAGGCTTGAACAACTCATCCCTCCTCCAAAAATGCAGGAAACCTCAGCTCAGAGCTCTAGGTCTGAAACAAGGTCTCATTCAAAATTGTCTTGAACTCTGTTTGCAACTTGGGCTGGCATTGAATTCCCGATCTTCCTGCCTCTGCCTCCCAAGTGCTGGGATTGCAGATGTATGCCCCTTTCCCCAGCTTTGTTAATTTATTCATCTAAGTAAACTTTTACTTTGTTTTTGAAACAGGGACTCACTACATAGTATGTGCTGGCCTTGAACTCACTACGGAACCCAGGCTGGCTTTGTACCCATGACCATCTTGCCTAAGCCAAAGATGATGCTTTAATTTCTCCTAGATGCAGCTCATCCTGGCCCAACACACTTCCTGAGACACTTGCAGCCTCCTGGGTGCTCAGTAAATTAACAGGCACCGTTTCTTTTACTTTCCAATTTTCTCAAATGTATGTGTGTATGATTCATGTGCATGCATGTTCACATGTATGGGGACACTTGTGTGTGCATTGCACAGGTGTGCAGAAGCCTGTATTTGGCATCTAGAATCTTCTTCAATTGCTCTCCACTTTATTCACTGATGTGGGCTCAGCAGAGCCCAGACCTTGTTAGTACAGATAGTTTGACTAGCCAGCTTTTTCCTATTTTTACCTTCTGGTCTTTAGAATTACACATGACCTATAGGTTCTAGGGATTCAAACCCTCATCCTCACACTTGCACGACAAACACTTTAACCACCGAGTCATCTCTCCGCAGTCACACATTTTTCAGCTTTGTGTCACAGGAGTTATTTGCCCTTTCACTGAGGTGTTCACTGGTGCAGACAGCGGTGCACTAGGCAGGCTGCAACAGTGAAAACCTGAGTTAGGAATTGAAGTCCAGCATTGCTGTCAGCAGGCTGAATTCCCCGAATCCTGAGACAGGAATTTCTCCCCGTAGACCTCCATCTCCCACTGTAAAATGGAATATTGGTAAGCATCTCCAGAAGACATTGGGATGTCGCAAAGATTCAACGGGACAGTTGAGGCTCTCAGCTAACTCTGAGCCTCAGAGGGAGGGCGGTAACTCAGAAGAGCCAGACAGATTCTCAGCACGGAAGACAATTTTGTAGGGAGCCCCCAGTGAAGCCTGTGGGGACAGTTCCAGGATGAGGCAAGAGGACAGGCTAGAGACAATAGTTAGTGTTAGTTTCTAGACTGACCCCTACCTCTCCAGTAAACCAAAAAATAGTAAGGTTGTAAAAAAAGAAAGACAGAAAAGAAAAAAAAATTATATAGTGTCTCATTTCTCCAGGCTGGCCTTGAACTCGCTACACAGCTGAGGATGACTGAATTTCTGATCCTCCTGTTTCTGCATTCTGAGTAGGGGAGAGACTATTCTGGGCATACACCACTATGTCCAGCATCATGTCGTGCTGAGGAACCAGCCCAGGGCTTCATGCATGCTTTACGACAAACTGAACCGCATCCCTAGCCAAATGGAGTTTCAGCAGTATCAGCTCCCACTGGCCCTGGAGAGTGTGTCCAGGCACACACATTCCACACATGCTCAGGAGCTACACATTCACACCTTTGTCTTGCACACACACACAGAAACACCGTGGAAGGCACAGCACTTGGTACATGCCTGTAATCCCAGCACTGGGAAGGCTGAATGAGATGCAAGTAACCTTGTACCTTCAGGAGGTAGCACAGGGCCTCTCCCCTACTCCCCAGTCAGGGTCAGCAGAGTCAAAGAGAACAGAAACTCCTGGAGAAATTTAGCCCTGTCCCCAGATATATCCAATTATTCTGCTTCTCTTTCCCTTAACAAGCCATGCCTGGACTCAGGGAATCAGTTTTCCCAGTGGGGTTGACCTTAGGCTACATTGTATTTTAGCATCCTTCCTGCTGGTTCCTGCCAAGGCGCCTGTGCAGCTCTGAGAGTCCCACCCAGCCCTTCCGGGAGGGATCCTCTTTACTCGCTAAAACTTGACACAAAACAGGTTCGGGTTTTTTTTTGGGGGGGGTGTTTTATTTTGAGATAGGGTCTTACTGGCCTGCAACTCACAAGAGACCCACTATGCAGAAGAGGCTAGTCTTGAACTCCCAGGGATGCCTGCCTCTGTTGGGATTAAAGACATATACATGATACATCATCTAACACAGACGACACTGAGACTCAGTTGCTCGAATTCACAGATAAGAAATTTAGGCCCAGAAAGCAGAAAAAATGCTTATTTCATTCAGAAGTCTAACTCAGACCTCTGCCTCAGTATCCCCCCAAGCCCCACCCCAGACACAGCCAGGTTCCCATGTCCTTATCTCCCCCATCTCCATCCTACGTGCCGCGTCTCTCTGTGATGAACAGCCTAGGCAGAGGAAATGAAGAGGAAAGGAGAAGGCCCCACACCCACCCACACCTACTTAGCCTACCGCACCCAGCCAGGGTCTGCGGTGGTATGCACGGTGGGCAAAGCCCAGAGGAGGGAAACACCCTTACCTGAAAACTTCCCTGGGCACAGCAACCACCTGCAAACCATCATGAGAGCTGGAGCAAGCTGGACTCCTGAAGCAGCCCCTGCCACCATGTAGTTTCTGGGCCACTGCCACAGAAGTCTGGGAGGTGGCAGATGAGGTGACTAGGACTACCAGCAGGGGAAGTGACACTGTCTCTCAAGGCTCAATCTGGAGATCTTGCTCAAGTGTCTGGCACAAGGCTGAGTCAGCCACTGCCGGTCTAGGAGCAAGTCACCCCAGAGATGGGTACCATTGGACTGTCCATTTAGCCTGAGGGTTGCTAAGAGGATGGAGGGAAGGAGCACTCAAAGCCCAGGGCTGGGCACAGGGAGGCTCTTAGCTACACACCAGCTCTCCTCCTGGCCTCTCTCAAGTTTGGACAGAGCCTGCCTCCCGCTTATTACTGCCACAAGGAACAATTACCCTGGTTTCTCAGCAGTGCCTGGAAGGCTCAATAAGAGAGACCCAGACCCCAAGATTAACGAATCTGTTGACTGTGACTCCAGCCATGCATGTCCAGACAACATTCTCTACGGACCAAGAATGGCTCCTCAGAAGGCGGGGTGGGGGTGGGGGGCTCGGAAGAAGGGCAGAACAGGGGTGACACTCTTCCTCTCTAGCCTCAATCCACCCTGGAGTTTGAGCAGGACCTGGGTACTTGCCTGGCCTGGCCAGCCCCTCCCTGTCAGTCGGATTATTCCTTATCCCCTTCCTCCTCTTCCAAGGTCATTTACTATGAATGATGGAGCAGAGCAAAGTCTCCCATCTGAGGTAAGAGCTTTAGAGAAAAATTAAGAGAGGTATGTTGGGCAGAGAACCAGGGGGCTTCTCAGGCGGACATAACAGGACTTACTAGGTCTCCCTTTCACGTATCTCCTCTGTCTCCTTGGAGAAGCCAGCTCAGCCTGAACAAGATGGTACCCCAGACCCTACAGGATCAAAGCAGGCCAGGGTGGCTTCCTGGGTACTGCTTCTATTCAGTGCTTTGATTCTGCCTGCCCTGCACTCCAGGCTCTGGGTAAGCCCTCTGCAGGCCAGGAGAGGAAATACACCCTCTGACCTACCCCAGCCCAGAGGAGGGGCTCTGGGCAGCTCAGGGAGCTGGGGCCTTTGCTGTCCCTCAGCCCTTTTCCCTGGCATATATACATAAAAGAAGAGCCTCACAGCGGAGTTTTGTGAGGGAGCTTAAGCAGCTCCAAGAGAAAGATTCCCCACATGAAGCCAGCTTGGTGGTCCCAGCCCGCCCCATCCCATAGGCTCCCAACCAGGCCTCTTTCTCATCCTTTAGGCCCCAGAGACAGAAGGCACTTTCCCTTAGCCCAAGGGTAAGATGGCATTGGTGAACTCTGCTTGAATTTGCTGTGTGACCTTATCTAGTGTCACTCCCTCTCTGGATCTCAGTCCTCCCATCTGTAAGATATAGCAGTAGCACCAGCAGTAACAATAATGGTAATACTGAAAAATAAAAATAAGTGAAGACACCCACATCTGGTGATGTCATGAAGAGTGGTCATCACAGTAACAAGAAAGCAGTGTGCAGACCAAGATAACAGGAGGTGTCACGTGCTCCTCACATCCTGAGACCCCGAGAGAGACCCTGGCAGAAGGCCCTTCTCTTGATAAGTGTGACTTCAGAGAAAACAAAGCCTCCACTCCCACCCAACAGCAGGCCACTGGCAGGAAGATCTCTCTGTCCCTGTGTAGGGAGAATCCTGAAAGGGAATACCGGGTTGGAGTGCACAGCCCCAAAGTATCCATTGGTCTGCTCCCAGGAGGGAGGATGTGGAAGCCAGCGTGGAGGAATGCCGGGATGCACATGTGTGGTCAGTGTGTGCTTCACATCAACATTGTGGGGTACAGTGCTTGTGTCCATTTGAGCCTTTGCCTGTGCTGCCCACATACCTCCAGGGTACCCCAGAATTCCCAGTCCACATGAGCTATTTCCCAGGCCCACAATCCTAGGGCAGCCCAGATGCTGTAGGAGATTTGTAAGGTGGCCGATCACCACAGGCTCCTCGTCTTTCCCCAGAACAAAAGCAGTTACATAAGAGGAGGAAGGCTTAGGGGATTAAGCAGGCCCTGCCGGCTCAGCCTGGGGTGTGAGCTTCACTGGAAGGGCCAAGGCCCCATTATCCTCAGACTTGTATTGGCCAAAAGGCAATGGGCATTGAGCCTTCTTCCACAATTACCTCTCTGCCCTAAGCCACCTACAGTAAGTCAGATGCTCCCTGAGAGCCCTGTCCCTGGTGACCGCCGCTGGCTCAAGTTCATTGTTTTCCTTCTGGCCTTCCTTGGGTAGATCTACCCCTTCCAAAACTGTGCTTCCTGCAGTGATAGCTGAGAGCTCTTCCGCCCACTGAGGATTGAGGAGGAGCCACTGGTAGGGACGGTCTCTTGTATATCCTAGGTCCCACGGCCTTTATCCAGTGGCTCCTTGCCACCCTCAAGATATGAGAGGGTCAACACCATTCTCCATTCTCTGTCTGAAATAGAAGAAGGCACTGTAGGAGGAGACGTGGCCTCCCTGGCCATTGGTGCCACTTCAATCTCTGGTGCAAACTGGGTGGTATACTCAGACTGGGTCTAGGGGGTTGCTCTGGCTGAGCCACAAAGCCACAAAGCTCCTTCAGTCCATCCCACAGGCTCCTGGGGCTGCTGTTTGCCATTTTAAGAAAGTACAGCTGCCCGGCAGAAGAGCATGGAGCCTGTGCCCGTGGTGTAACCCCCATCCTATTCAGACTCACACACACGCAACAGCATACGTTGCACCCATGCCCAGCCGAGCCCACACAGGGTTTAAGCTTAGTTCAGCAGCAAGACGGTGCAAGGCTCTTGCAGAACCAGGAAAGAGATAGAAAAAGAACCTAATTTCTCCAAAGGCCGCTAGACTTCTGTTCCCTCACAGACAGGTTTCCCATGGATACAGGTCACTTAAGGTCACTTAGTGGTATGGTGGGCTCATTGTTAGAAAGGTCCTAGCCAGACCACACAGAGAAAACAAACAAAAGTCCTTCAGAAGACAGCTTTTTGATTCAGTCGCTGGCTCACGGTAATGTGCCAGGCCTGGGGAAAAGATTCAGAGAGCAGAAGCCCCTACCGCACAGTCTGGCCTGAGTTCAGAACCCGAGCAAGAAGCCTCATACACTGGAATGCATCCGTAATCCCAGCTCTGTTGTAGTGAGTTGGGTGGCAAAGGCAGGAGAACCATCTGGAAACTCACCAGGACAGCTACATCTAGAGCATGCACTGCACCGGGAGAAACAAGAGGAGAGAAGAGAGAATGGAGTCCAGGAAGTGGCCCTCTCACCTCCACACGGCACAGGCACATGTGTGCACACCAACATAAAAATGAATGTAAGGGGACTGGAGAGATGGCTCAGTGGTTAATAGCACTGACTGCTCTTCCAGAGGTCCTGAGTTCAAATCCCAGCAATCACATGATGGTTCACAACCATCTGTAATGAGATCTGAAGCCCTCTTCTGGTGTGTCTGAAGACAGTGACAGTGTATTTATATATAACAAACATTTAAAAATGAATGTAAGGTTTAAAAACTCAGAAGTTCAAAGGGTAGAATGTAGGCTAGTGAAAATTCTAGAGGGGACAGGGCCATTCACAGGTGGAGGAGGCTTGCCCACCCTGCTAAAGCCTCACCCTCCACTTCTTGTATTTTAGGTTCTCTCCTGCCCTGTATGCTTGGTGGGCTCTTCTGGGTGACTTAGTGAAAAGCAAAAATATCACAGTTCTTGGCGGATATACTTGGTGGTACACGTCTGCAACCCCAACACTGTGGAGCAGAGGCCCATCCGTTCTGGGCTAAAGGAAAGGCTGATGGTGCTTGTCTATAACTTAGCTCAGAATCCAGCCTCTGGGGAATGCAGGGTGGGCCTGGGGGCACAGGCACTAGTCTGAACTCCTCTACTCCCTTCTGGATCTATTGGATGAACCTGTCCACAGATCAGCTCAACTTTAGTGGGCTAAAAGTGTGAACTTTGCACCTCGGAGCATCCTGGTGAGTGTCAGTGTGGCAGGCTGAAGCCCCCCTAACTTACTGGAAGGCATCTCCAACTTCAGAGAGGTCAGCTACCCAATACTCCAGACAGAACCAGAGCCTCCCCACTGGCTCTCCCAGGACAGAGCTTACGATGTGCCAGGAACTGTTCGTTCAGAGTCCTGAGGCTGGCCCAGCTATCCCTCCCACACTAGCCAAGGGAGTGAGTGTACCCTTCACTGTTCTGAGCCATTTGTCCGACACTCTCAAAGCTCCGTAGTAGCAGATCAAGGGTTTGAACACAGTGCTTTGACCCCGTACGCGTCCTACCCATTCCGGCAGTGTCTGAGATTCACAAGGCTGAAGACGCAAGAGGAAAAGGAGAAAGTCCAAGAAGCCCTGGACTCTCTCAGAAGAGTTATTCCTCGTGTGCTTTGATTTCTCCACTCATCTGTCCAGAAAGAGCTGGGTGGCTCAGACAATCGTCACGCGTACCACATGATCCTATCAGGGGCAGAAACTCAGACTAACGTGGTGACCAAACGGTCTAGGAGCTAAAGTGAAAGAGAAAAAGCCAAAAGGATTTATGGCTTCCCACCGCACCTCCCCTCCCCCTTCACCCCCAGATAAAAAGGAGACAAATATTTGCCTCTTTAGGTGGAGTCCTCATTGGGATAATCCTGCTTTACCTTCTGTGCACCCCGAGGAGAGGAACTCGATCAGTTAAACATTAGTGAGCTCTGACTGCGAGAGATAGATGGAGACAGGCAGGCAGGCAGGCAGACAGACAGACAGGAAGAGGGAGGAAGAAAGGAGGGAAGGCGAGGAAAACAAAGAGATCAATCAGGACAGGGCATAGTAAAAAGGCAAAGTTGTGACATTTCTAGTCACCCCTATAAACTCTCCCACAAGTCATATACTATCAGGGATGTATGTGTTTGATGAAACTCCCATGCTCAGGGCCATTGAGGTGGTGTGGAGGTTTTTGACCTTGAGCCAAAGGATAATCTGAAGAACATCAAGAGAAAGTTGCCTTTGCCAAGCTCTGTAGGTCGGTGTGTTCTGTGAGGTTGCAGTCTGTGTGACCCATGAAGATCAGAGGGCTGTTTTGGGGACACACTCTGGCTCTCCTTCGACTTTGCCTTAGGTTATCGAGGACTCCAGACTGCAAGAGCTTTTTGGCAACAAGGCTGTTAGGTGCAGAGCAAGACGGAAGGGCTTTTCTCCTCTTGTCTGAGGTCCTGGGGTTGTGGGTGAAGGCTCTGGTTACCGAGGCAGGAATGACAGGGGGAGGGGCCTTCAGGAAAGGAGCACCCCCATGACAAAATTGGCCCTGAATCCACACCATCCCTGATTCAAGGCACAGCAGGAAGTGGGGGAAACCGGGTATCAGACACACCTGGGAAGGTGGGGAGGGTCACCTGGGGGAACTGTGTCATGACTGGAATAGTTCAAGATCACTTGAGCAGCAAGGAGCCCCGTGACCCTTTGAAGAAGAGAAAGGTAGTGGGTCTGTGCTGGAGGAGCCAGAGTAAAAAGCACCTAAAGGGGAGGCTGGGGAGGATTCCGGAGCTGAATGGGCGGCGGTAGAGAATAGAGAACTGAGGGAGAGTTAGCCGTAGGCTCGGTGCCCGGATGAGGAAGGCGAGGAAGCAAGGAATGAAGGCAAAGGCCCAGGATGTGTCCAGTGGACTCCATCCTACCGGAGAGACTGGAGGAGCAGACCGTGGGAGCCTGGGGTCGAGTCCGGCTCACCCTTCTCATCGGAATCTTTAGTGCATCGACCTAGGTCACTCCCACCCGCGTTCTGCCTCCCAGGTGTGGGACTCAGGACTCCCTCCACTTATTTACCACCTTTAGAGTGTCCTTGCACGGTTGCCCGGACTGCCCCTGAAGCCAGAGGCCCTGCCTTTAGTCTGGAGATTCAGGCAGGGCTGGTGTGGAAATACCTGAGTGCAAGGGGGTGGGGGACGACAGCCATCCCTCTCCTGAACCCTAGCGGTTGGGTTCTTGGGTTCCTGTGTTTTCCTGGAGGACAGATTAAGTTCTTGTGGGTGGAGCTGGGAGAGGAGGGAGATGACCTGGTACTCGTTCACATTCTCAGGAGCCATCATTACTCAACTATCGCCTAAGGACTGCTCTGCACAGTGGCATTCTGCTACACAGACGTCTGGAATGAAGCGCATGAGTAACTTTAGACTTGCTTGCCATGTTTTCAGTCCAGGAGAGGGGACCAGACAGATTATAAAAGCCATACAGCAAAAGCCCAGCTGCGCACGCGCACTCCTGCATCACCATTGGCTGCTGTCCACTGGTAGAGGAGGCAACTATGTCTCAGAGAGAACAGACTGGCCTTTGGGGTTCCTTCTGATGCATTCTCCCCTGTCTTTCTCTCAGTGGGAGTCAGAGATACCCAATGTCCCCTCAGCTCTTTCCTTCTGAGCAATACCCAAATGTTCCTCTCCACTGAGTTCAATCACCCCTGAGGGCCATGTTTACTCTACCTCCACTGCCTGGTGTGTGTGTGTGTGTGTGTGTGTGTGTGTGTGTGTGTGTGTGTGTGCGCGCGCGCGCGCGCGCGCTCGCGCGCACTCGCGCGACCATTCTTTATCCAGTAGCTGGAGGGGAAGGGACCTTTCCGGGGTTTCTCCAATATTTCTGCTGAACCAACCTCTGAGGCTTCTTTTGTAGCTTGTAAATGTCAGATTGTCAATGTGGGAGGCAGGGGGGGTGTTGGGGTGCAGAATCCTAGAGCATCAGAGTGGGAATCAGGCCATGTTACTGTCAAGAGTATAGAAAGTTGGAGCTTGGGTTTTAGACATTTAGAATGTTTGGACAATCATAGACTACTAGAGTAATTATGCTAAATCCCTGATGGGGGGGATGGGAGTAGAAATATTCTAAGAGACACTTATACATAGCTGGGATGGTGGCGCACTCCGATAGTCCCAGTACACAAGCAGAAGCAGGTGGATCTCCGTGAGTTTGAGGACAGTCTGGTCTACATAGTGACACTAAGGCTACATAGTGGACACTCTCTCAGAGAAACCCAAACAATCAAAGGACAACGCTTGTGCCTCTTCCTGCAGTTATGAGGTCTCCACCTGCAAAAAGTAGTATGTTTCACAGGCAGATGGGAAGACTTGGGAAACAGTTCTACAAGGACTCTCTCAGGCCCAGAATAGGTGGGAATCTTACCCCTCACAGTACCCCTGGGGCGTCTTTTCCCTGAGAGCTGGGGCTGAGGCTCAGTTGGTAGAGTGCTTGATCCCTGCTCTTAGGGGCAGAGGCAGAAGTTTCTGATAATCAGTCCTCCACTACACAGAGAATGCATGGCCAACCTTGGCTACTTGAGACTCCAAAAACAAAGGAAGAGGGGCAGGTCTTGCAGACCATAGCTACCCACATCTGTCATCCCAGCATTGGTGTGGCAGATTCAGGAGAACCAGGAGGTCAAGGTATTTATTCTCCACTAGATGGTAGGTACCAGGCCAGCCTAAACTATGCATGACCCTGTCTCTGGTCCCCATATCCCTGAAAACCAAAAGCAAACAAAAATATGGGGGATTATTTTAAGACTCTGTTTTCTTCTTTTTGTGTTTGAATGAAAATATTTGTATGAAGGAGAACGAGGTCTGGTCATTTGTGACTCTGGAAAAGATCTTACTTCTGTGCTTTTTTTTTTTTTTTTTTTTTTTTTTTGAGACAGACTCTCTCTATACACTGCTAGTATTCCTCAAGCTCATTATATAGACCAGGTTGGCCTTGAATTCACTGTTATCCTCCTGCCTCTGCCTCTCAAGTGCTAGGACTAAAGGCATGTGCCACACCTGGTCTTCTTGTGTCTTTCTGTAAACTCTAAGGTAGCCCTAAGCATGTTGGAGTAGAAATTAGATCTTCATTCCCCATAGTTTAGCCAAACTGTTAACAAATCTATTTCCCTTTACAAATTTTTTCTTCTCAGTTTCTTTTGAAATAGGGGGAGATGGAGGTGGTCGGTTTATGCATCTAAGCACCCAGCAACACTAGGATTCGAACCATAAGCAAATATGTCCAAAAGAAAGCAGGCCATAATTTTCACTAGTATCACTGGGTCCCACCTCCTAGCAGCGCATCACTGGATGCTCAGAAAGTTAAGTTTGTCAGGGCCACACCTGTTGTTCAGCAGGGCTCTGTCCTCCAGACCCTGTGGAACAGCTCATGGGACCCCAGGAAAGAAGCAGTCTCTGCCTGATGACAGTGTAACACAGAGACAATGGCTGGTCCTGCATCTGCCTGAGTTTTCCAGCAGCCTTCCACAGCATCCTGCCCCGGGAGGTATATTTTCATGCCCTCCCATAAAATATTTACACAGCTCCCAATGCTGCCTTTTATGTCTCCTTGTCCTCCAAGGCCTCTGGGCACCATCTCTATACTGGCTCTATGAAGTCAGCAGGACTAGGGGCTCTTAGGCTGCCAACACAAACGTGTTAGTCCCGGAAATAAAGACTAGCCTGAGGGGATTCCTGGTCCATGTGGACCAGTTGCTCAATTCTGATCTCACCCCCCTCCCCCAGGAACCACTTGTGATCAAGGATCAAACATCTGCATCTTGCTCATCTCAGCTTTCCTTGTTCTGGGCAGAGGGATGCCAGCTTCTGTCCCTCATAATCCCCAAGCTTACTCTCGAAGTGCACAGGCCGTCTGTCTGTCTCTTATGGTGGTTCTCAGAATGGACAGACACACATCTAAGTCCTAGGCTGCTCTCATTTTCCTTCAGCATCTCTCCCACGCTCTATCCCCGATGACTGCAACTTCCCCTCTTAGCCTGTGACTTGCCAGGAGACCGGGAGTCGCTGAGAATGCAGCTAAGACAACAGAGTTTGGAACTGAGAATGACACTCCACAGTTGCTCAAACTGGAGGGCCCTGAGATTCCACCAGTCCTCCCCTTCGGAACCATTGACTGTGAGAAATGTGTGGCGGCGGCGGGGGGGGGGGGGGGGAAGGGGGTGTCGGGGGAGGGGTGTTTGGCCTTTTGGGGACCTCCACCACTGGCATCACAGTTCTGACACCACCTGTGTCTTAATGTGTCAGGTACTGTGCAAACACTTTATTTATACACAGGAAGTGTGCCAGTTCTCACAGTAACCCTACAGGGCAAGTATTATTAATACCTCTAGTCTACAAAGAACTGAGACACTTAAGGGCATGCTTCCCAACACCCTCCATTCCTGCAAGAACTGGGGTCTGAACCAGACTGGAATGACAAGGAAGCTTTGGCCATCCCAGGCTGCTATGGAAACTCTTTCACTATGGCCACTGAGGGTCCCAAGGGTCCAGGTCTTCTGCCCCTTACATTGAAAGTGACACCCTCCTGTAGCACCCACCATGTATACCTAACTGGGAAGCCATACGCTATGGAGTCTCAGCCCTTTCCAGTCAGTGGGGGCGGGGTGCTGGAGGGTTCCCATCACTGGATAAACACAGTGGACTGCCAAGCCCAAGTCAGCCCTAGAGATGAAGATGTTTTCACACGGAAAAAAAAAAAAAAAGAAAGAAAGAAAGAAAAGCAGAAACAGTAGCTAGGAGTCCATAGGAATTTTGGAGATAAAGGATGAGGTTTCAGAGAAGTGTCTCTTGCATACGGAGGCAGGCGGGTGGGAGATGAAAGGGTCAGGGAGCCCGGTTTCTAACACTCTTCCTCCTTTTTATCCAGAGTGAGCGTGCACTCTCCCAAGCCCTGTGATTTCTGAAAACCTTTCAGAGGCTGGTGGCGGGCAGTAATTCTAGTGTTTGGGGAGGTGGATGGAGGCAGGATCATCAGGAGTTCAGGGTCACTCAGCTACAGCAGACCCCGTTTCTGGAGAGGAAGGGGAAGGAGAGGGGAGGAAAAGAAGGGGAGGGAGGCTTTCAATGGTACCAACACAGAGATGCCGGTTGCCTTCCATTATCTGGCTCAGCACCAAGCAGTGGTGGTTCCTGTACCTGACAAAGACACCTCACAAACCCCACCTAGCACAGGTAGTGTACACCTGTACCCATGTGGTACAGCAGAACCTACCCTGTGAAACCCATGTGTCACCATGGCAAAGTCACGCCTAGTCATAGGCACCACAAACTTCTCGGAGCTACTAGGGCCCCACTATCGGTCCGCCACATGGTACACACGCGCGCACGCTCACACCAACTGTATACAGTAATCCCGCAGAACCAGGAGCCTACAGTCGGCAGGTTTGTTCTGCACCTCCTGTATCTGCGCCCACATCTCCAGTCTCTCTTGTTCTGCACCCCCTGTACCTGGACCCACATCTCCAGTCTCTTTGCTCCCCTCCACCGCCGTGTCCCGCCCTTCGTGCGCCCTCCCTCACCTGCACTGTGCAGTACCAGCCAGCATGGGTCCCGAGTCAAGGCTGCGGCTCTGGGAGGTGAACCCTCCACTTAAATGAAGGGCCTTGGGTGTTGCTTCAACTTTGGTCCTAAAAGTACCAGGCTTCTTGCGGCACTAAGCAGGACGGACGGTCGGACGGACGGGGAGCGGCAGTGGCCTGGTGGCCTTGGCACCCAGCGTTGGAGTCCCGCCCAGCCAGGACAGGGCTGGGCTGCCTGCCCTTGGTGGGACAAGGAGGCGGTGATGGATTGTTAAACACGCAGCGGGCGGCAGAGGACGTCTCTGAGAGTGAGAGAGTGCCACCAGATTGAATTCTGGACCCCCTAGCTACTCCAGTCTTTTCCGGGCCTCAGTTTCCCTCTTTATAGGTCTGTCTCTGTCTCTTTCTTCCCCAACAACCTCACTCGCTTGCTCTCCCATTCAATCCCTTCTGTGTGGGGGGGGAGAAGGAGGGAGAGGAAGGGAGGGAGAGGGAGAGAGAGGGAGGGAGAGAGAGAAGGAGGAAGAGGGAGGGAGAGAGGGAGAGGGGGAGAGGGGGAGGGGGGGAGAGGAAGGGAAGGAGGGAGGGAGGGAAGGAGAGAGAATGATTTTTCTCCAACTTTCCAGTTCAGAATGTTATAATTCTGACATGATGAGGTTGGAGTGGTGAGGAAGACAGAAGGGTTAATATAATTTTGCAGTTATCTACTATGCAGAAGCTTCCGTTTTATCATTACTTCTTTATCTGCATTTTGAGGCAGGGTCTCATGCAACCCTGGCTGGCCTCGGACTTGATTATGTCCCCAAGAACCCCTGACCCTCTTGCCTGCACTTCCTACCTTCTGGGGTTACAAGCACGGAGAGCACATTGGGCTGTTGCCGACTGAGGATCTAACCCAGGACCTTGTGAGTGCTAGTCAAACACTCTACCCTCAGAGCTCCATCCTCAGACCCAGGGCACTTATTTTAATGCCTTCAATCCTCAGAGCAGTTCCAAGAAGTACCATGACCCCTATTTTATAAGTGGAAAAGCTGAGGCAGAATTCAAGTGACTTACCCAGTGTCACATGGCTTGTAAGTGACAGACCTGAGGCTTGACTCCAGAGCCTGAGCGCAGGTTTGTGACATTTTCTACACCACGAGCAGCTTCCTGGTGCTCAGAGCAGCCAGGACTTTGGAGTTACCCATCCATTTTATAGACTGAAACACAAGCCCTGAGACTGTAGTTTGTTCAGGGCTGCTCAGCTGGCGACTCAGACTAAAGGCTGGGATAGTGACTGAAGATGGGGGCAGGACAGGACAATGTGGGACATAGTGCTCCTGAGTGTCAGTGCTCCTCCTGACAGTCATTGTCCTTCCTTCTCTTCTTCCTTTCTGACTCTTAAGATCTGGCTAGGGGAAAGGGACCTCCAGGCTCTGAAATGTCGTCCTCTGACTTTTAACCCCAAGCAGAGTCATCAGGGGTTGAAATGCTTCAGAATCTCCTGAAATAGCAAAGTATAGCAGCTAGTGTACACTGTAGTATACAGTACAATAGTGTAATAACTGGTACTAGTAATCTATAGTATACTGTATATACACTGTAGTATACACTGCAGTAGTGTAGTGACCAGTGTGCACTGTAGTACACACTACAGTACTGTAGTGACCAGTGTACACTGTAGTATACAGTACAATAGTATAATAACTGGTACTAGTAATCTATAGTATACTATATATACACTGTAGTATACACTGCAGTAGTGTAGTGACCAGTGTGCACTGTAACTGTAGTACACACTACAGTACTGTAGTGACCAGTGTACACTGTAGTACACACTACAGTAGTGTACATTATAGTAACATGCTTTGCACTGATGCAGCTTCTAAGCACAGGATGCCAAGAACTGATATTTAAATAGGCTGTGGATTGGCATGTAGCTCAGTAGTAGAGCATTTGCCCAGCAGTTTAATCTCCAGACAGACAGAGAGAGAGAGAGAGAGAGAGAGAGAGAGAGAGAGAGAGAGAGAACTTGTCTCACGTGACTAATAAATAGGTACCATATTGGACCACAGTGTAACTTTATAATATGAAGAAATCTTGATTACTAATACTTTTAAAGAATTGTGATGATATTTGAAAAAATTAATTGAGACTGTCTTAGTCAGGGTTTCTATTCCTGCACAAACATTATGACAAAGAAGGAAGTTGGGGAGGAAAGGGTTTATTCAGCTTACACTTCCATATCGCTGTTCATCACCAAAGGAAGTCAGGACTGGAACTCAAGCAGGTCAGGAAGCAGGAGCTGATGCAGAGGCCATGGAGGGATGTCACTTACTGGCTTGCTCCCCCTGGCTTGCTCAGCCTGCTTTCTTACAGAACCCAGGTTTACCAGCCCAGGGATGGTATCACACACATTGGACTGGGCCCTTGATCACTAGTTGAGAAAATGCCTTACAGCTGGATCTCATGGAGGCATTTCCTCAACTGAGGCTCCTTTCTCTGTGACAACTCCAGCTTGTGTCAAGTTGACACGAAACCAGCCAGTACAGAGACTTTGACATAATTTGAAACAAAGAATGTCACTTTGAGTCACCGAGGTGGCTTAGTGGGTAGAGGCACTTGCTGAGAAGGAGGAGCCAGATGACTTGAGTTCGATCCCAGAGACTCACATGGTGGGAGGAGATGCCACATTTTCACATTGTTCTCTGACCTTCGAATGAATGTCTGTGGTGACATGAATGACCCAGTCCACAAATAATAAATAAATAAATAAATAAATAAAGTGAAAGCAATCCTAATTAGAAATAAACAAATGCATAATAAAGATAATAAAGGAATAGGCTATATTTGTCACCCTTTAATATTAGAGTATTTAATATTAGAATATATATACTATATATAGTTTATTATGCTATACACAAGATAAAATGAATGAACTAGAAAAACACATCAAAAGGCTAAACTCACTCAAGTATAGTGTGATATAAAAATATGTACATATAGAGAGAAGAGTACATACAGTAGGAGTGCATATATTACCCACAGAAGCTTTTAAAGCCTGGCTTGGTGGCACAGGCCTTTAATCTCAGGGGAGGGAGGGAGGTCCCTTTGAGTTCAAGATAACCCTGGTCTACATGGTTCCAGGCCAGACAGGACTGCGCAGTGAAACATTGTCTCAAAATAAATATATAAATAAAAGATAAAAAGGAAACATACAAAATAACACACTGGTGCAGAAAACATGGACAGACACAAATAGGCCTGGCCAATAGGGCAGATATTGTCTTTGATGAATGACAGGGTGGGACAGGAGGAGCTCAGTGATGCTGTGGCTTTTTCTTCAACTCCCCAACTCTGTGAGGGTGAAGAGGAGGGGTGGGGCTAGCATAAAGAGGGAGAGCTCCTCATCAGGCTTCCTCTGGTCTCCACCACTCCAGACACTGAAGATCCCCTCAGCTTGGATGCTCCATTGTTGGCCTCTGTCCTGCCCCATCACTCTGGTCCAATGCCTCCGCTCTCTGGGCAGTCACTGTGTCTATGATTTATGAGCCTTTCTCCCCACACTTGGCCCAGGACTCTAGGCGTCTGAGTGAAGGAATGAACGTGGATTCTTTGGAGGTTTGGGCTGGTGGTCATCATTCACTTATTCACCAATGCCTGTGATGTACCCCTGCCTATGTAAGGCACGGGGTAGACAAAGGTGGAAGTTCATGGCTGGTGGCCCCTCCAAGAGCCCAGTGCCGTTGAGACTATATTAGGGTGTGGTGGGTCTTGGTACAGAGACATGTGCAGAGGCAGAGGAGACACCCAGTCTGGTGGCAGGGAGAAGAGGACTTCAAGGCTCAAGAATATCTTCAGCTGAGTATTCAAAATGACTAGGGCTCTCTGGGCAGAGGCAGGGGGTGCGTTTCTGGGGAGGGGGCAGTAAGTAACCGACCTAGGGTGTGGTTGAACCTAATGAATTCTGGGAACCCTGAGGCAGAGGTTCAGGTTCAAGTGCTTTATTTGGGAGGTGATCCAGGGGAAGGAAGGAAGCCGAAGGAGGGTGGTAACCCAGCAGAGTCCTGCTGGAGACCAGTGTTGTTGGGAATCTCTGGGGTGGGGAGCTTCACCCTCCACTGAGGACGAGAATGCTGAAACATTTGCCTACCAGTGCAGGCTGCTTACGGGTGCCACTGATCCTAGAACCCGTGGGCTGCAAAAGCCCATGGACATCACTGAGAAGCTAGAGGGTAGGGAGTGGGTGTAGAGGTCACAGCGGGTCAGCTGTACTCCCCAGGTGGGCCCATGAAACCCATCGCCCCCACTCTGTCCTTGGCCTCTTTTGTCCTTCCTTCCTTCCTTCCTTCTGAAACAGAGTCTCAAGTGTGTGGCCCTGGCTAACTGGGGGGATAGGGTTAAAGTCACAGAGATCTACTTTTTACTGCCCCTCAAGTTCTGGAATTAAAGGTATGGGCTACAATGCTTAGCACAACCCTTCCTTGCCTGGTTGACCCACTGTCCCCAGATTTTCCTGAGTGTGAAGAGCATCACCCAAATTTCTGTGGAGGCTGAGCTCTGATTGCCACACATGATCACCCTGAATCTCAGTGAGCAGTTGGATCCCAGCACTCACCTCAGGGCAGAGCCGGCTAGATGCAGATGGGAGATCACTGGAGCTCTCCCTAGGCAGGGAAGGGGCTCTGTTGTCTTTGGAATGGAGGGATGAGTTGAAGATGGGAGAAGAGATGCCCCGGTTTGAGACTGAAGGAGTGCAGCCAGCAAGGTAAGAGGAAGAAGAGAGTTACTGTTTTGAGAGGCTCAGTGAGTGCCTTGGTTGGGGAGCTTGGCAGGAGCTAACCCTGAAGTCAGGCCCCAGCCCTGAGCCCCCCCCCCCCAGAGGTCAGGAGCCCTCCCTCAAACTATGTCTGGCAGTGAACTTTACTTCCTCTCCCTCCCAGCCCCAGTTAGCCCTCTGCCTCAGAGTTTCGAGAGGCTGGCCAGAGCAGCTGGCAGGCACCCAGTGAGACGTGCTGCTGGACAGACTATGTCTGGCATCTGCAGCAACTCTGAATCTTTCCCTAGCCTGCCATTCCCAGCCTTAGGGTTCTGTGCTTTCAAAAAAAACAGGCATGTTCCCAGTATCTCCACCTCTCAGCTATGGGTCCCAAGATGGCTCCCATTTTCCCTGTAACCCCACAGCCTTTGTCCTACTGGGAGACCCCTCCTAGAAGTTGCCCCTTCACAGTCTCACTGAGTCCCAGCTGCCCACACAGCTGTCACTTCACCCACCCATAACCCAGGAATTCCTGCCCAGGGCTCTGGATTCCTCCCCTGCCTTGATATAGTAATGTGAGACCCTCATATCCCATGCCCACCAGCGCTCCTCTCTGCCACATTCTGGCAATTACATCCTTGGTAAAAAGAGGGAACAGCCCACAGTCATCTGGTGACAAAGTTGCTGGTGGTCTTGTGGTCTCTGCAGCATTCTTGGTGGCCGGGGCTGAAAGGCCACTGAGAGCACAACCACAAAATCAACATAGGGAACCAGAAGCTGGGTGTGGTAAAGCATGCCTGTAACCTCAGCACTAGAAGTTAGAGGCAGGAGGATCAGGAGTTTAAGACCATTCTCAGCTACAAGGGTAGCTTGGGGTTCATTGGATTTCTGTCTGACTGACTAACTAACTTACTAAGCTTAGCATAGAAAATGACTGAAACATCTGAAACTGAACTGTATATTTTCGTCGGATGAAAGTTTAGGTACATAGTAAAGAAAACTTGTCTTCAATCACTTGGGCTCTGTAAGTAAGAACATTGTATCAGCAGGTTGTAAACCTAAATTCTACCCCAGGGAACCAGGGGCACAAATCAAGCTGTAGAGCCAGGAAGGCTCTTGACTGTCTGTCTAGAAAGATTCTCCCCACCCCCCAATCCTTTATGGATGTGGCAGTGACACTTCTTTGTAACTTTCATTTTCATTTTATATGTATGAGTTCTGTCTGTCTGTCTGTCTGTCTGTGTACTATTTGTGTGCAGTGCCCACAGAAGCCAGAAGAGGGCGTAGGATCCTCTGGAATAGGTGTTGGAAATGGAACCTGGATCCTCTGGAAGAAGAGTCAGACCTTGGGAGGTTGAAGATCAGCTGATAACCTCTGGTCTCTGCGTTTGAATGCATGGATGTCTTCACTACTTTTCTGTTGTAATAAAACGCCACGACCGAGGTGGTTTATACAGGGAAGTCTATTTTTTGCTTCCAGTTCTGGAGGGATAAGAGTCCAGCACGGTAGGGAGATGTGGGAACAAGTGGCAGACATGGTGGCAGGAGTTGAGTTAGAGAGCAAACTGAGCTCTAAAGCTTGGCTCCAGTGATACATTTCCTCAAGCAAGGCAGCGTCTCCCTATAACCTACCGAACAGTGCCATTAGCTGGGCACCAAGTGCTCAAATGCCTTAGCCTACAGAGGACATTTCTCTTTCAGATCTTCACAGTGTGTGTGTGTGTGTGTGTGTGTGTGTGTGTGTGTGTGTGTATCTTTATATCACACTGCATGTGATAGCTAGTTTTGTGTGAACTTGACATATACTAGAGACACACCAGAGAAGACAGAATCTCAATTGAGAAAATGCCTTTATAAGATTGACCTGTAGGCAAATTTGTGGTGCATTTTCTTAAAGAACACAGACCATTATGGGCAGGGCCACCCCTAGGCTGGTGGTCCTGAGTGCTATGCAAAAGCCGGATGAGCAAGCCATGAGGAACAAGCCAGTGAGCAGCATCCCTCCATGGTGTCTGCTTCAGTTTCTGCAGAGGCGGGCAGATCTGAGTTTAAGGCTAGCCTGGCTTACAGATCGAGTTCCAGAACAGCCTGTTCTACACAGAGAAAACCTGTCTTGAAACAAACAAACAAACAAAATGCTTATCTCTTTCTAACCCCTGAGCTTAAGATCTATGCTATGAGTTGGCAGATGGCTCAGGGGTAAAGGTGCCTGCCCTGTGCATCTGGAAAAATGAAGATTCCCCACATGTAAATGTGAAGGAGAGAGCTGGTTCCATTCATAGCTACCTCCTAACAGCTTCACACACTCTGCCCTCAACAATAAACGCAATCTGTTAAAATATCTCTTAATACATTCCAACTCTATGCTTCGTTAAGCAAACGAGCAAAACCCCAGAAGTCTGGGGATATAACTCAGTTGGTAGAGCATTTGCCGACCTTGCATGAAGTCATAGGTCAAGCCCCGAGATCACAGGCTTAGTGATGTAATTCCAGTCCTTGGGAGGTGGAGAAAGGAGATTACAAGTTCAGCATCTTCCTCTGCTCCATAGGCCAGCTGGGATACAAGATGGGATCCCCAAATAAAAACTAGACTTCCCTCATCTCAGTTTGCTCTAATGTACTTTGAATAGGGCCCTTTTCTTCTAATTTCCTCTGCAAAAAAATGTGCTTGTGTGCTAGCAAACCAAAAACTGTACTGTGAGGTTTTGCTTGTTTTTATTTAAATATTGCATTCGTTTGTGTTAGACAGGGTCTTGTTATACACCCCAAGCAGGCTTCAAGTTCATATTGTAGCCCAAGCTAGCCTTGAACTCCTAATCCCCCTCCCACCCGTCTCAGCCTCCCAAATGCTAAGGGTACAGAGGCTGAGGCTATAAGTCCTCTCTTTGTTCTTAGGGGGAATATTAAGTTTCACTGTACATTATCGTATCCTATTGCCCATTTTAAAAAGCTAAGAGAAAGGCTGGAGAGGCGGCTCAGCTGTTGAGACCCACGTTTGGTTCCCATCCCCTGTGTCTGGTGGTTCACACTGCCTGTCACTCCCAATCAGGACGATCCAAAGCCCTTTCTGTATGGAAATGACAAAAAGAAGAAAGATATGGGCTGGGTGTGGCTGTACGTGGCTTCGATCCCAGAACTCAGGAGGCAGAGGCAGGCAGATCTCTGAGTTCAAGGCCAGCCTGGTCTACAGAGTGAGCTCCAAGACAGCCAGGGCTACACAGAGAAACCCTGTCTCAGAAAACCAGAAGAAAAAGGAAGAACAAGAGGAGGAAGAGGAGGGGAAGAAAGAGGAGAAGGATTTGCTTCACTTGATTTAATCATTACATAGTATATACAGTGTATCAAAATATCACATGATACATATATATATATGCATGTGCATGTACATATACATATACATCATATACATATACATCTTCATATACATATTCATATATATACAATACACATACATACACAGATACATACATATGCTTGTATTGGGTTTTCAAGAAAGAAATCTATATAATCTTATGTTTATAAGGAGACAAAATTATGAGTACCTGGTCTGTGTCTGCCACAATCCACCGTGGGTGTGACTCGTGAAAAAATTTCAATTTATTTTAGAGCTGAAGACTGAATCTGTAGCCCACATGCTTGCTAGGTACTCGATCACTGAGCAGGCTCTGCACCCCTAAAGAAGAGTTTGTATTTTCATTTATGTGTGTGCTCATGTTTGTGTGTGTGCGCGTGTGTGCAAGAGGGTATGTGCACACGAGGAGGCTACAGGAGACCATCACTTTCCTCCTCTGCCACTTGGCTGGCAGGCAGCAAGCCAGTGATCCTCCTGTCTCCACAGAGCTGGGGTTACTGATGTACGTGGCTCAAGCCCAGGTCCTCCGGCTTGTATCACAGGCACTCTTACCACTGAGCCATCTAGTTACAAATATTTATGATTTATTTATTCTTCCCTTTGCAGTTAGACTCTGTCCCCCCCCCCCCCCCAAGGAAATTATTAACTCCAGAAAAAGCAAAGTTCTACAAGAAAGAGAATATAGTCACCGGATGCTGTAAGATGTGGCTGGGAACAGTTCTTTCAACATCGTAAAACAGTGAACAACCGAACAGTTAAACTGCAACCCGCCCCGCCCCCCCCTCTTTCCGAAGGAGGGCAAGGTAGAGGGGAGGGGCCTGCAGACAAAGGCTGGCGGGTGTGGGTGGAGGTGGGTGGGAAACAAGTGCCTAGAGCACAGCGCTGGGTGCAGAGAGCTATGCCCTCCTGAGGGACACTGCGCAACTGCTCTCATTTCTCTGGCCAAGACAGAGGTCCATTTTCTAATCTACTTAATAACGGGCAAATAATCTGGCGTCTGCTCAGCTCAGCCCATGGTCTTGGAACAAATGGACCCAATTAAAAGGTCATCATGAGGGAATTCGGGGAAAGAGGAAAAAGTCATTGATCAAATCAACTCCCAGCTGCCCTGGGACTGGTTTGTGAGCGGAAATGGCAAGAGTCCTTCCCCTCACCAAGTCTCGGCTTCTGTCAAAACTGGAGACCTCGCAGTTTGAGCCTCCTCCCCACCTCCCCCCTTCGGTAGATAAGCTGTAAGGCACCTCACTCTACTTCATCAAGGTACTGGGTTCAAGCCCGGCCCATGCGGATCCGTGCGGGTCTGTAATCGCCTCCTGAGAGGTGGCAGGTAGGAGAATCAGAAGTTCAAAGTCATCCTTAGCCACAGGGAAGCAAGTCAAAGAAAGACCCCATCCCAAACAAACAGATTCTAGGCTGAGGAGTGATTTGTCCAACAAGCATGAAACTCTTGGTCCAGTTCCCAGCACTGCACTTAACTGGGCATGGGAGGGTCCATGTGTAAAGTCCCAGTACTAGGGAGGTAGAGTCAGGAGCATCCAGACATTGTTATCCTTGGCTACACGGGAAGTTTGAGATCAGTTAGGGATGTATGAGACCTTGTCTGAAAACCAAACCAAACCAAAACAAACCAAAAACAAAGCAGCAACATCTCTACCACCCCCGCCCCACTCTGGATTCTCCTCCCACAGCGGTCGTCCCTCTTAGTACACCATATAATTTATAATCAGTAGTATTGATAATTGTCCCTCTGCCCTTTAGAGGCAGAGGCAGCATCTATGACCTTTTATATTCATTAGCAATTTATTTACAAATATATTGGAAGCACCTGACACTTAGTAGGTTTCTTTTTTCTTTTTCATCTATCTATCTATCTATTTATCTATCTATCTATTTATCTATCTATCTATCCATCCATCCATCCATCTATCTATCTATCTATCTATCTATCTATCTATCTATCTATGATTTGTTTATTTACTTACTCAGATAGGATCTCTCTATGTAACCCTGACTGACCTGGAACTTGCTATGTAGATCAGGTTGGCCTCAAACTCACAGAAATCTGTCTCTGCCTCCTGATTGCTAGGATTAAAGTCACATCAGCCACTAGGTATGACGAATAGTATTATTGTTGTTGTTATTATTATAATCAGAGGGAACATATGTCTACTAAGAAGAAAGTGAGAAAGAAGTCCCACCAGTGGGCAGGTTCCCTGGGCTCCGAAGAGCAGGCTCCTTCCAGCTGCCATTTTCTTCTACCTCGTCTAATGACTACTGTCCGGTGCTAGTTTACCTGCAGGAGTTTACACAGTGTGATGGCTGGCCCTGTCAACCTGACTGAGTCACTTAGGAGACATAACCTCCGGGCTTGTCTGTGAGGGCATTTCCAGAGAGGATGAGCTGAGGTGGGAAGATCCATCTCGAAGGTGAGTGTCACTGTCTCATAGACTGGGCTCTCACACTGGCTGAGGAGGAGAAAGGGAGCTGTGTGACAACATTCGTCTCTGTGCTGTGTGACCATCAGGTGTGAGGGACCAAAGCACATCCTTTCCCTTTACATTGCTTTTTACATTTTGTTCTGTCAGAACAGAAAATAGTTGTGCATACAGTGCATCTCATTCATTCTTCATTGTAAATTGCACACCCACTCATTCATTTATTCACTCATTCATTCATTCACTCATTCATTCACTCATTCATTCATCCATCCATCCATTCACTCATTCATTAATTCACTCATTCATTCATTCACTCACTCATTAATTCACTCACTCATTCATTCACTCACTCATTTATTCATCCATCCATTCACTCATTCATTAATTCACTCATTCATTCATTCAGTCAGTCAGTCAGTCAAATAGGGGTGTGGCACCTACAAATCAGGCAATGTTCTTTCTGGAAACTTTATTCCAGCTGGAGGAGGCAGATGGTGAGTAGAAACTACGGACTGAGTACAATTTTGCCTTTTTGTATGATGAGGGAACAGAGATGCCTAAGGTCACGTGATTAACAAGTTCTATAAATGTCACAGGCACAAAGAAACGGCGTGGATGTAAGAGCTGGGGCTCAGACTCAACGCGATATGATGTGGGACTTAAGGGGTTTCCATCTGTCTTTGGGCTAGGAGAAGCTCGGGGTGAGCAATGAGCAGGCCTGGAGGGAGAACAGGAGGGGCCTAGAGCTCTAGCCAAGGCTTGCCCATCACCTTTGTGCATTTGGTTCCATCCCAGGGACCAGGACTTCAGCCCCACTTCTGCCTCAGTCAGATGCACTCTCCCTACATCCGTGCTTGAGCATCCAAGTTACAGAACCAACTTCTGCCATCACTGGCTGCTAAGAAGGCTCTGTTGACCATACTTCCCAGGGACTAGCTTTGGGAGCCACACTGAGGAGACAAGGCAGAAGGGCGGGACCTCTGGTGAGGGTGCTGTGCTACAGTGAGAAAGTGTCCGCCTGGATGTTGGTCTGGGCTGCACCCTGTTTGGCGGTGACTGAACACCGAATAGGGCTTTCCCACAGGAAATGAGCGCCCAGAACAGAATGACCTCCATCCCTAGCTGGGAAGCTATGAAGCAGACGTTAGGGCAGAGGCAGAATCAGCCACTGTCACATAGTTGGCAAGTCACAATAAGCATGCTGGATCCTCTGTTTCAATCCGCTCTTCCTGTCCCACCCTTACCCCAATCCAGCAACAGCCTGACTACCAAACAGCTCAGGAACCCATGCAGATGAGGTCGCAGTAGGTGACTCTTCTCCATTCCCCGTGTCTCAGCAGGATTTGGCCACCAGGAGGCAGCAGCGCAGCGTCAAAAACCCTGATCTTACCATGGTCAAAGGCACAACCGTAGAACAGCTCAGAGACCACTGGGTAGAAGTCAAGCTTTGAACTGCCTCCACCGGCATCCCTTTGCTGCCAGGAATTCTGGGGACAGGAAGTGCAAGCGGGAGGAATGTGTGGCGTTAAGAGGGAAAAGGAGAGAAGGCAGCTAGATCCTGTCCATACTCCCGTCTCTTCTGCCAGCCCTCTTTGTGCCCCTCCCCCAAGCCTGTCTTCCGCCAGCTCCCGGCTCTGTGGTTATCACGATCACACTTGTTTATTTATGAGTGGAGTGCACGTGTGTGGAAGTCAGAGGACAGTGTTGAGAGACGTGGGTAGCAGGGATCTACTGCAGGTTGTCAGCTTCAGTGACAGGTGCTCTAATCTGCTGAACCTTTTTCTGGTGGGGAGCAGGGCACACGGTCTCGATATTCTAACGAGCTGTGCAGCCAAGGGTGACACTGAACTTCGGACCCTTCAGGCTCTATGTGCTGGGATCACAGGTATGTGTCATTGTCTTGGGTTTCATTGCTGTGGAGTGACATCACGACCATGGCCACACTTACAAAGGAAAACATTTATTTGGGGCAGGCTTACTGTGCCAGAGGGTCAGTCCATTACCGTCGTGGTGGGAAGCATGGCAGCATTCAAGACAAGGTGCTGGAGAAGGAGCTGAGAGTTCTACATCTTGATCCAGAGGCAACTTAAGAGGATTCTTTTTCATAGGCATCCAGGAGAAGGGTCTCCTCTACATTGGGTGGAACCTGAGTGTAGGAGTAAACCTCAAAGCCTAGCTCCCCACAGTGATACATTTCCTCCAACAAGGCCATACCTACTGCAACAAGGCCACACCTCCTAATAATGCCACTCCCTGGGCCAAGCATATTCAGACCACCATTACTGTCCCCTTTTCTCAACCCCTAGCCCCCTCTGTATGTGCTGGTGGTTAAGCCCAGGGCTTCGTGCACATGGAGCTAGCATTCCCAGTTCCACCTTTGGGTGTTAGTTTACCCTTTGGCAGCTCCTGGGTTTAAAGTCAAGCTGCCTCTTCAATCTCCAGGTATCTGCTCCTCTCTCATTTCTATTCCATCCCCAACTCCAACCGGATCCTTCAGCACACTTTTTTAAAAAAAGACTTTTTAATTTAATTGTGTGAGTAAATTGACACTCTCTTCAGCCACACCAGCAGAGGGCATTGGATCCCATTAGAGATGGATGTGAGCCACCATGTGGTTGCTGGGAATTGAACTCAGGACCTCTGGAAGAGCAGTCAGTGCTCCTAACCACTGAGCCATCTCTCCAGCTCCCTCACCCATACTCCTAAACATGCAAACACTCACCCAGATATGGTGTGCCAACCCCTGTAGGCCTTTAGTTCCCTTTTCTCTGCTCATACAGAATGCTTGCCCTCCTCTCTCTGTCTTCAATTTGCTCCACTGAGCCGTGGTCAAACTCGGAGGCTGTGTTTTGTGGTTAGGCGAGGAGGGGGGGCAGCAAGTTCCTACAATCCTGTCTTTGCTCCTTCCCTATCTGAAGGTAACAAGCTTTTGCACAGCTGCTGTGATCTGGGCTCCGGGTCTCAGGATTGTGCAATGGGCACTCTTAACTGTGGAGCTCTCTTTAGCCTGAAGAAATTTAGTTTTTAACATGAAGGCGTGCTGGCATTTGCAGCCCTCTTCACAGAAATTCACAACTAGACACGGTCAGAGAAGCAGAGAGATAGCAGAGTCTGCTGGTCGTAGGCACAATAAAAAGATGGAAAATAAATGTGGAAAGGGGGAGCTTAACCACAGAGTCTGGATTAACCCCCCCCCCCGCCCCCCGGGCCTGCTGAGAACCAAGTGCATGCATTTCATCTCAGCACTGAGGAGGCAGGGGGCAGCCTGGTCTACAAAGCAAGTGTCAAGCCAGCTGGGAACGTGTGGTGAAAGTCTGTAAGCAACAACACAACGAATTCAGCCCAGTTAGCATTTGCTGTGAAGGTTGCTGACACGGAAATAGGCAGGGATAATATTTTTTTAATCATTTTAAAATTATATGGATGTGTGTCCGTGTTCAGGTATGTGCACATGAGTGGGGGTGCCTGGGAAGGCTGGAGGCGTTGGTTCCCCTGGAGCAGGAGTTACAGGCCTGGCATGGGTGCTGGGAACTGAATTTGGGCCCTCTGCAAGAACAGTAGCCACGCTGAAGTGCTGACCCATCTCTCCAGCTCTGAGACAATAGATTTGTTTTTTTTTTGTTTTTTTTTTTTTTTTTGAGTTTTTTTTGTTTGTTTGTTTGTTTGCTTTTGATGGAGATATTCAGGTATTTTCAAATAAGAATGTTAAAATCACAATGAGCCACGATTAAGGGCTGAATGTACAAGGTCTCCTTTCCCAGATATTTTCTGGGATTCTCACAAACAAGACATAAAGAACATCTTAAGTTTCCATGCGTAGGACTTTACCCTATCAGCTGCAACAGCGTCGGTGTACCTCAGGATCACCGTGTAGTCTTACTTATATCTCTTGGCAACCCTTTGAGATGCAAATCCAGAAGCCACCAAAATTGTATATATGTTTATTTAAATTAAAAAATATATATCTTAAGGTAGAGGCTCTGGGTCCCCAGACTCACTGTGAATCCAAGGCCGGCAATAAGTGTCTGAGCACCCTGCCTCTGCCTTTTGATGCTGCCGAGATTTTAAAGACAATCTTGACTTTCTCTTGAGAAGACCACAGTCATACTTGTGTTATCTGTCTGTCTGTCTGTCTGTCTGTCTGTCTAGTTGCTGTGTGTGTATAGATCAGAGTCACCTGTAGGAGTCAGTTCTCTCTTCCCACCATGTGGGTCTTGCGACCAAACCCAGACCGTCTGACACGGCTTTGGAGCCTTTACACACTGAGTCGTCTCTCCAGATTTGTCTTTCTGTTAGCCCCCCAAGGCTTAACTGCATAGTCAACTCTGCTGAATAAAACTAAATGCTGGGTCATGTTCCTTCACTCTGAAACTGTTTCATTTTAACTTTCCAAAATTGCATCATTATTACTGTGTGTGTGTGTGTGTGTGTGTGTGTGTGTAGGCCAGGGGACAGCATGTGAGTCATTTCTCTCCTTCCATCATGTGAGCCCAGGATCCTGACAAAGCCCAGCTCTCAGGCTTGGTGACACGCTCCTTTCTTTTTGTATTTACTGTGTTGTTTTCTTGAGATTCACCGTCTATTCTTGGTTGGCCTGGAACTCACAGAGATTCTCCTGCCTCTGCCTCTCTAGGGCATTAGACTTTTCAATCAGAGGTATGGTCAACCGAACATAACCATTTTGCTAGCGTGGAAATTCTTTTCTGCAGTATAGTCAAGAGTCCTGGCTTCCCTTCAGTGGAAATCACTGAAAGGAACCTGTCAGGCAGCTTGGAGTTCCAGTCTGTGAGCCCCTCCCTGCTGCAGACAGTCTCTGCCCACACTCCCTGCCCAGTGGTCTGAGGAGAGAGGTGCTCAGAGAAAGAAAGGGGTGGGGCAGGATCCATGCTCCAGGCAGAGGGCTAAGCATTAATTCAAGCAGGGACTGAGCTCTCAAGTTCCAAAGAACTTTATCAGTGTCCCGAAGTGACTCAGAGTGTCAGAGTCGGCAAAGAGTTCAGTGTACAGACAGGAAAGGGAAATCACACATCCCTCAGCAGCAGCTTGGATGGGAAAGACACAACCACTCACACTCAGACCTGGCTGTATCTTTGCTGTTCAGTAACCTGGAAGAGAAAGACTAGCCCTGCCTGGTAGAGGAAGAGCCTGAATCTTCAGTCAGTCCCTTGTCCCTACCCCACCCCAATGGGGATGATGGCAGCCTGGATACATTCCTGTCCCTATCCCAGTGTCCTGTGGGACACTTTTCCCTAGAGCTTTTGCTTGAATTCTGAATGCACAAGCATGACCAAAGCTACTGTCTTTATATTTATTTATTATTATTTTTTTAAAAGATTTATTTTATTTATATGAGTACACTGTTGCTGTCTTCAGACACACCAGAAGAGGGCATCAGATCCCATTACAGATGGTTGTGAGCCACCATGTGGCTGCTGGGAATTGAACTCAGGACGTCTGGAAGAGCTGTCAGTGCTCTTTACCTCTGAGCCATCTCTCCAGCCCGCTGCTGTCTTTATTTTTAAAAATTTATTTAATGTATAGTATTTTTGTCTGTCTGTCTGTATGTGTACTACGTGTGTACTTGGTGTCCATGGAGGTCAGAAGAGAGAATCTGCTCCCCTGAAACAGGAGTTAGGGATGGTTATGGACACATGGGTGCAAGAGAAACAAGCGTTTGTAACAACAGAGCCTGTTCTTCATCACCCACCCTCACTACTGTCATTTTTGAAGGTTCTATAACAAGTCTCAAGCTCAATGGCTTTCCCACAGTGGATAGTGATTTCTCACAGGTCCAGAGGCTGGTGGTGGGAGGTCACATGGCTGGGTTCTTCCCAGTTACAACACACGCACTTCCTGTTGAGCCTTCACATGGTACAAAGAGCTGAGATAGCTTTCTGGGCAGAAGTTGGGGGAGGGCTTCCTTTTCAACATTTCTTAGAAATCATATTTGTGTTGTGGGGAGCACACGTGGAGGTCCAAGGAGGACAACATACTGAAGTTGGTATGTCATCAAACTTAGGCTTCTCTGGTGGCCTTGGGGCACAGAATAAACTAATCATGAACTGAAAACCCTTCTAGTGTGAGTTAGAGTAAACCTTTACTACTGGGACTTAATGTATGCCTGTAATCCCAGTACTCACAAAGTTGGAGCAGGAATTCACATAGTCTGGGCTATAAGAGTTACTGTCTCAGCCTCCCAAACCCCAGTTGCAAACCTTTTCTCTTTATAAGTTTATAACTCTTGGCGTTTTGTTATAGTAAAAGAAAGCTGGCCAATAGATGCATTATTTCCCTTTATTAGATCTTCATCCTCACCAAAGCTCACCTTCCCAGACCAACACTTTGATAATCTAAGTTTCTTGAGTGTTTGAGACAGAGTTTTATGTAGCTGGTCTTCAATGATTTCTTAAAGTTGCCAAGGATGGTCCTGAACTCCCGATTCTCCTGCCCCACCTCTCCAGTGCTGGAAGTACACTGGCATGTAACATCACATATGGCAGGCAGTTAGAATTCAGCACATGGATTATGGGAGCAGTGGAGACACACTCAGCTCCTAATAGCCACATTTGGTAAAAATGAGCCTGGAAACTCAGGCTTTTGCTTTGAGCTCTTTGCTCAAAGATGAAGAACCAGAGTGTCAGCCCCATTACTTCTCTTTCCCACCACCTAGTCTTGTAGGAGTCTCCTGCCTGGGGCCCTTGAAGGCAAGCTAGAGCTAACGAGGGTGGCCGAGACAGAAGGAACATCTACAGAGCTGTGGGCTGGAATCTAGGCTTCACTCTGACTTCTGTGTGGATTTAGATATGCGTAGACTCTTCTTTCACAGCTGTGTGACCTTGGATAGGGCATAGCCCTCTCTGGGCCTGCAGTCCTCTGAAACAGCTAAACAAGGAAAAGTGTCTGTACTATTTTGTAGCCAACCACGAGGAGTCAACAGCCCCAGGAAATTCTGTCAGTGGGGAGGAGAGGAACAGGGTAGGGAGCTCCCAAGGATGGTTACCGGGGATATTTTAAGGCAGACAGATTCCCCCACGTCACTGCTGGACAATAGTCTAGGGGGGATCATTGTGTTGTGAGTGGAAAGTTCTTTTTTGACTCTGTTGCTGACAATAGTCCAACATAGTGGGCGGAGACCCTGGGGACAGGGTTTGGTCTGACAAGTGACTGGCTCATTGTTCCTGGCTGGGACAGAGCTGAAACAGGACACTCAGATGGGCTGGTGCAGAAACCAGGTCAAACCCCAAAAGCTCCTTCCGAACAAGGACAAACTAGACAGAGCCAGTTGTCAAGCCTGGGGAAACTGAGGCCCAGAGAACAGAAACAGCTTGCCCGGGTCCTGCCAACAGGGGCAGAGGGAGGTGGGTTTTGACCCTTGGCCTCTGCCTGCAGCCTGGCTGCCCTGCCCTCTTCACCTACAAAAGCCGTCTACTGAGTGTCACAGTGTGGCACTGTGAGGTAGCAGCTGAGAGTTCTTTTCCTCTGTGTAAGCTCTGCAATCCTTACCGAACAGCCTCTGTGCCTTGACAGTGTGGACCTTTGACGGAAACAGCAAAACCCAGAAGCAGCGCCTCCAGACTCGCCCAAAAAGGGCAAGGGGGGCACCTCAGGTCACACAGCAAAAGCTGCCCATTTGTTACCTTCTATGACCCACCTCCAGGTCAATGCTTTCCTTCTGGATCTCAGGGCTCTGGATGGCATAGAGACATGACCATAGAAAACCATGGCGGCACACACGGTGGTGGGCAAGTCTGCTCTGAGGGTTGGTAGGATCGTTCTTCTCCTCTTCTTCCGCTCACTATCTGCTGTCCCCCTTCTGTTGCCATCTTCAGACAAGGGTCTGCAGGCACACGGAGGCCTATGCACCTAGGAGTCACCCTGTGTCAGGCAGGGTAGAACTAAGGCCCTATTTTCCCAAGGATGGACCTGCAACTTTCCTTCCACAGCCTGTGGGGGTGGGGATTGTGGTCTCAGGGTCCCAGTCACTTACTGACTGGGAGGCCTAGGTCCAAGAGCCTCTCCATGTCTCCTAGCAGTCAGTATGTGTGTAGTTTTCTGTGTGGCAGACACTGGGCTAAGCGTCTGCTCGGCCACAAGGCATGGCTGCTCCTGGAGGCGGACCTCGGGAATTTTGACCGTGCTTACCCCACGCTGTCTCTGGGAGGCCAGGTGTCGGGTTGTAGGGACACTGCTCTGGGATGGGGAAACACAATATGAGGCACAGGACAGCCAGAACTGTCTCAGGAGTACCTGGGTCTGCAAGAATGCTGGGGCCATCTGGTTCTCAAGCTCTCGGACACCCAGGCACTGCCGGATGCCGTGGAAAAACTGAGAACACAAAGGGGGCCGTGGGCTGGATCTAGCTCAGGGCTCGGGGGGGGGGGGGGGAGGGAAGCTCTGGCTGGTCCCGCAGGGATAGTCCTTGGCTTGAAGGTGGTTGGCTTGAGCTTGGCTTGATGGCCGCAGTGGCTGGGAAAGCAGAAAGGTTTCTACGGGAGAGTAGCCGGCGGCTCTGTAGGCGAAGGCCTTCTCCAAGGTTCCAGATGGAGGATCCGGATGGAAAACTGCAGTCCATGGTTTTAAGGCATTTATTGTCATGGTGGAAAGTGGATGTGTAAAACCGTACCCCACTTCTCAGGGTGGGTAGAGATGAAACACCTTTTGCAGGGAGGAGTGTCTGGGAAGGAAAGTTCTTCGGCTAAGCCTCCAGGTCCTTAGGTACCTCATTAAAATGGAGATCTGTCTTGAGTCTACACTTGACCTGTGGTCACATCCTCTACCTGTGGAGGGGCTTGGGACTTTGCCCTTACATGACTAATGGCCACACATCAATGGAAGGTTGTGGCTAGTGACAGGTGTCTGGTTCCCTGGGAATCAGGCACAATGCCTACCATCCTTTCAGGGTCCCTGGGGTTTCGAACCTTGGCTCAACCTGAATCCAGGCTGTCTTGCATGGTCCCACAGACAAGGGCATCGGTGTTTTCTATAGATCCTCCCCTGCATTCAGGCACCCCCATGGATAGGTACCACACTGTGGCTTGCTCCCAGGAAGCTTTTTTTGAACCATTGCATGCAGATTTTATAGGACACAGGGTCTAGGGAGCAGGAAGACCACTCCTGGTTACTTGGGATTCACTGAGAATGACACCTGTACACAGGGTCTAGGGAGCAGGAGGACCACTCCTGGTTACTTGGGATTCACTGAGAATGACACCTGTACAAACCAATAAGCATTTACCCTGTTTGTCCAGCCTGCCTCATTCTGGTCCCCTGTGTTAAGTCCTTGGTCACAATTCTCTAGTTCTGGGCTGTTCAGGGGGCACAGGACACTCATGAAATCACTGACTATACTGGAGGGGGTGGCACAGTAACAGGAACAGCCCAAGCCCCTGGCTCAGGCCCAGGAACTATGCTGACCTTGGACATGGCCTCTCCCCTCTTTGGCCTTGAGTCTGCAGCTGGGCTGGACAACTCTTGGGCTCCTGTCTAGTGGCTGTGTGGTTCCTGTACCCTTTCCCAGTAACCTTCAGGACTCAGTAGCCCTGGGACGTGGTGTGAGGGAGGTGGCATGGGGTGGGCAGGGAGGCCCAGAGGGTAACAGGAGATATTTTGAGTATAGGCAAGTCACCTCACGTCACTGCTGGACAATGGTCCAAGGTTGGTGGAAAATCTTGGTCTTACTTGGGCTGAAAATAGCACCAGGCAGAAGGGTCCAGAATCTTATCCACCAGGCAAGTGGCCTGAATGCTGGTCACCACGGGAACAGGCAGTCTGATTGGCTCCTGAAGGACCATAGGCCTATCCCTGGTTCCCTAGGAAGCGTTACTATCCATGGCTGCCACAGAGCTAGGTGGTGAGAAGTGTTCCTAGGTTCCATGTCCTCTAAAATCTGCATGCAGTGTTTAAAGAAAGTTCCTGGGAGCAAGCCACGGGTCTCCATCTACGTGGATGCTGATTGCTGCGGTTCTTATGGGGATGGTGGTGGAAACTAGGGGGACTCTGGTCCACGGTGAGAAAAGCCCTATCCCCTACCACAGGTAAATATAGAAGGACCCTCCAAGTCATGCGGTGCATCTCTGCCTCTAGGTCTCAGCACAGTTCAGAGATTATCTGTAGGAAGGGTCTGCCCGTGAACTGTCTGAGCCCTGTCTGTGTGGGGTTAGAAAGAGATAGGTTCAGGTCTGCAAGAAAGACCTAGGACTTTCACAAGTAGAAATTGTCAAAGCTCAGAGGGACTCCAGGTACATTAACTGTAGTGTGAACCCAGAATGTGTTGGGTGGGCACCTCGTGTAATGAATTACACACTACGGAATTTATTAGTTGAGTTCTGGCCTGCGATGGCTCATTGTCATTGGTGGGTGCTCTGGAGATGAGCTGTATAAAGGGACTGTGCTCACAAACCAGCTACATGGGGGAGCTGTGAGACACCCTTTGAGCCCAGGAATTCCAAGTCATTCTGAGCCATATCTCAAGACACCAAATCAAAGCGACAAAACACACAGAGAGCAACTGGGGATGTCTCATCTTTAATGGCTGAGAAGGCAAAGGGGAGATAAAGGAAGTAGGCAGGGTGGGATGGGGAGAGGGTCCTCATAAGGACCTCCTGTCCCTGAGGTCATGAGGCTTGTCACCTTTGCCTATTCCTGCCTAAACCCCAGAGCTGTCCCTGTCCACTTTCATGCATGTTAGTGGTCCCTCCCTGACCAGGGATCAGTCAGCTCTAACTTGTCAGCATGGTTTGTGCTGAAGTGCCCTGCATCTGCTTTTAAGGACCAGATGTTGGACAGGCGTGTCCAAGGATCTCTGTCCAAGCACATAGGCAAACCCCGGCACTTTGTCTATAAAGGCAAGAGGGTAAGGAGTTCAAGACCAGCTTCCGCTATGTGGCAAATTTGCAGGCCGCCTCTGGTTACTGAGGATCCTGCCTAACCAGCAACGGTGCCCCTCCCCCACAAGGCGGGGCCGGGTGGGGGGAAGACCAAGTTGTTGATTTTCCGGAATTTTGCAATGGGTTCATCATTGTGTTGGTAATTTGAAGTTGAAATAGGATTGGCCACAGTGGGATTGCTTGCACCACGACGATTGGCAGTGTTATAAATAAAAACTCCTCACCACCCCAGTTCAGTTAAATGGTTCCATGTTTACCCACACGTGTGAGGCTTTGTGAACTGGGGAATCCCAGGAACTAGAACCCTATTTGAGTCTTTCCTGATCCCATCCTCCTTACCACTGAGGGAAGGCAGGTGGCAGAAATAATGGGCCTTTGTGGGGGTGGTGACAGCTTCCCAGGCCATGCCCCAGAGCACAGCCCAATGGGTGGCACAGCCTTTCATATAAGTTATGGTTTCCACCTGCTGCCAGCCCAAGGGGTCTCCAGAAGAATCTGACATTAGGTCTCAGATGTTTATCTCTTGGCCTGAGGGTCCTCCTCTGAGCTGAGGCCATTGTAGTGCCCAGGTCTACCCTTCATCACCATGGGAACAAAAGCCTTCTAGTCACTCTGTGATACTGCTCCTGATCCAGGTAGTTAGCCTGGACTCTGCTGTGTCCTCTCTGGGCCTGCTTCTCCCTTAGACTCAAGAGGCTGAACCTCAGCCTAGGTACCTTGGCAGGAATGGCAGCAGTCTGCATGGGAGTCTGGTGGCATTACCTTTAAGATACATTTTTCCCAGCTCACACATACAAATGATTGGGGACTTTAGCGTCCTGTTACTTTTGGGACCACAAGACGAGTATCCTGAATCCCTGCCAAATGAGAGCTGCTGATGATCTTTAGCAGAGGACATCAACCCCTTGGAACAAGCCCTAGCTCTCTATAGCTCCTCTACATCAACTGGCGCCTGACTGAGCAGCTATAGACGGATGTCCTTAGTCTCGCTTCCAGCTGGTGTGGACTCTGTCCGTCTTGAGTCGTCACTGCTGATTGACAAATCTTTCCTCACAGTGTCAGTTCTGTTAGGCCTGTGCAGGCCCAGCTTGCGACGAGCCTGTGGGCTGGGGGTAGGTTCTGTGGCTGGCTTGGCATCTCGGGCAAAGCGGACCAGTCTCTGCCCTGCCAGGAAGTAGAGCACAGGGTCAAGGCAACTGTTGGCGCTGGCCAGTGGCCGGGTGATCTTATATGCCATGTTGATGGCGTTAAGGGTGTGGCAACTGAGGTCAAGTGATCGGAAGGAGTAGTAGAGGGTGCGGGTCACGTGGAAAGGCAGGAAGCAGAGGGCGAAGACGGCGAGTACCAAGGCGATGGTGCGCACAGATTTGCGCTTGGCCCGAGGCAGGCCTGTGGTCCCATAAGCCGGTTTGAGCAGCCGCCGAGCCATGAGCACGTAACAGACCAGGATGATGGAAAAGGGCACAGCAAAAAGCAGACCCAGCATGACGGAGCTGTAAGCCACAAACTGGCTAAAGAGCTCTCGGGCCGAGGTGTCGTGGCAGGTGATGCGTGTCCCCCGCACGCTGGTGGTGACGAAGTAGAGTACTGGTGCCTGGCAGGCCAGCACCAGCGCCCACACAACCGCAGCCACCCGGCGGGCATAGCGGGCACGGCCCCAGCGCAGGGAGTGCAGAGGGCGCAGGACCCCCAGGCACCGGTGCACGCTGATGCAGGTGAGGAAGAGGATGCTGCAGTAGAGGTTGGTGTAGAAGAGGAAACGCACCAGCTTGCAGAGCACTGTGCTAAATGGCCAGTGGTCACCCTGGGCGTAGTAATAAACCAGCAGCGGCAGGGAGGCTGCGTAGAGAGAGTCAGAAACTGCCAGGTGAAACATGTAGGTGGTGGAGGCGTTCCAGGTCTTGAGGCGGCACAGGAAGATGTAGAGAGCCACGACGTTCAGGCACAGCCCGAGCACGCACACCACACCGTAGGACACGGGCAGCAGCACATACTTGAAGTCCTCGTTGAAGCGGCATTTGTAGCCCAGTTCGTCCCCCTCCCAGGTGCCATTGATGGTGCTATTCCAGGAGTCCAGGTCTGCTGCCATTGCTCTGCAGGAAAAGGAGGTGTGGAAACAGAGCTGTCATGACTGGGCTCAAAGCAGGAAGGGGCTTGCTAAGATTTGCCTAAGGCTGGAGGTATAGCTTGGTGATCGAACGCTTCCTTGGCATGCAGAAGATCCTGAGTTCATATTTCATCAACACACGTACTAAAGATTTGCCTAAGTCAGATGGAGCGACCGGCGCCTATACGCCTAACGCTTAAGAGGTAGAGATAGGAAAATTGTGAGTTGAAGCCTTGCTTGGGCAGCCTGGGCTACGTAGTAAGCAAGACCCCGTTTGAAAAACAAACAGAACAAAACCCAAAGACCACCATCATCATCAACAACAACAAAAACTTGTTTACCCAAATCATTACCCAAATCAAGCCCCCTCCTCCCCAAAAAATAGGGTTTCTGTGGGTGTAGCCCTGGCTGTCCTGGAACGGAACTCATTCTGTGGACCAGACTGGCTTTGGACTCCCAGTGATCCACCTGCCTCTGTTTCTTGAGTACTGGAATCAAAGGTATGCACCACCACCATCCAGCTCCAAATCAAGACTTGTCATGCGACCTGAACCACCCCCACCCCTGCACCCAGAATCTCCTAAAGCCCCAGAAACTTGTGAGACCCACGAAAACCAACATCACATAATTCTAGCTGCACAACAGGATGAGCAAACAGTAGCCTAAGGGCTGACTTATCCGTCAGCCCACCAGTCTGTTTTTGTAGACACTCTCTTGGAACACAACCACGCCTATCTGCTGAGTTGAGCAATTCTGACCAAGACCACATGGTCTTCAATGTCTAAAAAAATGTACCCTTGAACCCGATGATCCCCCTTGCTCTAAACCCCTGGATCCAAGACTGAGGACTCAGAGGCTTGGAACAGAGATCTGAGGGTTCCGGAAGGGTATAATTTTAGATTATAGGAAGTGACCTCAAGATTGACCTCAATATTGCTGCACCCAAGTGCCCACTGCCCACTGAGCTTCTCTGGTCTGCACATTCAGCATGCCTGAGTCCTCATGAACTCTCAGCTTTAAAATTCATCCTCTAGTCTCTGGGGACTGGAGAATTTGCAACATCATCAGTTTCTTGTGCAACTTTCTTCTTAGATTTTTAACTTTTATCTTCTGTACACAAATGTTTTGTTTGTGTCTATATCTGTGCACCAAGTGTGTGCCCGGTGCCTGCAAAGGTCAGGGGATTTACCAGAACTGAACCTATGGAAACTGGCAAGCTCTCTGTGGGTACTGGTAACAGAACCCTAGTCCTCTGTAAAAGCTGCAAGTGCTCCTAGCCACCAATATGTCTCTCTAGCCCTTGTTCAACTGTTTTGCTTTGTTTTGTTGAGGCAGGGTTTCTCCATGTAGTCCTGCCTGTCTGGAATTCCCTCTGAAGAGGAGGCTGGCCTCAAACTCACAGAGACCCACCTGCCTCTGCTTCCCAAGTTCTGGCATTAAAGATGTGTGCCACCACTGCCTGACTCAGCTTTTTAAAGACGCATTACTGCTATATTCTGGTACTTTCTAAATCTGCAGACAACAATCCTGTTCTCCTGTGAGGGGACAACAAGATGGGGCAGTGACCTTCCTGGAGAGCCCAGGGGAGTCTTGGGTTGCTGGGATTAGGGAAGGAGGGAGGTTTCTTTGGAGGAGTAAGTTTAGCTCTCCTGGGCCTTCTCTGGTACCTTCTGCACTGGATGCATTTCCACCATCTTTGTGTCTCGTACTTTGCCCCTGTTTACAGAGCCTGACCAGCCAGCGGACGACAAGTGCCTGGAGGGCAGGCGGCCATCTCTCGCCCTCTCTGCATTCCATCCTGTGGTCACTAAGAGCTCTTTCAGATCAGGGTGAGGAGGCCCACACCTGCCATTCCAGCACTCAGGAGGCCAAGGCAGAAACAGGAGTTTGAAGCAGTGCAGTGTGTGTGTGTGTGTGTGTGTGTGTGTAAAATGACTCAGCCAGTAAAGACACCTGCTGCCAAGACTAACGACCCGAGGTCAAGGCAAGGAGCCCATGCGGTAGAAGGAGAGACTCTACCAAGTGGTCCTCTGACCTTCACATGCGTGCCGTGGCACATGTGCCCCACGGACATACACAAAGTAAGCAAGCAAGGGACATCACAGATATGAAGTACACACATGACAAAGAAAATGACATCTTCTTGGGCTAGAGTAGAAAAGTTTTATCCAAAGGGGCCTAAGGCAAGACTTGACCTAATACCACATGATAAGTAGTGAATAATCAACTTCTTTTACCTTCATTTTCCTGAGCTAATAATTCAGTATGGTTACAGAGAGCGAGATTGTGTGGCCAAATCTTATTTTATTAGACAGATTCAAAATACATTTTAAAAGCTTTGATTTTACATATATGAATGTCTTGCTTGCGTGTATGTACCTATGTACATGTGTGTGCCTAATGCCTGTAGAGATCCGAAGGCAGGTTAGGTCCCCTGGAACTAGAATTGGGGTTGGTTGTGAGCCACCATGTGGGTGCTGGGTCCTCTACAAGAGCAGCAATTACTCTTAACCACGGGGCCACGCTTCAGCTCAGAAATGTAAAACTGTATGCCTGGGTTTTTGCCCGGGTATCCGTGTGCCGTGTCATGCAGACTGAAGCAGGCACCTGGCTTTCTGGAACTGGAGCTACAAATGGTTGTGAACCACCAAGTGGGAACCGAACCTGGATCTTCTGCAAGAAAACTGCCAAGCCATCTCCCCAGCCCCAAGAAATCATAAAGTTAGCAACAAAAGTGTTTTTTTAAACTGCAGCGTTCCTCCTCTGGAAGCACCGTAGGGAATTCTTTGTTTACTTTTCCATAATAGATCTACATTCTCTCTGTCTAAAGGGAAGCAAAGCAAAAGTGACAATGACATCACTCTCAGCTGCAGAATGGTCGTGCCAAACCTCCCCCTCAGGGGGAGCTCTGCACCACTGGAGAAAGGGAGCGGCTTCTAATCCATGAACCCCCATCGCTGCATGGCTGCTTCATTCCTGCCCATTACCGCTCTCTAGTCAAGGACATGGCCTGCTGTAACTTGCCCGTGGAATCTATGACACTAAAGGGCAGGGTGGAACTTCCTTGTCCCCAGAACCAAGAAGCTTCCCTTTCCACCTGTTTTAAGACATCCTGGCCTCTGCCTTCCAAGCCAGCTGGGAACTCTATCATAATGGCCCTGTTCCAGACGGATGCTGTCTGTCCTCTCCTTCCCTGGGCCAACCCACTAGCATGAAAAGCCCGTCTGGCTAACCCTCAGACCTCTCCCTTAGCATCAATTAGTGATCTCGGCTCCACGGGGACTGCTCCGTCTGAGTCGGTCACTGGTACCCTCACACTGGCTGGCTCTGCTATGCCCAGTTCTTGCTGGCTGTGTCCCCAAAACTCCCAGTTTGCTGGAGAAGTGAACCAACCCGTCTAGGCCTCATTATCTTTGTTAAGTTCCCAAGAGCCTTTCCAGAACTATCCTTTTCAGACACATTCCACCCATTTCTCAGGAGTCTCTATCGCTGACACCTCAGTTCACCAGTCTCCCAAGCCTTTTCTCCAGCCTGGTGGTAATCTGTCCTTCTACTCCATCTTTTACGTATTTCTTTGACGGATGGACCCATGTGATGATTGTTTCTGTACCTGTCGTTCAGCAGCAAGCAGCCCAACCTGCAAGCTGTTGTTGTGAGAAAGAAAGGATGAATGAACGGATGGGTAAATGATGCTCTGGAGGCCATGGGAACCCAGAGGAACTGAGCACAAGAGTCACGGGGCGCAGCCCACCCAAGCCCTTCTCCTGCCCCAGAGGGATCCTTACTTACCTCTTGTTCAACCCTGAAAGGACCTGGAGGACCTTGCTCTGCCCTTCTGGACCAGGGAAACAGTCTGGGAATGCATTCTAGGGACTGGTCAGCAGGCTAAGGCAACCCCATATTTCACTTGGCCCATCTATGGCTGAGTCTCACCAGTTTCATATCCTGCCGTCCCCTCTGCTACCATCCTGTTCAGTGGGGGACCGGATTAGGTCCAAGCAACTCCCACACCGCAGCATTCAGTTCTGGTAAATAGCTACACAAGCTGTTTGTTTTGGTTATACTGGAAGGAATTGGAAACACTAAACTTGACACCCAGGGCTGTGTGGCTCCAGAACCTGGGATAAAGGAGCAGAGCAGGGTCCCTGCCTCGGGTCCCATTGATGTAAGCAGACATCAGTGCACACACACACAACGTGCCCAGCCTCCCAGCCAGCGGACCCGTCTCACACACCTGGACCTGATCAGCTCCTGCTCTTGGTGTGGCCAGGGTGCTCAGCGCCTGCTCCACTTCTTCACTCAAATATGCCCAAGCCTGGACCAGCTACTGGAACTGAGGCAGGAAACAGGAAGAACAGGTTCCCGGGCCTGGGTCCCCGCCCAGCCTCAAGCATTTTTCAAGGCAAGCAGCTGCCTGGAGGACCCCTGCAGACACCCAGAGATGAAGAAGCAAATGTGGGCTCAGACTCTGTCAGCTGGGCCATGTTCTCTCTCTCTCCCCCTCCTACGGATTGCCTCCTCTTCTTTAACTGTGGCCCCAAAGAAGCCAAGAGGAGACCCGGTATGCTTGCCTGGTCACAATGCCCTCTCACACCCACACACTCTGCTATATCCCTGCTAGCTCATATGTTCCAGGAAAGGGCTGTTCATAGTCCCCCTCTCTGGCACCCCCTTTCACAGGAAGGAGGCATTGTGGAAGATCTCCCCTGGTATCTTGCAGACAGACCTGAGCCAAGTCTCCAGTGTATCTTCCCTTGGTCCTGGTTCTGCACTTTAGCCCCACAGCAGAAAACGGTCAACACCCTCTTGGCCCAGTATATACTGCACATGAATGCTAGCATATCTTTGTCTAGGATAGGTGTTGTACCGGCTGGTTTTGTGTCAACTTGACACAAGCTGGAGTTATCACAGAGAAAGGAGCCTCAGTTGAGGAAATGCCTCCATGAGATGCAGCTGTAAGGCATTTTCTCAACTAGTGATCAAGGAGGGAGGGTCCAGCCCATTGTGGGTGGTGCCATCCCTGGGCTGGTAAACCTGGGTTCTATAAGAAAGCAGGCTGAGCAAGTGAGTAAGTAACATCCCTCCATGGCCTCTGCATCAGCTCCTGCTTGAGTTCCAGTCCTGACTTCCTTTGGTGATGAACAGTCATGCGGAAGTGTAAGCTGAATAAACCCTTTCCTCCCCATCTTGCTTCTTGGTCATGATGTTTACGCAGGAGTAGAAACCCTGATTAGGACAGGGGTCTAACTAGAGTCCCTGCCTCCTCACTCCACATTTAGATATTCCTCCATATGAGTTATAAATGCACACATGCACCACACCTGAACACACAGATACAAATGCACATAGACACCCAGAGCACACATTTCCACACTCCTTTGTACATGCAGGGGACATACTGACACAGTCTAGATGGGGCCTGGTACAGCCTCGGGAAGCTACATATGCTGAATCCCCACTTGATGGAAGAGGAAACCCAAGGACAGAGCTGAGCTGGGAACCCCTCACACACAGTAGGCACAGGGCATTTGACATTTTCCAGAGAGAGAGGATAGCTATCTGCCTAGCGGAAGGAACCCTCTGTGTGGGCAGGTACTAGTACCTACTAGAAGCTTCCAGAATAGTTTCCGTTTCTTTTGATGGAAAGCTATACATTTGAGCTATACATCTCAGGCTGATCTCACTGTGTAGCTGGATGAACTTTACTTTGTGATTCTTCTACTGAGACAGACAGACAGACAGACACAGACACACACACACCACACACACACACACACACACACACACACACACACAGCTTGCTTTGTTCCGTGCTCGGGACTGAAGCATGATAGGCTAGTGCTGTACCACTGAGCTATGCTTCTGGCCCCATGAATATCTTCTCCCATCTGTTCACTGTCTCAACAGTGGGGGAGTAGAGCCCCTAAGATCAAGGTTACGGTGTAATCATAGGAGAGCAGGAAGAGATGGGTGCCTGCGGGAAGAGGACCAAGAGTGGGCCTGGGAAGTGCATCCGGCCTCTGATGACTTGGTTCACCCAGCCCTGGCATCTTAGGCTGACATGGTCCAGACTATGAGTTGCTATCTGGCTGTCTGCTCAAGGTCTTTGTGGCAAGATGAAGGGGCCCCCCTTTTCACCTTGCCTCACCCAGGTATATTCCCTGAGGTCTGTCCTGAGGAGGTGCCTAAACAACCAGCTAAGGCAGAGCACGAGACTTTCCAAAAGGGCCTCTGCCATCCCTCTAGGTTGCCCTGTTAATTTTCCACCCCATCAGATGCCTACCACTCACCAGGTCCTACCTGTTCAACCAGTGCAGCTCCTTAGATGTGCCTTTATGCCTTTTGCCTAATGCAGACATAAGGTTAACCTTTCCCTACACCCTTTGCCCAGTGCAGAAATAAGCTAACCTTTCCCTATGCCCTTTGCCTGACGCATGCACAGGGCCAACCTTTCCCTCTGAACCACTCAGCACCCTCTTTGCAGCAGTCCTCACTTCTCTCTGCCCTGCCTTTCCAGCCTTAACTCTCCAGTCACATTGTCTTCTTGATGCCCATCTTTGATCACATGACCATCTTGAGCTCAAACTTTCCATAGCTCCCTAGTACGGTCAGGTTAACATCCAGGATCCTCAGCTGTGCCCTCGAGGTCCTAGCTGAACTGGTTCCTGCCACCCTACTAGAAGACTTGCCACCTTCAGCTTCTCCTGTACCCTCCTGTATCAGTACAACTGAAGCAGCCACGTTGTTCCATCTCATTCAGCTTCCCTGATTTTCTGCCCACCATCTGTCTCCCCTCGAGAGCTGAGCATTCTCTGTAACCATTTCTGTGTTAGGAGGCTTCATAAACCTCTTCATATTTAATCTGGAGGTTCCCACAGGCTAAAAAACTTCCCAGGGCCACAAAAGCAGTAAACAGCAGAGTTCTGCTGTGCCCCCCGACCACCACCTCCTACCCTGCAAGGTCCAAGTTCCATTCCCAGGGAGACCTCTGCCCATTCATCTTTGGCTCCAAACTCCCAAGCTCTGGCTTTGGAGAGCAGAGGAGGTTCCAACCATCAGAACCAGGGATGGACTCTTCAGAACTTCCCAACTGCAATGAAGCCAAGATGTACCCATTTCTCAGATTAAAAAACTGAGACCAAAAATGAGGAAGCTCAAGGTCTCACTTAAGACCCCTAGAGAGTCAAAGGCAGAGCCAAGCCCAGTGGGTAAAGACCCTTCCCCTTCTCTGGCCCTTCCGACCCCCTGCTTCTTTCTCAGGAGTCCCAGGCTAGAGAGTCTAAAGCCAAGAGGAGGAAGCGGCTGCAACTAGGCTGGCAACGGAATTTCCTGGGTGGTTAGACAACATTCCAGTTCCTCCGTGAGGGTGGCTCTGGAATGTGCCACCTGCTAGGCTGGTGGACCCTGTCCAACCTGGCAGGGGAGAGTGCTCTATCACACCCCAGAGACCCCTGCTACCCACCTGCCTTTATCAGGAAGAGATTTTTGAGAAGGAAACTGAGCACCTGAACTTAAAACAGCATGAGGAGGCAGGAGAGAGAACAGGATGGACCGGAAATCTGCCCTGCCCTTCTCAGCCGTTGGTCGGACAGGGCTGTCAACCCCGTAGCCCACATGTGGCTCTCTTTCTAATGAAACAGAACTTGCTTGTGAGCTGTTGAGATAGTTGAATAAAAAAGTCACACAATGGGCTGGAGAGGTGGCTCTGCTCTTCCAGAGGTCCTGAGTTCAAATCCCAGCACCCAGATGGTGGCTCACAACCATCTGTAATGGGATCTGACGCCCTCTTCTGGTGTGTGTGAAGACAGCTACAGTGTACTTACATATAGTAAATAAATAATTTTAAAACATCACACTTTGCAGAGTAATAAGAGAGGAGGTTGCTGTGTAGGGCAGAAACAGGAAGGATGGGGTACCCCTAAAGATGGGCAGGACAAGTATTACAGGAGAGACTACAGTGGCAAGGGTACAGCCAGGCTGACCTAAGATCACACTCCTAGTCCCATCCTCGGGGTGGGGGTGGGGGTGGGTTACTGGGTTGGGGGTTGGGGATGAGGGCAAGGGGTAGCGGTCTCCAGAGCCCTCCGCATTCCCTTTTGTCCCCAGGATTGCCCCTGTGCAGATTACCTGCTGGCTTTACAATTACATTCTTTCCTAATCTCAAGACGTTCACTGGCAAGGTCAGAGAGGCACACCCAGAAACAATGACAATCGGGGTGCCAGGCTTAAAGAAAGCCCAGGAGGCCCTGCTGGGAAAGGAGGCCCTGGTGGTCGGGGCACGGTTTCCTGGAGAAAAGATCACCTGACCTGTGGTTGGAAAGGTGAGTAGGCCTCACGTGGGTGGAGAGATGAGTAAGATGGCCTGAGCCACAAGCACCTCATGGCTGAGCAAAGTACAGGGTAACAGGATCAAGAAGTCACTGCCTGACCCCTCCCAAATGTCCTCCAAGGGGCTAGAGGACAGCAGCTCCTCTCAGCTGTGTCTGGTATATTAATTACCTCATGAGCATTGAGCACAGGGTCTACTCAGGGGTGACCTGTCATGGTATCAGATGGTGTGTGTGTGTGTGTGTGAATGTGTGTGTATATGTGTGTGAACTTGTGTATGTATGTGTGTGTGAAAGTGTGTGTGTGGTGAGTGTGTATATGTGTAAGTGCGAGTGTGTGAATGTGTAAGTGTAAGTGCAAGTGTAAGTGTACGAAAGTGTGTGTGTGTGTGTGTGTGTGTGTGTGTGTGTGTGTGGTATGAGGCCTCCCTTCTAGAAGGTACCTGTGCTCTACAGCACTTTTCCTAAACCTCCCAAGATCTCAGCTATGGGAGCCGCTCACTGAGGCTGAGACAGCACTGAGTGCTCCAAAGCTGAGCCTCCTGAGGAGAAAGGGCCTACCTCACCAGGGCGGGACTCCAAACCGCCAGTCCTAAGTGCGAGCTCAGCTGTGCAGCACAGAACTTCAGAGTTGGGCTGAATGGACTCGGAACCACAAGGTCCCAGACTCCACCCCAGCCAACCACACCTTCATCTTTTCAGTGAGGTTTAGTCTCCAACTCAGAGCCTGTTATCCTGTTCAGTCTGGATCCTAGTCAGATCCTGTCCCTGAGTGTAAGTTCCTACTGGTCAAACTGGAAGAGTCACACAGATCCACAGGGCAGTTCACTAAGAATGAATAAGACCTGGGAGTGATGGGGTGGGGTCTATGGGGAGCAGGATATGTACAGCCTTGACTTGCAGGCAGCAACGCTGGATTCTAGGATCCTACAACACTGCTCATCATGGTGCCTGGCTCTGCAGAGAGACAGGGGTCGTGGTCCAAGCTGTGATCACGTCTGGGAGGAAGCAGAAAGCATCCAGCTTATAAAATGCGTGAATCCGGGCATACATCACAGGATGCACAAGAGGCCATAGGACAGAAACGGTCTCCTCAGAGTGCTTTTGGGATACTCAGGCCAGATGCTCTCGGAGTCTAACCTCACGAGTGCCTGAATCCTTTGCCTGCTGAAGCAGGTGCCGTGTCCAAAGTTATGTTTCCTGTGGCCCCCCAAAAACCTTCCCAGAACCTCAGGAGTTTTCGCTCAGAGTGACACAATCATTAACCCACAGTCCTAAGAGCCATGAAGCACCAGCAAACACCTACCAATGCCTTTACAAGCGTGGCTTCAGAGAGTGAACTCTTCCAGGAACCCCGAGGAGTGCCTGGTCAAGCTTTGGGGGAAAGACCCAGGGATGGATAGGTCATTTTGGGAGATCTGACCATATCCAAAAAGGAGCCAAGGGACTAGGAACTCAGGGTCGGAGATACAGGAGATACACCGAGATACATTGTATCTTGGGGAGGTGGTCAGCGTCAGGTTCCCTAGGGAGCGGGACCTTAGTAGATAACCAGGGGTTGGGAAGAAGACAGAGATGAGAAGGGAGAAAGCCCAAGCCAAGACTCAGTTGAGGAAGTGCCAGTAGGTCACGAGTGGCAGGTTTGGAGGGAGGGATAGGTGGCATGGAATGTGTGGGGGCCAAGGAATTCATTTGAAAGGGCTCAAATGCCAAGCTGAAAGCTTATTCTCCAGATTAAGAAGGGAAGGCATTCTCAGAGTTTACAAAGATAATACAGCATAGAAAGTGATTAGCACCAGGGAGCTTGGAGGAGAGGGGACCCCTGTACTTATAATGATCCAGGCAGAAAAACTAACATTTCCCTTCAGGACTCCCTGCCAGCCTTCTTCCCAATCCAAGCACAGGATTGTCCAAAGTCTGTTCCAAATTGAACTGGCTGCTGGGAACCCTTCAGGAAACTGTGTCCATACAAACTCGAAGGAGCCTAGTGCTCAGGCCTCTCTTCTTCAGTGGCAGGGATAGGACACGAAAATGGAGGATCCAGTTGGGCCCAAGGGGGTCCGGGATGTCACTCTCTGCATCAGGGAACCTTGCTACTCATTCTATACCAAGATTGAGGCATGCCTTTGCGTCTGGGTGACAGGGCAATAGAGGAGCCATTTTCTCTCTTGAGACTGAAGGACTAGGGTGTAGCTCAGTTGGTAGAATGTTTACCTAGAATGCAGGAAGCCCTTGGTTTGATTGCCAGCACCAGATGTAATGGGTGCATGCCTACAAGCCCAGCGTTCAAGAGGTGGAGGCAGAAGGATTAGAAGTTTAAGATCATTCTACAGACTGAGTTCAAGGCCAGCCTAGGCTATATAAGACCCTGTCTTGGGGCAGAGGGACCTACTATGGTGGCTTTTCATGAATCAAGGCCTTTCTCTTCTGAATACTCACAGCACCTGGTCGCTCAGTTCCCAGCTACTCCCTGTCACCTGCTATGTGCCCCATCTCTGCCGGATGATAAGGACAGGGTGAGAAAGAAATTGCTGAACCGACTTCTCTAGAGATTAAGGAGGGTCTTGCATCCATGTTCTTCCCATTAGGCTCTTCCCATGGCTTAGGGACCCAAAGGCGCCCCAGGAGGAGAGTATGGGCTAAAGGGTGCACGGACAGACCTGAGGAAGGCAGCTGGGAGAGAGAAGAGATGCGTCAGAGGGTACTTCTTACTCAGCAGGTCAGCAAGATCTTCCTGCTCCTGTGAGCAGACCTTGGGATAATGGTGGTTATCCTGTAAATAGGCCACAAGAAAGGCCCAAAGAAAGGCTCCTGGGGGCAGCCAGGCATGACGGTGCTTGCCTTTAATCCCAGAGCTCCAGAGTTAGGCTTTGGGCATATCTCTGTGAGTTGGGGGTCAGCCTGGTCCATAGAGTGACTTCTAGGACATAGAGTGAGACACTATAGTTTTCAAACTCCCCTCAGCCTAGAAAGCTCATCCTGAAGCTTTGGCCCTGGGCAGGGAGGCCTCAGCTGGGACAGGTAAGCAGGAGTTCTGGGTTTTATGTGGCTTTGTGACCTTAGACAAGGCATTCTCCAAGGCTCTATTTTCTGATCTACAAAATAAAGTTCCTTTCTCATGGGGCCTTTAGGGGGATAAGATGAGGGATTTTTATAAACTGTAACAAGTAACAATTCAACAGCACTCCAATAGTAGCATAAGCATCTGTAGTTAAAAAGAAAGATTACAGCTAGGGAATTAAAGAACTCCTAAGGATGTCACCTAAGAGGCCTTGGTGACATCCTCACACACTCATCTGGGGTAGGTGGGCAGGAGGGGTCCTAGAAGGCCACAACCTCACTCTACATCTAGGCAGTTTCTGAGGAGTACTAAGTATGCAACCTGCCCATCTCCTCAGAACCCAGGAGAATCCAAAGCACAGAGAAGTGGGGCAGGCCCCACTCGAAGAGGATGACGGCTCAGAGAATCTCCTTTCCCCCACGCCCACCCACTGCGGCCCCAGCCTGATCTTCAAAATCCACTATTCCAAACTTGATCCAAAACAAGGCTGCTGACCCAGGGACTCTGGGGATGCCATCTGAGAACAGCAGTCACCTAGCCCTGTAAATCTCCAAACTGGAAAGGCTAGTTCCCAGAAGGATCTACACTTAGGTCTAGCTTCTGGAGATCAGTAACACACACACACACACACACACACACATGCACACACAAACACACACACACTATATAGCCCTAGTGATGTGGACACTGTCTTTCTTCTGCCTGACCCTTCCTACAACACCACCTGGCAGATTTAAAGTTTCCAGACAGATTAAAGTCTTAACTGTCCTTATATGAAACTGCACTCGTCATCTACACCCACCTCCCCACCCCACACTCCCCACTCCACTCCCCACCACTACTGCCACTGCCTCCCATACCTCTCCAACACCGAGAGGGCTACCCAGAGTGACTCTGGGGAGAGAGGAAAGAATGCAAGCGCAAAACGTCTCCAGGATTCCCGGGTCTCTTAGCGCACAGACATAAGCCTCAGGGGTACACACAGACTAAGAGTGAAACCATTCGCCCAGTAACACGCAGATTCCCCCAGTACGCTGGTAAACACACCAGGGTGTCACTCACCGAGATCCACGCTCTAGAGAAAACAAAGTTCAACAGTGCGCCGGCAGCCGGCTCTCACCGCCCAGTTTTGCGCAGTACAAGGGCTGGGAGCCGGGCCCTCGGGACAGAGTCACGTAATAGGCTCTCCCTGTTTGGCTCTGAGTCGACCGGCTCGCCCTTCCCCAGGCCGCACTTGGCGACCTCTCCCGGTGTCAGTTCCCCTCTAGGCGGCCCCCCTCACCTCCCTGTTGCGCTGGACCCCTCCAGGCTCCGCCGCCGCCGCGGTTCCTGGTGCCCGAGTCCCATGCCGAGCCCCATGTGCCTGGAAGAGCCTCGGTCCCCGCCCTACCCCGCCTGGCTCCGCACCCCATGGCCTGGCGGCGTGCAGGAGGGCGGGGCAGACTCTGGGCAGACGCCGGAGCCACCCCCAACCCTTCCAAACAGATGCTTCCAGTCTGCCACCCGCTTTGGGACGCGGTCAGTCAGTGTCGCTGCTGGTCAGCGTGTCCGAAACGGGCTGTTGATCAGAGAGAGGCGGAAGGTGACCGTCCTGACTTGAGCAGAGGCCACCTGCTTTGCTCACCGACTTTCAGAGACGCCCAGGTTCTACAAGGTTTGCTTGGTGCTGGTGTGGCTCCCGGCACTGCTCACCGATGGACCATTATACCGACCCGCAGCCTTCCCTCCGCTGCTGCTCCAGCCCGTCTCACTTACAAAGTGGATATGCTTTCGGACTGCTGGTACCAGGAGAAGTCTTTGCCAGTTTCACCACCTCTGTCTGCTTTTGCTTTTCCTTCAGGTCACCAGCGGGTCCCCGAAGTCCCGATTTAGTTTGATCTTTCATCTTGAACTGCCTCAGTTCTTCTCTCTGGCCTGCTCTGAAGACTTTCTGCAATCACAAACCCCATTCTGTCCCTGTCCTAGTTTGAGCACAAGAAGGCAAGGACCACATCAACCATCTCAACTGCTGACCTATGACTGGGTGGATGAGTGTCTGCCTCTTCCCATCTCTGACTCAGGAATCTATAGTGTAAGTTCTAGGCCACCTTTAGTACTAAAAGACACATCCAGGGACCCGTTTTCTATGAAACGAAGTCAGTCTTTTCAAGATCCTACTTCCCGTGTTCATCCAGCGAGTCTTCGGGTGACCAAATTAACAGACAAGTTCAGAATGGACCTTTTCCTATGGCCAGAGAGCCTGCTCTTTGTCCTAGGGCTGGAGGTCTTTTTAGCTGCCTATCAGGTGACTAGAGTCTGGCTCCCAGGCCCTGGAGGGGCCCAGAAAGGGTCCTGTCTGCAGCCTTGTCCAGAGAGGGAAGGGTGAACACTCAGAGCTGTGTGGCTGAGCCTCTCTTCAGCCTCCTGGGGCCCTTGAGCAGACACAAAGGCCCCTTGTCTAATCTCTGCTGGCTTTGGGATGCGGTGCAGGCAGCTACCAGAGACCCAGATCTCTCCACAGTCACACTTACGGCTTTAGAGTACTGGTGTGAGGGAAGTCTTTCTGTTTACTGAAATCCCAGATTTCTTTTCCACCTATCGCCCTTTTGAACCATCAGGTCTTTTGCAGTCACTGCTGCTTCCCTGAGGACCTAGGATTGATCCCAGCCTCTAGAAGGCCCACAGGCTGGACAGTGGGCAGTCTTGGACTTTCCACTTGCTGTGGTTCAGTTACTTTATAGCCAAAGAAACTACATTCCCAAGGTACATGACATCTGAGCTTTCATGTCAGGTGACCTAATAAGGCCCGAGTGTTCAGATTCAAGTCTTCCTTCGCTTTTCCCGAGTCTACTTTCTTTTTTGTTGTTTGTTTGTAGCTAGGATCTCCCTATGTAGGCCATGCTGGCCTTGAACTCACTATGTAAGTGATGCTGGCCTCATACTCACAACAGTCCTCCTGACTCAGCCTCTTCAGAGCTGATGTTCTAGGCATGGGCTGTCATCCCTAGCTCTTGGCTTTTCTGCACAATGCGCTACATACTCTTTTCTTGCTGTTCTGACTAAGTATCTTTATTTGGGGTCTTTGTCCATCCTCCTGATCTTCCTGAGTGAATATGTCCTCTCAGAAGAGTCTGGGAGGCTAGGTCCCCCCGACACTCAGATTTTATAAATCACCAAATCCAGCAGTCTTCCCTTCCCCCATCACTGCCCCCCAACACACACTATCTCGTTCCAGTTTGAGCATCTTTGCACTCATAGTTTTACTTGCTCAGAACTTGAGAGTTTAGAACCTATATTGATCCAGCCAGGAAATGGAAGCTCAGAGAGTCACGGTAAGTACCATATGCAGGCTAGAACAGCATTGAGGGCGTCTCCCTGAACCTCGGAGCCAAAGCAGGTTAATGGCAAGGCCCAGGCACTGTAATGGTCCCTATGACCTGCAATGATGTGGCAGGGGCAACTGCATTAGCAATAGAAGTTCAGGAGGGGACTGTCAAAACGCCAGCCCTGGCTCCCCCAGCCCACCTCACATTAGAAGGCTTCCTGTCTCTTCATCTTCGAGCAAGCATTTGTCTCCTGGCAAGCATCCCCATCTTACTTCTCTGACTGTTCATATCCCATGAGAAAACTCCCTACTCTGAGAATCCAAGATGCGGGTGTGGGAGTCCCTGCCTGGCCTAGCCTCTAACCCAATCCTCCAACCCTCCCTTATTGCTAGAATGGTGCCTCTGTCTCCCCTCATTGATGCTCTCTTGGGGCTTTCACTGCCCTCCAGGCAGCCCAGCTCCCCAGCCTCCTCTCCTACTTCCATTTAACCAGGCAGGATAAACCCTGAGTCCTCATTCACCTCCTACTGGGTGCTGGCCACTCCCTCTGCCCCCCTCCCGTTTCTCTGTGTTTGGCTGGCTCCTCTTGACTCCCAACTGCTGATCTTCTAAGACCTCCCCCAGATGTCATGCCTTTCAGCAGGGCTGTAATATGGGGAGCTCTTTGAAGGTGAGGTCCAGCCTTCCTACCCATAGCTGACTGTCCAGCCACTGGCACTGTCCCTGTCACATAAGCAGCTTCCCCAAGGACTCTTTATAGCTCCCTTCTTTGTGTTAGTTACTGTGTTAAGGTATCTCGGTCTTCACCAGGACCCTGAGTTAGGCATTATCATTCCCATGACACATCTAGGG